>NC_087280.1:19141847-19823210 GCF_015220805.1 Pogoniulus pusillus
ATACTGCCCTTGGTGAGGAGGTAAGAAAGGATGAGAGGACAAAAAAAAGTAATCCAAGCGATGTCTTAAAAAATATAGAAATCTTTTAAATAAAAGAAAGAAAGAGTGAGAGCTGTGAAATGTGGGAAGTTCACTGTCTGTTTTGAAAGCAGCTAAGAAAGACCTTGGGAAAGATCAGGTTGGGCAGGAGTGCTGCTGCTTTAAGGGAGTAGCAACAACTGGCAGTCAGCCAAGGTGGATGCCTTATCAAAAGGACGAAGGAAGAATGGCTATAAAAAGAATGCAAAAGATTTTCAGAAAAGGTGAAGTTCCACTGGTGGGAGATTCACCCTGGATGTTACCTGGAAAACGTCTGGAGGAAGAGGTGAAGAAAGGCAGAGGTTCAAGAGAGCCTGCAGCATGGCTGTTTGTACACTGCACAGCAGGGACAGCTTTTCTGCTCAGTTGGGTGTAAAGCTGGTGCTGCCTTTAGTGAGCTGTGCATGATGCCCTGGCATTGGTGTAGCACAGCAGCCTGTGCAGGTGTGGTGGTTTGAAGAAGCATCTGAGAAGATGCTGTAGGGGGTGAAATTTCTGCAGAGAGGCCCTCATGCTGAGAGGTATTGGCATTTGCAGCCCTCCCATGTGTCTTGAGGGCAACCCACTTTTGCACAACATATTTACCACGTAAGAGGTGGCTATTTGCCTTTGCACCTAAATAGTAGCAGCAGCTTGTCTCCTGTGGCCTCGGCCTGTTTTCCTGCCCTGTGTGCAGGGCACTCACTGGGTTGGGTGCTGCCTGGAGGCCAGGCCTGGGAGAGAGTAGGCTGAAACCTCAGCTTCCAGGGGAGGTGGAGGAGGGGGATGCTCCAGACCATGTGCACGTACCTGCTCTACAAGGCAGGCTGAGGCTGGCTGTGGGTTCCTATTCCAGCGTGGCCTCAGGGATAAATAAAAGCAGCCACCTTCACATGGATGCTGGCCCTGACCAGCTCCAGGTGTCATCAGGGAACAGGGCATCTCCTTGTCCTTAGCTGACACAGAGGAGAGTCTGAAGCACCTGCATGTCTCCCTTGCCACCGTTTCAGTGAGTCTCTTCTGTGCTGGACCACTTTGTCTGTGCTCTATCACAGCATGACTGTGGGTAATACTTGGCCCAACAAATTCCAGGCACGAACGAAGGACATCATCTGGCCCTTTGAAATGATCCAAGAATTAGCAGACGCAGCCTGGTGTTTAAGGCAGGAGGACTCTATAAACCTGAAGCACCTTCATTTTCTGATGCTGCAGTTTGGTAAATGGAAACAAGGTCATTGCTGGGTCTGTTTTTGAGTGTTAATCAGGAGGAAGATTTACAGCTTTGGGCCTAACCATTATTGTACAGATGCTCCTTGCATATGCTCCAACTTGAGGCAAAACACAAAGTAGCTTGGTATTACTATAAGATAGAGCTCATCGTGAAGTAGTCACGTCACTAGAGATTTATCCTTTGGTGAAAATGATAATCTTGGAACTGGTCCGATTCTTTTACTCTGTGAACTAAACAGTACATTAGGACCAACGAAGTGACGAGGACACGGTGAGCAAAAAGTCTTGCCCTGTGAATGAGGGCCATAAACGAGGTGTGCGTTCTGTTGCATAAGCTCTTGACCTTCCTTGCTGCAAAGTGCCATCTAGTGTTCACAACCAGAAACCGGTGTCGGGCTGCCAGCAGCTTAAGGAGGCTGCAGGGAAGGCAGGCGAGCAGACCCAACTCTCATCGTTAGCAGTCAGCTGTAACTGGGCTATAATATTAAAGCACGACGGTGGCAACGTAGGCAAGTGAAGCTTCCTCTTGGCTTGATGGAAAAGATCAGGAACAGTGTGGCCAGTAGGACGAGGGAGGTTATTATTCCCCTGTACTCAACACTGGTCAGGCCACACCTTGAGTACTGCGTCCAGTTCTGGGCTCCTCAATTCAAGAGAGATGTTGAGGTGCTGGAATCTGTCCAGAGAAGGGCAACAAAGCTGGTGAAGGGCCTGGAACATAAACCCTATGAGGAGAGGCTGAAAGAGCTGGAGGTGTTTAGCCTTGAGAAGAGGAGGCTCAGAGCAGACCTCATTGCTGTCTACAACTACCTGAAGGAAGGTTGTAGCTAGGTGGGGGTTGATCTCTTCTCCCAGACAACCAGCAATAGAACAAGGGGGAACAGTCTGAAGTTGTGCTGGGGGAAGTATAGGCTGGATATTAGGAGGAAGTTGTTGGCAGAGAGAGCGATTGGCATTGGAATGGGCTGCCCAGGGAGGTGATGGAGTCACCGTCCCTGGAGGTGTTCAAGAAAAGCCTGGATGAGGCACTTAGTGCCATGGCCTAGTTGACTGTCTAGGGCTGGGTGCTAGGTTGGAGTGGAAGATCTTGGAGGTCTCTTCCAACCTGGTTGATTCTATGTTTCAACTGGGTTTAAAAATTAATCTCAGAAAGCAAAGTGGAGACCGTGCTGAAGGAGCATGTTGTGGAGTTTCATGCACAGAATAAATGCCCAATGATGTGTCAAATCTGCGTGTGCCCCGAGCAGAGTGGCATTATTAATGCTGTTCAGACTGCAGCGCTGCTTCTGCCTGCTCATGAGAGAGATGGAATCAAGCACCGCACGCACAGAGTAGTGCAAGGTCATCCCTTGCCTGCAAGTCTGCAAGCCAGCTGCAGAGTGTAGGTGAATCCAAGAGGAGAGCACCTCAATGACCATCATCGCCTGTGCATTCAGGTGAATTGTGCATGTAAATTAGTCATGCAGTAGCCTAAAACCAGACTTGGCAAAGATACAGTTTAGCATCTGAAGTGCAAGAATTGGGAAGGAGTGATCCACAAGAACACTTTGAAATTGGAGGTGGAGGGGGAAAACAAAACAAAACAAAACACACAAAAAACTGCACAAAAATAACTCTGCAGCCAAATTTGTATCTGGGACATCTTTTGCACTGTGCTGGAGCTGTCCTGATAGCTTTGGAAACTTCCCTGCCACATCTGATCACTCCTGAAACCACCCGAAGCACAGACCTCAAACAAAAAAGGTTGTTATTATTATTTGCTATTAGCTGGAAAGAGCTGACAGCACTGAGAAGTGCCAGAGGATTCATGCCTTGGGTTTTGCTCTTACAGTGGCCAGGAGCGGAGTCTAATTAGCCCAAACAATGTCCATGGTAGAGAACAACCTTACTGACAGGGGGCAAATTAGGTCTGTGACCTAGCAAAGCATTTAACCGTGTTCGTATGTGTGTGTCTGGATTAAGACCTGGCTGATGTAACCTTTTTGCTGCCTCTAATTTTTCTGATTGCAGTCTGAAGCACAGCTCAAGCTTACAGGCTCAGCAATCCCAGTATTAATCTGCTTTCTGAACTGGCCCCTTGTGTTTAGACAGAATACCAGGGCTTCTTCCTGAACCAAAGGATCTTTTCCATCTACTTTCCTAGGCTTTCTGTAGGAAACCCCCACCAGACATCCACAACAGCTGTCTCCTCACTGGTGCTGGTTAGCAGCAGCCATGGAGAGAGTTTGAGTACTAGCACTCCTGTGATATGCCCACCTGCCTGGGGTCTCAGCAGTAATGTAGACCTTCTAATGACAGCAGGTCACCTAAGGGGCTCTCAGTCTCTCTATCTAGTTGTGCACAGATATCTTAAGACTGTTTCATCATGGAGTGGCAACAACAGCTCCTTTCTGTTTGCTCTTTTGTGATCTACGGGATCTTGTGTTGTTTCACATCAGTGCTAAATGACAAAGTGAATAGAACAGCAATGAAGAACTGGAAGGCTGCACAAAGTGTAGGTGAAATAACTAATTTTATCTTGGAGTTTGGGAAGCAGAAATTGACTCTGTGCTTGAGGGAGTCACCTCACTGTTATGAGGTATGACCTTTATGAATTTCTCAGAAAACTTTTTGGCAAGAGAGCTTTATGAGGAGTTAAATGTCTCTCGAAGGGAGCTGCAAACTTAAGATTTTGCCTTGGATCTTCTCATGCCATGGCAGAGACTAATCCTATGGAGGACATTCTGGGAGCACATCTGCTTTGCTTCCTAAGCCACATTATAAGCTTGGTGGTTTCAGGGTGAGGAGAATTGGAGGTTTAAGGAGAAGACTCCAGCTGCAAATTGGTGAGTGTTCCTCTTGATGATCTGCTTGCATCACTGTTAAGGGAGCCTCTGGGAGAGTGTGCCTATACCCATACTTCTCGTTGGATATCTGAAGCCACTGAGCAGACAGACCTTTGTTTTGCTCTCATGTCACTGCTCTTATCTCCCATGTTCTTCATTAAATCTAGCCTCTTCTGATCCACTGCATTTGTTTTGTTGCTGTGACAGCGCTTGATACCACAGAGGGCAACCTCCCTCTTCTGTTTCTGCTCCTCTGTGAGCTTGTACCTATACGCATGTATGTTCCTGGCCTAAAGTTACAGCTGTACATGTACTGTATGAAGCTGGCAGATGAGGTAGCTGTCTGTGGAGCCTTTGCACTCCTCACCCTCTGTGTCCATCTATTCTACTGAGCTGAGAGGGATACTCTTATAGTGTATGCTGAGTCATGGCCTGCTTGGGCCATCCAAAATTTTGATGAAAAATTAACGGAATGAAGGAATTTGTCAGCTCATGCTCTAGTTAAAGGTTGTAACTGTTTCTCCTTTGTGTTGTCCAGAAATGCCTGGTCATCTCTGAAGCTACATGTTCACAGCCTGCTGAAACAGCAGTACAAGAGAAATACAGCTGAGAAAGTTCTTCTAAGTTATGGAGAGGCTACCTCAGAGGTTTGCACATCAGGATTACAGCTCTATTTGCCAGTGGAACCACTAGTTCTTTGACAAGGCCCAAGCATGATGTAGCCCTATGAGGAGAGGCTGAGGGAGCTGGGGTGGTTTAGCCTGGAGAAGAGGAGGCTCAGGGCTGACCTCATTGCTGTGTACAGCTACCTGAAGGGAGGCTGTAGCCAGATGAGGGTCAGTCTCTTCTGCCAGGCAACCAGCAATAGAAGAAGGGGACACAGACTCAAATTGTGCCAGGAGAGGTCGAGGCTGGATGTTAGGAGTAAGTTTACAGATGACACCAAGCTAGGAGCAAGTGTTGATCTGTTGGAGCGTAGGAGAGCCCTGCAGAGGGACCTTGAGAGGCTGGATGGGTGGGCAGAGGCCAAGGGGATAAGATTTAACATGGCTAAGTGCAGGGTTCTACACTTTGGCCACAACAATCCCAAGCAGCACCACATGCTGAGGACAGAGTGGCTGGAGAGCAGCCAGACAGAAAGGGGCCTGGGGGTGCTGGTAGATAGTAGCTGAACATGAGGCATCAATGTGCCCAGGTGGCCAGGAGAGCCAACAGCATCCTGGCCTGTATCAGGAATAGTGTGGCCAGCAGGACAAGGGAGGTTATTCTTCCCCTTTACTCAGCACTGTGCAGGCCACACCTTGAGTACTGTGTCCAGTTCTGGGCTCCTCAATTCAAGAGAGATGTTGAGATATTGGAATGTGGCCAGAGAAGGGCAACGAAGCTGATGAGTGGCCTGGAGCACAGCCCTGTGAGGAGAGACTGAGGGAGCTGGGGTTGTTTAGCCTGGAGAAGAGGAAGCTCAGAAGTGACCTCATTGCTGTCTGCAACTACCTGAAGGGAGGCTGTAGCCAGGTGGGGGTTGATCTCTTCTCCCAGACAACCAGCAACAGAACAAGGGGACACAGTCTCAAGTTGTGCTGGGGGAAGTATAGGCTGGATGTTAGGAGGAAGTTCTTTACAGAGAGAGTGATTGGCATTGGAATGGGCTGCCCAGGGAGGTGGTGGAGTCACCGTCCCTGGAGGTGTTCAAGAAAAGCCTGGATGAGGCACTTAATGCCATGGTCTGGTTGATTGGACAGGGCTGGTTGCTAGGTTGGAGTGGAATATCTTGGAGGTCTCTTCCAACCTGGTTGATTCTATGTTAATTTTGAAACTTATGAATTGTATGGTCAGATGGACCCCTTTGTGACACAGGAAATTTCCCAGGAAGTCTTCCATCAACTTCAGAACTTTAAGCTGAGCAAAATCACCATTTTTTAAAACCATGGTCCACAAATACCAGAGTTCACAGAGTACTTGTGAAGAGTCAGGTAAAGATAACTAATACAAACAAGGCAAGTTTAAGGTTCCTTGCCCAAGAGCTGAAACATCCCTAGCGCTATGTTCAGAAACCAGTGAACTGAGAGAAGTCACACCCAGCTGTGGTAGGGAGTGCTCTTTGAGTAGGTGTCTCTCCTTGAGGTGAGGTTTTCGAGTGACAGATCACCCATTAGATCATCAGGTAATCCATGAAAACAATTAATTGCCTCCCTGTGGCATAACATTTTATGCTGGAATCTGGTTTGTAGCTTGAGTTTGTGTAGCTTCCCTTTCTAGATGGTCTTTTTTGTTACATCTTAATGCTGAACCCCTCTAACCAGGACTATCTGATTTCCTTTGGGAAAGCATGGATGCTGTCCTAATTACCAACTATTGATTAATAAAAGAAACTCAATAATATATTAGAAAAAATACTTTCTAATATGAATTACATATGGCCCAGCTTTACTGCCTCACTCACTGGCTGGAATGGTTTATCCAGGCGCTTATCTTTAAGCCTCAAAATAATCCCACTGAGCCTGGCAGGCGAAGGCAGCCCTCAGCATTAAAAACAAAATCTTCAGCCCTGGCATTTTACAACTTTGAGACCCAGCAACCTAAGTGTTTGCCAACTGCTCTCATTCTTTTTATTTTAGCTTCTCTTGGGCATATGATGTGACTCTAGTTTTACTCATTAAAGTCTCAGGTTGTGCTCGTTTGTTAACAACAGTTAAGGCAGGGGTTCTTACTCTTAATTGACACCATCTGGAAATGAGAAGGAAATTGCTCAGGATGAACGTAAGGGCAGAGAAGTGCCTTGCACTTTTCCATGATTGCAAAACTTGTCCTGCTTGGAGTAGCCACATCTGACCTGGGAATTGGCTGGCCCTTTATTTCTGTGGGGGGATGGAGACAGAGGGAACTTTCTTTCAGGAATAAGGCATTGTACACCTTGCCAGCAGAACAGAAGAGACTCACTTAAAAGCACAAAGTTGCACAATTCAGGCTGCTAGCGAACTAGGCCTTTTTATGCAAATTTAATACCTTTGTTCCCTTTTTGTTTTTTTCCAGCCTTGCACCACTTGTTCAGCATTTCCTCATGTTCTGGCACTGGTTTCCATAGCTGCATGCAGTCACACTCTCTCACAGATGTCATTCCGTGTTCAAAGCACTGAATGCTACAGGGCATATTAGTGTTTTTATGCTTTATATCTATCTTTATGTAACTTCAGAGCTCATTAATATATACAATTTTGTGTGATTAAAAAACAACCTGGCACATGAGAAGCTTTGAACAGGAAAATGGATTGTGAGGAAAATGGCTTTCTTCTAATTATGCAGATTCTAAGCTAGACATGAGATGGGCCCAGTGAGCCAATGGACAAGGTACAACTTCTGCCAGGTAATCGTTCCCTGTCTGCAGCTGAGCAGACCATGTGTCAAAAAAAACATCCCTAGAAGGAGTCGAGCACTATTTGAAATGTAAAGATTTTCACATCGTGATTTCACAATAGTGGATGCAAATGAGTGAAAAATCCCACAATGGTCCTTTAAGGCTGTTAAAAATCTCAGGGAAAGCCATTATCTTTTGCTTTGTGGTGAGCTAAAGACAGGACCGAGGAGCAGAGACACCAGAGTGATGAGCTCACTACCAATATTGAAGAGCATAGACCAGAAAGATGTCGATATCCTGGCTGTTAGTGAAGCACAATCACCCCAGCAGTCACAGCCTGAGATGCTGCCTATAAAACTGTTGTGCCACAAAAGGATTAAGATTATGTGTGTCAGACCATAGTTCTTCTCTAGCTGTGGTTGTAGGCTTTCAAAGATTGAGGAGATGAGTATCTCTGGGACCTGATCAGGTAGTGGAGGACTTTTTCTGGCCATCAGTTCTGACTTTCTGCATGATAGCATCAGCCTGTCCCCTGCTTGCCAAAGCACATGCTGCTTTAGGAATGCGTGATGAAAATGATTGCCCTTTCAGGTTGCCTGCTTGTCCCTGACATGGCTGTCTCTCCTGCCAGGGTGTCCTGATAACCTCCCAGGAAGATCACACAGCACAGGCTCACATCCTCACTCGCGTTGTGTCGGCTGCAGCAATGATGAGCAGCAGGAAGAATCACGAACCAAGGGAACCCAAGACTCAGCATCCAAAAGCCCAGAGAACTGAAGGTAGGAAAACTGCTCAGTGCATTTGACAGTGATGAGAATACAGTCATGATTCCAAGGGACAGGAGGACATATTCGTGTGAGAAAGAGGGTCTCTTCTCCCAGGTACCCAGTGACAGAACAAGAGGACACAGTCTCAGACTGTGCCAGGGCAGGTATAGGCTGGACATTAGGAAGAAATTCTTCACGGAAAGAGTGATTGCCCATTGGAATGGACTGCCTGGGAGTCACCATCTCTGGAGGTGTTTAAAAGGAGGCTGAATGAGGCACTTAGTGCTGTGGTTTAGTTAATTAGAAGGGTTAGGTGATAGGTTGGACTTGATGATCCTAGAGGTCTTTTCCAACATGGTTGATTCTGTGAAGGGGACTAGTTTGATGTGAAACAAAAATGGCTGTTACTAAGTTATCTGTAATGCTGTCCACACACGTGCTTGGACATCAGTGAGCAAAGCAGAAACACTTCCCCTCCATCCCTTTGAGGATTCTGTATTTCTAGGGTACAGCTCTCCAGAAACAAAAGATACTTTGTGTTAAGACGGTTGGGAATCTGCTGTTGTTGCAGCTTGGGCAATGTCAGCAATGGAAAAATCTGAAGTGTATTCCATCCAATGCTCACTAAAACCTTTCAGAGTCGGTCAGGCAAACACATTTTTCCTGTCTTGCTCCTCCAGCTTGTGTTAAGGGATATGTGACTTGGGTAGCAACACTGCCACTGACTGGCTGGAGGCTGATGGGGAGATCCACGCAGGCCACAGCGACTCTATGCTTTTCCCCAGTAGTGCTGAGCAGCTTTCTCCCTTTTCTCCTTCTTCACACTCAAAGGGATGTACTGATTATATGCAACTATGACAGGAAATTGTGACTAACGTGTGAAGCAAAAATCCATGCCTGATGGCATGGGGATCTTAGACAGCTACTCTGCAATTACTGCCTTGCTGCCATTTCTGCCGGGGGTTCCTTACTCCAACACAGTACCAAGCACAAGCAATTTACTGCAGAGGTCATTAAAAAAAAAATCTCATTAAACCACACAGTTTAAGACCAGGTATGTTCCCAGCACCTGTTTCTGCTTGATGTCAAGTCTTGGAGGCTGACTGGGTGGCTGCCCAAGGGAAAAATCCTTCTCTGATGTGAAGAGCAGCAGTCACGGTGGGGAGGAGGAGCTGTGTGCTCTGCAGGAGGGTGCAGAGGCTGCCAAGCTGCCGTCTGCTTTGCTCCCTGCCCTGCCGAACCAGGGGGATGTAGCTGGCTGCTAAGATTGCAGATGAGATGCAGGGAGGCTTGGAGCTAAGCAAATCTAGCAAGTAGCCAGTGGCCTGAATTCAACAGTCATTTCTGTCCTAGGAACAGCAAAACCCCTGGGGATTTGGCACTCTCTTCCACAGGATGATCTGTTGAATACTCTGCAAGATACTGGCCCAGAATCTCTCTGCAGCAGCATCAGGTACCTGCAACTGCTGCTCAGAGCAGGCTGGGCCAGTTGGCAGTGGCATGGACATCATGCAAATGTGCTGATGTAGCACTGACACAGGAGCTCCTGCCAGGGCCCTGCCTGCAGAAGGCTAGGCAGGCATGAGAGCTATCTTTGTGCAGTGTAATTTACTGACAGCCCCAGCTGTCCTGTCTCCTGTTTGGAGGTGGTAGAGACCCCCCCCCACAGAGGTGCTACAACTGTGCCAGTCAGGGTGAATCAGACTCTTCAAACTGCCACCACCCAGGCATTCCACCTTCTCCAGCTGATGGCCTGAGCCAGGAGATGGCATCTGTGCAGCCCAGCTTGTGTCATGTGCCAAAAGGCTGTGAGAGCTGCATGAAGGGAGGAGCAGTGCAGGGAGCAGGTGCTCCACGGGCAGTCATGAGCCTGGCTGGGAGTTACTTTTGGAAAGCAACCCACCAGAAATGCTTAGGGAAAGGTGGTTCACATCCTTGTGACTGGAGACTCCATTCAGCCTAAGAGAACATGGATGTAACTATGGATGCTGAAAAACCCAACAAAATCCTCATTAGTTTATTGATTCATCATCCAAGAATTTGAAAATATGTATTTAGAATTAGTTAATTTTATTCCGACAACACCATAGCTCATCCTTTCCTCCCAATTTTTCCTCCTCACCTTTGCTTTCCTTTAGAATATTATGGTTTATGGGAAATATTTGATATTGATGGAGAAACAACACAATAGTGTCGGTTACCCAAGGAGAAATATTTGAATATACAGAGAGAATTTAACCTCAAACACTCAGTTCACCTATTCATGTGTGATTTATATTGCCCCAGGCTCTGAGGCAGAGTGAACATTGACACCCTTTGATGTTGAAAGAAGCCTTGTGACTGGCCTTTGGAGAGATTTGTGATGTCTCTATCAGCCTGTCAATAGAAAACCAGGCAGCAAAGCCAGGCCCCCTAAAGATTTCAAGGCCTTGTAGGCAGAGAGATCATGTAAGCATTTTACTTCCGCTGAGTGTTTGAGAGCCTGAGCACAAGTGCTGGGCTAATTGAGTGCTTACAGGGTGCTATGCTGTAGTCAGCATCTCACATCTCTCCCAGACCCATGAACTTTTGGCCTGGAAAAGATTCCAGTGCCAGCAGTGGGGACATTTAGCAGCTGCACACCCCTGGGTTTGGAGCACTTCAGTTTCTTGCAGCCCAGGAGTGTGATAACCCATGGCCAAAGTGGGGAGCAGCCCTTGCTTACTAGAAATGGAAAACATTTTCTTGCACTTGTTGACAGGAAAATAAGCTCTACCCAAACTTTCTGCTCATTTCTGTGGTGTCCAGCATCAATGTTTTTTCCATGGAGCCAAATGGTGCCAAAATAGTTCCAAAACGAGCAGGTTTGACATCTCAAATAGGACAGGACAAAACTGCAAGAACAAAACCCCAAGGCATCAGCAGCATATTCTGCACTGCACATCCCTAGCATGGGGACAGACTGTATACCAAGTCTAGCCACAGGAAGCAGGTGGCAAGAGGGAACAGGAACTGCTGCTCCTTGTGAGTTGAATTCCCAGGCAGTGTGTTGAGTAACACTTTGGAAGATAGGATTAAAATTCAATACAATGCTGATAGATTGGGGAAATGACTTGAAAACAATAATGTGATACAATAAAGACTGCTGTAGCATGGTTTACATAGAATTAGAGACTGCTGGCTAGGCACAGCAGGATCTGAGGATTAGTGGGATTATAAACTAGAGATGCATCTGCAATATGATGCTACTGCAAACACTAACAGAAGATCAGTGTTCTATGCTTGTATTGAGGCTGAGAGCTCATCTGAGTCAGGTGTGTCCAAGTGTCATGGCAGGCCTGAAAAGGCCAAAATAGGCTTGTACATGTCCTGGCTTGCCCAGACATGTTTTTCCATTCTTCTGTTGTGGGGAAAAGCAACCACGGGAAAGAGGACAGAGAACCTGGAGCCACTCAGTCTAAGGGCTGTGCCTTGCCCAGACTTGTTTTGCTCCTGTTTGCATCCTGCGGTGGACAAGGTACATACACGTGACAGGTGCCTGCCTTGTGCAAGGCCTGTGTCTGTCCCAAATTTGGGTAAAGCAAGCCTATGGCTTCACCTATGTTATGAAGGGGAAAGTAGTTAATGTGAGGTGGCATTCTTCCAAAATGAATATTGTTTATTAATGTTGATATTCAGAACTCTTGCCACCCTGAAACACTAATTTTAATAATATTCAGGTTCTTGCACGGTCATGGAAACATTTTATAGCTAATATCTAGATCTAGTAATAACCAGCAAAATACATAAACACGAGTTGAACTGGAAGAGGAGATTCCTGCGGTCTAATGCCACTCATGGTCAATATGCCGCTTGCCCACTAGATGGACTCAGGTTGCTCTTTCTGCTTATGGCAGAAGGCAGTGGAGAATTGCAAAGAGGCTTTTCAATATTAATCACAAAATTATTATTGCCCAACTCGTGGGGCTAGCCACAGTCCCAGACAGTGCCCAGATGCTCTCAGCGAACTCTGTCTTGTCGGCCACTGAGACATGATTCTTCCCAGGCT
Source organism: Pogoniulus pusillus (assembly GCF_015220805.1). Classification (NCBI taxonomy): domain Eukaryota; kingdom Metazoa; phylum Chordata; class Aves; order Piciformes; family Lybiidae; genus Pogoniulus; species Pogoniulus pusillus. Next base: position 19,154,109 of record NC_087280.1, read on the forward strand.
TCTGGGGAAAAGAGGCAGATTACAATCTCTGACCTTGTCTCCTGGCTCCTCTGGATGATCTGTATATCCCAGGACTTCTAGTCTTAGCAGGAGAATTTCAGGTGCAGGTAGGATGTCTTGCAATGTGCAGTCGCAGCACAGTGTCATGCTGGCTATGCAGGCTGATCACATGAAGGCATTTAGAGCCTGTCCCTGGTAAACTCGAGATAGTGGAGTTTACTGGTAAACAATAAGGCAGTAAGCAATAGCAGCAGGCAAGCAGCAGGCATGAATAGCATGGCAGAGCACATTGTTTACCTGAGTATCTCCTTTTATTAATGTGGCCAAGACTAATGGGCCTTTGGACACAATGGCCAATCAGAATGGCAGTTAGCCAGGCCTGACCATATTAGGTGAAGCCCTAGGCTTGCTTTACCCAAATCTGGGAAAAGCATAGGCCTTGCACAAGGCAGGCACAAGCTAAGTCTGTGTACCTTGTTTACCACAGAACCAAGACAAGTCTAGGCAGGCCAGAGTCCTTAGACTCAGTAGTTCGAGGTTCTTTTCTCTTCTTTCCAGTGGTTGCTTCTCTCGTGGAGCAGAAAAACATGCCCAGGCAAGTCAGGACATGTATTAAGCCTATTTTGGGCCCATCAGGCCTACCATGACAACCTAATATGGTCAAGCTTGGCTAAATGCCATTCTTACTGGCTCTTCTATGACCCAGAGGCCCATTAGTCTTGGGCAGTATTGATAAAAAGAGATGAGCAGGTAACATAATATGCTTTGACACAGTATTCATGCTTGCTGGCCTGCTGTTGCCTGCTCCTGGCAGTTTACTGCCTTATTGCAGTTTGCCATGCTTTGCTAAGCTATAAGCTGGCTCTGCCACAAAGTAGCAAACTCTGATGCTTTGAGTTTGTTTGCCTGGAAACTACACTGCTTCTAGTTTACCGGGAACAGGCTCTAAATGCCTCCATGTGATCAGCCTGCATAGCCAGCGTGATATCGTGCTAAGACTGCACATCGCAAGACATCCTGTCTACACCTGAAAGTCTCCTGCCAAGACAGGAAGTCCTGGAGACACATAGATCATCTAGAGAAATCAGGATCTGCCTCCTTTCCCCAGCACTCTGTGAAGCCTGGGAAGAATGCTTGTGAGGGAAAGACTGAATCTGCTTCCTGGTTGTTGAGAAGCAAGAAGTGAAGCTGCAGGTGACTCATCAGTGGAAGAGGAGAATGGGCAAAGACCCCAGTGTCACTCAATGCCTTGCTCTGACCATGTCTGCTGTGCTGTCAGGACAGTGTCATGCTCAGGCTGCTGGTTGTGTCTGGTTCATTTTACATGTGATGAAGACAAGAAGATTCAACTTCAGGTTTTTTTTTTAAAGCTCAATTCTGTTGCAGGGCAGAAATATGGCATTAAATTTCTTTGCTGCTCTGGCTGTAGCACTGAAAAACATCACAGCTATAGCACTGGTGATGCCATATATTGTCCTTAACTGGCTCTTGTCCCTTTGGAATGTCCAACATCAGCATCATCCTTCCCTTTCTCTTCCCTTGTGCCCTTCAAGTGTAAGGACTGTAAAGTCACAGCCTTAAAGGTTGTGAACAGAATATTTGAGGCCTGAGAGCAGGTATCCACAAATTTGCCTCAGTGGGAAAGTGGAGAATAATTGTGGGTTCTGATTTTCAGTGAGCCTCTGTGGGGAACTAATAGTCTAGACTTGTCCTTTTTTAAGGCCTAATTATGTCTCTCTGTCAAACTATAAAAACAGGAGTCAGTAGCATCACAAGGGAAAATGAAAGCTATTGGCCTGTGTTCTGCATTTCATGGGATGTCAGAATCTAAAGCACAGTCTGACTGGTTTTTGACTGAGGTTAGGAAAGAAAGTGCAACTAATTAGGCAGTTTCTGAGTATCCCTCTCTGTTTATTAGCTGTAGACTTGCAAATTATAGCATACAGTGAGTCCCAAACTCTCCATTCAGTGCTGCTCTCTGGGCAGGAGGGATCTTGTCTGCTGATGGAATTGAGGCTCCACTTGAGCAGTGTCAGAGGGACCATTTCCCTGGGAAATGCCTTTTGCCATTGTGCCTCTCTCTGGGTAAGGAGATGAGGAAACAGAGCTAGGCTTGAGGTGTTAGAAAGTGCAGCTGGAGAGAGGCAGAGCTCTCCATGGGAAGTGATCCTGAATTAGTCTTTTATAACTTGCCTTGAAGAGTAATTGCCAAAGTCTTTGAGAATGAAGACACATTTGGAAAGGACCCTGTGTATGAAATGCTCTTTGGGTATCATGGTCCTTGAATTGAGGTGACACACAGTGGTCTCCAACATATATAAAGAAATCTAGAAGCCAAAATTCACCCCAAAATACCCTTGACGTCTCATGTGTGAGCTAAAGCAGTTGGTCTCAACCTTTTTCTAGGCAGACTGCTCTTTTGTGTCCTGCTCCACCACTTGCACCAAGGTTCTGATCATTAACGCTGCTTCCAGATTCTAAGAGCTTCCTCCTCCTTCTTTGCAGCCCTTTGTAAGCAAGCAGCAGAGGACACCAGGATCATGTACCTCTAGAAAACCTCAGACAACAGGAGGTCATGGCCTATATTTAAACAACTAATCATTAATTACACCTTGGAGTTTGCTCTGTCAGGGAATGTTAGATGATGTCCCAGTGCCTCTTCCTCTATCCTTTGGAAGTTAGTTTGAGTTTTATTCATGTTGAAACCATTTCTTGGAGAGAACTGCAGCACTTACAAGTTCCTTTTACCTTTCCCTTGTCAGCTGCCCTCATTCTGAACCAACACTACGCTCAGCTGGCTCCTCATGTTTTACAGATGAACTGAAATAAAAGTGGAATTTGTCCCACTGTGAGAGAAAGGAAGAGGGAAAAAAAAACCCCTTGTCTACAAGATTTTTCATGCAAGTCCCACGTCCTTAGTTTTGCCCTCTTTTTGACACAGAAATGTGATTGTCTTCTGCTTAGCCATTCTGGGGTGCCTTTCTGGGTTTTATTCTTCTTTTCTGACTCGACTGTGGTTAGTCAGGAAACTGCCAACTTTGCTTCACAGTCAAAACTAAACACTGCAATTCAAACTTGGAAGACATCAATGGGCAGGGAAAAAAATGTGGCCTCAAAATGGTGATTTTTTTTTTTTAATGTGACTTCTGCAGGGTCTTGCAGAGAGATTTGAGTCAGGAAGGCAGAGTCAATGAGTCCATAAGACTTTCTAGGAGTCTAAAAAGAAAGAAAAAGGATGAAATAGAGTGTAAAAGGAGGACTACTAGCATAACCCCAGGTTGCTTAGGAAGCATACAGAAACGAGAGCACCTGGATCTCCTTGGTGACTGCCAAAATACTGTGTGACATCACCTCAGCACTCAAAAGGAGATTTATAGTTGTATTTTCCAATAACTGCACACTGATTTCACCCACAAATAATAGCTTCTGCAGACACAGCTAAGCTCAGCTGTAAAGTCTGTCTTTTCTCAGGCTGTAGCTGGAAAAGAGAGTCAAAGTAGCTTGGGACCAGTATTGGAAGCAGAAGACAGCTGCTCACTAGAAAACATTCTCTAGGCAGGGACCTCCAGCTTTGCATGAAGGTGCCTAATTTTGATAGACCTGCAGATGACATAGAACAACACCCACTATGGCAGTGGCATGGAAAGAAAGGGACTTTCCCATGACTTGGAAATGTCTGTAGTCTTGGATCTTTTCTGTATTCCCAGTTTTAGACCAATCCCACTGAAAATGAGGGTGGTAAAACTGTGGCTTTTCTGTGGATTATTCCCAGTGGCCAGCAGCTTTATTAGGAAAAGATCTGGGCAGAAGGCAGTGGCTTCATTTTGGTGTAACCCCAGGGTATATCCATGAAGGTGGCTCATCCACTGCCGAGTCCTCCAGTGCGGGCAGACTGGTCATGGGCTGCTTTCCAGGACCCTTGAGCACAAGCTTCTCAAGCTTATTTAGATAAGACTTCTAGCTGTATTTTTAGGAAAGCTTTTGAGAATGGTTTTAACCTGAATGTTCATTTAAGTCTTACTGAATCTTAGTAGAGATGGATTTAAACATGTGCTTAAATAATTTCCTGGTTGCAAGATGTATCCCTCAGTGGGGTGTTGCTGCTGCTTTAGGGATGATAGCCCTCTCCCAGCGTGAGTAATGTGTGAGTTAGGCAGCGTAGGAAGAATGAAATGATAAATTAGTGCTCTGAGAGGATGGTCAGTGTGCTTGTTTTCTCCCTCTCCCCCCTTCCCAGCTCCTACCCTCTGCAAATGTTCATCAGGGTTTCTGCATTCAGCACAGAAACCTTCCTGACTGCCCCGCGTGTAGCGTAGCTTGTCAGAAGATAGTGAAATGGCACAGCTGAGCACCAAAGCAGGGGTCATTTCAAAGTTATGACCTTGAATAAGGCAGTCACAAAGTGCAACTAAAATACAGGCTGCTTACAAAGGGAGGGATGGAATTAATAACCATACAGCATAAACTTAACATAAAAAGTTATAAAGCTGGAAACAGAGGTGGGGGGTTTTGCCCCTCTGATTTCATGTGAACAGCTTGAAGGTTTGGAAGGGACATGCTGCTCAAATAAAGGATTACTTTTGCCTTTTAATCTGCAACATAAAGATGACATAAAATTTACCCTTGTGAGTTGCCATTTAAATGAATCCAAGTCAAATAACGCACAGGGAGCAACAAAGCAACCCAGCCTGCTCTGCAACACAGTGTTTAATTTGTGCCTAAGAATCCCAGGAACTGAAAAAAGCCAGGGCCATTTCACAGTACATCCCCATGCAAGCCTCCCTCTTGCAAGACATGATGGTTTTTTTCTTTTTTTGGGAGGGGAAGCATACAGAGAGGGAAAAAAGGTCGTCATATCCATGTTAGATGATGGCACAGATTCCTCAGCTACCAAACGCAAGGGCCGAGCAGAACAAAGAGATTTGCATTCTAAGTGATGCAGAGCAGCCAGGAGTGTTTTAATGTTGTGTTTGCTCTGTGATGTCTTCATCAGGCGCTCAAAGGCAGCGGCTCTGGCAGCCGCTGGTCCCCAAGAGCCTGTCAAACTCCGTTTCCATGGTTTTCCTTCAGGCAGCACCATCGGCAGACAGCACGGAAACGGACCCCTGCAACCTGTTTTGAACAGTGTCTCTGATGTAGGGCCCCAGAGCGGGCATCAAACTAGCAACAAGCAGCAAGAAAATAACAATTTTGCTTTTCACAGGTGTCAGAGCGGCAAACAAAAGGCTGTTTATGAAAGATGCAACATCCCCTTTTTGTTGGTGTTGGCAGTTTAAAGTCAGCTGGGCAGCCGGCGAGTTGAGGAGGTTTTGAAGGGGATGTGCTGTGAGAAAGGAAGCTCATCTTGAGGAATTCAGAGTGTTTCCTCTTTAATCCTTTAGCGTCACTAACCAGGGCCTTCCCATCACCAAACTAATAGCTACTAACAAGGTTTCAATGACTCCATTTGAAGCAAACAATTAGATAGTTGTTTGTTTTTTTTTCCAGACAAAGAAGGGATGAGGGTCTCACTCTTCCCTCACCTTGCAGAGCCTTCATTCATTTAACTAAAAAGTTCAGGACATTTAAAGCATTTGAAGCCATGTTTAAGCATCCATACTGAATGTTCAAGAGGTGAGAAAGACAGGTCCGTGGTCTTTAGCCACCATGGCTGCCTGCGAGCAGTGACAACATGGAAACACAGGCTGTGCTGAAAGAGTTGAAGTCAGGAGAGCTGGCAGCCAGACCAGCTGGACCAGGGAATTTCTGAGCAACACTGGTTAGAGAGCATCACCTTTTGGTGCCTCGGTTTCACCATGTGTGGAATTTGAACAATGATTTATTTCTTCTCTAGTGAAGGACATGGAGTTTTATGCCTAAGCATGATACAAAGCTCATGATTACCCTTGTGGTTATCATGACACTAGTGTCTGGAGCCAACACAATTCCCTCAAGGAACAGTTTTCCATTAAAGAAAATTGATGGGTCAGATGCTGACCAAGTTATGAGAGAATCTGCTTTTTTCCTACAGATTAGCAACTTTGTCACAGCTGCTCAGGGAGGTGCTGGGAGCCACCAGCCTCATTGGCTCACATTTCCTTCATGGTGCATCTGCCAAGCCAGGGAGAAGCCAGGAGTTGGGAGGCTTTGGGAACATTGGATACCAAGCTGCCTTATTTTTCTTCTGTAGTGGAAAAACTCGAGTAGACATTTGGTTTTATGAGACTATTGGCTTCTGTTCAGGTGGTCAGCTGGGACCTTACAACATGAGATTTTCATGCTCATCAGGGTCTTTCCCAGCAGGGTTTTTTTTTCACCCATCTGTATGTTGTAAGTCAGTGAACTGTGAGGACAGCAGTCCAGGATTCTTGGCTCTTTAGAGGCTTTGAAGTTCCAGTCTTCTCCTTACCTTTCTAGAAGGAAGCTACAACCTTGTGTTCTAGCCCCTGATTTCATGCTTCCCACTGCCTCAAAGACACTTTCTTGTCTCTAATGCAGAAGGTTTAAAATGCTTATGGTTTTGTTCCAAGGGAGAGTGGAAGCCAGTGGAATAAATAGCTGAGTCTCATGCAGAGTAGATGCATATTTCTCCAGGTCTCAACCTAAAGTGCTCTGGTTCATGGTTTGACTGAAGTTATCCAAAGTACATTCAGTAAATAGTAGTTTTGTACTCACAAAACTCACCTCCTGTATTTCTAGATGCTTCCAGAGTAAACTGATCTAGTACTTTGCCTATAATTAGGTGGCTATTTATTGCACAGTATCTGCATATGAAGCAGATGGAAGTCATTAGGTGTGTTCACAGATGCTGTCAGGGAGCAGATACAGGTGGTGCAGCGCTGCAACTAGAGTCCTACCTTGACTCTGTGTTTCAATTATATAAGGCTTTCAAAGTGGTTATGGCATATTGCTATATCAATAACCCACTCTGAGCATGGTATTCTATGGTATGGTATATTCCTTTGGCTATCTTGGGTCAGCTGTCCTGCCCATGCTCCTGCTCTGCTTCTTGTGCATCTGCACACCAGTGAAACATGGGATGTTGAAAAGTGCTTATTTCCTAGCAACAGCTAGAAACATCAGTGTATTATCAAAGTCCTTCTCATAACAACTCCCATACTGAATCCAAAACATGGCACTGTTTGAGTTACCAGAAATGAAAATGATCTCAGACAAACCCAGGGCAAGTTATTATTGTTGCTGCTGTTGTTGTTATTATTTCAGACTTTAATTGATCTGTTAAATAAAACCGGAGTGTTTGAAAATTAAATACCATTTCTATTTACAACACTGATTAAGACTAGAACAAGGCCAGATCCATCCATACTCATAGCCTGGGCAAAGCATTAATGAATCCCAGTCTTGCTAACCTCTGTGTACAAGGTTTCCGTGTCCCAGGAATAGTTCAGTTCCTTTTCCACTGGAAGAAACAGCACATTTGCTGTCAGTGTATTACCGTGCAGTACAGAGTGTGCTCTTTCTCAAGAGCAAACTGTAGAGCAGCGCAAACGTTCAATGAAACGAGCAGTGGCTGGCGTGAAGGGACAGGGCAAGCAAGCTGCAGTCTCTAGCAGAGATTTCTTTTGATCAGAGGAACTGCTCGTGACTTTTGTTCGGTGTCTCATGATGAAAAAAAATCCTCTGGTGGAAAAAAAAATGTTCCCGTGTCACAACAGAGTCAGAAGCTGGCAGCTGTAGTGCCTGAACTGTTTTTTTTAATGAACACTTGTGTTTGCAGGGCATTGCAGGATCATACCGAATGTGGCTTTCCATGGTTTCCCAGTTTTGCAAATAGCTGTAAGTGGTGTGGGTTAGAGCAAACAAGCAGGCAAAGCAGAACCGACCTCATTCAAGAACGGTTCGGAGCCATGCTCCTGTGTAGCAGGGTAAAGGGGAAGTGTCTGGGGAATTACTGGAGGGAATTTGGAACAGTTGCTTTTAAACTGAGGGCTTTTGAAAAAGAAATCTCATCTTCTCTGTGTAGCTGCGCTGTTATTTATGGATGGGGACTGAGATGGAGGCAGGGACGGGTGCTTAGGAGGTGCTAACCTTGTATTCCCTGCATTGCTTTGTGAACTCAGTTTTGTAATCAGGAGATTTACGGATGTGTTTATTCTGGAACACAAATATTTTGTTCTGTTTGGATTTAAACCTGTTCAGATTGGACTTGTCACCTGTGTGGGCAGGAGCTGAGGGCTGCACTGATTGATACTGAGAAACAGGCTAGAAGGGTAGAAGGAGAGAGCCTTACCCAGGCAGATACTGCCTGCCCCAGCAGAGTAAAACTACCTGTGGAGGACAAAAAGAGTGCTATTCTGGAATGAGATTAGGCAGAGAGTTACCCCAAGAGTTGGACAGTGAGAAGAGTGTTAACATCATGTGCTGGGAACCAAATGCAGTACCCTTGATCCTCATCACCAGTTATTAATTACTCTGCAGGATCTCCCTCCTGTAGGTGTATTCCCATTCTCATGCTTTGGCTTAGCAGCACAGTCTCATCATTATCATCACTGCTATCTTATCTGCTATTCTTATAGTTGCAGCATTACTCTGCCAGTAATGTAAGAAGCTTTTCTAGTTTGTCAGATATATATTATTATTTGGAGTTGTGGTTGGGAAAGGTGAAATAAAAAATCAAAAATGAGAAGTTAGCACAGCACAATGTACAGGAGGTACCCTGAGCAGAGAAGACACACTGGATGACACACTTGGGGTGAAACAGAGGTGGGAAAAAGTAATTTTATCTCAGCATTTGCTTTGGCTGACTTCTCAGTCGCCAACATATTAATGGCTCTGCCCCTAGCAACTACAGAGCTTCCAGCATGCAACTATTCTTTGGTCATAAAGACAAAAAATAGAGTTTGCCAGAACAGAGCTACCCCATTCTGGGCTGCTGACAACAGTCCCAGACTGTCCATATGCTCTGCTGCACTCAGAAGTGGTAAAGCAACATTTTTGCTCCCGCTGGTGCTGGTTGTGTCCCTGTGGTTATTATTGTTTCCATCCAGACCTTCTCCTCTTCCATGGAGCTCCTGCCTGTTTTGTTTCAGGCTGTATGAAGAGCAATGTCACACCTCCTGAGTGCTGGAGAGAGCTAACAGATGTAGCTGTTGTCGCTTCCCTGTGAGCTGGTGGCATGACCTGGCTCACTTGTTCTTAGAAATGGCTCATGCAGGATCACCACAGAGTGGTTTAGAGTGAAAAAGGACATGGAGGGAGCAGAGATGCACCCACTGGACAGGTCTGAGTGGAGGTGGATGACTGGCCTGTGTCTGGCAGGGAGGAACAGGATCTGCCACCTTTGGGTCTACAAGTAATTTCTTCTGATGGGTTATGTGTAATCAGTGAGATTGGGAATGGGGAATGAGGTGAAAAAGGACTATGGGTTCCTGATAGCTCTAGGGGATACAAAAGCACTTCTCAATTCCTACCCTGAAGGAATTCAGGGCCCTGAAGTGTTTGGTGGAGACTGACTAAAACTTTCCCTCTCTCAGTGAGTGTCATGGGATTTGGGTTTTCTCTGCACATAGGCAGAGCATGGAGTGTTAGATGAGACCCTCCAAGCATTGCCTGTGAAAACTGTTTTCTTCAGAGTGTAATTCATGATTGGTTTCTGCCTATGCTGCATTTTGAAGAGGTCATCCCATTTTCTTCTCCATCCCTCAGCTGGACACCCCCATAATGCTCAAAACTATCCAGAATCAAATCACAGCCTGGACCACATGACTGAAAAAAAGACACAGAACAAGGTAACGATGGTGGCAACCTGGCCTCACATCTGCTTAAGCTGACTGTGAAACTGCACCTTTGACTGCCATCATCTCATTCCTGTGTTTAAATCTGCAGTAAACATCCTGATGTCTTGCAGCCCCTGGCACAAATCTTTGCTGTTCTACTGACCTGGGGGTTTCTGTTGCAGTGGACAAGTTCAGTCAAGTCACTAGAAAAGCTGACAGTATATCAAAATACTAATTTCTACCCTTAGCCATTAACAGTAGAGGGAGAAATTAATTGTTCCAATTCCTTTCCACAAAAGACAGGAGTGGACAAAATACTAGGTTCTTTCTACTATTAAAGTCATTGTCTTCCCAAACTCCATCTTATCACAGCTTGCTGTGCTTTCAGAGGAGGACATTCACTGCTACATGTCGTCTGTAGGGTAAGGATTTCTGTGTTTATCTGCACGCTCACTGCCAAGGCAGATAAGAGACTTTATTCTCTACATTATCACTATTTTTCTCCTCCCCAGGAGCCAATCTGACTCTAAAAAGAGGAGTAAATATTTGAGCTTGTTTTGCAAACCTGAAATGAGCTCTGTTTTTTTTTTTTTTAATATTTATACCCACTGAAATAATCAGCTTCAAGAATTGGGTTTTTTTTTTTAGATTTGTGGGCCAAAAACTCCCCTTTTGCTAATATTCACTTTGTTCATTATTCCCTGCTAGACTCTTCCCTCCCCTGATTGCATGTTATCACCTTCAATGGAACAGCTGTGTCATTGCTAAAGGGTGTTAATCTTCCCCTATCTAACACCTTATTGACAGCTAGAGTCAGAGAGGCCCCCAGTCTTTTGTGACTTGGGTGACTTCTCAAAATAGTCCTTTTCTAGCTTCCTTTTAATTTTGTACCAGTCCTGCTGTAGTTTGACCCTGCTGTAGAGAGGTAACCACAGCCTAGCACAGCCCCTCCTGGGCTCTCTGCGGACGGGTTTGAAATGTTCTGCCTCTATCAGGTCTAGCGATTAAAACCGGGAGAACATTCCCTAACAATGCTAAGGGACAATAAGCCACAGCTAATCAATAAGCACAATACCTATGGCACACTAGAGCTCAGAATAGAAGCTGCTCCAGCAGGTGGGACAGCTGGCTTGAATTTTCATTTAGTGGTTGTGGCTTTCAGTGAGACAAGAGCAGTGCTGACAGTGACAGATCCCCCGTTGCATTGTGCTGCTGAACAGAACCAGCCACTTCAGCACATACAGGTCATTTTCCCTGAGACTTTTGTAATGGCTTAGAATTAGTCTAGAATTTCCTTTTTTAAGAACTCCCTTTGTATGCCCAGCATTCTGGATCGCCCTTTGCAAGGTCACATGGACTTTTTTTGAGGTCTGTGGTGTTGCCCTGACTCCAGAAGGATCCAGGGCAAATTTGTGTGCTGAGCTTGCCTTTATGCATCTGCCTTAGAAGGGACAACACAGCAGTCAGGATTCCTGCCATCTCTCATGAATGCTGGGTCCATTGTGATCTTTCCCAGGAACAGACTGTTTTTCAATAGAGGAGCAATAGGAAGTGCCCTTCTTTTTAGTCTTGACTATTAAATAAATGTGGGTGTTCAGATTTATCCAGGCCCACAACAAATTATCTTTTCCTCTAAAGTAGATGGTAAAAGACTGAAAGCACTGAGCCCGTTGAAGGCTGATGCAGCTTCATAGAGGTCTTCCCATGAGTGATACAACGAGCAGCAGTTCCTAATAGGAGGCATTAAGCAGTTAACACCAGTTGTCCTGGCCTCCTCTTGGAGTCACTGTAGCAGAGTGGTGACCATCAGAAGTGTGACCTGAACACTGATACTACCTTCATTTCCCACCAAGCTTAAACATTTCTGTCAGTGGAAAGTATTTACCAATGGACTGCTGAGCAGATCAAGAAGGATACAATTCTCCTGTTGTCTGGATTAGGAGGTAGGTCCAGGAAAAGGAGACAAATGGGGTCATAAAAGAAAGGTAACATTTATTTTATAACTTATTTACTCATCCGACCTCTCTAGTACTTGAAAAGGCAGCCAAAGGCAATATAGCAGTTTGAATACAGAACTGAGTGGTGGCAATATAGGGGCTTTTGCAGAACTCCAGCTGAGAATCAATTCAGTATGACTGCAGTTATCTATTAGACTATCATTATTAAATGCATTGTTGATCTGTTGGAGGGTAGGAGAGCCCTGCAGAGGGACCTTGAGAGGCTGGATGGGTGAGCAGAGGCCAATGGGATGGGATTTAACAAGGCAGGGGTCTGCACTTTGGCCACAACACCCCCAAGCAGTGCTACAGGCTGGGGACAGAGTGGCTGGAGAGCAGCCAGGAAGAAAGAGACCTGGGGGTACTGGTAGAAAGTAGCTGAACATGAGCCAGCAGTGTGCCCAGGTGACCAAGAGAGCCAATGGCAACCTGGCCTGTATCAGGAATACTGTGGCTAGTAGGGCGAGGGAGGTTATTATTCCCCTGTACTGGTCAGGCCACACCTTGAGTACTGTGTCCAGTTCTGGGCCCCTCAATTCAAGAGAAATGTTGAGATGCTGGAACATGTCCAGAGAAGGGCAACAAAGCTGATGAGAGGCCTGGAGCACAAACCCTATGAGGAGAGGCTGAAGGAGCTGGGGGTGTTTAGCCTGGAGAAGAGGAGGCTCAGAGGTGACCTCATTGCTGTCTACAACTACCTGAAGGGAGGCTGTAGCCAGGTGGGGTTAGTCACTTCTCCCAGACAACCAGCAACAGAAGAAGGGGACACAGTCTCAAGCTGTGCTGAGGGAGGTAGAGGCTGGATGTTAGGAGGAAGTTCTTCACAGAGAGAGTGATTGGCGTTGGAATGGGCTGCCCAGGGAGGTGGTACAGTTGCCATCCCTGGAGGTGTTCAAGGCACTTAGTGCCATGGCCTAGTTGACTGGCTAGGGCTGGGTGCTAGGTTGGAGTGGATGATCGTGGCGGTCTCCTCCAACTTATTTGATTCTATGATTCTATTAGGCTAGTCAAAAGTGGGGCAATACTAATGGGCAATCTGTGCCCAGCAGCATAGTATCACCTAACAGCCAGTGACCAAGGGCTCACTTGGTGATAAGCTATATCCTACTCTGAAGGTGTTCTGTGCTGGCTATGACTGCCAGTTGACTTCAAACTTGGCTCTCACAAATACTGTATTCCACTTCAGGTATACCTTCTGTGGAGCTTCAATTCCAGATATCCTGCTGCATCTCCAAAGCTGTCAGTGGATTTCTTTTGGGTATGAACCAGGCCAACAACATTTTCAGATAGGTTTGGCCAGATGTTGGTGTTAAAAGAAGTAGGCCAACGCAGAGTGTTGTTAATGAAAGAAATGCAGACCCCTGGGAAAAATGAGAACATCAGGTTATGTGGCCACCAGCTGGTTCCTTATCAATAAGTGATGTAGGAGAAGGCAAAGTTGTATTAACACGTGCTGAGAGGCTGCTTCCACATGGAGAGGCACCACACTTGGTGTAATAACTTGGTCTCAATGTTCTGGAGCCCACATCAGTGCAGAACGTTAGACACACAATTTTTTTCTTCTTTTCTTCTTCAGTTTTGTTTTCCACACCACACAGAAATAATCTCCTTAGCTGACTGCCACCACAGGAGCACTGGGCTGTGGGGAGCTGAGATGCAGGATCAGGGCTTCAGTCAAGTCTGCCCTCTCACTGGCCGGGTGTACTTGCCCCGAGATAGTTTGATACAGTCATAAATTACAAAAGAATATTTTTCCCATCTCATGAGAGTGAAACCCATCAAAAACTGGCTGAATATTTGATCTGATGTAAAATGAAAGAAAAATGCACTCAGCCTAGTAATAAGTATGTTTCTCTCTGACCATACTCTGTGCCCAGAGCTCACAGCCAGGCAGCTAAGAGAAGTCTGAGTATTATTTAAAGGGTGGGTAGGGTCACGGTGGCCTGAGCCTCTCGGGTGTGCGTTGATCTCGTTGGTAGAGCAGCTGCCTGCTCTCCCAGCCGCCCGCGCTCGCCGGCACATTCGTGTAGAGCGATGCCATCCAGTGGTTGCTCACATTCATCACAAAGCCGAGGGCTCCTTCCGGAGGGACAGCAGGCGAGCCAAGACGGTTCTGCTCTTGTTCCCAGCTAGGGCATTTCTCTGATACTAAAAGACTGTGACAGTGGCCACCTTGCTCGCTTGCCTCCAGCTTCTTTGGTTTTTTTGCGTGTAAAACCCAGGTATGGTTTAAGTAGGAGCCACTTGAAAATGGTTAGTAGACATTTGGAAGAAAGAATACTTTATGTATGTATGCAGTCCCAATGCACAAATTTTGGTGTGAGGTGTGAAAAATGATGCTGATTTTTGAGACAAAAATGCAGTCTGTGAATGGAAGTGCCACTGTCTGAAGCCTAGGACATACTGAATGCAGTATCTGGGACAATTTTGAGGATGATGCTGAAGGTAAAGGACAAATGTGGGCTGTGTTGTGCAGAACCATTATTCATCAATGTCACATTTTAAGGACCCTCAGTATTGTCAGCTCCCCAGCAGCTGGATAGTTTGGGAGAGGATAATTAAACCTGCCTGCCCCCACCCTCTTTCTTGCTGCTTTCTGCTACCATCAGGCAATGGCACAGGCCCATGTCCTGGAGTGACTAAATTCGGATGTCAGCTTCTTTTTTTGCCTGTTGCATTCCCTAGATTAGACACAGCTGCACATCTGCAGGTGTGGGTGCTGTATCACACCAAATACCATGACAACAAGGTCTCCACCAGGGTCAGCCCTTTGCAGCTGGGCAGATGTACCCAGTGGGTCAGACCCTCCTTTACACCCTGTCGGTCCCTTCCGGGCTGCTGCGCTCCAGGTGCGGCAGCTCCTGCTCGGCGGTACAAATTCCAATCAGGCGCAACAAAGCCCACCGGGTGCTGCTGACAACAGGTGTCTCATTAAACATCTCTCAACCTTACAGGCATTCACATTGACAAGAACCAAACTCACACTCAATCACAGCTTAATCACAGCCAAACTCTATTAACAAGTCATACTAATTACCAACTTCTAACAATTTCTCAGGTTCAGAGGCAAAATATCCTTTCTTTTTAGATGAAACCAGACTTGTGATACTCCAACTCTGGCCATAATTAGGTCCTTTTTAAACAAAGCAAAAGGAAAATAAAAATCCAGACGGATCCCTTTGTGATAGCAGTCCTGAAAGTACAGTTGTACGATGAGATGTTTTGTTTGTTTTAATTTTGTATCTGCTGTGTTGCCCACAAGGGTCCAATTAGCTTGTTACAGATGCTTGTATCAGTTTTATCCACTTGTCTCTTTTTTATATTTTTGTAAGAAGGGTAACTTGTAGCACAGATTGCTGGCCTGCGGGCATCCAGAGATCAACAACCAGCTTTCTGTGATACCAAGCCCCCTGTGAAACAGGCAGTTCTTACCCACAGCATTCATAATGCAAAGGGTAAAACGAACAGAGGGGAGGGAGGAGCTTGCACTGGATTTTGGATTATTGCAGAATAATCTGGTGTGTTCAAAAGCGGCCTGAAGGTGGCAATTCTGCCGTGGCTAAAAAGAGCTCTGCCGAACTTTGGTTTCTGCACCTTGGAAATTACAACACAGGTGTTACTTTTAATAGCACAGAGCACTGCCTTGCAACAAAACTAAAAGCTCTGATGACGAGGCTTTGACTTGTACATGTCACTATTTATTCTCGTCCCCTGGTATATTCAGCACATGTGTAATTCCGTGTTAACTTGGGTGCTTTCCTCCTTTGTCTGGCTGTATTGAGTGCCCGAGCACTTGAGAACTCACTTGTGTAATCGATAGGCTTACAAAAGGGTACATATAAATAACATGAAGAATCTGACTTGAACTGACAGTGGGGGTATTGCAGTGAGGGCTAATGCCTCATCCTTAAGCTGCTGCTGGAGAGGAAAAAGATGCACACAACAGACTGAGGTAACATAAGACTTTCTAGTGTTTTCTGAACAGTGTGGTTCAAGGGAAAAAAAACAACCTCCTCTGAAAACCTGCACTGCACAATCCAGGAGCTAGTTGTTTACCCATTCCTGGGTTTAATTGCAGTTTGCTTTTCATTTCCTTAATTTTAAAAGAAAATTAACATTTCTCCTGAAAGATTATAATGATGCAGCTCAGCAGAGACTCACCAACTCAAGGCTTAGTGTCACCAATTATTTTTACCTCCAGCACGGGCACTTTTGTTTCTTCAGGGAGGCACAGCAGGATGAAAACAGGATAGCTGAAGCTTGTGGGAGAAGGTTGCATTACCTGGGGTGGGTTGGTGCGATTGAGATTCCAGTTTGTTTTGCTGTGAGGGTCCTTACGTGACGTGGCAGCTTTGTGGAGCTGCAGGCACCTGAAAGCAGCTGCAGGGAAGAGCAAGGGTGGCACCCAGCCTTGGAGAAAAAAGGAACAAACTTACCTATGTTTGCTCCCCCTGGCATAGCCACATGGGCTCCATCCTTGCTTGCCCACACTACTGGAGACCAGCTGTGGCCTCAATGTGGTGAAGAGTGACACAATGGTGTAATGTTATTGTAACCAATCCCAAAATTATTGTTACCTGGCAAGAGCAGAAGGCTGGGGTTTAAGGATGGGTGTTGCAAATTTTATCTTGCAAGGGTACAGCTCTCTTTTCTGACTAGGTACAATGACCTCATTGCTGTGTACAACTACCTGAAGGGAGGTGGGGGTTGGTCTCTTCTCTGAGGCAACCAGCAACAGAATGAGGGGACACAGTCTTAAGTTGTGCCAGGGGAAGTATAGGCTGAATATTAGGAGGAAGTTCTTCCCAGAGAGAGTGATTTGTCATTGGGATGGGCTACCCAGGGAGGTGGAGTCACCGTCTCTGGAGGTGTTCAGGAAAAGACTGGATGAAGCACTTAGTGCCATGGTCTAGTTGACTGGCTTGGGATGGGTGCTAGGTTGGACTGGATGAGCTTGGAGGTCTCTTCCAACATGGTTGATTCTATGAAGTGGTGGCCTGCTAGAGCACAGAGGAGAGGACACAGTGAATCAGAATGATACAAAGCAAATCCTTTTCTGCAGCTTTCGAGGCATTTCCGTGCTTGCTGGACTCCCACATGAGCTGGCAGCAGCTTCCCAAATGTGGTTCAGCAAGGAGATGTACCACAGGGATGCGACAGAGCTAAGTAATGCTGCAACTGAGTGCAGGGAAGCCCTGGCCTACCTAGTAGTGTAGTGAGTCTTTTGCTGTTAACTGCTGCAGCAACAGGTGGCACCTCTGATGTTGTTTCTACAGCCCTGAGTATATGTACTTGAATGGCCACTCTGCCAGTGAAGGCGAGTTTCTGAGACTCTGGAACAAGGAGATGTAGAAGATTGTTTCTTTTTGTGAAGATGCTTGTTTTCAGTGTAAGGTCCACTCCTGCTTGAGTAGCAGGAGGAAGAGAAGAAAGGCTTTTGTTCAGGCTCATAGTAAGGTAGAACGAGAGATGAGCTATCCACGTGCAATGGAATAAGCAGGAATGGAATTCATGCAGTGTTTGGTCAGGGGAAAACGGGAGACTGTCTAGCCATCATCTCATTCCTCATCATAAGAGGCTGTTTCAGACCAGAGCGTAGCACTCTTTTTCCTGGCTTTTGCCAGATGAAATTTGGAAGAAGAGCCTAGCAGGTGCTGACACAGGATCCAGAGGTTCATTCTGATTCCAGTGTTCCTTGAGTGTATAAGCCCAGGGCCAAAATGATTTGGCTTCTTTGGGGAGTATAGCACGCATGAACAGCTACGACCTTTCCTAGGTCTGAGATTTTCTAGGGTATGTGAATTTCTTTCTCCTTCATGGATTTTTACTGCTACTGAAGAAAAAACGAACCAAAACAAAACAAGAAAAATTAAATAAATGAAATAAATTGAAGCTTTACTATTTTGTGGAGCTGTCACTTCTGATCAGAAACTGAAATCCTGCTTCATGCTCTTTCAGTGTAGAAATCTGTCAGGTAAATAGAAATCACCTCATAAAAGCCCTTAAACAGCTCTGGTTTATATTTTAATTGAGGAACAGAACATTTTAAGCACTTTTATTGGGTGGCGCCTGCTGAATGACAGATGTCTGTGGCGGAGTAATGCTGAGCACACTTTCATAAAACAGGGCAATTCCTCGCTTAAAACATTTACAATTAAAGGCTTGATTGAATAACAATGAGTTCTGTGCATGGAGCTCATTTCTGCACTTGTTTGTGCACCTGAATCGGGCTGTGATCATTTGGTAGGTTGGATACGAGGTGCCAGTTGCTTTGTTCAATGACCGAATAGTGCTTACGGGCACAGCTGGAAATGTGCCTTTGATTTTTCACCGAGATAGAGATAAGGTGCACTGTGCTGTGCTGTCACATTTGCTAACACCTTCCTTTGAGCTGGGAGGCTGCTTTTCTGGTGTGGGTTTTTTTGTTTTGGTTTGGGGTTTTTTGGTTAAAAAAATCCCCTGACCTTGCATGTTAGTAACTCTCCCAATTTGTCAAGAGCCAGAGATGTAAAAATGAACACTAATCCTCAGCAGCTGAGAAAGTCTTAACTAGCTTCTGCCTTTTTTTCCCCCTATCTAGCTTCTGTGACCCCTATTACTGTAATACCCAAGAACATCTCCTCTGTTCGTGTGCTGTTCCTCACAGCATCAGACAGAAGTTAGACTGGCATGAATATTATTTTCTCCCCTACATGGTGAACTGAGGCACAGGGAGGCCAAGTGACTCACTCAAAAGTTGTTTTATGAAAAGAGGTGCCAGGGCTGTGCACATGTGACCAGTTTTTGGATGGTATTTAAAATTTAGCTTTGTGACTGCAGAAAGAGGCTCAAAGAGAGCACAAAACACTCAACAGCAAACCAGATGACATGGCACAAACTGCAACCTTTTGCTCAAGCCAAATGAGAGCCTCAAGTGAGAATAGATTTTGAGTCGCATTCCTACCAAACTGAAAAATGCTGTGTGTAAACCAACACTGATACCAATTTGTGAAGACACAGAAAAGCCTAACCTGAACTTTTGGAAAAACAGCCTCACTGTTCTCAAAAAAAACCCCAGATGAATCCACAAAGTAAATCTTGCCACAGCAGAAGGAACATGTGTCATGGGAACAGCAGAGGCAAAACGTGTCATGGGTAAATCTTGACAGATTCAGCCCAGGATGAGAATGTGCAAATTGATGCAAAATTAAATGCAATTGAACAAGATAACACATATCCCAGCAATGAGGACAACTCACAGCATACTTGCAAAGAAAAGATGGAGTTTAAATCCGAGGGGTGTGTGTGTGTGTGTGTGTCTGAGGATATCTAAGCAGTCCCTAGTGACTACGTTTTGGCAGAGATAGGAAGGTTTCTCCGAAAAAGAGTTAGGAAAGTGCTGCAGAAATGAAACTAGGGGTAACTGAAATACAAAAGCTGGTTCAGAACTAAATGAAAGATAACGGAATCCTCCTACATAACAATAAGGAGATATTAAATCATAATACAGTTTGCATGCTACTAAAAAGTCACCCTGTATTTAACTTCTGAGATACTGTATTTTTTCCCTTTTCCTGGCCTGCTTTGTTGGCAGAGTGATTGTCAAAAGCTGCTGGTTTGCAGCTCTCAAGTAGCTTAATTTCAATTCCAGGAGAAACAAAACTCTAAACCAGCCTTATTTATAAAATCTTTAAAGATATGGGAATAGCCACTAGCTGTAAAGAAAGGGAGTGCAGGACTAATACATAAAGGAGTTTAATAGCTAATTAAACATAATCGGCCTTGTGGCATGAGTGGCTGAGCTCTTTCAGGCTAAACATCCTTGATTTTTTTGTTGCACAGTTCTCCAGTAAGTGACAACACAAAACCTTTTGCAGGGTGGTGCCGGCCCCTCACCTGCATTCACTGTGGCAGCACTCACTGCCCTGCCACCAACAAGAGAACATTTTGGGAGCTAATAACTTTATACTTTTACATGACAAATCCATCTCTTTGGGTTGTCAGATCACTCCGACACGTCTCTCTGGCATCAGGAAACTGGGGTGAGGAACTCATGGTGCTGCACCAGCTGCACAACAGCGCAGGCTGCCCTGCTCCCCCCTTAGGAGCAAACAGACGTTTCCAGCTACTTACAAAAAACAGCACAGAGCAGGGAAAAGAATCATGTTCTGGGGCTGTTTTTCTCTACAGAAAACAGGTGCCCTGATCCTGCACACACAGCTGAGTTCAGCACAAGTAAAGAAGTTAGGCTAGAAGCATGTGTTGAGAGAGGTGCTGAGAATCTGACTTGCAGTCCTGCCTGTGCAAAGGGTCAAGACAATCTCACATAGGGCACAACTCTTGGTTTTGTTCTGGGTTTTTTTGTTTGTTTGGTTGGTTTAGTTTTAAAATAATAATCAAAAAAGAGACAGCATTGGCACTTTTCTGGAAGTGATATTCTGGTATGTGTGAGAAATGAGTATAAGTCAGGGTAAAGGGAAGGAGCACAATGTGTTGGCTACAGGCCTAAATAAATATGGAGGTCTGCAGCTGCATGGCCCAATTTTGTTTTTACATATGTAAGGTGACTTCTACCAAAACAGAGTTTTATTTCACAAGCCTCTCCCTTTCGCTGTTAAGCATTCAGAACTGCTGCCTACTCCTTACTAGTATTAGTGATTGTAAAGAGACAATCTTTTTAGTAGATAAGCAGTAAATACAAAGCAGGATGTATGCCCCAAAAAGCTGCTGGGGCTTTCCAACAATTAATGTAGTCCCCACGTGTCCCTTACTCAGTGGGATGTGTTCTTTCAACCTTGACAGTGGGCTGGCAGTGGTCCTCTGCCATCCTCACATATCAGCATTGGCAGTCTTCAGAGGTGCCCCACTGTGATGAGGGTTGCTGCAGAGATACAGCCCGAGCTGGAGTCAGAGGACAGCAGTGTTGAAGTGAGCTTTTCTGGGGATGCTGGGATATGAAGCACTCTTACGATTCGACACCAACAAAATGAGTCCTTGTGCTGTATTCCCCAGGCTTTCTCCTAGACGTCTACCAGCTACACCCTTCCTTCCCACCTGCAATTAGCACTTAGAGTGTTGCAAAGGGAGATGAGATTTGCTCTCCGCCATCCTCCTTCAGAAATCTCTCACACCTTCCCCACTGGGTGGGAACATGCGCCGTGGGTTAGGAAATGTTCTCGTAGTGGAATTACATTTGCAGCAATCCTGCCCCCCACCTTCTCTTTACTTCTGCCTGTTGGATTGCTGCTCGTTGTGGTTCAGGAGTGCGAGAACACTCAGACACAGCCTGTGGTTCAGCAAAGACTCAAATCCCCGTGACTCTGCTCCAGCCCCCTGGAAATGCATATCAACGAGCTGGGCTCTCTATATTTCATACAGGGTAGCTAAAGCTGGCTAACTGCTTGCAATTTTGGTGGAAGAGTGGGGCAAGGAAAGAGGGGAGTATATGACCATTGACCTTAATTAGAGGAGATAAAAATGTCGAAACGTGACTCCTAAGAAAACCAAGGAAGGCCTCTATTGTTGAGTGTTTCCACATGGATGCCACTGAGAAGAGGTCAAGTGCTTTCTATATACTTTAAGTAAACAGCAGATTGTGAGTTCACAGTCTGGGGTGGATTTGAGCAGCCTCTGTATTCTGCAAGATCATAATTGAGTCTTATGTACTTAAGATTTGATATCCACTGACATTACTACTTGAGTGTTGCCAGGAAATACAGTGGCAATTAAGGGTTACAAAGTTTGCTAAAATATGCCTAATGTCAGATATGGCTAACCCCACACTAGAATCATCTCAGACTCCTACTCCAAAAAGCAGCAATGATGGAGTCTTCAAAAAAAGATCTTAGCTGCTGGTGGCTTTCTGTGACAGGTCTCCTCACATCTGCACTGCTGGTGGCTTTCTGTGACAGATCTCCTCACATCTGCACTGCCATGTGAAAAAAAAAGGCACACAGCCTGCAAAGTTAACTTTGCTAAATTAGAAATGGGTTATATGTCAGGAATACTTGCTACTGTGTAAAGTCAAGCCCAGCTAAAATGCTGGGCATAAAGTTCTTCTGCTCATCTTTGCAGCTATCTTGACTGAAGTTTAGGAAGACTGAATGTGGTGGTTTGTTCTAAAACCAGCTTCATTTCCCTGCCTGGGGGTGGGGTGACAGTGAAAGCAGAAATCAGACCCCTATTTCATATCTGCAGATTGAGCTCCAGTATCACTGCCAGCAATTACACTACTATCAGGTAGCAGCACCATTCTCAGGTGTTCAGCATCAAATCCATACCTTGGAGAGACCACACCCTTATGAAAGGTCTTATTTACAGACAGGGAAGCAGTCAAAAGGCAATGATCCAAGTGCACAGAAATCAGTGGCAGACCATCCTGAGCCCCCAGCTAGACCCAGCAAAGCTAGTAACTTCGTCAGCTATTACAAGCAGGAAGAAAGGGCAGAAGTGTTCTTAGAAGCATAATTGAAAGCATATGAATCACTGGAAATCTTCCTGTCTATTCAGTGGGCTTTATGTGAGGATTTGAAAGAGCTGGGACCCAAATTATTAGAGGTGTATTGTGCAGAGGAGAGAATGAGGCATGAAAAACTTGGGAAGCTCAGTCCCAAAGACTCCTTTTGCTAATCAAGCTGTAAAACTTCCAGTGCACCTGAAGAAAAAAAAACCCTCTTCCCCAATCTGTGTCTGCCTGCAGAAAGGAAGAAGAAAGGGCAGCTGATTTGTGAGTGCCTTCTCACTAGAACTGTGGACTTGAAGTCTCTGTCCTTGATTAGAGTGGGGAATGGAATTGCACAAGTTATTAATTATTACTGATAAACCAAAGTGGCAATGGAGCCAAATAAAATGCTCCTTCCACTGTGATCAGATTCTGAAAAAGAGACAGAGCTGGGAGCCTCCAGCCTATCTGCATTTCCTTTCTTGTGAAATATGTGTCTGGGTGACCAGGTTTCCAAACCCTGCCTGTACTCAGAGTACGTGATGTCTACAGGTACAGATCAAGAGACATGAACTTTACCTACACAGACAGCAAGAAGCAGCTTACAGTTCCTTTAACATGTGACTGGTCCCAATTATGGCTTCTTCCACATGACATCAGTATGCAATGGAGGATCTCACTTTTTTTTTTTGCCAGAGGCAAATGAATACATTATCCAGCAGCGAGGCACGGGGCAAGCGGATGCGTAACTCCGGGGTGATTTGGATTCCACGCTCGCACAGGGGTGTGAGCCAACCTCAGAAGTCATTTTCACTGATGCTGACACATAAGGCATCCCTCAGAGACCTGTCTATCAAACTGCAACATGCTATGCAGAAAAATTAGATTACTCATGCTACAATAAAGAAGGAAAAGATGACAATGATGGAGGGGAAAAAAAAAAGACTTCAAAATATAGCAGCTATTTATTGAATAAAAATCCTGGCAATGGGAAAGTCTCCTAGAGACTTTTTTATTTATTTCTTTTGCTTCTTGCAACCCATTTCAAGGAGAGCTGGTTGGAAAGACCCTATTCATTCAGACACTGCCTCTGGATAAACCACTACTTCATCACGATTGTCGCATTACTGTAGTTGTGAAATATCATCTTAAATACTCGTTATGATTTTGCTGCTGGTCTTGCTGCAGCCAGGAGCAGGATTTCCTTTGGCTTTGGTAGGAGCAGGATCAAGCCCACTCACTCTCACTGAATTGCAAAAGAACCGCTCACATGTTAGCTCAGTAACTAGGCAAAGTTCACGGTGCTCAGTTCAAAGCATGTAAGATGAAGCTCAGGGCATTTCACTCACAGTATTTGCTGAGTTCCTCAGGTCTACAAAAGTGTTAACGTGGTTTAATACAAAATCCATAAGACAAACATTATGCAGCTATGTGCACACCCCTGTCCAATAAAAATCTATTTCTTTAGCAAAAAAATACAAAGTAGTACTTAGTAAAGAAAAGAAAAGGCTATGCAAAGCTTAGTAAAATCCTATAAACCAGGATGCTGCACAGCCTCAGGAAGGGTCACGTAAAATAAATCTACAGAAGAACACACAGACACACACAGAATCCATAGCTGGAAATGGACCTGGACAAGAGACAAGGTTCAGACATCTTGGTCGGCAGCACAGGACTCACAGTATCAGACAATGGAAAGGTTTGGCCAAATGCTGATTTTTCTTCTCGAGTAATGACAAACCTGTGCTGGGGCTTCTGCAGCATTTCTTTTTCCTTGAGTTATTCCCCAGGAATGCAATTTGGGATGGCTAATTGAGATTTTTAACTGCACCTGCCCTGCATCATCTAAAAGTTGCACTACTTGCAGCTGCAAATTCTGTTTTACCTATAGTTATATATATATTTTTAGGAAGTCAGTTGCTTTATGTTGGCTTGGTTTCTGAAGCAGCTCTAGCCATTTCCCATGGGCTTTACTTGAGTGTTTCTTCCAAATATTTCTTCCCAGAGATAAGTTTTGGTTCACATCCAAACCAAAGTACTGTAAGCTCTTCTGTGGTCCTACATCTTGCTCAGCCTCAGTGGAGCTCATGGCCTGCTGAGCAAAGCAAAGAACAGATGCACATTTGCCTTTCCCTGCCCGTTCTCTGCACTGTGCAGAGATGTGTACCAACCTGGCTGCACCTTTTGAGCCTGCCTGGTAGTTTTTTTGGGGGTTGGTTTGTTGATATAGATAGGCAATTTCAACATGGCCACACACGGTGGAGGTATGCAGAATTACAGGTCTCTTTAAAATTGTCAGGAGCAAATATGATCAGATCTGGTTCTTGATCTCATTACTGTCTAAAAGATTTGGCTGGCATTTTTAAATGCCATGATTGATGTTCCTCACCTTAACACGGCCCTTGGTAGTGTAAACCCAGTAACTCTATTATTCTCCAGGGCAACTCTAAAGAATCTGATTGGAGAACTTTCACAACACCGTGCCTATAAGAAAATATTAACATGGATTAAGGCGAGTTGATAGATTTTAAACTAGGCTCTAGAATAAGAACCAATGAGAATAAATCAAATAACTTTGCCTAACTACAGAAAGTATTTGTAAAGCCCTGTAAGGTTTCCATTTCCTAAAGCCACCTGCCATCTCAGCTGCCCCTAATCAGTCACAGATGCTGGATACCAACCTGCTAACCCTATGGCTTTGAGAGAAAATATTGCACTTTGTAAACTCATTCCTGGGCATTTCCTTAATTTTACTTAAACTAAACTTTCATCCCTTATTTTCCACTTAAATGTAATGAGTTAAATCAACTCTGACATTTTGCCCTGCTTACCCTTACAGTTCTGTTCAGCTGCTTTCCTACCTACTTCCTGAAAGGTCTGAAGACCTCAGGGGGTTTTAGGTGTTGGGGCTTTTTTAATTACTAGGATACAATTTTTTTTTCACTCTACATCTCATATTCACTCTCCTGGTAAGAAATCCTGCTACATGCAGAGCTTTGGCTATTTCTGTAATCCATTGTCAATGGAAAAAAAAAAGAAGATTTTTCGACTCTTAGATTTATGATGAAGATCTACCAAACACTGAGCTTTTCTGAAGTTCTATCAGAATGCCTTTTAACATCCTCCTGCCCCCACCAAGTCTACTCATGAAGAAATAAGAAGCATTTTAAAGGCCCCATCCAGCACCCACTGGAATCAAAATAAAGAATCTCACAGTTTAGGGAGGGTACCAAAACAGGCCCTAGTGCCAAAGATGATTAGATGATGTTCAGATATCTTGGTGCTTGAGCAGATCAGGGGTTTGGCTGAGCTGTTATTTCACTTTAGTTTGTGAAGATAGACTGGGAGTGGGATTTGTAATGGAGGTAGGAAGCAGACTGGATTTTATTAGTCTTCCATCATCTTTAAGAGATCCCTAACCAGATCAGGTTTCAGCCTCTCCCTCCACTTTGGTGTCAACCTTTGGTTCTGTTTTTG
Organism: Pogoniulus pusillus; assembly: GCF_015220805.1. Taxonomy (NCBI): domain Eukaryota; kingdom Metazoa; phylum Chordata; class Aves; order Piciformes; family Lybiidae; genus Pogoniulus; species Pogoniulus pusillus. Next base: position 19,179,719 of record NC_087280.1, read on the forward strand.
CTGGAGGATAAGTTTCATTATATTAATAAGCAGCACAAGTGGTTCCAATTGTGGAAGAACCACTCTGAGCTGTCAGAAATGATCAGAGGAGAAGTTTCAGCTTTTCCATGATCACAGCCTCTTCTCCTGGTGCCTCAAGTCAGCACTTCCCCAGTGCACTTCACATTTTTAGCAGCCATGACAATAATAAAAGGTAGGTTTACATTTCAGCAGAGGTAGGTTATTTTAAGGAACTTTCTGCTCTGATCAGGGTAGTACATCAATGCCTGGAAACCAGACGCTAATGGGAATAATTGGGCGAACATCCAATCTACTGGCTGGGAGACTAGATCTAGGCATGCACTTAGATGAAACTATCCATCTTCAATCTCCTCCTGCAGTCAAATTTCAAACACAAGCATCTTTAATTATGCCACTAAACCAGTAAGCTTGCATTTCTTACTACCAATAGCGAGGTAGCAAGAAAACCTCACAACAAAACGCTCCAAAAGCTGAGCTGGTTAGATCCCTATCTTAGAGTGATCCATTAATGCTTACCAGCAGTGACACCCAGCATTTGTCTCCTGCACTGCATCAGCCCAAAGGAAAGGGGTTTATGTAGACAGAGTAATTAAAGAATCCCTACGAGGGTGCACAAGCTACTGGATTCATTTTGCAGATAGGAAAATGAAGCACAGAAAGTTTTAAACCCATCTGAGTTCAACAAAGCTTCCAGTAGAGAGGAGACTGATATAGAACCCTGTGCTCCTACCACTAACAGGAAGATGGGCACCTGTGGCACCCATGAACTACAGCCCTCATGGTGTGCTCACTGAAGCTGCTTGGGCTCTGTGTGCATAAGCACATCTCCACCAGCAGAGAATCACAGGTTTATCTGGATTGGAAGGCACTGCCAAAGATCATCTAGTCCAACCCCCTCTTCAGTCAGCAGGGCCATCCTCAACTAGATCAGGTTACACAGATCCCTGTTGAGCCTCACCTTGAATATCACCAGGAATATCTCCTCAAATATCTCCCTGGGCAACCAGTGTTCGTTCCACTACCCTCATGGTAAAGAGCATCCACCCCCTAGGTTGCAGAACTGGGGGTTGGGTTCATGGATTTAGTATGGAATAACTGAGGATTGCACTGCCCCTTGACAGCTTCCTCTAACACTCTGAGAGGAACTGAGTGAAGTTTAGTTTTCAAATTAGACTCACCCAGGACTAGTCACTGAAATGTCATCTGTGTGATGGAACAAAAAAAGAAGAGGGGAGAAATGTAAAAGGAAATCTTTGTAGCCAGGACTACCTGACTCTCCCGCAGTAGGAGACACAGGAATACTGTTTCATGTCATGGAGATGTAGTTAAAATGCAGACTGCATAGCCTTGTTCTCAGAATTTGAGAGGTGTGGTTTATGCATGTGGACAAGCCATCGTTCCTCCCTTTGATCTATCACTTGATGTAGAGGAAGGCTTTTATGTGTTAGGCCCATATAATGGATAATTTAGTCTGAAACCATTATGAAAAGTATTAGGCTTTGGGTACATATGCCTCAATTATTCTTGAAAGTACATGGAAATATTTTATGACATTCACATATATTTCAAGTTAAAAAAACCCCACAAACCAACCAAAACAACAGCAAACCCCAAAAAAACTCAACCCAAAATTTTTGTTTACCATCTAAACAAATATCTTCTCCTGAGACAAGTTTACATGTATTTTAAAAGAATTTTGCCAGTTAATGGAGGTTTGCTTTTGTTTAAGGTAGAAGGTAAATAATGCATTTGAATATTAAATAGCAAAAATGTCAGAGTCATCCTTCATTAAAATCACCAGGAGTACATATTGCTTTTTAGCTGCCTCCCTTTATTCCCTTCATGAATATATCTGCTTAACTTAAAGAGTAATAAATTGAGTTAAATTCTTCTTGTTCAAGTGCACTTAGAGCTGAACTTTCAAATTAATCCTTTCACCATTTTACAAGCAGAGGAGACCAGAGGAAAGCCCACAGAATTACCTGTAACACCATGAACTGCTGATATGACATGAGGCAGTTTGGCAGTGAGCAGGGCTGGGTTATCCCCCCTCTCCATAGGAGTGGTTTGTATTGGGAGAGCATCTTAAGGAGTTTTTTTTTTTTTGCAAGAGAAGGTTTTTGGTTTTTTAATGCCCCAAATATGCTCTGAATTACAGGCAGCTGAACACCAGTTAGAGATGAGTGCTGGAAGCAGTGTCAGTGATGTTCTCCTGTGTCTTTGTGCCTCAGTTTTCCTATTTCTAAATTAAGCATCTGCGGTGGTAGGCCTGACAGGTCCAAAACAGGCTTATACAAGTCCTGGCTTGCTCAGGCATGTTTTTCTGCTCTCCCTCCTTCTCTTTTGGGGAGAAGCAACCGCGGGAAAGAAGAGAAAAGAACCTGGAGCCACTGAGTCTAAGGACTCTGGCCTGCCTAGACTTGTCTTGGTTCTGTGGTAAATAAGGTACACAGACTTAGCTTGTGCCTGCCTTGTGCAAGGCCTATGCTTTTCCCAGATTTGGGTAAAGCAAGTCTATGGCTTCCCCTAATATGGTCAGGCCTGGCTAACTGCCATTTTGATTGGCTATTCTGTGTCCAAAGGCCCATTAGTCTTGGCTACGTTGATAAAAGGAGATACTCAGGTAAACAATGTGCTCTGCCATGCTATTCATGCCTGCTGCTATTTCTTGCTGCCTCAGTGCATCCCATTTGCTGGTAAACTCCACTATCTCGAGTTTACCAGAGACAGGCTCTAAATGCCTCCACACAATCAGCCTGCATAGCCAGCATGACATCATGCTGAGACTGCACGCTGCAAGACATCTTGCCTGCGCCTGAAAGTCTCAAGACAGAAGTCCTGGAGACACACAGGTTGTCTAGAGGAGCCAGGAGACAAGGTCAAAGATTGTTTTCTTCCTTTCCCCAGCAGCCCAGGAAGAATCAGAAGTCTGAGCAGCTGACAAGACACCAAAAGAATTACCTAAGAGCGTCTGGGTACTGCCTGAAGCTGTAGCTAGCCCTGCAAGTCGGGAGAGACTGTTATGTGAGTAAATACTTAATGCCTTTTTGTGATTCACCATTATCTCCTGCCATAAGCAGAAAGGAGCTCCTTGAGTCCATCTGGTGGATGGGTGGTAGGTATATTGACCACAAGCAGTATTTGGCCAGAAGAACTTTCTCTTCCAGTCCAATTAATGTTTATATTTCTGCAAGTTATTTCAAGATTCTAGTTATTTTCTGTATAATAATAATAGGTTCTTTGCAGGGTCATGGGAACATTAAAATTAGCAGTCGGGGGTGGTGACAGTTCTGAATATCAAAATCATAGAGTCTCAGAATTTCTTAGATTGGAAAAGACCTTCGAGCTCATTGAGTCTGATCATTAGTTTCACACTGACAAATCCTTGACTAAACCAAATCCCTCAATATAACCTCTAATCACTATGAATCGCTATGGTTGGAAAGGACCACCAGGATCATCCAGTCTAACCTTCATCACCAAACCATAGCCTCAAGTACCACATCCACTCTCCTTTTAAATGCCTCCAGGGATGGCGACTCCACCACTTCCCTGGGCAGCCTGTTCCAGTGCCTGACCACCTGCTCAGGAAAGAATTTCCTCCAAATATCCAACCTAAACCTCCCCTGATGCAACTTGAGGTCATTTCCTCTTGCCCTATCATTAGTACTTTGGGAGAAGAGACTAGCTCTAGCGTCACTGCAACATCCATTAGGTACTTGTAGAGGACAATAAGGTCCCCTGTCAGCTTCCTCTTCTCCAGACTAAACAACCCCTGTTCCCTCAGCCACTCCCCATAGGTCATGCTTTCCAGACCTCTCACCAGCCTTGTCACCCTGATTAATAAACAATATTAATTTTGGAAAAAATATCATCTCGCATTAGTTACCCCTTCAGAACAGCATCCCCATATAAGACATTGATTTTTCAGTTAGGAAAATTATCTTAGCATTTAATTGGGTGTCTTCTGTTTTCTTCAATAAAAGGCTGGCTGTGGCCCTTGCATTGTTAAAAGCATCAACCCAATTATTTGTATCAGAGAAAGGGTAGTTAAAAGAAAGGATCAACCCAATTCTATCTATCAGAGAAGGGTTTTGGGTGGGAGGTGTTGCCCACTAAGACCTCTGAACTAATCCTCTAAACTTAGAGATAGAAAAGGTTTAGTTTGGAGGCATTTTGAGCTTCACAGACAGCAGGGAACATGATAAAGAGATGTCCTGATGGTCCTTTCATCCCTGCTCTCATGACTGGCCCACTCACCTTCCAGTTTTTGTCCTGCAGGAGGTGGGACCCAGCTACACCCATGGCCATGACTCCCTGAGCACTGCAGGTGAAAACCATGCCCACAGATCCTGGCTTCCCTGAAGTAGACTGGACGAGTTGGCCACTTGCATTCACAGCCAGAAGCATGTGAGGGGTGGCTGGTTATGCACCAGGGCTCAGTGCAAGCCCCAGTGTTTCTTGAGGCCTGACTTCATTCGGTGCACTGCACGAGCAAGCCCTTTTGCACAAGAGCCGAGCCTCAGCAGCAGTGCCCAGGCTCCCATCCCTGACCCAGCCCTTGCTGCAGCCCGTCTGCAGAACTTAGCCAAGATGAAAGGCATCAAATGACAGGAGACAGAGTGTCGAGAGCTGGCAGCAGAGGTTTCCTCTGCAGACATCTTGCTGGTTGTTTTAAGGTCTTCTGCCTCTAAGTGGCACCATGCTGAGTGATTGAACATTGCTAGAATCTGTTCTACCTTTCATTGTAATGATTTCTTACAGAGCTGCCACTTTCTAAACTCTGAACTTTCAAGAGTACTGCCTGGATGTCAGAGCCCTTTTGTCAGAAACACCACAGCCTTCTGGAGTGATGGTCCCCTGTACTACAAAATCCCTTTGGAAAGCCACAGCTCTTCAACCATCACTGAGGAAAGACTGAACTTTGGGTTTTAAAGAAGGCTGTCACATCCCTGAAGTTTTAAAGGAGAGGTATTCAAAACAGAGCCAGGCAGAGCTTTCACTGGTGTAAATTGCTCAAGGGTTACACTGAATCATGCCTATGTATGACCTAGTTTATAGGTTTGTATTTGCTTAAAGTAATGAGACTTTCTCAATATGCAACTTCTCATCAGAAAGCAAGAAGCAGTTTGGGATAAGAATGGAGGGTGTCCCAGAATGTATGGGTCTGATCTACACTCATCCATGCACACTGGCACCTAGTCTGGGAGTCCTGAAACTGCTGAAGCAAACTGTGCTCCTCAGAGCAGACATCCAGCACAAGAGATGTGGTAATTTGTAGCCAGAAGGAAGTAATCTCCTCTCAATGCCATAATGGGCTCACAATGCTACACAGTATTCAGGTATTCAACCATCTACTCTGAAACCTGCCTTTGCTTAACTACTTTATGATCCTCACACATTTTGTGGAGTTTGAGGCTGTTTACTTCAAAATACAGCAAGGCTTTCCCATGCCTGTATAATAAAACAAAATCCACAGCTCAAGCTCCTACAGCTCACAACAACAACATCAAACAAGCCACACAGCCGAGGAAAATCATTAACACTTTAAGAGAACTAGAAAAAAATACACAGGAGGAAAGTTTTTCTGTATTTGAGGGAAGGCTGTCAGAATGGTAATATAGTACAGTGAGTAGTGAAGACTGGGAGATTTATGTGCTAATTCTGTGCATGATTTATGTAGATGAATTGTTCTGTATCAATATGTGAAAATCTAATAAATATAACTCTGTGTACAAAGGGTTGCTCCAGTCCCAATGTTACAGTGGACAGTTTTGGCAGAAAGTCAGGATGTGCATTAAAAACACACTTTTGGAGAAGTCTAATAAATAAAAGCCCTGAAATATAGTTTCCTACTGAGAAAGGCATTTTAAATCATTTTGATAAAGAACTTAAATTAGGCCTTAAAAGGAGGGGGAAGCTCTGTCCCTGCAACGAATTATTTATAGGTATTTTGAATATAAGAGTCCAGTGAAGCTGGCCTCCATCCCCATTCCCTGCCACAAGACATGGGAAAGAAACAGACATTTCCCTTTCCCCCCCAGCCAAATTAAAAGTTTGAAGTGTTAGAAAGGGGAGGAGAAAAACAACTGAAATTGGGAACAGACACCTGAACAAGGAACTTCAGAAGTCCTGACAAAAAATCCTGCATGTTTATCCACAAAAATAAATGATATGAAGAGGGGACAGGCCTTCACTTCTCCTTCATGTTACTCAGGAAAATGGGGCTGTAGACTCTCAAAGAGGCAATATACTCTGCCTTCTCAAACACTAGTGGGAGTATTTTCAGAAGTGAATAAACATCTGAATAGCTCTGCTCTTTCTGGACGATTTAGAGATTGCAGAGAAGCAGAAATTGCTGGGGATCTAAGCTTCTAAGTTGCTTAGGTGCTTCTAAATATGTTATCTCAAAAATGCAGCTGACAGTTTCTACCTGTGCTGCCACCCACGGGCCCTGGATTTCCTGTTGAGAGACCTGCTGCCACTCACAACAAAATCAGTGGGCTTGGAGAAGCGCTAATGTGAGAGGCTCTGTAGCTCTGCAGCAGCAAAGGGCAGCTCCCAATACTGGATCTCAAACCAAGCACAGAAACTCGGGTCGAGTTGATAAGGTTGAGGAATGAGAGACTAGTGCTAAAAAGCAGAGTGACTGTGCTGGACACGGTTCTGCTATTGTGGTTCTATCTGTCAGGTCCCCTACCAAGGTTACAGAGTTACTAATCTCCACGGACCTCCAGAAATCCCTCCCCGCTCTCAGCAGATTGCTTCACTTTCTACTCCCTTCTGCTGCCAAGCATGGCTGTCTCTCAAGACTGTGCAAGGAGCTGTTCATTTTCCTCTGCTCTGTCAGGAGTGCTTCCCTCTGTGCTCAGCTTCACCCCACTTTTAAATCTGACCTGCAGACCTTCTTTTTCACTGCAGGGCTGCTACAGCAAGGGCCACCGCTGCACTTGCAGAACCAGGAGGCTGCTAAGAGGTAGCACTTTGCAAAAGAAGAAAAATGAATGCCTTTGTAAATTAATGGCCACTTAAGATCTAGAGTTTTAACAGTGAGTTTACACCTACATTTGGCCATGGCCATAACTTCATGGGACAGAAGAGCACACATTTCATGTTTGGCAAACGAAATTACGCAAATTTCCAGACATCTCCAACAGTTTGCAGTCCTATGTGTGCACCACCAGAACTTGCAGACATGTCCCCTAAGAGTTGAAACAGCAGAAGAGCTCAACCACACAGTACTAGTCCCCAGTTTTTGTCACCAAAGCTGACATAGACACATGTGGCCAGAATTTCGAGAGAACTCAACAGCTTGAGGGCTTTGTTGAACATCTGCCTGTAAACAAGAGCGGGAGCTGTGGCATGCAACTCTCAAAATCTAGCTGAGGATGGAAGTACTCAAAAGCTGCCCATGAGCTCCTCTTGAAAAGGTTGTCCTGTATGACCCAGGTAAGCTGACTGCACAGAAAGAAAAGGTCCTAGCTGCAAGTAAAGACAAGATTTTGTCCCCAGCTCAAAGTGGGTTTCAGCTTTCTTCCAACCTGCCTGCAGTCTGAAAGCTCAACATATAAGAAAAGGGGGGGAAAAAGGTGGAAATTTGAATTTAAATTGATACTTAAGCATTAAAAAACCCAAACAAATAACAAAAAAATTTGTTGCTCTCAAAAAACTCTTAAACTCAGGCTCTGACATTTTTAACTTAATAACCAAAACCATCAGCCATAATGATTTCTCCATCTGATTCAGCATTAATATTCAGGCAAATGCCAAGGGCTGTCACTTCCCATATTAAGGCAATCCACATTCGTTTGCATCCAGAACACTTATGGATGCTGTTCTGATGAACAAACTGGCTTTTTTAAGCTGAAATGAGTAAAAGGAAAGAGGTAGAATAAGACTGCTGAATGCCTTTTGAAAAACATCAACATGCATTTTTTTTTCTTAAAGGCCTGAATCAGGATCTGATTATTTAGTGCTCCTTTCATCTTCACATCATTATTGTGATGTCAGCAGTGCTTCGTTGTTGAATCACAGAAACAGTCCGGTTGGCAAAGCCCCTCAGGATCACCAAGTCCAACCAAGATCCCTACTCTCTACGAGGTTCACCCTAAACCATATCCCCCAGTATCACATTCGAATGACCTTCAAATACATCCAGGGTCAGCGACTCAACTGCCTCCCTGGGCAGCCTGTTCCAATGTCAGACCACTCCTTACAGCTAGAGCTGGAAACTTCATTTTCATTCATTAAGGTGCAACATTGGCTCAGTAGGTGGTACTTAAAGAACAGCTGTAAAGAGCAGAGTCAGGAAGACTGCAGCACAAGGGGAAATCCTCTGTAGAATTCAAGTGCTTTACGTCTGTCAGAAGCACACTTCCAGATCAAATTAAAGGAATTTCTTTTAACTTTATTCACAGTCTCCAAATAGTCTGCTCAACAAGCTGCCTGAGATCCAAGTCATTTTAAGAAATGAATCATATTCTCCTTGTCATCTGGCTGTTCTCTGCTGACTGCTAATTCATTGTGTATTGATTTTAAGACTCTGTTAACACATTATATTTTCATGTTAAACCAGGAATGTTTTCCTTGCTGAAAAAAATCATGCCTCATCCTCATAATACTCAGTTTTCTTCCTCCTCTGTTATTTAGGATGATTGATCAGCACAATTTAATCAGCTTTAAATGGTTCAGTGAATTGTTCCAGGCTATTGTGCCACCTACATGTTTTTCTGTCTGTATTTAACGTCACAACGTGAGTTCTGCATATTAGACTTGTGTGTTTGATGCAGCATTTTAGGAGACAAAATAATTGCTGGGGTAACATATTGGGGTCCAGGCAAGTTGTATTGCAGAGATTCTGGAAATCAATTGCTCATAGAAATAACTTGTTACCTGGAATGAAGAATTTAAGCCAAAGATCATTAGAATAATAAGAACATTTTTCCTCACTGATTTAGAACAGGTCAAGACTCTTTAAAAAGCCTGTGAAAATCTATGCTATTACAGCTGGCAATTAAAATTTATAATGAATTGGATACTAAATATTTTGTTTCCTTCTTTTAAAATGCCATTAATGGTAGAGGTCTCTCACCAGACTAGTACAAAACTGCTGTTGCCAAAAATCTGGGTACAAAACACAAAGGCTTCATGTTTCAGGTGCATATAAAACTTAATTCCCCTGAATAACACTATTAATTTGAGTCAATTTCTATGCTTAAAGATTTTTTTATGTCGTGAGACCACAACTTTTTGCTTTTGTTTAAACATTTCTACCTGCCCTTTGCAAACGTCAAAAGTTAAGTTGAAACAGAAGTTGTTTAAAGATTCGACAGATTCACAGCTCTTGGACAACTTTTCTGCTCATGACAGAACTCTGAAAACCAGGAATCAAAAATATTTAATTCCATGAAAAAAGAGTGGTTATAGAAATTTATTTTTCTACTTTATCCAAACTTAGAATCACAGAATCAATCAGGTTGGAAGAGACCTCCAAGATCATCCAGTCCAACCTAGCACCCAGCCCTATCCAGTCAACTAGACCATGGCACTAAGTGCCTCATCCAGTCTTTCCTTGAACACCTCCGGGGACAGCAACTCCACCACCTCCCTGGGCAGCCCATTCCAATGCCAATCACTCTCTCTGCCAACAACTTCCTCCTAACATCCAGCCTATACTTCCCCCAGCACAACTTCAGACTGTGTCCCCTTTGTTCTGTGTCTGGTTGCCTGGGAGAAGAGACCAACCCCCACCTGGTTACAACCTCCCTTCAGGTAGTTGTTGACAGCAACGAGGTCACCCCTGAGCCTCCTACATGCTAAACTTCAATGAGTTACTCTGCCAAAAGCATTTCAGTGGGACTTTTTGCCTTGCAGACATTTAGTATATCAGGTTCTGGCTGCAAATACACTACAGACAACTTATTTATTTTGCTTCTAAGTTGCACTTTTCTCGAAGGAAATGCATTCACAAAATTGATGTTTAAGTATAGATCAACATTTTAGAAATGAAGTTTCTTAACTTAAAAAAAAAAAAATCAGGAGTAGGAGCTGAAACTCTTGATCAGCACTAAACTATTTAAGACTAGAAGAACCACAAGAAAGGATTAAGTCATTAGCACACAAAAGTGTTGTTTAAATGTATAATTAAACAGCATATGCATATATTAAGAGTACTCATGTTTTGAAAATGATCTGGCAGGGAAGAAACAACATAAAAAATGTAAGCTCTAAGTTGTCAAGTATGGCACCAGACATGAAAGGCAAGTTTGAGTCCAGGAGCGATGAAATGTCAAGCATGTTTGGGATCTAAATGAAGCTGTACCAGAGCCCCCATTCCCCCCCAGTTACGAAAAAGAATCTCCCCAAACCTGTATCACAGGAAACTAAATACCAGATGCAAAATCCATTCACATGGACACATGAAGTATACAAGACCAAAAAACCCAGCACTTATCAGATACCACTAATATGTAGAATTATGCAATAGCTAACATGAAAATTGAGGAAGAAATTGAAGCTAAGAAAATAAACCTACTTATGTAGCTTATTATGTAAGTAACACATAATACATTAAAAAATCAATTTAGGTTTTACCCAGTAATGTAAGTTGTAACATAAACCCCCTATTAAGAGTAGTTTACTCAATAATTTTGGCCAAGAAATATGTTGATGGGTAACTCACCCTTACCATTGAGCTGCACTTTATTACACATTTTGTATCTGAGACGTGAATAGAGTGCAGGATGAAATTAGAGGATCACTTCACTGCTAAGACTAACACTTGAGTCGATGCAAGATTTTGTCCATTCAACACATCTTACAAAGAACAGACCCAACTCTGCTTTCAATTACTGGGGTGCAACTTTGACTGAAGTCAACAGATGTTGCACCTCACTAACTGTTAGCAGGACTGTGTACTGAATAAAAGGCTGGGAGAAAAACTCACTGCTGAAAACATTTGTGATGGAAACCTGATTTTTCAAATACAGGAAAGTTTTCCACAGAACCTCCCCTCCCCCTTATTTTCATCAACAACTTCTCTGCTAAAAACCTGAAACATTTAGTTTTGTGGGGTTTTAAAATCATGTCAGAATAGTTTTTGGGGAAGGAAGTCTGATCATAGAATGATCTGGGTTGGAAGGGATTTCTGAAGGTCATCTAATCCAACTCCATTTGCAGTCAGCAGGGGCATACTCAACTAGATTAGGTTGCCCAGAGCCCTATCAAGCCTCACCTTGAATATCCCCAGGTATGGGGCCTCAACTACCTCTCTAGGCAACCTGTTCCAGTGTTCATAGTATCTAGTGTTCCACTAATCATTTGATGTGTCACTGGAACAAAACTGTCTGTGGACTGAAGAAACAAAGCCATAGTGAGAGTGCCAAGAAATGGAGACAGGAACTGAAATGAGAAGGTGGAGAGCTGGCATCCCTCATTGAGCTTATTACAAAGCCTCAGTTTAATATTTTAATTTCTTACAGCACTCAGATCTAGGTAGGTACATAGCATGGTTTAGGTTGGAAGGGACCTCAAAGATCATCCAATTCCAACCATAGTCAGGGACACCTCCCACTAGAACAGGTTGCTCAAGGCCTACTCCAGCCTGTCCTTGAACACCTCCTGGGAGGGAGCATCCACAACCTCCCTGGGCAACCTGTCCCAGTGTCTCACCACCCTCAGTGGAAAGAACCCTTTCCTAACACCCAGTTTGCTTTTTCTTTATTTCCCTTATACAGGTTTGTGTTCCAAAAGTGGTTTGTAAAGAGTTCAAGGGAAAGGCTGCGGATACGAACTCCTGGACACAGGGAGAACTCCTAGAGAGGTGTACAGTCCTTCATTTGATGTTAAGTTCTTACATGAAAAGTCAATCTTTTTTTTGATACTGACTTGCAAAAATAACTTGAGTGCTGCTACCTAAAAAAGTGTTGATACGCATGGCATTGTTTGTATGACTTCATGTACTCATGGGATTTCTATTAGTGCTACGTAGAGGTATTGTGCACATCCCATTTTCACTTGCTGGCATTGTACAAAGAGAAAATTAGGTGATAGCTATTATTTTTTAAAGCAACAGAGCTACTCGAACTACCTATCTGCCAGGCACTCAGCAACAGACAAGAGGACAGTCTCAAGTTGTGCTGGGGGAGGTACAGCCTGGATGTTAGGAGGAAGTTCTTTACAGAGAGAGTGATTGGCATTGGAATGGGCTGCCCAGGGAGGTGGTGGAGTTGCAATCTCTGGAGGTGTTCAAGCAAAGCCTGGGCGAGGCTCTTAGTGCCATGGTCTGGTTGACTGGATAGGGCTGGGTGCTAGGTTGGACTGGATGATCTCGGAGGTCTCTTCCAACCTGGTTGATTCTATGATTCTACCTGCCAACTACAGTTAGTGTACATGTAAGATTGTCATGCGTCAAAAGCCAAATGTTAAGAGTATGTGCCAGGTCACTGTGCAAGCATTTAGCTGGATCTCTGAACATAGACAGTTATCCTAACTATAGGCAGAGGTCAGATCATACCTTTGCTCTGACAGCGTTATCACACCATGCCACACACTGTATATCTGCATTATTCTAAGACACAACTCTCCTCAGTACTTAAACATCACCCTTTGTCATACATCAACTAATTGTTTTCTTTCCTTCTTGTTGTTTTTGTTTTGTTCTTTTTTGTTCTGGGATTTTTTTTGGTCATTACAGAGCAAATGCTCTCAGCATGGTGATACGCAAGCAGTTCATTAACAGGATCGAAGTGAAGCATAGTCTGGGCATTTGCTGGTGATGGATTTGTTACAAGGTCACCAACAAGAGTGGTTAGCAGAAACACTACAGCTGGATTTCAGTTCTCGTGCACTGGACATAATGCAGGAATAGTGCTCCAAAGATGGGGCTGGGGGGAAATTAAGCCTTTATAAATGTAGTAATTTCCCAGGGTGTAAATGCAAGCAGTTTCAGGAAGCAGAACGTGTGAAATAAGACAGGTGTCTGTCCCTGACCAAGGCTGTCTGGAAGTGTTTAGTACATACCATAAGTGTTGCCTCTCCTACTTCAGAGAGCAGAGAGCTGCTGGGAGAGAAGCAAGTATCATGAACAAAGACCAGGGAAAAGGCAACTGCTTTGCTCACAACAGGGCAGAACCTGCTTGAAGGTCAGCCTGGTGCTTTGGGATATAAAGGGGAAACATGAGTGAGACTATAAACTTCACTTTCTTGGGAAGTCTGGAGAGTCCCATGAAGTCAGCAAGGGCTATTGTGAGGATGAAGAATCACTCACATCAAATAAAAATTTCAGGGCTTGGCCATAAAGGACACAAAATACATTGTATCTTAAAACGTGGGTCAGCACCACGATGGCACAGACATTACTCATGTATATGTTACACATCTCTGCTAGACAAACCTGATTTCTGTTCTTGGGAAGGATTACCGAAAACAGAACGCCTGTGGCAGGTAGCTGGAGCTGGACTTGGGCAGCTCAGCTGCTTTTCATGTAAGAGAGATGGAAAGTTATTTGAGAGAGCTGCTACTCCCCTGTGGCAAGGCTCCCATGTGGTCTCACCACTTGATCAACATGTGATGATGCAATATGTTTTGGCCATGGCAGATGCTGTGTGATGAGGCCAAGTGCTCGTGCTTGTGATGGTAGGCACGAGGGAGGTGTGACAGAGCCTTTGACCAAAAAGGATGCTTGGTTTGACAAGAAATGGTGCATTAAGACATTTGATATCTAAGGCTGGACAGCGAATCGAGTGTTACTCTAGAGGACTCCTGTCTACCAGTTGCACATCAAGATTTCTGGGAGAAAGGACCAGTTTGGTTAACTTCTATTCCTCTCTTACCCCAGAGCAGATCAGATCCACTCATTTTTGAGGCACTGTGAAATATGTATAAAAAGAGTCGCCGCTGCACAGACCTCGCCTGCTATTTTAAGGCAGGCTACTGAAGCAAGTGTGGGTTAGACAGACTGTGAAAGAGGGGGAGGAGAAAGGTTAAATAGCAGCAGGAAACATGGCTAGAAAGGCCTATTTGCACAACGGATGGTTCTGAGCCGTTAGATTGTGCTGACAGTGTATTAATCATATGTTACAGCCATATGCACACACAATGATACATTTATATTTGTCTGCCTATAAATGAACATTAGATGTAAATAGATGCAAATTGTTGACTATTTTGCATCATGTTAATAGGATAAATATTTTTAATATTTTAAAGATAAAAATCTTTTCACTTTACACCATCAGAAGAAATTACGAAAATGTGTTTGTAGGAGCTGAGCTTATGGCCTACACCAGCTCCAAGGATTTGCCTTGAAATCCCAGACTGTCCACACTCCTGCAACTTAGCAAAAGCTTCCAAAAGCATCCCACTGAGGTAGGAGGATAGATGGGAGATGGTGGAGTCACTGTCCCTGGAGATGTTCAGGAAAAGACTGGTTGAGGCACTTAGAGCCATGGTCTAGTTGACTGGCTAGGGCTGGGTGCTAGGTTGGACTGGATGATCTCGGAGGCTTCTTCCAACCTGGTTGATTCTACGATTTTATTCCTAAACCCTGGATTTAGAAAGTAACCTAAAGTTACTAAACAATTTACATGCTTTTGGAAGAGAGAGCATTTTTCAAGAAGGAAGTCTTGAAAGCACAAGAGCAGGCTGTCCCCATGTGCCAAAAGGTGAGATGGTGGAGAAGACAACCAGCCTGGCTGAAAAGAGAGCTTTGGCTGGAATTCAACTGAAAGAAAGAGAGGTTATGACCTTTGCTCTTAAAAGGTTTTTCCAACCTAAGTGATTTTGTTTCTATGACTTTCTCTTGGCTACTCACTTTAGGTGTCTAAATGTGCTGCCCAGGTCCCTGTGTTTATACTGACTTAAAGATCCTTGCTTTTGCCCTTGCTTATTTCAGATGCTGGCTCCCTGCTCCCAGGAGCACGTGTCCCACCAACTCACTTTTCCATAACCCACATAATTACAAATAGCTGTTGCCATGTTGGTGTACCTTTGGGCTCCACTCCCATATCAGTTCATGACTGTCAATGAACTTGAGTAGGGTTAGTAACACAAAGCATCAGATAAAAATCTTTGTTGCTTTCCTGTCCCCTGTGACCCGAACTCCCAGTGTTTATAAGAACAGCGGGGAGTATTTTGCCTGCTTGGTGAGGATGGAAAAACGGATTTTTCCCTTGCCTCAGCTCCCAGACTGACCTGTAACTGCAGGACCTCTGAGCACCTGCTGGATAAACCTCACTCCAGGCCAAGGCTTAAGTGGTGCACTGGGCACAGAAAGGTATGCAGGATATAGACAGAATTAAGCATTAAGAACTGAGCTCCTGCCTTGCTTCATCTCTCTTTTGCTAGAGGGAGATCTTTGTTACAAAGCCTATGGAAAAGGAGCAGTTAAAAACCCTCACCTCTAACGCCCAGCTTTTTCTGAGGATACGTGTGTTGTGGTTGCTTTGCTCTGGGACTATCTTCTAGATTCTTAACATATTCCTGTCTTTTTTTTCTTCAGTTTCCTTCCTTCTTTTCACTTTTGCCATATGCTGCCCTGATGACACTGCCTCCAGGAGAGAGTGTTTGGCCAATTTCCTTGACAGTGCTGAAAATTCCCCTTGCATCCACCTCTCCCGTCCTGTTGCTCCAGCTCCTGCACTGCTCGCTACGGATGAATTCCTGCAGTGTTTCATCTAGCCACCTCTCATATCCCTTGTTGGAGGCTTGTGTGCTCAGCTTACTTCCAGTCTCATCAGGATGTCTTTTTGATTTAAGCTCTTGTCTCCTCCCTGCAAGGCCTAATACCTCATCTGTTAGCCACTGCTGGTTTTTGCATTGTTTCTTTATCCCAGTCATATTGTGTGCTGTGCCTAGGCTGACATCTTCTCCCTCACACTGTGTCTCATTTGGTCCTTTTTTAGTCCTGGCATCCTGATAGCACCTCAAAGTGGCTGTAAACTTCTACTCTGGAGCTGTCATTGATACATCCTGGGGTAAATCTATTGCCTGGAAATAGTTTTTGCTTTGGGATATGTTTTGTTTCCTTATTTTCATGGGGCATAATGTGACCATCAGAAGGCAGGAGACAGGTAGAGGAAGAGAAGTGATGTTTATTAGGAAGTTGTTGGCATATGATCAGAAGCAAGTCAACTTTGTAAAGAAAAGAGAGCATCCATGGAACTCTTCTGTCACTACCTATAAGGCAAATGGATTCAGTCTTCACCCCAAGACGAAAATATACTCTTTCTCTTTATTTTGCTTTTCCATCACCACCTTCTCCCATTTTATACCATATTCTTTATCAATAGAGCCTTCCCTAGCAGCTAGTTACAAAAAAATCACCACAACAGAAGCAGAATTGTCTGTACATAACAGAGAAGCAAAAGAGACAGCACAAATAGTGGCCTTGATCCCTCAAAGATGTCTGCATTAAAGTCAGTGCAAGATCTGAGTGCATAAAGTGAAGTGTATGTGTCTGTCTTTGGCAAACTGAGACCTTGAAGCTTGCACAAACATCATGACTGGGTACAGACAAACTTGGCACTTGCAATGCTTCACTTAGCTTTGACAAAATGTGATATTCAAGGACCTGCTTTAAAAAGAAATGCAGAAAAATTCTCTATTAGTTTTATTACCCTTTGTTTGGAATGTAGCTTTCCTGTTTGTGATACTTCCCCAGGAAAAAAAAAGGACTTAAAGGAGAAATTCTGAAAGAAATTTGGTCTGCTGTTACTGTCATGCTGAGCGTTTTGGACCAACTGACAGAAAGGTATGGACAGACACAGGATGAAAGAAAGAATGAACTAAAGAAAAATCAAACTCCAGAAAGAAAAAATCTTCCAAGAGTGATTCTTGAAGATTTCCAAGGGCATTTGAGTAGCATTTCCCTCACTTACAATGGTAGCAGACCCTCACGTTTTCCAGGCTGAGCTAACTGTTGGCTGGCTCAGGAAGAAAATGCTTCATTAACGCACAGGTCACCATTTTTTACAGGGTCATCATCAACACTCCTTGGAGAGAGGGCACTGGGCCACATCAGGCATGGCTACACTGTGGTCTTTCTCTAGATACTCCTCTTTACCTTAAATCCAAAAAGACACTGCATATTTTGTCCACATAGTTGTGCCTGTTGTGTTATTTGGAAAGCTGCAGTCTCCCCAGAGGCAATTAAGTGAGTGAGTGGACTCAGAGACTCCATTCCTCAGCTGGGCTAGCACTATGGTGGGAGGAGATGTGACTTCAATGTAGTACAGAGTGCTCTGCTTAAGCAGCACTTGCTCCATCTTGGTTGTGTTCTGCTGTTTCCACTTCTGTGTTTCTTGACATTCTTGTTACTATGGTGAATGACTGTCACAGAAGTGTACAGAAAGGATGTTTAACACATGAGTAGAGATAGAAGCTGAAAATGGTAATGGGACGGTGTGACTTACCAGCAGGTTCTTATGCTTTTCTGTGTGTGGGACAAGGGTGAGAGCTGGCAGCTAATCTATCACTGTGTTCATAAGAGACTACTGTACACCTCTTGTCCCAGTACTTCAGCTGGTGAAGGAAAGACCAGATACTACAACACAGGAAGCCTTAAATACTGCTGCTGGCATCTGTGCCTACAACAAGGAAGTCTTGACGCTGCCTTTGTATGCACAGTCTCCTGGTGCCCTGCCCACAACCTGAGGTGAAGGATTTGGAGGAGTGAATGTGCAGATTGCTATTTTTTTGCGATCCAGAGTATCCAGACAGAATAACTCAGCCCTGGATCTGTGCAAGTGCAGGCTACGTGTTGTTAATAAACTTGTGACCTACCCTTGTCCATCTTCATTCACCTGCACGTTCTGATCAATAATGCATATTGCTTTTTGGCTTCTCTTCCCGTGTGAGAGGCAAGGCCAATAGAGCAGTGCACGCAGCATTACCACAGGCACGTTTGTGTTTGCTGATGACCCAAAAGTAAGCAGGCTTGCCTGCCCTTGTGCAACCTTACCCTTGGATAAGGCCCCCTTGTTCCTGTTGTGAGTTTCATTCCCAAATGAAGATTGTTTAAGTCTTAAAGTAGTGAGTGTCTTCAAGATGGGAGCAAATTAGGAGACACGTCAAAAGAACAACTACAAGAGGAACTCTTAAACGCCAGGTCTTAAATCATTCTGGCAAATTGTCAGTGTGCTTATATTTCTGCCCTACTCCCCCGACTTTGGTGATGGATGACTACTGATAGGAATAGGTTGGAACTCATGACTTGGCACTCGATCCCAGAATTAACTAAATCATCCCCCTGCTGCCACATGAAAAAGTATTCATGCTGATCCAGTTTAAGAACTTAAAGTAGCCACATCAGAAAAGTGAATAGAGCATTGATTTCTCTCTCAAAGGAAAATGTTGTCAGGACATAACACAAAAGGTCAAGAAACTGCTCTTCCAACTGCAGCCAGGCAGTCGTTCTTCTTACCCCAAGGCGCCTCTGCAAATGGCAGTTCATGAGGTTTTGTTTTTGGCAATGCCTATGAATTAAGGTGTCAAAAATACCTGAATACACTGGCTTCTGAACGAGATATTTAACAGGAAGAGAACCTCTGCTTTTCCTCTGTAAGGTTGCATTTATACTGCATTTTACAGATCAGTAAACTGACAGAGATTAGCTAACTTGCTAAAGACCACATGGCTGGCAGGTGGCAGGACAGGAACTATAGCTTGGAAATGCCTCTTGTTCTTCTGTCTGCTGAAAAGTCAGACTACGCTGACCTGTGTGAACGTAATGAGGAAGGGAGCAAGGGAGCGAGTGCACAAGAACTTCTCTCCTTTTATCACACCTTTGCATGCCCACGAGGGCCCTGACCTCTCCTACGCCGAGCCCTCTGCAAGGGGGCAGGTTCAGGAAGGATCAGGGTGAAATGTGAAGTCACTATTTATCACTCTGAGAGGTCAGACTGAGAGTCTGAACGTGAGGCAGAGGCATCTTGGATTTCTTCCAAGGCTGGAGTAGCTGCTGCGGTACGTGCTGCCCAGGATTTTCCAGGGCAAATTCTGATTCAGCTGTAAGTCTTATTAGAGGCTCTGCCTGAAATTTCTTTCATTCTTATCCTTTCAGCTGAGGGCACCCAGGGCAGCCTGACCACTAGACAATATCCCTTCATATGCCGCAATCCTTATGCCTCAGTGCCTGTAACAAGGTAGCTTTGCAGCCAGTGGAAATTGCACAGCTCTGCTGACACAGGTTTATAGCTGCTAAGAATCTGGCCTCATATTTTGACTGTCACATACACAGCAAAAGCAGCATTGCTCTTCCCTATTTTCATCATCACCAAGAAGATTTTGTTTAGGACTGTAGTTTACAAAGATCTTATTATAGAGAAATGAAAAGAAAACTCATCTAAAATCTGGTTACATTGAAAAATTCCAGCTGTCTTGCAATTCAAAGCAGCTGTGCTATCTAGTATCTTTTTTCCTTCCTTTTGCATCTCTTTATAGAACATTAGCTTCTATAGAAAAATGATTTCTATTTTTTTTTAAACCATGGTGATTTTTTTCCCCCCTTCCCTCTTCATTATTTACTGGGTGTTATTTCCACCAATGAAACCTACAGACTCGGACGAGGAAAACGCAAAGATATTTTGAGACAGAGGAACAGCAGTGAGGAAAAAAATAGCATTTGTGAAGAGTTTCTACTGGCAATCTCTTGTCCATGTTTTTTTTTTTTCCCTTATACAAACCGTAATATGATGATATTATGCAACTGCCTTCACATATTAGAATCATTATGAGCTGTAGCTTTGTGATATCATACAGCAGGTGCTAAGAACAGTTTTTGCTTTTCCCCCTAAGCAACTACAAAATTACTTACGGTTTCATTATAGAACAATCAACACTTTGTGAGGAGAAGTTGGTATTATTCTGTGATTGTGTTAGTGAGGGGAAAGGAAAAGAAAAAAAAATGAAGATCTTATCTTTCTGGGGAGTTTGCAGCATTCTCAGGGTGAAAACTAAACTGAATTCTTCTGTAGCCAAATGCCTACCTCTTTAGCCAGGCAAAACTCTGGCGGAACTGGAAGGTCTCAAGTCGTCTCACTCATCTCTCTGCCTTCTCTTGCAAACTTGTGTCTGCAGGGTCTCTGTGCACATCACCTGAGCATTGAATAGTGCAGAGCTGTGGGCATAATTTAGTCCTTCAGCCAAGACTAAAAGGGTCACTACTAGAGGAGGTCTTACATTGACCTATCCTTTAGAATAAAAACAAACCCAAAGTGTTAATCGAAAAAAATTCAGTGAGGGTGAAGGCAGATGTTAAGTCCAGCCAAAGCCTTCTGAGGGTCACCAACCACTTTCAACATCTTTTATCTTCTCTCTGGAGAAACTCTGGGGCTTAGGAAAACCTTACCCCTGGTCAGCTCAAGTTACTCCAGCAGGAATAATTCCAGATGATTCCCACTCCCAGAGGAAGACATAGCCAATAGCCTAAGGTCTGCAGGTCTCAGTTTGAGGCACAGCAGCAAGCTCATGGAAAATTGCCTTTTCATTCCAACATTCCCTGCCAGCCTCCGATGCCCACATGGCAGCTGGACTGGCAGCCCTCAGAATGGCTTCATTCCAGTTAGAAACAGGGCAGAGGTACATTACAAAGTTTCAGTCAGGGAACCGCTGAACTGTGGTGGAAATCTGCGCTTCCTTATTCCTAACCTCTTGAATTTAATCCCCCATTTTCCCCCAAAAAAGCTCACCTTCTTGTCCTACCCATCACAAAACGTTATTAACATACTAGCAAGTACTTTTTCACTAAAAAAGCAAAAGGTGTCTACTGTCTTCTATTTTCTATCCGCAGAAGATGATTTATTTTGCCGATGTTTAGTACTGAACATTCCCTTAAAAATATCTCTCTGTATATTAAGGACAGATAGCAGAAGCAGAGGGAAAATCTATACAGAAAGAGATGTAAAAGTAGTGTGAGGCAGGGCACCCAAGTGGTAACCGAATAGCTGGAACAATTCCCCCCAGTGTGAACTCCTCAAGTGCAAATCACAACATTCAAGGGTCCAGCAATTCAGAGTAGTTTTTGTTACATCTGAAAACAGAGATATAGATCAATTATACTCAAGAGAAAACACCTTGCAAGATCCTGTATAGCTTGGAGTAAGACACACCGCACTTTGGACAGTGATGTTTTAAATACCAGTCACAGCCTATCATGGTTTCACTGCTGCAGGAGAATACTGGAATAATGTTGTTTCCTAGCCTCGGTGTCACATTAAATCAGAAGTAAGGCCCTCGACAGCTGCTTTAACCTCTAGTTTCCAGAAGAGATACTTAGACCTGGCTCACTGCTCCATAGCAAAAAGTAACCAAGTCAAGTCGTGTGTGCTCACTGGTTTTGGTGATGCTACTCCGCAGTGAACTGATTTGAGGACCCCACCGTGTTTCGGAAACTGCCTTGGTATGTCCCAGCTGCTGCCAGTGTATGCGGTTAGGAACAGCAGAACAACCTTCTTAGAGCAACTCTATGCCACAGTGATTGCTGACCGTCAAATCCCAGGCAACTGAAGGCTCTAAAATAAACCCCACAGGCAATGCACTGCTAGCCAAAACAGAAGGAAAAAAAAAAAAAAAAAGAAGAAAAGAAAAAGTGTCAAATGCTTTAAATTTGCAGCTGCTCCATCACCCCCATCCACTGCAGAATTAAAATCAAAGCAGTTACACTAATGGATTGGTCCAGTAACAGTCCATTTGATGTAAAAACCTGGTTTTTTTGGTCACCATTATGGTAAAATCGGTACGGCCCCCGTCGTTCAGACCATCTCACACATAGAAGCTATGTGACTGGCTCTGGGCAAGTCTGGCTTTCCTCGGGCAGTGCCCTTGCAGCATCCACGCTGCAGAGCTATGGATCCTCTCCTTTCCTGGCCTGATTCTCATCATTTGTAGCGTAAACAAGCACAGGTCTGTAAACCATTTGATCTTGGGGTTAAGGGACTGAGCTCAGGTATGTAAATACGCGCTAAGGAAGCAGGCGCTGACAACACGCACCCTTCAGTGAGAGAACAAACGCGTGGCACGACACGGGAACCCACGACCCCCACAGGAGGTGCGAGCTGCCCGGACGCCGAGCCTGGGCTCTAGGACCCCATGGGTCCCCGCACCTGGATCTTATTAGCACCTGGAGATGCTCGCAGCACTCCTCGGGCTGCCTCCGAGGGCAGCACCCCGCGGAGCACGGTGGCGAGGCCGCAGGACAAGCCCGGGGAGAGGCGTGCGGGCGGCGGGACCAGCGGGCGCCGGCTCCGCTTTGTGCTCGGCGGCGCCGCCGCCATTCAAGCACCGCGCAGCGGCTGCCGCGGCCGGTAGATGGCGCTCTCGCACCGCGCAGGCGATGGCGGCCCCGCTGAGCGCAGCGCGCTCCTTCCGCGCCCCGCCGCGGAGAGGCTGGAGCTGACTGCAGCAGAGAGGGGCGAGGAGGGGGGAGAAGGGCAAATTCGATTCCTGGCACTGGAAAGCGGTCACTTGTTCAGGGAATGATACACTTAAAGCTCCTTCCCACCCCCCTTTTTTTTACCTCCCCCTTCTCCTTCCTTCCCCCTTTCCCCCCTTTCCTTTCCAGGGTTTGTGTCATGATTTAAAAACCCCAAGAAATTAGCACGAGCAAGGCCACTTGCTGCACCCCCCTGGCAGCTCCGGGGAATTCCTGCCTAGAGATGAATATTGATGAAAACCTCTATTACCCCAGGCACCAACTTAGCGCAGGATGTTTATGAAACAGTCCTGAAATGTAGTTTATTTACAAATCAAGTTATCCACTTACGCCAGACACTTAAAACATTTAGGCGGTTAGTGGACAGTTCTTATTATTACTTATCACTTGTTAAGCACCAGGTGCTCTGTGCTGTACTGGCTGTACATGCACGTAAGAAGTCAGTGCCCCCTGCTAAGAAGGCACAAGGGAGGGACTGGTCAACTTTCCCCTTGAGTCAGGCCATAGCCGACGACAAGAATCTCAAAGAAACTGAGGAGCCAAAGCTTTAAGAATTATTATTACCCCCCTAACCCCCCCGTTTGGTTTCTTTATTAGCTCTGGGGTTTTTTTGCAGAATAGCTGCTGAATCAAAGTTCGTTCCAAGGAATTTTGATTATGAAATAACCAGATCTGAAGCTGCTTCTTTTTTCCCTTCTTAAGTATCTGCATCAGAGGCTTTTTCCTTCTTGCTTTGAGCGCTGGGCAGAAGAGATCACGTACCCAGCCCCAACAAAACCCTGTTTCCCACCATGAAAAGAAGGATAAATTGGAACACTTACGAAGGACTAGACAAGCTTCAAAAGATTTTTTTTTTTTTTTTTTAGCAAATGCCCAACTCGTAACCATTTGTAAAATGAGGAAAATTCCTTGGCAGTCTCCGAGCTGTATTGCAGTACCCGGGAGCTCTCCGTGCGCTGGCACTGCACAGTATGCAAATACATTGCACTCGCTATTTCTGTCTGTAGCTGCTCTTCAGTAAGGGCACAAGCAAGCACTCTCCCTGTCTCCTCTAGAAAGCTATAACTATGGTAACAGGATGTCATCTGTTGCCAAACGCTGGGCTTGCAGATTTGTTGTTTTTTTTTTTTTTAATGGTGATTTTATGTCCACTTTCCCACACATATGTTAAGGTTTTGCATCTGTAGCAAGCCTGGATTCATTGAACTCAGTTTCAGAGGAGCAGGAAAACTTCATGGGCAGTAATCTATGCGGTGCCGAGCAGAGAGCCGTGTCATGCGAGGCACGGAACTGAGCACGCCGCAACTTTAGGGCAGAGGGTAGCAATTCTTTTCATGAAGAGGAATCTCTCCAACTTATCAAAAGAGAGACGTCGCCCGTGCAGAGTTTAAAATCACAGCAAGAACTTGTTACCCTTTTGCAACCTCTCTGGACGGAGTCTGTTCCTCCATTTGGTGTGGAGGGAATCGCTCGAGGTGCACACACGACCCCTTCACTTTTAACTGCCATGCCATCCCTGAGGATGAAATTCTGCGCTTTAGAGCAGGGCTCTTCTTTGTTTGTTGTTTTGTCCCTCGCTCAGTTTGAAGCAGGTATTTCAAACAGAAATCACCTAATATAAATATCAGCCTCACATTAAAAACACTTTAGCTCTCAATCAGATTCCAGAGTGCCCGTACTATGTGCGTGCGCTTTGCAGACAGCACATTTTATTTTCCCTTCACAAAATCATCCCTAAATAACCTCTTCCTGCCTATTAAAATTATATTATTTTTCAAGTAAAAGAAGTGGAAAATATACACCTAGTGGTTGTGTGTTATTACATGCTATTGCTCATCAAGTGTTTAAACCCTTTTCTCAGCTAATGTTGAATTTCGCCAGCATTCAGCTGTATCAGAGCAGCAGGGACAGATGCATCAGTGTGCTACTTCTGTCAGTACCGAGTTCCGACAGCTCAGTCTTGAATTAAGCCCCAGCTTACCAAGTTATGGAGTTTTCTCTAGAATTGTTTTTTTTTTCTTAATGAATATTAATGAGATAATTTCTTAAATTAGGGAGAAAAAAAATTGCAGTTTTAGAAGGCACAGTGGAAAAAAAAAATCATGGCACATAAGCTGACCAACAACAACAAAGTAAAATCAGACTCCTTAAGATTCAAAGGCAAATATTCTGTCCTTAGCTCACCCCTTTCCAGCTAGGTATTACAGCCCATTTCACACTGTTTAGAGAGTCGTGCTCTTTGCAGGCTGTTGTACTGTGTAAATATGAATGCACAGCAGAAGAGCTCTCATTCTTCTCGCTAAATTCCCTAAACTTTATGGAATTTAAAGACAGACCTTCAGCAGCATTTCGAGCCCCTTGGATATAAAATTTGCCCTTTCTTTCTTGAATAAAAACTGAAAAGGAACTGCCTCTCCCGACCCACTTCTGGATGTTTTAAAGAAGTTCATCAACCAGATAAACATCAGTGCTGAAGGAATGGGCAGATTTTTTTTAATGCAATTTCCAAACGTTCTTTTTTTTTTTTCCTTTCAGCAGGGGCTGGGGAGAAACAGTCTGTAGGAATTTTGGTCTCTGCTATACATGATGTCAGATCTCTCTTAGAGGGCTGAAATAATATGAATGTAGGAACTGTGCTGGTAATCTGTGAAGCCGTTGTCCCTTTGGGTCCAGGGAGGTAAAACTAAAGTAAAAATGAAAGCTTTGAGAAAATGATCTTTTATGTGGTACTTGAGAGGTAAGTTTCGTAGCTCTGTGCCTATATATGTACATATATGAAAGACTGCCTTAAATGGGGCTTTTTAATGTAACAGATTAATCTCCTAGGAAGTTAGATTTTTATATAAGTGATCTCTCAAGAGCTGATTTTACATGGGAAAACTGACATGGCACAGCATGCTCACACAAGCTGGGAGTATGTGTGCTAAACCCATGGACTGACATGTTTAAGTTACTTTTTAAGGCTTCTTAGCAAAAAATAGTTGATATTTACAGTGAAATAAATTGCCTGCCTTTAATGGTCATTTTCCTAAAGCATCTGCTGAAAAGCTTTCATCCATGTGCTGCACCTGCTAAAATCAGATTAAAGAACAAGCAAAGCTGTTTTCCAAAGGGTTCATGTCTGGGGGGGAAGGCTAGAGAATTAAAAAAGGAACTGCAATCAAGAAGACTTTAAAAAAGGGGTTTTTTTAATTTAAAATGGGAAATTGAAAAAGTATTCCTTTTTTTTTTTTTAAATGAAACATGTAACCAAAGACCAAGATAAAAACCACCAATAAAAATCAAGTTAAAAGCTCTTCATTGGTTAAAGTTTCATTCAAAATATAAGGCTATAAGCAAATTATAACTATTGCTATACCTAGCAATCCTCCAGTGGCTGTTGAGTATTCCACAAAGGACAAATCTTTGCAGGCTACTGATTTTTCAGGGCAGAAATGCATCACCCTAGCTCCAGGAATGGGCATTTTAAGGATGTTACTGGGTAAATGCTAGATTTTTAATATTAAAATGGTTTACTGGTTATTAATTTGGTGCTTGACTATTAGGGAAGAAATGCTTGGCTCTCAGTTTTTGTCCTGGTTGAAGGGCAGAAACGAAGAGAAATAAAACCCTGATGGGCAGAGTGTTTGTTTCAGTAATTGCTAACAAAGCTGTGATGTACTTCGAAAGGACAGATCAAGTATCATTTCTGCTTTAAATACTACATCTGCTTCCAATATCCGTGGTCATTTCAGGTCTCTATGCAAAGTTATTTAATGTTGCTGCTTGTTGTGTAACACCAATGTATTCTGTGATACCAGAGTTCTGGCAGTTCAAAGGAGATGGCCCTACAGAGCATCCTTTTCATGTCATGGCTTTTGTTTAAAGCATGCTTTCAGCGCACTGTCTGGTCTCTCCCACTCTCTCTCCAGCTCACGTGTGTGAAATAGCTAAGTAATTTGCAATATAAATTACAACATCAACTGTTGAGTTTTCAAATTGAATATGCATGAAAATATTGCATAATATTACTACCTTCCTCAGCCTAATATAGGTAAATATGCCTGAAATTTGTGTCGGTGGAAGAGTGGATATTTATATACTGTAGATATTAATTACAGTTGGGCTAATTTAAAGTTTCTGTCATTAATTCCTTTATAGTTTCACTGCCATTGGTACTATTAACTGCAGCCACTTATGAGCACAACCACTTGGTAATATTCTTAATTACATTGAGAAGACATTCTTCTTACAGTTAAAACAGCACTTTAACAGCCTCCTTCTAGTCTCTTGTTTATTCAAAATAAATATTAGCCCAGAAAAAAACCAAGCACCAACGCTCAGAATAAAAATGGGCCATAGGGACTCAGACAAGCAATGATTTTGGTGAGTGCTTAATTTCTTGTTTGGTTGAAAAAAAGACTGGATTGGCTATTGACAGGTCGTTATCAATAGGCAGACCCCAGAGGTCTGGCTATTTGCACATGGCCTGATTGACTTGTCCTTAATAGACATATAATTGTTGACAAATACCTTCCAATAGACTGTGGCAGGCATGGCTGGGCAGACAAAAGAGGCTCCTCTAAGGCAGAGGCTGGAGCAGAACCATTCAAGAGATGTGGCACCTTAACTAGGAAACAGTCAACTTCCCCAGAGAAGCTTCTAGAGCAAAACCTGTAAATTCAGCCCTGTTTTCTACCTCCAGTGGCCATCACGCAGCTCAGAGATAAAGAGCAGCGTTGTCCAAAGATCCATCCAGCGTATCACTTCTTCCAGACAACTCCAAAAGACATTTTAATTGTACTGTACAGCTTAATCATAACAACAAACATATGCACTCAGACCCTCTCTTTTCCCAGAGTCTGTGATTTTTTAAATTGTGACTGGATTTTTTCCCTATTATTGTTTGCCCTCTCTCAGGTATTTTGTCCTTAAGCATCCACCCTCCCTGGCTATTACTAGGGACACGATCATAGGGTAGGCAGATCTTCTGCTCTTAAGCCCTAATGTTTCCACTAGTTTATTAAATAATACCCTCATGTAAATTTTTATATGTGGAAAAAAAAAAAATCACATGCATTGACTGCAAGTGCATGGTTCTGCAGCTTTCCTGTCTCCATTGATTCTTGCAGTCATGGCAGGCGGCTG
This sequence comes from Pogoniulus pusillus, assembly GCF_015220805.1. Classification (NCBI taxonomy): domain Eukaryota; kingdom Metazoa; phylum Chordata; class Aves; order Piciformes; family Lybiidae; genus Pogoniulus; species Pogoniulus pusillus. The sequence goes on from NC_087280.1 coordinate 19,207,296, forward strand.
GTGCCTCTGAAAACAGGATTCAAAAATGAATGCTTAACGTTGGTCACCTATTTGTGAGAATTCTGGCTGACTTTCCAAGGCACCTCAAGAAATCTGTGGCCTATATCTAAAGACCTGGGTCTAAACACAGCTTTGTTTTGTGCAGTGCCTTTGCAGACAATTCCAAATGGGAGAGTTAAAGAATACATTTAGAGTGCTATTATTTTCTGTGTTAAATAGCAGCACAGAAAACGAAGAGGTGTAGGCAAAGGAGGGGGAGAAGTAAGATAATAAAGTGCATTTATCTGTCCTCAAGATAATAGTTCTATATTAGATATGTTGGGGAATTAATTACATGGATTTTTAGAATGTTTAGTACATTATAGGCATTGCAATACTTGTCACAAGACAAAAGGCCATTGAAATGATGCAGTACAGCCTTAGGCAGCCATAAAAGAACAAATTGTTCAAGTTTGTGCATCAGCACAAGATCCGAAGAACCCTGGCTCCAAGGAAAACAGCAGTGAAATTTAGAGACATACCTACTCGGTGGACTGAAGCCTGGGCTCTGGCCTTTCAGTCCTGGATTCACTGTGCCTGCCTTTCCCTGTCAGCGGCAAGCTGAAAAATCACTCTTGAAATGTTACCTTGCAGGATTTCTTCCCTTGGTCATTTTGGATTTAGTAATGTCCTCTCCCTTGGGTTATGGTGCCTGTCAGGTAGAGGTAACACCTTTTCCTGTGGCATAAGCTACTCGCACAGAGAAGACAGAGGTGGGGAAGGAGGGTCACGAAGGGCGCTCCTTAAATCTCTAAGCTAATATCTTCAGCCTCCCACCTCTAAGCTCCCCCAGCCTAATAAAAACAACCAATAATAATTAAAAGAAATGACAGAGGGAAAAAAAATCCAACAAACAAAAACCAAACCGAAACCACAGTGCAGACCATGATCACAGAGGCAAGCAAAGTAGGTTACAAATTAGTGTGACACCATCAAGGTGACACTGTAGACAACCTCTGACACCTGACACAACGCTGAATGCCTTGTGCCAAAAAGACCTTGAGCCTCGTCTTTGATTCTTATTGATCAAATGCATAGATTAAATACAGTATCAGATGGCAAGGCTAAAGCCTGGGATTCTGCATAGAGTGAAGACCCTCAGACATGAAAGAGCAGACACACAACAGAGAGAGAGGCAGACAGAGAGAAAGAATGATTGTATTGCGAATAAACAAATGTAGGCTAAGGCAAGCAGTTTTATCTGGCAGACGGGCAAGGCTTTTTTTACCCACTGCACTTCTTACAGGACACAAGATCTAAAGGTCAAGAACATTAGGACTAAGGGGCAACATTTTTAACGGCATTTTTGCAATCCCCAAACATTCCTGAGCATGTGCATCCTGTGCGCAGCTGCTTCCAAACGGTGCGCGCACTTGTGCATGTGTGTGTGTGTAGATGTCCATTAATTCAGAATTACTCCAATTACAAGCTTTTGATGCTCCAAACCCCTCTTTCTAACCCAAAAGAGATGGAGAGCCCTCGGCCTGTCCAATCAGATCATTTTCCCTCCTGCCTGCAGCAGATGTAAGCAATTTACTTTTTTATTTCTACATATTCAGTACGAGCGGAGCTGTTGGTGACTTCTCACCCCGGAGCCTGCAGGATTCTAACCCTATCAAATTAAAGCATTTTGCTCACTTATTCCCAAGCGCTCGGCTGGTGCTTAGCAGGCCTCCCGCTGCATAGCAATGGCGGGCGTTCGTGTCCGCTCATACCCCGAGCCTAATCAGAGATTATTAAGGAAAATATACAGTGCTTTAATTTGATGAGACTGGTTATAGGTACTGCAGTTAAAGGTCACACTCTTGCGTGTATCTCCCTCAGTCACTGTAATATTTTCCTCTCGCTTGACAATCCTCAGCTCCAAACAATAGGCCAAGGAGACACGTTTATTTTTGTCACGCTGTGATGAGCTCAATAGGGACAAAAATGAATTATTTAAAGTTCGCATAAACAAACAACCCCAGGCCAGGTTCTCCTTAGCCTGCTCACCCCCTCTGCATTTTGGAGCACGTGTTTGCACACACACGCTTTCTCTCTCTCTTGCCTTTAAAGAACCTGTGCTATAAACCTTCCTTGGCTGGAAAGCGAAGCTGTTTAGATGTCAAGTCCAGCTATGAAGGGCAGTGGCCACTGCCTGCTGCTCAGTGAGACCCTACCCACTCAAGCCCTGCAGTAGGACCTGGGTACGTCTCAGTGTCAGGTGCCTGGAAAGAACCTTTTGGCTTCTTTGGCTCTGAAAGCTTTCCCCATCCAGCAGGAGGTAAGGGAGGCTGGATGCAGCTGGCTCTGAGCCTTCCTGCTGCCGCAGTGGGAAGGGGTTCAGCTCAGCCCTGTGCAATTTAAAGGTTGAGAGAGTGAGGGAAGTCTATCAACTCCAACCTGCCTGCCTATGCCATGGTAATCAGCTCATGGCCTTGTCTGAATTCACACTGCTTCTAGCAGAGGCTCTGCGGGTGTGGAAAGAGGGGGAGGGAGGGGATACAACAATTTTCTTCTTCTGTCAGCCTTAACTCTGCTGCCATTCGTTAAAATAGTGAGGTGGTTTAGTCTCTTGTATGAGCTGCATGGTGGGGAGGGAAAGAGCGAGATGGTGAGCGATGGGTGGGTTAATTCTAATCTCCTTTCGAGCCTAATGGTTTGAGCATATGTGTCCATGCAGCAGACCAACAGCAGGCTTATTTACCTCCAACATTTACATGAGAATTGCTTTATGCAGCTGTATGTAAAAATTCAAACCACACAGTGTCACTGTATCACACAGGTCAATCCAAAGCCCAGTGGCATTATAGCAAGAGACAAAAGCCTCACCACTTCACCAGGGTTTCCTTTAGGACTGAAAGTTGCTCTATCAAAAATGAAAACCAACCACAATAAAAACGAGAGCCTATTTCCACTGGTGCCCCCCTTCCAGGTTCCCTCCACATTCCTCAAAAGCTGCCAAAATTATGAGGACCCAGAGACTGATCCTGCTTTTGCCCCTCTCAGCAGTCTGCAGGGAGGGTCGCGAAGGACGTCAGGATTGGGCCAGCTTCATTTTGTGTCTGTGAATAATCCCGTTAGCTGATCCCCAGGCATAGACTTTATATACACATTACTGATGGGCAAAGGCAGAAGAGTTCACAGAGGTGCAGTTTCAGTATTTATCCCAAACAGAGGCAGACAGGCCCAGGCTGCTTGGGATGCTACAGGCATCCTGGTCCGTCTGGTAAATTGCTTGTGATTGCCTGGCTGTTGGTTTGTTTTTCTCTCCCCAGTTTGAAGGGCCTGTGATAGCTTCAGAAAAGCCACAGCTATACGTGCAGTACAAACACAGGCTGCACACATCTCTGCAGAGAAACGAGGAATCCTGTGCTGCAGCAGAAACCAGGACCTTTCCAAATCACCTCAGTTGTATGGTGCTATGCTGATAGTATCCCACCTTTTGCCATACAATAAGCCACTCTGCTGCAGGACCTATAATTTTAACTGTTTTTAAAGTAACCCAATAAGGTTTGGCTGGTAAATTTGGCAGGTGCTTCTAGCGTAGTCAGAGACAGCATTAGCAGTCTGTGCAGTGGAACTCCCTCAGAAAAGGCAAAAGTATATCAAGGGCCAAAAAGTTACCTGCACTTTTTTTTTTTTCTTTCTAAACTTCATAAAAACTTTTTCCGTGGAGGCTTGGGACAGTTCTTATTTTAGTCTGAACCAATTATTCAGCCTTAATACCTGGACCCTGGTACGCTTCCGTCTTTGATCAGAAAGAACTTGCCTGAAGGCCAGCTCAAGAGAGGTTCAAAGTCAAACGCTTTGATTTAAACCACTCTGCTCCCATCCATGAAAGAAGATGAGAAGAAGCTCTCTGGTATAAGACACAGATAAGTGCAATGCGGCATGTCACATGCAGTATTACAATGCAAAGTGTACGAAAAGAGATGTTTCGGGGAGCAGAGTGCTTAAAACACAAATCACCCTAACAATCTGGTGTTCTTGGCAGTGGTGGAATTGCCTAGGGATTACAGCAAAATTCTCAGGCCTGTGAGAAATTCCATATATTCCGCAGTAATGCAATTAATAGAGATCCTCAGCATGGCCACAGACCCAGACTCAGATGCTTGCAGTCCAAGAGCCCCTGAAGCAACATTTGTAAGGGTCTGCTAGCAATGTATGGAGGATGGGATGCTGCTGGACCACTTCAGTTCTCTTAGCAACTCCTTCCTTGAAACACTTCTCTACATCACTCCAAACAACCATTTATGCAGCTGTAAAGATCTTTCCAGAGTTTATAAAACTTGGAGCATATTTGAAACTCCTGTCCCAGTACTTTAGTGCATGTTAGGATGATATCTGCTGCCTGCCATGGAAAGGGACAGGATTCAGGTCCAGAAATGACCTTGGATTCTGCACAAAGAAAGGAAGCATTTAACTGATGGCAACTGGGAGTTTGTTCTCCTTTCTTACTTTCTCCAAGTACTGTGATGAATATTTCAGTCTCTGAACCCCCATATGCATAAAAAGAAAAAAGAAATCTCCTTGAGCTTCACACAGGAAATGAAGTGCAGAGCACACAATCTCAGAATACAACCTTCCACTGGCTGCGTCACTGTTTTATTGCTCGGGCTGTAATCGCTCTGGGGGAGCCATCATTTCCCCACCATGTACAGCAACACAACAGGCAGGCTGCACTGTCTGGGAGATGATTTCCCCCCCCCCCCGCCATTCAGAACTTCACTTTGTTGACAAGAACTAAGGGAATAAAAAGGAGAAGGGCCTTTTCAGATATCTTTTTCCACTTCGGGTGAATGAAAGTAACTTTCCTTTAACAATCAGTGCTGTGGTGGATACGTTTAGTCACTGTATCCTGCTGGGTCTTTTCACTGGGGAAGGTTTTGATGGCAGAGACCTTCTTTTCTCCACTGACTGGTACCTTAGGCATTTTCCTATCCTTTTCATTAATTTGCCCCTCTCTATCCCTGGTAATTCAAACAAGAGAAGCCCAGAATTCTCTGCAACAGAATGCAGCTCTATCAAAGCAAAGTAGATCTGATTTTTGCCCAAGAATGAGACCTGAGGCCTCTTTGGAAGAGACCTCTCCAAACTCCCCTCCCCACAACTGTACCAGTGGTTTCAGTAAGACTGCCCTTGAGTGCAAGGTTTACTGGCCAAGGCCTTCTTTCAAGATGTATACCTTGATGAGGAATTAGAAAACAACCATAGTAACATGTTTCAGGGCCGCTGCGTCACCACACCTTGTGTTATCCCACTGCTGTACGTGATGTTCACTGCACTCCAGTGGCATAAGCATAATCAAGGCAAGGATTTCTGATATTGAAAGGAGCAACTCAGGCCACAAAAAAAGGGAAGAGTATGGGGGCAAGGCTTTAAAACTCTTCTCCCCATGTGCCCACCCACAGCCCTCTGCTCCAATAATCAACATAAGGAAATCTTTATATAGAGAGGAAATTTCTCTCATCCTGACTATCAAGATATATTTGCTCTTTTCAGGCTTCTGAGGGATCTGTTCCACATGTATAATCCTATAAACAAAAGAAAATAAACCCCAAGATGCTAAAAAGCATGCTGGGGCTGAGGAGACACAGTACTAGAGAGTAAACCATCCAAACAGTAAAACAGTGTGAAGAATAACAAGAGCAGGAAAGAGACAGCACAAGAGAAAGAGAATTAAAACCCAGCATATGCTGTATGGAGCAGGAGAGTCCAGCTTATAAAAAGCAAACACTGGGCTCTCTTCTCTGCTTGCACAGTAATCCTGGTAGCTTTGAGATGAGAATGATGAAAAACTTATTTCCAAGGTGCACCTCAGATGTTGGGGCACAAAGACAACAGGGAAGACTACAGCTTGCTGCCATCAACCAAACGCATTTTCCAAGTGGTGAAATAAAACTTTACTGCAACCTACCCAGTTAAACTATCCAGCCAGGCCTGCAAGGTGCTCATTTTCTACTTCTCAAATTCAAGTTCTGTCAGTATTGCTTGCTATGCTGCTTCATTTAAACCACAGCTTGGTGAAATTCACATACCTCTTCCACACATACTAGAAATGTTGTTGAAAAAAAAAGAGGGAAATTTGACACAGCTCTAAATCCAGTTAGGTGAAAGGCACTGTTGGAAACCAGGGTGGAAGAAAGAGTAGTTACTTCTTGGTTCAAAAGTTGCTGTCATGTCCTCTCTTAAGGAAGGTTCTCTGTTCCTTTGGTATGCTGCCAGTCTCCACTACTGGAAATGAGTAAATACCATTTCAGTGCTATTCTTGATATATTCAGAGGGTACTTTTCATAGCCACTGCTTTGGAAAAAAAAATAAAGGTTTTTGACTCCCACAGTAAGACCTTCCCCCAGACAGAGACAAAACTACCTCGACATGACATGAGAGTCCTTAAAACCTCCCAAGCAGCATTGAGGCAGAAAGTGAAGAAAAAGAAGAGTCAGAGAACCTTGATGGATTCATTAAGTGCCATGGTGAGCCTTGGGGAGCTCTGATCACTTGTGTTTCCTGCTGCAGAGCTTAATGCAGTGTGCATGCATGCAGCTGGCACATTTTCTTCTACACTGACAGGAGCTGGATTTTTGATTGGGCTACAAAACTTTGGAATTCAAGCAGGGATTCAGAGTGCTGTGAAAGAGAGATGGGAACTTCAGAAAAATGTGTTGGACTTCAGAAAGGAAATTAAGTAATAGGAACATAATTTGAGTGTCTGTAAAGAACAAATTGAAGTTGCTAGGGGGAAAGTATAGAATAGTTTCGCTTGGAAGGGATCTCAAAGGTCATCCAGGTTCAACCTCCTACCATAGACAGGGACACCTCATCCATCCTGGCCTTGAACACCTCCAGGGAGGGAGCTTCTCAACCTCCCTGGGCAACTTGTTCCAGTGTTTCACCACCCTCACTGTAAAAAACCCTTTCCTAACATCTAGTCTGAATCTCCCCTCTGCCAGTTAAAACCCAAGGCCACCTCTGGACTGGCTCCAACCAATAGGTTGAGAATGCAGAACGTTTCACAAGCCTTGTTTTTTTTTTTTTTCCCCTCTTAAGAGGGCCCATGTCAAATCTTCAGAAACAAAGACATTGTCATTTAGAACTATACCTACATCTAAAGAGGAAATAGAAAATTGTCAGTGTATTTTGGCCAGGAGACTGGGTGATCTGTAGCTGAGAATGAGCACATGAAGTTACAGTTCCAGTAGCAACCACCAGTAGCTAATGGAGTAGAAGAGTGGTACAGTATAACATGGGTAAGGAGTAGCAGTACCTACACATGTTGTACCTACATCTTGTGCCTTGTAGAATCATTTACCTCTTCACAGAGTAGAAAAGGGGCATTTGGGGAAGAGCTGTCTGCCAGTGTTTAATAGCTTGCTCAGTTTTAGACCAAATTTGAAGAAGGAATCAAAAGGAATAAATGGTAAAACAGATTTTTCTGAAGCTGGACTGCACCAGGATATCCTGAGGGTTTTTTTTGTTTTTATAATAAATATATTTAAAATAAAAATTTAAAAACTGTATCCAGCCTTCACATGAAGTATTTCAGCAGGTGCCACTTAAGAATACTTAGTTCACTGAGGAAAGTAGAGAATGAGTCAAAATTCCAAAGTCTGTATTGGTGACAGAGGAAGTGAAGATGTCATATGCTGCAGGAGAAAATATGGGGCTGGAGGGAAGATATTAAGGGAGTTCCTCAAGCATCAGTCTTTGGACTGCTGTCACTTAATGACTCATTAATAAATTTGGCACAAAAAGTAAAAGTGTTGAAATGAAATTTGCAGATTGTATCAAGTTGGGAGGCACCATCAACACAAACGCAAGTCGCAATATCATACGGGAAGAATTGGATGACCTTGAGGACAGAAGTAATAGAAATGGGATGAAATTGAACAGTACAAAATGCAAGGTCATGCTCTAAAGGACTAATAATGAGAATTTCTGCTAGAAGCTGTTGGGAATGACAAAGGAGGAGAAAGACCTGGGTGTGCTATTTGATTACAGGATAAATATGTGCCATAATGTAATGCAACTGAAAAGGCAGACACAATCCTGGGATTCGTCACCTGTAATAGTGCTAATAACAAGAGGAAAACATTAATGCTACTACACAAAGCACTGCTAAGACATTATCTGCAATACAATGTAAATTCTAGTTACTCATGCTCAAGAAGATGCATGCAAATTGGAGCAGAGGGTGCAAAAGGGAGTGTTACAATGATCAAGGAACTGGAGAATTTCTGAGAGGAAAGTAAAAGAGTCTGCTTGTCTACCTAAAAGAGGACTTAATGGGACACAGGACTGAGGAATTGTACCAGTTATACAATGATATTTATGGGAGTGACCCAGGAAGAAATAGCCACAAAGTAGTTTTGATTTCATGTAATTTGGGAATTACAAGGTGTTTCTAACCACTGGAGTAAAGATTCCTTAAATGACTTTCTAGAGGTTAGTGGAGGTACATGGAGGTGAGTAAAAATTGCAATCTGATCAGATTGTGAATCAGAGAATCACAGAGTGGTTTGAGTTGGAAGGGACCTTAAAGATTGTCTAGTTCCAACCCCCCTACTATGGCGAGAGACACCTACTAAACCAGGTTGCTGAAGGCCCCATCCAACCTGGCTTTGTTGTAGCTGAATGCTACAACATGACATAAAATGATGACAGCAGAGTGGATTTGATATTCCAGACATATGTTCTTAGATTTACAAGTAGCCTTTTTTGTTATTCCATTAAGACCCAGGAAGATGTGAAGATCCATCACTTTGCCATCCAAAAGGGTGATACCAACAAACAGGAGGCTTTACAACATGAGAAGAAACTTTCAGAGGTAATAATTAGTATCTTGAAAAGATAATGGGAAACATAGTTCATGTATGTGATAAAGAATCAAGCAGGTTGGAAGAGACCTCCAAGATCATCCAGTCCAACCTAGCACCCAGCCCTGTCCAATCAACTAGACTAAGTGCCTCATCCAGGCTTTTATGAACACCTCCAGGGATGGCAACTCTGCAAACTCCCTGGGCAGCCCATTCCAATGCCAATAACTCTCTCTATGAAGAGACCAGGAGAGCCAATGGCATCCTAGCCCCTGTATCAGGAACAGGCTGGCCAGTAGGACAAGAGAGGTTATTCTTCCCCTGGTTGGGCCACACATTGAGTGCTGTGTCCAGTTCTGGGCTCCTCAATTCAAGAGAGATGTTGAGATACAGGAACGTGTCCAGAGAAGGGCAATGAAGCTGGTGAGGAGCCTGGAGCACAGCCCTGTAAGGAGAGGCTGATGAAGCTGAGGTTGTTTAGCCTGGAGAAGAGGAGGCTCAGGGGTGACCCCATTGCTGTCTAGAACTACCTGAAGGGAGGTTGTAGCCAGGTAGGGGTTGGTCTCTTCTCCCAGGCAACCAGCAACAGAAGAAGGGAATACAGTCACAAGTTGTGCTGGGGGAGGTATAGGCTGGATGTTAGCAGGAAGTTGTTGCCAGAGAGAGTGATTGGCATTGGAATGGGCTGCCCAGGGAGGTGGTGGAGTCACCATCCCTGGAGATGCTCAAATAAAGACTGGATGAGGCACTTAGTGCCATGGTCTGGTTGATTGGACAGGGCTGGGTGCTAGGTTGGAGTGGATGATCTCGGAGGTCTCTTCCAACCTGGTTGATTCTGTGATTCTCAGAAGAAAGCAGATATGTTTGCTGTCTGGAAGGAGGCGTATTGGCCTGATGGTTTTCAATATCGTCTCCAACAACAGTACAAGATCATCTCAGCTTCATAAAGGCACAAGCTCCTAAAACCTTCTCCACCAAGCATTAGGGTAAGTCACTGAAAATGGGATAATTCAGGAACTGCTACTGTCAGGCTTAAGCAGAGTACTAATGACATTTTCAGTGCTGGGGAGGGCATGTTACTTGCTTCCTAATCCTGGATGGAATTTTTCAGGAAATTAGTCTCTTCACTGAAAACCTTAGCTTCAAACTGACCACTGTTAACTGTAAATTCAAATGAATAGGCTCCAAAAAATGCAAAAATATTCAGAGAAGCCTAGACAAACACTTTCAACATTTTTAACCATATACTTTGCTGTTTCCCTGCAGACAACATTTTCAGTCCAAATATTGTGGAAGCACATTAAAAAATAACATGAAAACAACCCAAGCCTTTTTAATATAGGTCAAGCAAAATATTTGTGATAACCCAATGCACTTTTGCAGGGAGGATTGATTCTTGTTGGAAACATATTTTATTCCCCCCCTCCAAAATGTCAGAAATGTCAGCTAAGTCCTATTTTATAATTTTTTCTTTAATCTTAGTTACTGGATGAGAAAAATCAGTTATTCAGCTGCTCTAATGGCAACAGTTGGAGGGACAGAAGGGGAGATTTTACACTGCTGGAGTTTAGACACCTAAACTGGCCAGTGTTGCTTGTGCTTAGCAAATAATAATGATGAAATGAATCTTCTGTTGTCTAATGTCTGGGGCCAGAGGAAGATATTGGTGATAAGAATGCTACCAGAGCTTCACAATCAAACTAGCAGGGAGCAAGGCTGCATACGAATGGAATCACAGAGTCAGTCAGGGTTGGAAGGGACTACAAGGATAAGCTAGTTCCAACCCCCCTGCCATGAGCAGCAACACCCTACCCTGGATCAGGCTAGCCAGAGCCTCACCCTGCCTGGCCTTAAACACCTTCAGGGATGGGCCTCCACCACCTCCCTAGGCAACCCAGTCCAGGCTCTCACTACTCTTGTGCTCAGTAACTTCCTCCTCACCTCCACGCTGAATCTCCCCACCTCCCGCTTTGCTCCATTCCCTCTAGTCCTGTCACTCCCTGATATCCTAAAAAGTCCCTCCTCAGCTTTTTTGTAGGCCCTCTTCAGATACTGAAAGGCCACGATAAGGCCACCTCAGAGCCTATTCTCCAGACTGAGCAGCCCCAACACTTTCAGTCTGCCCTTATAGGAGAGGTGCTCCAGCCCTATGATCACCCTTGTGGCCCTTCTCTGGACATGCTCCACATCCCTCTTGTAATAGGGGCTCCAGAACTGGATGCAGTATTCCAGGTGGGGTCTTACCAGAGCAGAGTAGAGGGGGAGAATCACCTCCCTCGACCTGCTGGCCACAGTTCTGATGCAGCCAAGGATCTGGTTGGCTTTCTGGGCTGCAAGTGCACACTGTTGGCTCATGCTGAGCTTCTCGTCCAATAGGTATATACAAATAGGTGTGTAAGTATATAAATAGGTACTAGGGATATATAAATGTAGTCAAATGACCTCAATATAGAACATATTCCTGCTTTGAAATGATGTTCTATATTATGAAATCTCTTTCTGATTTGAAACCTCAGCTAAATATTACACTAGGAAATGTTGTCTAATTACAAACGTGACAGGTAGCTACAGTTGTTTCTTTCTGCATTGACTTGATAGCATTATCTCACTTTAAATTCTTGATTCACTTTCTAAGGTAACTGGAATGGCTACCAGTGTGTAAATAAGGAAATGCTGCTGACTATTTACTGCTACGCGAAAATAACCTCATGCAATGGAGTTCAATTTGCCCATTTACATGGATGTGTCTTGGATGGGAAGCGTCACTGTTCTGCCTTGCCAAGCACTGTAGCTCCTGCTATGGAAACACAGCAAAACCAAACAATTAGTTAGAAATACTGCTCTTAAGGAGAGCTGATTTGCTTGTCTGTCTTCTAAGAAACACTCAGTTACCGTATACTATCAACCTTGGCTTGACTGGCAGCGCTTTTCCTGGTCTAGTCTGCTGGGAACTTTAAATGAACATGAGCAATTATAAACCCAAAGTCTTCAGCAATTTGTAGGCATTATCTCAGGATAATTGCCCTGAAACGTTCACATTGCAAAGCAAAGGTAGATAATGTAAAAATCCATCTTTCTCTGCCTGCACGACGAGTTGGGCGGAACGCTCTTCCCTCCTCTGGGCCTTGCAGTGGGATAATAAAGCTCGGAATTGGTCCTTTGAAAATGTCTATTGCCGTCATTTAGAAAGCAAAGAGGTCAAAATCTGAGTTTAACCTTTTCTGGCTTTATTATTTTTATAAAATGAAACCCAAGTCATATTTTCTGGCACAAACAGAGAAAAAGTGGAATATTAAAAGTCAAGGGAACAAACCTGCCCCGAGGAGCTCTGCACAATAACATCCATTGCAAGAAAGCTTTCCTGCTCCCTGGGTAAGATGAGTACCTCTCAGAAGGAAACAGTGGATCTTGGCCTCCTCATGGCTGTCCATGCACTAACTGAGTTTAATATTTTCTGGGAGTTTTACTTACAAGCTTCTGAAAGTGCTCACAAGTGCTCAGCTCCCTCTTACAACTGGGAAAAACCTCCTGAGAAGTGCTGAACATTTCTCTCTTCTCATGACTCACACAACTGCCTCATTTGTAGGTGGTTTCCTCAGTTCCTTGCCCTCGTCCTACCGAGCAGGCAACTGAAATGCATTCATTGCCTTACTGATGTATAACAGCTCTTCTCTCCACTGCAAGGAAAGCAGACTGCTTCTAGCCTACAAGCAAAGCACAGTGATCTCTGTCTTTGGCAAAGAATTAGCAGGAAGAGGAATGTTTGGAGTGAGGAGGGACAGAAAGGGAAGAAGAGGCCTTTAGAGTAGAAACATTTGTTGTAGTAGGTATGTAGTACCTGTGCTTCAATTTATCAACACTAAAGAAGTCCAGCTTGCCAATTCCCTGGGAACTGTGAAAAATAAATCAGCAAAAATTAAAGCTGCATCAGCTCAAACAAAAGATTTGGTATCGGAAAGACCATGTAAGGAGATCATTTGATTGCTTGTTTAGTAAATAATGCAACTGGTTTGTTAGAACTCTTAAATGGATGCATTGGGTATTTACTCAGTATGCTTTAGAGTCCTCACTTTCCTATAGAGAGCAGAAGAAAGCTCAAGAGCCAAACATTGTTATCAAGGAAATAACCTTGCAATACCCTGAATGCCTTCCAATTTTGTTGATTCTTGACTGTGCTGGTCTTGGGAGAAAACCTGAATTTGAAAGACTCTTCCAGCTCATTCCACCACTCATGACTCGTCTGTGAACCACCACAAGACTGAGACTTGAAAACTTTCTGCCTTTCACAGCCATGTCCCTTTTCTCTTCTCTTCTTTCCCTCACTCCATCCTTTTCCACACTCACACTTAGTGTGAGCTATAAAGATTGCAAAATACTGATGACACACTTCGACAAACCAGTTGGGAGTCAATAACACTCAACCCCACTGACAACCACATATTTATTATCTGAGTTTCCTTTTGAAATGGGACTTGCTTCATGCAGGGCTTCATTTTGTGCAGTGCTGGAAGACTCAGAGCATGATAGGAGCGCAAGATATTCCCAGATGTGCCAAAGGGGAGCAGACATATGCTCTCCTTCACTCCAGCAGTGTCCATTGCTGCAGCTGCCCAAGTGCACTTGTTTTTACAGGCCCTGGAGAGTTGGCTCTTTTATTTTAAAAACAGGGGAAAAAATAAATTGAGGCACAGAGTGAACAGGGGAGAGGAGAAAAGGGGAGTTACCAGCAAGAAGGCTAGCTGAGTGAGGTTGGTGACCTGATTTCAAGCATACTGGGGGTACTCTGTGACCCCTGTAATTTTACTGCCTCCTGAGTTATCGCTTGTGATTTTCACTGGAGTGAAATGATACATCAGGGAACAGTAAGGATTCCAGCAGCCTACAGACAGGCAGAATACAAAAGTACCTACCAAAACAGCTGCTGTACCTCTGGCAAATATATTTTTTTCAGTCCTTTTGCATGGAGGCTACAACTGCCTATCCAGATGCCCTAAGGCTTCATTAATTGAAAACACTGGAGAAGGGAATTTTATTTATTACAACTGTGGGCCAGACTCATAGCACAGAAGCTCCACAGGCTTCTGTGACATAACTCTCAAGGAGCTTAATCTAGATTCAAACAACCCCTTTGAGCTGTGCAAAAGAACTTGTTCCCCAGAAAGATCTGCTTTCCTTGATGTCCATACCAAAAAACAAACAAACAAAAAATTCCTTGCTTTCTCCAGTGCTGATCTGCTCATTGGAGTCCTACTAAACAGCAAGGGCTTGAAATCCCAGGCAGCTTAACAACATCACAGTGCTCTACTGGAGACTGGACTGCTTTCACAACCAGTTTCAAAGTAAATATGCATCGAGAAGAAGCGAATCTTCTCTGGAAAAGAATGAAAACAGGAGAGATAGACTCTCTTTTGGGTGGAATTTCAGCTTGCACCAAAAAAAAAAAAAAAAAAAAAAAAAAAAAAAAAGGCATTTTCTGCTGTGTTTGACCCAGTCTTTAAGTTCCTCGTGGCTCTCTTAAAAATGTAAAAGCAAATATGAGACTTAAGATATATGTCACATCCTGCTTTCAAGTTAAAAAATGGTACCTTTGTGAAAAACTAGTGAAGTCCTGTTTCATTTGTTGTCGGAAAGGGGAAAATAAGTCTTCAAATCAGTTGAAAAGAGCAAAAGGTAAAGTGACAGAACAGAGAAGGTTATACACAGTTCCCTTTACAAAGAGATAAATGCATTGAAAAACTTTAACCAAGACACTTCTGGCAAGATTTCTTCCTTGAATTGAAACCGCATTTTCTATTTAAGAAGTTTAGGCAAGGAAGCTTTGACTGGGTGTAGTATTCACACACCTGTAAAAAACTGCTACAAGCTGAACATGTAGATCCAAATCCCTTTGGAAAAGTCCTATAAAATTATTATCAAATAAATAGAATTGTATAATGATGACAGGAAACCATCTGTGAAATTGACTAGAGAATTAGTTCCCTGATAGCAAATGCAGACGGCAAGGCAAAAAGTGCTGTAGAAGTTTGTCCCCTCCAAAATGTGAATATTTTTAATCATTCAGTGAAAGCCTTTTTTCTTTTTTTTTTTTCCTAGTAGATTAATGTGTGAAGAGTCTCTGTACCAAAAGTGTGTGCTGAATTCCTTATAACTTCTAAAGAAGAAATCCAATCCAGATCATAACAGTGATGACTTGCTTTCTTAATCAAGTGCTTGTAACAAACAATATTATTTGAACACTGAGGCTGCTGGTATGCTTGCTGAGGAACACTGTTGCATAGCAGTTTGTAACGGGGGTACCTGTTTCACTATTTCCCCCCCCCATTTAAATTTGTTCCAAACAGCAGTTACCCACCACATGACAGCATGCACGCTGCAAGTGACATAGGCCAGGTTGGAACTGGAGCTGTAGCTCACCTAAAACAGTGAAGCAACTCTGATGGCCTAATGCTGTCACCAAGGAGTTGTTTCAGGGTCTGAAGAGGAGATAGAACAGATTTCTTCATGTCCCAAACGAGCAGAAGATCAGGTGCTACTCTGCAGAGCACAGGCAACGGGAACTATGCATCTTTATTGTGCCAGTTGGTCCTTCAGATCGCAACTACAACCAAGACTTCTAATACACATTTGTGTGAACTTTCCCTCCCTCCTGTTCCCTCCGTTGGCCTCACAAAACCTTTTGGCCATTTCAAGTTAGAGCCTTAGGGTTTAATTATTAGTATGACAAGCAGAGCTTTCACGGAGGTGAAGGGGGAGTGCAGAGGTGAAGTGGCTGGAGACATCCTGCCTCAATAGGGCACAGGCAGCAGGAAGGCTTCCCTGCGTTTCCCAGCTTAGCTGGCTATGCTTTGACACAACAGCTGCCTAGGGGCCCAGGTGGCCCACGCTCTGGATCATATGCTCAAACTCTCATCTCTCTCTGGAGGGTGCCAAGCTGCTTTTGGGCCAAGGTCCCACTGTGATCTGGATATACAGGAGTGCTTACCCTGTATACAAGAACGCTGGGGAGCACTAGGTAGCTTTTTATGTGCTAACATCGGCATGCAGATGCACACACGCATTCCCTAGGGCAGAAACTTCTCCAAGTTCTTTTGACCTCTTAGTCCACCTTTCAGTTTTGATCCTTTTAAAGTCCAAGACTTATGCTTTAGGTTTTGGCACCAGATGAAAAACAAAATAATCACCATCATTAGCAGGCAGCTCTCCCCTGTGTCCCCTACTCCCACATCATTTACATGCTACTCGCCCTTGTAATATTACTGTATGTATCAGACAAACCCCTACTATTTCACTGCCTTAAAGAGGAAAGTGTTTTCAACTCCCCTATGCGTTCTTGCCTTGATTTAATTTTACAAGGCAAGAGCTGGAACAATTATCTGATTCTTCATGTACAGCAGGCTTTCAGTGGTCATTTCTGAAGTTTTACTGGTTCGTAACCTCTGTAATCAGAAGGCCCAGTTAAAAAAAAAGAAACTAAGTGAACAGGCAGGAATCTGTTCATATTATCCCTTCCTAGCTGTCCAGGCTTTCATCCTCTTTTCTCCCACACATGCCCTTATTGCTCTGCTACTCACCCACCAATGAGGGTCTGTCAATGGCAGTGAGAGGTCAACATCAAAGCACTTTTACAGCTAGCAGCTTGCAGCTAATGCTGGCATTATGGAGAGAAATAGAGAGAGAGAGAAGCATAGGGATTGAATGAATGGCCCTCTCATATAGAAAGAGACTGAAGAATAGAACAAAACCTCCTATTCTCCCACTCTTTATAATACTCCTGGGCCGAGTGTGCGTATGTGGTACACAGCTGAGTTTGAACTGCATTAGCACTCTTTCAGTTTACAAACAAGAGGCCTAATTTAGAAGAAAAATCTCCTATCTGATTATTTCTTTGTGCTCACCCATGTGGTAAAAAATGTCTGTACAGAGAAGGGAGGGGAGCTACAGAGGTGGCTTATTAACTTCTTTGGCTGTACCATAATTATGAAGGGCAACTGAGAAATCATTATTCATCCATAGTTTTCAGACTCGAGGAAAAATTCCCTTAAAAAAAAAATCAATATGGATTAGTATTCTTCTGAAGAAGGAAGCAGAAAGACTGTGGGTCAGTCCCACACCAACTGTATGACTGAAGCTAGTCTTATCCCCTGCCACACAGAAACCCAGGAATTATTATTGTCCCATGCAATTGACATTGAGATTGCATGTCTTCCTATAAAGACATTATGGCCTTGGTATAGTGAGTTTCACAATTCAATGAAATTACCACCTCATGCTAGGTAGATAATTGTAATCATCTCTCCTGGCTCACCAATCTATAATTCTGTAACGAGGGAGAAGGGGATTCAGAGCTTGTATGACTGCAGATTTGTTACTCAGAGACTCCGGCAGCAGGCTTAGAGAGATGAATTTTGTTTCCAGGTTTGATAACAAGTGTTACTGAGGTTTTTGCCCTTCTTTGGAGTCTAGGACTTGCCACTATTCCAGCATCACCTGGCTACATAATTTAGCAAATTTCCCGCCCATATTTTGGCAGCATCTTTGATCTCTTCTGCACTTTTCTCATGGCAAACTGAAGTTAGAGTATTTATCTTTTACTTACTCTTACTCTTGTAATAAGGAACCTTGGAAAAAAAAACCAAAAGGTGCAAAAAGAAGTTGCACTTCACATCTCTGCATACTACAATATTCCTAGAATCATAGAATCAACCAGGTTGGAAGAGACCTCCAAGCTCATCCAGTCCAACCTAGCACCCAGCCCTGTCCAATCACCCAGACCATGGCACTAAGTGCCTCGTCCAGGCTTTTTATAAACATCTCCAGGGTCAGCGACTCCACCACCTCCCTGGGCAGCCCATTCCAATGGCAATCACTCTCTCTGTGAAGAAGCTTTATTTGTATTCCCAGATGGGTGCAGAGAAGCCTTCATATAAAGAGAATCACTCTTCCCCCAGCACAACTTGTGACTGTGTCATCTTGTTCTGTTCCTGGTTTCCTGGGAGAAGAGACCAACCCCCACCCGACTACAACCTCTCTTCAGGTAGTTATAGACAGCAGTGAGGTCACCCTTCAGCCTCCTCTTCTCCAGGCTAAATTCCTAGAAGACTAAGCGAGATCTGCTTAATGTGATCAAGTACAGACCTACAGGGCCTTTGGGGGAGGGAAAGGCAGCTTGAAACAGATACTGAGAAGGTCACTTTGATTCTCCCTTCCACTGCTGCCTGAGGTTATAGCAATTGTCACTGAGGCAGGCAGCTGGATACATCATCAATGTACATCACCACAGTGTTAGCATGTCCAGACCCAAATTCTCTCCAACTCAGGGATTTCTGAAGAGGTGGCTCATATCCATGCCTTAGCCAACTATTTTCACATCTATAACTAGGACTTATCTCTATGCATACAGTAGATATATATAAATGCATCATCCCAGCTGAAAGAGTCTACTCTGCACAAATCTGCATGGCAGTAGCTATGGGGATACAAGATGACAAGATACAAGTGAAAAATCTTAGTGACTTTGAAAGTTTCACAAATGTGTTTCCTCCCTGAATTTAGAATGCAGAGATCACAGAACAACTGGAGAACTTCACATGTGACAGATACAGAAAAACATCCCTCATTTTGAAGGCCAACTTGAAGAAAGTATCAGTGATCTTGGAAAACAGCTGGTTTGGTTTAGGGGAGTCTTATGTTTGCTGGGGGATTTCAACTATGTTTTCAGAGACAGACCCTCCAAATTTGACATGTAATGAATACTAAGACTTGCATTTCAAGGGTACATATAACCAAGATCTTAACCATGTTAGTATGCACTACAAGACAAAAAAACCCAACCAACCAAATAAAAAAACCTCCATAGAATAAATATATCTGCGATGGAACTGCAGGGTGCCTTGATGCCCTGAATACTAATGCTTTTCTACTTTATTACACATTTCTCATGTTGAGTTATGTAATTGTGACTTTACACATTTTGGAATCAGAAATCAGCAAAACCAGTATTACACAAATTCATTCCTTGTAACCTTTTCCAGGACAATATGTAACAGGGAACTCCCCACACACAGAGGCCTCTGGTTTTTTATGCTGAAGACAATAAATGTGCAACTTATCATAGAATCAACCAGGTTGGAAGAGACCTCCAAGATCATCCAGTCCAACCCATCATCCAGGCCTATCCAGTCAACTAGGCCATGGCACTAAGTGCCTAGTCCAGGCTTAGCTTGTTACATAACAGTTTATTTGAAGCAATGTATTCGATAAGCTGAGAACTGCGTTCCAACCATGTTCAGTAAAGGAGAAAACGGCAAGTCCATAAATCAGCGAACCACAGACTGATGGATCAAAATTTGTGGAAAAAAGAATGACAACACAGGATCTCCAACCAACCCTTTTTGGGAGTGTAAAATGCCTGTCCCTAGGCTATGAACTAAAAAGAACTGAAAAGATTAATGATATTGCTGCCCTTTGGGGGAAACTGCACTGACTCTTCGGGCTCAGTAGAAGGAAAGCAGATAAAGGATCTAATTACTATTACTACTACTGTTTTGCACACTCTGTTGAGGCTAAGCCTGACTTAGACCATACATCTAATGGTTTAAGGTCTTTGTCATGATATTGATCTGTTTTAAAATCCACACAGGAGCATTGAGAAGCAGTTTAAGCAAGAAGCAGGTTTGCCAACTCAAAACTTTTCTTTATCTTCTTGAAGATGGCTGTGATGGTTCATTAGTCAGGGCACATTCATAACTACAAACTGTTTCAGACAGAAAGTGAGGACATAAATATTTAACCTTTGAAAAGGAACTCATTTACTGGAATCCAACTTTATGAACTAAGGTTATAAATAACTCTGATGTACTGCAATCAACATAGTATAATGAAAACACATGAATGGCTGAGTCATCTTTAACCTTTGATTGTTTAAAAGGGTAGATCATAGAATCAGAATCAACCAGGTTGGAAGAGACCTCCAAGATGACCCAGTCCAACCTAGCACCCAGCCCATTCATTTATACTAATGATTAGCAATGATGGAACACTGAAACGAAGCTGAGTGTCATCAAGCACAGGCTTGTATAGAGTTATGTCCCTGAAGTGAAAGTAGTCCCCTCTCTTCCAGGTTCTACCCCCAAGATTTTTTTTGCTCACAGTAATTCAGTTGTAGTCTGTCAGAACACTGAAAGGGACAGATATTTCAGATTTAGCTGTAGGGGTTTTGTAATGGTAGAATGGCTTTTTCACTTTGCCAAAAGATATCTCCTCAGAGGGGTCTGCTCACGTTACACGCTCCAAGCAATCGTATTCAAACGCCGCTTGTAAAATACAATTTTGGAAGCATATTCCCCCCCACAGAAATATCTGCTGCACAGTAGATGCATGTGAGTGAGATGCAGAGAACACTAGAAAGTTTTAGAGTTTTTCCTTGACATTTTTCTTGCAGTTCCAGTTTTCTGGAAAAAGCATTGTGCTAGGTTGAGACTAGCTGGGATATTTTAGTGAGAGGAATTAGAGTACAGGCTGTGAAAAGGAAACAGTGGTGATGTCCACTGCACTCATAGGCTTGCTGAGATGTATAAGAAGAACACAAACATAGATAATACAGTTGCTCTTTGGCTACCTCCCTTATCTCTCTCTAACTTGCTGTCTGTGTGACTAATTCCTCTGCTTCCTAACCCCCCTGGCCAATTCTCCAGACTGGCCTTGAATGCAAGGCAAAGTCTGGGGTAAGGTAGAGGGGTGGAAGGGTGCTTTAGAGCCTCTCCTGGGAACTCTGGTTTCTGGGAGGGTTGTTGTGTTTCTGTACTACTTTAACTTGTATATTTCTGTTTATAGCTGTAGATATTGTCAATATCTGTTTGTATATTGTGCTAAGCTGTAAATATAGCTTCATTATTTAATTTCCAGATGCTGAGTCTAATCTGGGTGATTTTCTTAAGTATGGGGGGTGGGTAACATCCAAACCATCACAAGACATCTATTAGTAACTGGGAGAGGATAATTCTTACTGGTATTTTTGTGGTTAACCAATTGTCTAAGCAGCCAGTTTATAGATAGTGATGTTGCAGTGATTCATAGCAATACAGAGCACTTCCAGCCTTCTGAAGACTTCCAAGACATCCCTGGATTCAATCTCAAAAGAGATTGAACTTCACATATAGTAATGAAGTAAGCTACTTCTATATTATCAAATGCAGAAAATGAGTAGCAGGGTAGTTACATAACCTGTCACATGATATCATCCAAAAATTACAGAAGACAAAGCAAAGAAACTGAAGATGTTACATGTCCCTGCCATGGTCAGGCATTCCAAATACCATTCCTCTGCACACATCTACTTCTCCTGAGCTGAAAGCACTCAATACTTTTGCAAGCTACTGCAATATAGTTTCCTGACCAATTCCATGCTGAAACGACCACATTTTCAAACTCACCAATTTTTACATCAAAATAAGTAACTGTCCCAACTCAAACAACAGCAAATTACAGCAACAACACAAAGAGAGATTCAGAAAACAGAACAATATAAAGATTTTTTTTCTCTAGATCTGCTCACTTTCCTCAATACTTTGGGTCCAAGGTTTGAACTCTGTTTTTGAGAAATGAAAAGCTTCAATATTCAAGGACATCAAAGCTACCCAGAACATACTGCAAACACTGGAATTTTTTTTTGTCCATTAGGAACATCTGCCTCTTCCAGGAAGGAAATCAGAAAACATGTCCAAGCAGAAAAACAAGTTGAGAAATGGTCTGTGGCAGCATACAAAAGAATCACAACAGGGTAAATAATAAAATAATGACCATGACACAGTAAGTCTCTCTCACCATGGCAGCATAGAGCAGCCTCTCCAACAACATACTTGCAGCATTAAGTCATGCAAGTGGTGTCAGAAAGTGGTTTATTGTAAATTACGGCCCGGATTGCCATATATCTACTACACCTCCAGGAATCTGAACTCTGAAGTCATTTAGAGGTAGGGTTACATCTACAAGAAAGAATATCTTCCCTGGGAGATAAAACAATACAGCACTTCTATGTTTTACAGATGTAGAGAGAGGAAGAAAAAACCCCAACAACATTGGAAATGGACATCAAGCTGGGGGAAGCTTTTCTGAAACCAGAAAGCCTTTTTCCAGAAAAGTCAATTAAAATGGCTTGTTCTTTGAGCATTAATACTAACCCTGCTCCTCTTTTGGCCTTTAAAATACAACAGAGTCTGTTTCTGATTCTAATTTCATCTGCTCTTATCACTTGGACTGAAATAGGTAAAATCATTGCCATCTATTTGATCACCATGATGTGTGCTATAGCTTGCAAAGAGCATGCCAGCATGTTTGAATCACACAACGCGTTTGAATAACAACTCTGCTTTTCTAGCAGTATTCCCTTAATCCAAATACCTTTCCCAGGCCTTTTTTCTTCTTTTGACTGCAGAATTTGAGATACCCAAGACAGCAGCTATACCTAATCTCTATCTGAATTACCTCACAGCAGCAGTACCTCCCCAGCATTACAGTTGAACGGGCTGAAATACCACGTATAATTTAAAGGCAAATGAATTAATGCCATGGAACAGTGAGAGCCTGTTGTGAAGGAAACAGAGAGAACAGGTGAATAACAGCCACTGACTTATCACAATTAAATCTGCTCTTCTTTGAAGACAATAAAGCTACAGATTCAGATGTTAGCTGGGAAAGTACTGCTGCATGACTCATTAAACTGCTAAACCATTTGGAGAGATGAACCAAAACACTCACTCAACTCAGTCATAAAAGGGAAGTTGGCCACAGATACGCAGGATATATATGTATCAATACTCACCGAGGTGGGTGTGCCAGGTTCCTTAGGTTGGATTCTAAAGGGGAGAAGTTGCAAGGCGCAAAGGCCGCCTCCGCGGAGCAGGAGCGAAAGCGAGCTGCTCTCCCTAGCAGGACTCCATTTTACACCCCTGTCGGCTCAGCTGTGGCCAATTGCTCAATCAGTTGGAGGGCTGTGCCCTCCAGGCAGACAAAAGCTTCACAAGCCTCACCTGAAAGTCTTTCCTCAGCTTGGGTGGGGAGTGGTTGCAGCTGCCACAGAGCCAAAGGACGATCTTCAATGTTACGAGGTTTGGTGACCTTTCTGTGGCGGAGGGTTGCACAGGCCCTCATGACCGTGCTTACGAATCGGTTCCTGCCCGGACACGTTGTCCCCCCAAAGGGTGTTACCTGCTTAAACTTGGGGTAAACAAGTTAAGGGGGACAAAGGCGGACAATAGGACTGGTGCCTTCCAGTCTGGCCTTGCCTGCTTGGAGGTTGAAGCAAACACCTCATGTGAGCTCAGGCGCCTCGGGTGGGGATCCGCCTGAGCCCTCTCCATGTTTGGGGGTACCGGACCCTCGGGCTTCACCTTATTTGGTGTGTTTTGGCCTGTTGCCAAGCCCTCGCTGGACAGAATTGTGGCCAAGGACCATCAATCTCGGAATCGAACCTCAAAAGGGGCAATTCAGCGTTTTCTGCTACCTCGCTCCTCTCTCTCTTGCCACCCTCCTCCACCTGCTGCTCCTAGCCGCTTCCAGCCGCTTTTGGGCTCACCGCCGCTGCATCACTCCAGCCCACGGCACCAGCCCGGGGAACTGACCAAGGCGCCCCTGGCCAGCCGCCGCCCCAGCCGCCGTTCCCAGCTTGGCTGTGCCCGTGGAAATCCTCAGACAGCGCGCACCAATAACCCCTGAGCCACGAGGGCTATCAGCATAGCTTTACCACACATATTTGGGACCATCGAAACTGACTCCAGCCAGTGAGTAACTGAGCAAACTCGATCTAAGACAGCGTAAACATTCAAATCTTACCAGTGGCACTTTCATACCGCAGACTCCCTTCCTAAATCCTTTCAAACCTCTGCTAAATTCCCAGTTTTGCTGTATATAGACATTCTGCAATATAATCTCGGAACCTCATGCAAAGAACTTGTGTGGGATAGCTGTAAATAAGTTTGGGGAAGGGGGGATTCCTTGTGTACATAATATTAAATTATTTAAACCCTTTTAAATTCGGCCTCATAGTTTATTCCCCCCAAAACCCAGACGAACCCCTTCACAACACTTTTTAAAACAGAAAATGAGTTGGTTTTTTTGTTTTGGGAAGGACCTAATTCACAAGTAGACTTCTCTTACCCTTGTTTTTCAGCTCTTTCTAACTTTGATAAAGCTGGTTATTGACTGAAGGAGGTAAAAAACTCCGTGTTTATCCTTTAGATGCACCTCTAAATGTTAAGTGGCATCCCTGTGGCACAGTTGGGTATCCTTGTCCCCTCTTACAATATACATGGGAAGACTGAGTGATTTTCTCAACATTACACAGACTACTGGCATCAAAACTTTTAGACAAATCCAAAATTGCCATATTAAGCTGCACCCTTTTTTTTCCTGGAACAAAGCCACTACACAATTTTCCCTGAGGTAATAAATTACAGTTAAGTACAAATTGAATGAATGAGGGAAAAGAAGCCTAAGTATTAAACTATATGTGTTGGAAGAGAATACAACTTTTTGGCTGATTCTACCGTGTCTATAAATTACAGCATAACATAATGTATCATGTCTCAGATTCCAGGACAGCACTGAAAAGAATAATTTGGTTTTTTTATACACAGAGTTGATGATGAATTACCATTTACATGTTTCATCGTTCACTAGTACATATGGCTATAATTCAGGATTCGTGACAGTACAAAATCTATTACTAAAGATGGGTATCAGACAATTATCTTGATGGTTCCTGTCTTGTTCTTGGAGGAGCAGCGTGCTCAAAGAGCTCTGTGAGTTATCTGTCAGCTCTGGAAGTTCTTAGATACCAGTGGAGCTCCCTCCTCAGTCGTAAAAATGGGGAAGAAAAACTAATGTTGTTTTTATGTGTAACTTTAGAACGCTCACATCCTCTTTCTCTCCGTTCAGAAAGGCTGCAGTAAACCTCTCATCTAGCCTATTGTTTCTGTGAGTTTAAGAGGATTCCATGGGCTGCATTTTTACCTGTGGGATTTTTTTGTTCAACTTTTATGTGTTATACTGTCAGCTTCTGAGGACCTGGCAACTCTCTGCATTCTCTTTTTCCAGCAGTGTGTTATGTTATGATGTTACTGACTGAACTCTGAAGGTCATTAACTCAGCGATTTAATGTTGCATGAGATAGTAATTTTTTCATTCCCCATACTTTATGTATAACTATAAAACAACAAAAAAAAAACCCTTCAAATTAATTCTTTAATCCCTGAATAAGATGCATGTATTCATAATGGCCTGTATCAGAAGCCATTTCTTTCAGTAGGAAACAAGTAAATATGCCACATACCACAGGGATGTGGAATAAAGCTGTGAGATATTCTAATCCTGAATTAACTATTGACTCACTGTGCAAGCTTTCCCATGCCATTTAGCCTCCATAAATCTAGCTATGAGACTTCAGTGAACACAAAACAATTTATGCCCAAATCCAACTGGGCCTATCTGGTTTCTGTCATGGTTCGACATCACCTGCTTCATTTTATAGCTCAACTTGCATTAGCAATCCATCTCCAAACTCATGCAATCTCATCTGTGCTATGAAGTCCACAGAGAGAAGACCCATCTCTTTATTTTGCTTTTTCAATAAGTCAGAGAAGCTCTTCTTAGGTGTAAATTTTCATTCAATACCAACATAGGTCTCAATATTTTGATCCTTTACCCTGCTCCATAAGGAAGATAGGACATAATTTTGAATATGGTCTCAACTTCCATTTTCCAAAGGACAACTTTTCTTCTTGGACCAAGCATGATAATCAAATGTATTTATTGACATTGTCTCTGTTATTTCCAGTGTCTTATCTAAGAAGCCCTTAGTGAGTCTGTCAGATTCCTTGATTAAATCATACGCTTCAGCTTTGCGCCTGTTTTCTCCTCAGTTGACATATTGCCCTAAGTACAAGCTTCTGCTTAGGGCTACCTCTTCCTCATTCAACCTGTCAATCCTAAATTTATCAAAACTCAAGATGTGGATATCCTTTTAACCTATTTATCCACATTAGATAATTCTTGACTTCACTCCAGGGAATATTTCTGGGAAGATTTCCAGTCTTTTGTCTGCTTATTAAGTTTCAAGATTGTCACATTTATGCAATGCATTTCTACTTGTGACTTTTGTTGCTTTCAGCCAATGGCAATTCATATGCTGACTTCCAAGTCAGTTAAGACAATGTCCATAAGATTCACAGAATCATAGAATGGTTTAGGTTGGAAGGGACCTCAAAGATCATCTAGTTCCAACTCCTTGCCGTAGGCAGGGACACCTCTCACTAGAACAAGTCACTCAAGGCCTCATCCAACCTAGTTGGATTCAAAAGGTCTCCTGCACACAGTACTGAGACTCCACCTCTGCAGACAGTTTAATCATTCTTTGCCTCATTTGAGGATTCCACCTTCCAACAACAGGCTTGAGTCCCTTCTGACCTACATCTGATTTCAATTATTGTAATTTAACACTTTCAACAGATTAACAGTCAGCTGGTGATGGAAGAACTAGGTCTTTTGTAAATGCCTAAGTTGGGAGACTGTGTCTACAGTCTTGGCTGAAATTTAGTACTTAGAAAAGCACATTGAAACATAAAGTAGACATGAATACAACCCTTGGAGTTAGACATCCATAGCTGGAGAGGAAAAAAAAAAGTGAAATTAGTTGCATTTTACTGTTTGTGCAAACAGTGGGAAAAGATGCAGAAATGTTTGACCATCATCTCCCCCTGCTGTCACCACTTATCTGTTCTACCACTGGAAACAGAGTAATAACCTTGGATTAAACCAATCCCTTGTCCAAGTCTAAGCAGAATCACAGAATGTCAGGGGCTGGAAGGGACCTTGAAAGATCTAGTCTGCCTGCCCTGCCAGAGCAGGATCACCTATACCAGAAGTTCCTAAGCAGTTCATGTCTCAGCCTATCAGATCACTGCAGATACAACCAGTAATTTTACTGAATGTGATTTTTCCATTAGACAATCTTACAGAGTGAAATCAGTGAAGAAGAGATGCATGTGAGGAGTAACTGCCAACATGGACATCACATCAGCAATAAACCTGCTCAAAGGTGTTTTGCCACAAAGTTTTCTCTCTTGTCTGGAACTGTCTGAAGCTTTATCAGTCTGTCATACAGCATACTACATTCCCAGGACACAAGCAGCTGTCACACTGCAAAAACAGTCCCAAAAGAACCTTAACCTCTGCTATGACGACAAGCTACAAGAATTGGAGCTCTTCAGCTTGGAGAAGAGAAGGTTTCAAGGAGACCTTGTAGTGGTCTTTCAGTATCTGAGGGGGCCTACAGGAGGGCTGGGGAGAGACTATTTACAAGGTCTTGTAATGACAGGAAGAGTAATAGGTTTAAAGTGGAAGAGGGGAGATTTAAACTAGATATTAGGAAGAAGTTATTTACATTGAGGGTGGTGAGACACTGGCACAGGTTGCCCAGGGAGGCTGTGGATGCTCCCTCCCTGGAGGTGTTCAAGGCCAGTTTGGATGGGTGACCTGTTCTAGTGGGAGGTATCCCTGCCTATGGTGGGGGTTGGAACTAGATGATCTTTGAGGTCACTTCCAACCTGAACCATTCTATGATTAACTGTAACCTTTACTGTGTTATCGACACATAAGTGAAAATACTGAGGAAGAAGAACCACGTCTTTCATCTGGACTTGCATATAGAGCTATGATAAGCAGTTCAAACAAGCTCTTTGTACACAAGTTGCTGCTTATGCTGCCTGTTACAATGGTGTTTAACTGCTATATTTTCTCAACACATTAAATATAGAGCAAAGTAGGAAGATACAAGAAAGTGAGCAGGAAAATAGGATTAGCAGCTAATGCATGGACTCAGGAAAAGGTTACAGCCTGTTAAGTGACAGACAGTCATGCTCATGTGCTGACTTAGCCCTGGTCATCCTCATAAAGAGCACACACACACACACACATGGTTATCACAGATCAGCAGCAGTAACTTGTAAAATCTGAGTCTTAATTCCCAAATGCATCCATCACACCAAATGGAAGGAGGTGTGTGCCAACAAGCTACTGTAATGCACCAAAACATCACTTGGAAGACTGAAAACAGCTTCCAAAGTTACATTCAGAATGTATTTTTATGTTGTTCTTCGTGACACCCATTACTTCACTTGCAAGAATGTTGCAACACTGTCCATCCTATTGAGATTCTCATCCTGTATCAGCAACAGTGTGGCCAGTAGGACAAGGGAGGTTATTCTTCCCTTGTACTCAGCACTGGTCAGGCAACATCTTGACTACTGTGTCCAGTTCTGGGCTCCTCAATTCAAGAGAGATGTTGAGGTGCTGGAACACATCCAGAGAAGGGCAATGAAACTGGTGAGGGGCCTGGAGCACAGCCCTGTGAGGAGAGGCTGAGGAAGCTGGGGTGGTTTAGCCTGGAGAAGAGGAGGCTCAGGGGTAACCTCATTGCTGTCTACAACTACCTGAAGGGAGGTTGTAGCCAGGTGGGGGTTGGTCTCTTCTCCCAGGAAACCAGCAACAGAAGAAGGGGACACAGCCTCAAGTTGTGCTGGGGGAAGTATAGGCTGGATGTAAGGAGGAAGTTCTTCCCAGAAAGAGTGATTTGCCATTGGAATTCTATGATTCTATGATTATAGACCACAGAATGCACATGAGAAGAGCGATTCTCTTTATATGAAGGCTTCTCTGCACCCATCTGGGAATACAAATAAAGCTTCCTACCAAGGATGGATGACATTCAAATTCCAGGCCCTTTACACTGCTAGAATGGTGTGAAGCAAAAAGCCAGTGTCTAGTGTTTGTCTGACAAGAAGCAAATCTATTTTTGTTTATAAATCCCTGTGGTAGATGATTAGAATGAAAAAAAAAAAGAAACCACCCAACCCAAATCCCCAGATACTTGTGTCTGTTGGAGGAGAGCAAGCTGAAACAGCGCTGAAGACTGTTGAATCTTCCAGGACATTAATAACCAAGAACCACTAGAAATAACCATGGTAACAAACAGTAGCTAAGTACAGTACAATCACCCTGATTACCATAGAATTAGCACAAAACAAATGTTTATTTTTCCTAAATACATGTATTATGATGATGATGATAATGTTAGTAACTACCCCAAATTACAGAGTATTTGCCCGAAATGGCCAATGGTATTGCATTAAATGCTTTGCTCTGCACTTGTTTTCAGAGTTGCTTGTGGTAATTTGTGTAAGAAGTGTATTTATAACAGATTCTTTCCTCACTCCTTCTTCCACTCTGCCCACCCGCTCTCTGATTCTCTACCATCTCTACTAATACAAATATCAGTTGGATGCATTGATCACTTCACAGCTGACCACAACACTTTACTGACATTTGTCACTGCACTGTTAACCTTTTTGTAAGGCTTCCACCTAGTAGACAGAGAGGCTTGATTTTAATTTACAGAGATAGTGCATTCAGGGAATTATACTACAACAAATGAAAATATGAATTTGAACTAGTGCAGAGTTGGGCTTCAAGGAATAAAGGTACTATATTAAAGTAGAAATATTGGTAGCGCAATCATAGGGACTTCTGTTTGTTCTCCTTGAGCTTCTATGTGTCTAATCCCACTTCTTGGCTTAATTCATCCTGCTAATGATCCTAGGATGCTGTCTGACTTCTCTGCTGAACTTTTGTCTCTGCCACTGGGCCATTATTCATGCTTGCCCTATCCTGATAAGCACATCTGGGAAGTTAACATGGCAAAAGGTCCTAGTCTCTGCTTTTGGCTGGGATAGTTTATCTCCCAAGATAAGCACAGCACCAGTCAAGCAATTACTAGGAATGGCAAACTAAGCTGTAACATTAAAACACATCCTTAGATAACTAAATGATGAAGTGTCTTAATTCCTACCCATATCACTGGACACTTGCTCGTGTTTCTCAAGTATTATTACATTTTAATTCAAGATCTACTCCCTCAGCATTGAGGGGGAAATAATTTTTTTCTTTTAAGACACGTAGGTTCTCTGATCCAGCTGAGACCTAGCACCATGATTTTGCTGATACCACCAAAGAGGAAGCACACTGTACCAAAGGAAGGAACAGCTGGTGACAGAAAGAAGAGGAGCTTTGTAAGCCATCTTTCTTACTGGAGGAAGAGTATATTGGAACTACTCCCTTACAGTCGTCTATTAAAACTGTTGAGTCTGGCAACTAAGGTCTAGAATTGAGATTGTCACACTAATTGACAGACATTTGACAGACCTGTTTGCCTTGCCACATGCACCTTATGTCAGTAGAACTGCATTAACTAAAATATAACTACTCCAAAATTACACCAATGTCAGTGTGAAGGAGGAAAAAACACCCACAACGAGCCAGGTTTTACATTCACAGCCCAGGGGAACGGTCAGTTGGTGTGTCTCAGACTCTGCTGAAGTTAACAGAGGTAGTTTGGTTCACACCAGCTAAGAGTATTTTAGATATGGACACTACACAGGATATATTCTATAGTGGTCATTATTCAGTAACAAGTGTACTTAGGTACACACACAGGCACACACATAAGCAGATCAGAGTCCCACCACTAGACACATCCACTGTACATATTAAGATTCCCAGAAAGTGGAAGTTAAAATCTAGTCACAGACTATCAGGCTCACATCAATGTGAGCCGTAATGACAGCTGGCACTCGGCTGTTCTCAGCCCCCCCCCTTTTACAGTATACAGCACCATGCTTCGACACGCGATTGAAGTAATTAGCTGCCGAGCGGCTGAATGTACCCCGCAGAGCACTGGTGTCTCGTCTGACACATCTGGGCACAGAAAGTAATTGAAACAGCTGCTTCTACCCATATGGCAGCAAAAGCTGGTGGTAGAGAGCCTGCTGGCTAGGCTGTACCAACCTCAGACAAATTAGCCATCATTAATCCCAGAATCTGACCAGCATACGCACAGCCACTAATCAAGACATCTGGGGGAGGGGTGATGAGAGGGAGGGAGAGGGAGGACTGCCAGGGAAGAAAGGGGCCATTTAAGATTATTCTTAATGGCAACAAAGTGTGAAAAGAAAAAAAAATAGTAGACCACCACAGCCCTCCCTCAGCAACACTTTTCTCAATCAGCTTGTCTAGGTGGCTTCGCCCACGCTGTTCATTAGAGGGCTGCTAAAATAGCAGCACTGCTTTCTGAAAGTGTCACACTGATATATGCACATGTCTGGCATCACACAAACATTATAAATAGCAATGTGTAAGTTAAGAACCTGGGGTATTTTTACGTTGTGGTGAATGCAGCAGTGAAGCTAGAGTGCAGGTGAAAACTAGACCTGCCCTTATATGTAGGTACTTGAGGTGGACCCCTTTGCTCTGCAGGCCTAGCTTTGATACATGGGGGGTGTTCCCTTCCACTCCTGCAACACCACTCTTGGCTCTGAACTTTGTCAGAAGCAGTGAAGCTGTACAAAACAACGTAGCTCTTCTTGGCATTGTAAAATCCAGCCTGCAAGTGGGAGGACAGGGAAAACTTACATCTCATAACCAGAGAAATAAACTGTCATGTAAGCAAGCAGTTTGTTCTGGGAGGAATGGAGCCTATGGAGCCTGGGTTATTGCAGCTCATGATTGGATTGCTCTGTGTCTAATAAGGTATGAGCCCTAACCTGGAGTTTTTCCTGTTGCTTGGCTGTTTAGATTGTTCCACTGGATTCCTCACAGCCTTTTTTAAATAGCTGAACTTGCAACACAGCATTCATCTTCAGAAAGGTCACTGTTTTCAGAGTTTTTTGCCCTAACTATCCACTTGTGTTTCCCAGGCTTATAGGAACACAGCACTCTGCTTGATAGTACATGTTGAACAGTTGAAATTAACCAGCCAATTTGAGAGTTACTGAGGGAATAAACATCTTGCTAACTGCATACGCCATGCTGCTTCGGACGCAATGCTAAAAGACCTTTGAGTGATGCCAAGTGCACACACATTAGCATTTTAGTTGGTTTCAGGAGTGTGCTTCTGATTAATCCACCTTACTGTGCTTTGGCTTGAATTGTGGAATGGTCTGGCCTGCTTTGGATTCATCCATTCCTCTTGGATGAGTTTAAAGCAGAAAATACGTGCCACGGGTGCACCTACTGCACTCCAGCTGCTAACGAGACTAGAAAAAGCCAAACCAAAATCAGCTCCTCAAAACCAGAGCAGTTTGGATGCCAAGTCCTCACTGCCTTGCATGACAGACCCCCTCCTACGAGACTGCTTGCTACAGCACACATTCAGCTCTGACAGTGTAGTGCTTTGGTGGTGCAATAGCATGAACACAGTGTTGTTTTCAGGCTTCCACTACTGCTGTTACTCTATTTACTTCGAGGGAAGCAAAAGATCCTCTGACTTGCTCAAACTGGTTACAACCTGCAAGCAAGTTCTTGGCGCTGCTGCTCTCATGCTTGTTTTAGTTGTTCTCTGCACTGCTTTGGCAGTACAAAGTGAGATCACTTGCGTGAGGTCCTACAGTGTCCATTCCAAATACTTTTTGGGATAAATCTCTTCCACCCTGAGACAAACAGTGCTGCTGTTTGCTTTAAAGCAATGTTGCTCCTACTCTCAGCCAGCCATTCTTCAGCTTTCAGATCCAGAGATATGAGGCAGCTTATTCTACAAGGGGGAAATCCCACAATCAAAGTGGAAGAGAAGATTACAATCAGTGAATTCCATTGTACCTAGACACCTTGCAGAGCAGGCTCTATCTGACTTCACTCACACTTCATGATGATCTGATCTCAATCGTGCATACCTCACTTTACCCCTGTGAGATGAAGAGTTTAAAAGCACTTATGACTTGTAGTGGAAGGAGAGGTTCTGCCTGGATGCTCAGAGAAAATAAAGTCACGGTTGCAAGGTTATCTGGTGTTAGTGATTTTTCTTCTCTGCTCACATCTGGCCACTTCCCTCCAGGCCTGACTGTTCTTCGAAATCTGCTTTATGAATACAGTACAATTTCTCACATGGAAAACGTGGCTACTTCTCAAAGTAACCATGCAGTGTCTTTCCCCATTTGGAAATGAATTCTTATTGCTATGCTGTGATGAGAGGTGCCATGTGAGTTCAAAAGTCTGTATTACATCACACCACATTACAGCTTCACTGCAGGCTCATCTGAAGGAAGATGAACTACAAGACAGCAATCGGACTGGTAATCGACAAAGTAAAAGAAACTGTGGAAAGCATAGGAAAGGCAAACATGATCTCTTTAAAAGTGTTTTCTGAAATGTTATTTTCTCTAGTAACACACTGTGGTTCCCTTGACATCCTAGTCATGATTTATTTATTGTTTTAAACCAACCTATGTTATGTAAGAGAAGTTTCTGTCTGGATAGCTGCCCTGACAGCACAAGCCTGTGATAACAAAGCAGGCCCATAAACTCCAGCACACTGGAAAAAAAGTAGTACAGTGTGACAATTTTGGCTGCTGGTAGTGTCAGTGCATTGGTTCTGTCTTGTCTGGCTTCTAACAGGCTGCTGAAGACATACAGCTTTGTAGGATGTGCCTGGTTAGAAGCAGCAAGAGGGGAGTGAGGTGGCCCCTTGTGATTTGTTTACGAGAATGTTGCTTCCATCAATCTGTGTCTGTGAGGGGTGGAAGCATGGTGTTAATGCTTCCCTTGACACATGGATCAGGTAACGCTGCCAAAACATATCCCTCCCTTGCAGACATTCCACAGCTTCTGGATTCTGAAGGCAGATGTAAGATGTGTCTTCTATCAAGGCATCTGCAGTGTAGTCTTTTCTTTGGTTGCAAGTTCACTTTATTTTAATTAGCAGAAAGGCTGTGAGAAGAGCCACAGGCTGTGACTTTTTTATCTAAATGCTGCTGCCTATTTGCTGTCCAAATTTCCATTATCCTATGTGGTTTTATTTCTGCAATTGCACATTGCAAATACTCTGCAGTAGAATTATCTCAGCAAACAGTGGGTGTTTTCCAAGGACCGTATAGGGCTGGGTGCTAGGTTGGACTGGATGACTTTGGAGGTCTCTTCCAACCTGGTTGATTCTATGATTTAGTATTTTTCAGGACTCCTTCACAGAATTTTCCAGATATTCCTTTTCTTTTACATACTGATAATTCATAGTCTGATAAATCAGCATCACTGTGCACTACTCTCTACTGGACACCTGGCATGGTGGCCACTTCACTCACTCCCTACAAAATATGCTGATATAGTATTTCCCCTTGGCTACATCCTAAACTAAGCGGCCTTACACCCTGATGTGTTTAGCTGTCCTGGCTAAGCACTTGCAGTAAATGAGATTTCTGTAATTTGGTGAATACACACACACACAACCCCCCAAACAACCAAATCCAAACACCACCCCCCCCCCCGCCCCCGAAACTCCTCAGAGGTAAATTAACAATGCATTTTAAACTGAACAGTTGCAATTCTCCCAAAGACAAATTTACTGAGGATGGCTTGATGAATCATAGAATCAACCAGGTTGGAAGACACCTCCAAGATCACTCAGTCCAACCTAGCACCCAGCCCTATCCAATCAACTAGACCATGGCACTAAGTGCCTCATCTAGCAACTCTACCACCTCCTTGGGCAGCCCATTCCAATGTTAAATCACTCTCTCTGGGAAGAACTTCCTCCTAACATCCAGCCTATACCTCCCCCGCACAACTTGAGACTGTGTCCCCTTGTTCTATTGCTGGTTGCCTGGGAGAAGAGACCAACCCTCACCTGGCTACAACCTCCCTTCAGGTAGTTGTAGACAGCAATGAGGTCACCCCTGAGCCTCCTCTTCTCCAGATTAAACCACCCCAGCTCCTTCAGCCTCTCCTCATAGTGATGGGTAAGGTACAAAAAGTATTTTAGAACAAAGCTTGACAAAATTCAGGGAGCTTCCCTGATGAGGGAATCTTTTAGTCCATTGGACAGTCACTGATAACTAAGTTCTGTAGAATCATTTAAAATTGGACTTGAAAATGTCAGAAATCTTGGTGAGAGGTAGGGTTCTAGGTGTGGAACAATCCTGAAATAGGATTTTGCATTTTCAATTTCTGTCCCTGTGAAGGATCACAGGTTGATTCAAGCAAAGCCTTTTGCTTTTTCCATGGGAGCTGGACACTGCACTTATCAATTCACATTACTTATCTGTGTATTCATTTGGAATAAAAAAAAAAGAAAAAGAAGAGCATTTTTTTTCCTGGCAAAGCATACAAGAAAGGAAAAGTGTGTTTGTCCTTTTAAAGGAGAGAATTTGGGAAAGCATAGCTTAGAATAGTTGTCTTTTAGCAGTCACAATAAATACCCAGCATACGTGAGCACCTGCAAGGCTGCACTGGTAAACATTTAACAAAGGGACCTCTCCCCCCCCAGCCCCCTGCCCTTTGTCCACTACTATATTTATGAAACTAATTACATTTTTCAACAAGAGGATCACTGTTTTCTTTCCAATTCCCTTCCCAATTTGAGCCCCGGGCATAGGTACCACACTGCACAATTAAAACAGTTAACACAACACCTGGATTACAACTCTGCAGCCGATTGGGGGCCATGTGTTCTATTATTCCACCTCAAACACTAGCCATGCATGCACTCTCTCACAGAAACGTGCATCCCCCAGCAGAGATTTTGCAAGCCTGGGTGCTTCATGTAGCTGTTCCACAAACCAAGGTTTCTGTGCTGCGCTGTAGCAGACCACGGCCTGAAACGTTCAGTTCTCACACAGATTTGCTTTCAGATACTTATGGAAAAAAAACCCCAACAACTCAGTTTGAAACATCTGCAATTCTTTGTGTGAGACATCCTGAGGGCATGTTCTACCTGTGCCTGCAGCTTCCTGCCTGACCAGACCAGGTTATGCATTAATTATTAACCCCCATCTCGCGTGCGTGTGCACACGTGTGAAGGAGCGTATGTGTTACCAGGCTGCCCACAGAGAGCAAACACTTCCCCACTCAGGTATTTTAAGTAATTTGCAACATCTGTTACCTACCTCTGTTAAAAGTGTGTAAGGTTAACTCTATGGAGCTGACAGATGAGTCTGTATTTGCAAGGAGGATGTGAAAGACATTCTTTTTTGTAATCTATTTGGTGAGTAGAATAACCTTTAACATTATGTTTAAACAGTTGAGTGCATACTCAAATAGTTCCTTGCTAAATAATATTTATCTGCATTTCACACTGAGACACATCTCATAAGGGTCACTCAGAACACTGGGGGAAGAATGAGGCCAGCTCCAAAGTGCTGACAATTTCAGAAGACTTTTTGTTTGAAGGAAACTCTGCAACATGCCTTATGAGGAGAGGCTGAGGGACCTGAGATGTTGTAGTCTGGAGAAGACTGAGAGGGGATTTAATACATGTTTATAAACATCTGAGGGCTGGCCAGGAAGGGAGAGGGACAGGCTTTGCTCACTTGCTTCCTGGAATAGAACAAGGAGCAATGGGTGTAAGTTGCAGCACAGGAGATTCCATCTCACACAAGGGGGAACTTCTTTACTATAAGGGTCCCGGAGCACTGGAACAGGCTTCCCTGTGAGGTTGTGGAGTCTCCTTCTCTGGAGACTTTCAAGGCCTGTCTGGATGTGTTCCTCAGTGACCTGAGATAGATTGCGTGGTCCTGCTGTGGCAGGGTGGTTGGACTGGATGATCTCTTTGGGTCCCTTCCAGCCCCTAATGTCCTATGATCCTGTGAACTTCTGAGAGCACAAGTTAATTCACTAGTGGCTCCTGCTCAGCAGGACTTCCAACTCTCGGAGACTTGCGTGGGGATTCTTTAGCCTTGAGCAGAGCATATACATTCCTGACCCTGAGGGCTGATGATGCTGTGATACTCTCTAGAAGGCCTGTGGTCCCAGCAGCTCAAATAATTTCATCTATAAAGTTACAACCCCACCTGAGACAGAGACAACAGGACTGTAAATGACACCATTCATCTTTCCTGCCAAGTGGTTTTACCCCAAATTGTATTTCCTTTATTTCTCACTCAGCCTTCCTCTGACCCTTCAGCTTCATCACTTTTTTTTTTTTTGTGGTGGGCTTCCTTTTTAAAAAATATATATATTATTACACCCCCCCCCCCCCCCCCCCCCCCCCCCCCCCAACATTTCTAAAAGAATGGTTTTAATTATAATTCAAGCAAGAAAATATATGATATTGTTTGAGACCCCCTTGGAGCATTCTCAGGGTGGTTTGCTTATAAATCAAATTATTGAGGGCTTAATTGTGCAACCCTTCTGTCTTGCAAGCTTTTACTCATCTGAGTAAGTTCAGGGAGACTTCCCAGAGGGTAAGTGCTCACCAACATGTGTGCACAATCTGGCATTACACAAATATCACCCTCACATATTTTGTGGCCCAGTGTATTTCCAGTATTTGCAGTGTGCTAGATACAGTTTAATGGTAAACATCTGTTGAAAATGATTTATCAACATTATGGGCCAGTTTCTAACATCCTTACTCACCAGAGTGGTACCTAACTCACTGAGGAATCTGTTTTAAAGGAGGAAGGATCACACACCCAAATACATCAGAATCTGGCCCTAGAAAGCTCAAATCTGCTGAACACTTCAAGACAGTCTCCAAAATATTTAAACACACTCTTCATGTATATACTCATAGCCTGCATCTCTCTCTCCTTAGCAATAAGCACTCAAAAAAACCCCCCCAAACCACCACAACAAAAAAAAAACAACCAACCAAACACCAAAAAAGTAAATGCACTTTTTCAATTTGTACCTTTCTGGGTACAGATGTTAGCATCTAATTAGAGTCAAGTGTGTGCATAAGGTTTTTGTTGATTCTCCCTCAGACACCACCACCTTGCAGGATTGAGCCCACCCAGAAGAAACAGTTTCAAAGCATATTTATCACCTGGGAGTTCAGCCAGCAGTGAGTGGTTTTATTACTTAGTGTTTTTTAAATCTGCTGTATGCAGACAGGTGGCACAGGATTAACAAACTCTGCAGTTTGGGAAATGTCTTTATCAAAAGGCACAGAAAAAAAAAACTTTTCTTAAGGAAACTACTATAAACACATACTGAGCAGGTGCATATATAATGGATATGCATATATGCACATGCTGCTATTTCTTGCCTTTACCCCACCAAACAAATAACCCCCCCAAAAAACTATCTTGTTTGTCCCTAATTTTATCTTGAGAAGATGCCCTCTAGCAGGCCTCCTTGCAGGGACAGACATAGAATGTTGGAATCAAAATGGTTTGGATTGGAGTGGACCTCCAAAGATCACAGTATCACAGTATCATCAGGGTTGGAAGAGACCTCACAGATCATCAAGTCCAACCCTTTACCACAGAGCTCAAGGCTAGACCATGGCACCAAGTGCCACATCCAACCTTGCCTTGAACAGCCCCAGGGACGGCGACTCCACCACCTCCCCGGGCAGCCCATTCCATCATCTAGTCCAACCCCCCTGCAGTGAGCAAGGACATCCTCCACTAGATCAGGTTGCTCAGACACTTCTTGAGCCTGACTTTGACTATCTCTGGGGAGGAGGCCTTCCTGGGTGACCTGTTCCAGTGTTCCACCACCCCCAAGGTAAAGAATTTCCTCCTAACATCCAATCTAAATCTACTCTTCTCTAATTTTAAACCACTGTCCCTCATTCAAGTACCATAGGCCTTTGCAAACAGTCCCTCTCCAGCCTTCTTGTAGCCCCCTTCAGGTACTGGACAGCTGACATGAGGTCTCCCTGGATCCTTCTCTTCTCCAGGCTGAACAATCCCAGCCCCCTCAGCCTGTCCTCGTAGGAGAGGTGTTCCAGGCCTTTGATCATCTTTGTGACCCTCCTCTGACCCCACTCCATCAGGCCCATGTCCTTCTCCTGTTGATGGCTGGAAGTGGTATGCCAGGTGAGGTCTAACAAGAACGGAGCAAAGTGGCAGAATCACCTCTCTCAGTCTGCTGTCCACACTTCTGAAGCAGCCTAGGATGTGACTGGCCTTTTGGGCTGCAAGTGCATGGTGCTGGCTCATGTCCAGCTTCTCATCTCCCAGAAATCCCAAGTCCTTTTCTGCAGGGCTGCTTTCTATCACCTCAGAGGAAATGAAATATAGACAAAACCAAGAAAAATGAAGCTAACACTTATGTCAGTGATCACTCAGTGAGCTCACAGAATGAGCAACTGTAATCTCAGTCTTTCTGTTAGTTTACAGGTTAATTTCCTATGTGAACCCTCTCATGTGTGATTACTGCTTGATTTCACAGTGTATGATTAACAAAACAAGTCTCTGGAAAGTCAGGCAAACAGGGTTGTTTGCTACAGAGAATACAGTTGATAAGATGCTCTGTAACAACAGACCCACGCAGCCCCCAACAAAATACAGCAAGACATGTAAGAAAAAAGATTGAAAATTTAACTTTTAGTGATAGTGACTGCATGTAGAGCCTGAAGCAGTCTCATCCGTCTGACCTTGCTTTGTGAACTACAAATGACCTCACTGAAAAACAACAGAGACCTTTTCTTGCTCTAGGCTGTCTCTTGATTGTATCTCTTCCTTCAGGTTACTGTAAATGCTCTTTTCCAGGGGTTGGGAAGAAAAAAAGAGAGAAGCAGAGTAGAAACACTTAGCTGAAGACCCAAAGGCCCCCCAGGCCTGCTTCTTCCTCAGTTCTACCATCACTCTATTAATAACGGACAACGTTTTCATTAAACGATGCACTTTCCCGCTCCAGGATAGACTTGAGTTTTCTGTACTGATCATTATAGGAGTCCCAGGAGGGCTCCTACAACCACGCTGTCTTCACAACAGAGACAAGAACTATCTGTTCCTGCACAAACCATACACTATACTGATCCCAAGAGTGAAAGAGACCTAATAACCCACAAGTGAAAGAGGTACGGAGCCTAGTTATCGAATTCCGTCCTGTAGGATAAAAGCATCCTCCTTTCAAACTTCTCATATAAGGTCTTTGCAGATAAAAGAGTTCTCCCAGCTGCTCCCGAATGGCAGGAAGCCATTTCTTGTGCATGGCAATCACCCTTCTTTTATTTTATTTTAAACTGAAGAAACCTTCCTGATCACATTAAATCTTCTCCAGCTCTTGGTTAGTTGCTTTTGAGTTTAAGAAGCAGACTCCAGTTTGATACTAAAAGCAGTGGCTTCTAAACAGGAGCAAATTATTGCAGCTTTCTATGATTTTTCTCTCTTCCTTAATGTTATTGATGCACATTTAACCCTGTGTTAGGCAAGCCATTATGTTGTGCAAGGGGCTGTACAGACACATGTGGTGATACCACTACTGGTTTGAGGACTTTGCAGTCTAAAGAGACACTGCACAGTCACTGCATCAGAAACAGGGCACAGTTATCACCTTTCCCATTCAGCATGGGTAATGTTATCTCTGTCCCCCCTTTTACAAAGGTAAATTAAACACTATTTGTCTTTTCAAAGATACCTCTGTATTCTTAACTTTTTCTTATGAAAATTGGATGAAGAAACTAAATGTGTACATATCAATAATTTAAATACAAACAAGAATGAGTAACTGACCACAGGGAATTTCCAAAAGTGATGCTATAGAGCACTTGGAATAAAAGATCACTAAAACCATTTACTCCTGGAATATCATCTAGAATTTGGCCAGGAAGCAAGCAGGTATTTATCAAGGTGTCCTAGTAGGGCATAAATCCTGCCAGGCTGTTTAAGCCTTGCTCTCTTCCTCCTGTTGTGGATCTGGGAGTTGAGTTAGATAAGCAAACAACAAGGGTTTGGCCCCAGCAAAGCCTCGAGGGCTAGGGTGCTTAGCACCACATGTCAGGTGTCTTGTGCTGCCCTCAAAGTGCCTGCACGGTCAAAGGAGGCATGAAGCCTTGAATTCATTGGCCAGAACAAAGGTGCTAGTACCTATTGGCCAGTTTGATTTTCAAAACAAAGTATTTAAAGAGGGATGGTTTAGAAACCCCTGCCTTTCTGCATTCAGCCTTTCCTGCATTCAGCCTTTCCTGCATTCAGCGTGGAGCCTCATCGTTTGCGGCTCAATGAAGGCAGCCACCTGTTGCAGTTAACACCAGCAGTTTAGCAGCAACTCCTTCCCCTCTGCCTGGAATATTTTGTATTTTACCCCAGGATCATTATCATGAGTTTGAAAGCATTTTTGATATGGGAGGACTTACTCAAGGACCAAAAGTGTCGTGAGTACATACTCTGGAGTGAATGCCAAGACTTCATAGGCATAGTTAGAATTTTTCCTGGTTTTCTGTTACTATTTTCCATGTTCTGATTGCTAAAACTGTTTAATTCTGTGCAATTACTTCCAAAGAATCTCAGGGAA
This sequence comes from Pogoniulus pusillus, assembly GCF_015220805.1. Lineage (NCBI taxonomy): Eukaryota > Metazoa > Chordata > Aves > Piciformes > Lybiidae > Pogoniulus > Pogoniulus pusillus. Next base: position 19,248,413 of record NC_087280.1, read on the forward strand.
ATTCCCTGATTTTTGAATATTAATAATAAAAAATAATATTCATACAGAAATTAACATTCCTAACTCATAACTATAATTAATTTCCAACACACAAGTATACTTGCATTAGCACTGTTAGCATCACTTGAATTCACAGCCAAAACAAAACTTCTCAGAGAATCCCACTGGAAAAATAATGAAATTTGTACAACTTGAAACTTCCTACTTGCAAAAAAGATTAGTGTTGAAAATCAAAGAATCATAGAATCAAGCAGGTTGGAAGAGACCTCCAAGATCATCCAGTCCAACCTAGCACCCAGCCCTATCCAGTCAACTAGACCATGGCACCGAGTGCCTCATCCAGTCTTTTCTTCAACACCTCCAGGGATGGTGCCTCCACCACCTCTCCGGGCAGCCCATTCCAATGCCAATCACTTTCTCTGTGAAGAACTTCCTCCTAACATCCAGCCTATACCTCCCCCAGCACAACTTGAGACTGTGTCCCCTTGTTCTATCGCTGGTTGCCTGGGAGAAGAGGCCAATCCCCACCTGGCTACAATGTCCCTTCAGGTAGATGTAGACAGCAAATGTTCTGTTAGCATCTGGAGACTCATTGTGTGGCCACCTCTGAAGTGAATAGTGCTGCATGACATGCCAAATTCATGGACATGCTAGCCAGGAGTGGTGAGATGAACCTTCACTTTTCAGGTGGTCACCTCGAGATGGGTTTTCAGAGTAAGCTGTTCCGCTGTCGTATGAGCTAAACAACTTGAACAGCCCTTGAAAAAAGATGATGTTCCCAGTTTTACTTGTACCTTCCAAGTAATGGAATAAGAACAGTGCAGACAGTAGCTGCAGATAACTTGCCATCAGCTAGTGCATCAGCAGTAGAAAAACCTCCCCTCCCTGCCGACCATCTTTTATCAAGTCCTGGTCCACAAAAAGTATGCACTCTCTCTCTTGAAATGTCGGTGGGCTTTAGAAATCCACATGACATAAACTTTTGCCTAAAAATCAATTCTGAGTTATGATTTGATTAGCAGAAAATTGCTATCACATTTGTTTCTACATTTGTCTACCTCCTGTCCTTTTCATTCATAGGCTGGCCGATTTAAGCTTTCTTTAAAAACTCCCCAAGAAAGTCTGTGACATTAAAATGTCCTTTGATGCTCTTTCACCAAGCAGTGAATATTAACAGTTATGGTGACCCTGCTCCCTAATGTGTCTCTGTTGGATCAATAGCAGTTAAGTGCCACTGTTTTACAATTAAAAAGGGGATCATTTTAAATTTAAAAGCTCATAGCTAATTTTCTTCTTGGCACTTAATAGCATAATTCATTTTTGAAAAGCCACATAGGGAGAGCATATACTTTACTCTTTGTTGGCAGCCTTATTGAGGCTAGTTTTAGTATTCATTGTTGCATTATGTATAATTTACAGCAATGCCCACTCAAGCCATCCACATGGCAGGAAGTGTCATGTTGCTCCTAAATATCAGTTTGATCCACATGCAAAATGCAGAGGAAGAAGTGCTGGGTTTACACCTCAGTGAACATTTCTTTGATACACGTTTTGTAGTGAATCGCTTTCAGTGTTTTATTCTCTGCACTTTGCTAGACAAGGCCTCAACTCTTTGCAGGCTGAGAGGTTTATGCTCTGCTCAAAGAAGCAAACAGGTAGGCAGAAGTTTCTGAAGTCTGGGCAATCCAGTACTGTGTGCAAAATGATGCACGTTGAGTAATACAACATTGTACTTTACACCTGTCAAAAAGCACTCCGTCTTCATTCCTTTCATTCCAGAGGCTGTTAGGAGTTTTGAATTATAATTGTTTTTCAGCTGGCAAAGCCAAACAGAAGAATTAATAAAAGACCTATTGTCTCTTCCCCAAGAATAGAATCATAGAATCATAGAATGAACCAGGTTGGAAGAGACCTCCAAGATCATCCAGTCCAACCTATCACCCTGCCCTATCCAATCAACTAGACCATGGCACTAAGTGCCTCATCCAGTCTTTTCTTGAAGACCCCCAGGGACAGTGCCTCCACCACCTCCCTGGGCAGCCCATTCCAATGGGAAATCACTCTCTCTGTGAAGAACTTCTTCCTAATATCCAGCCTATACCTACCCTAGCACAACTTGAGACTGTGTCCCCTTGTTCTATTGCTGGTTACCTGGGAGAAGAGGCCACCCCCCACCTGGCTACAATGCCCTTGCAGGTAGTTGTAGACAGTAATAAGATCACCCCTGGGCCTCCTCTTCTCCAGGCTAAACAGGCCCAGCTCCCTCAACCTCTCCTCATAGGATTTGTGCTCCAGGCCCCTCACCAGCTTCGTTGCATCCTGCAGGTATTTTGAGCTGAAGCACTTCAGCTATGGAAGCTTCCACTGCCATTATCCCACAAGTGCACATGGACAACCTTTCTCTGTTCACATCCCATGACCTGCAGTTGCACCAGAGTAGTCTGTGTAGGACTTATTTGTGAAGGGACACAAGTAAAGATGAAATGGTGAGGTTTCTGTTGAGTAGAAGCATTCCTTTTCTCAGTGTTTTTTCTCTTAGAATCCTAAGCATAACTGGAAGTGAGAAGCAGCAAGAAAAAGTTATCTTCATTTTCCCAGATTCTGCAAAGCCTCTGGAGAGGCTTCAGCTACTATTGGAAGCAGGAGGTTTCCAATATAGATACAGAACAATAGTTTGTGGACAGAGGCTTTTGATTAACTTACTTTCAAAGGTTACATCACACCATTTGGCCAATGATCTTGAAGGAAATGAGCTCATTGAGAAAGGTTGGGGATAGGATACGAACTGTGGCTTTTCCATGTTTGTAAAGCATGTCAGAAGTCCCCACTGCAACTCAAAACTCAGGCAATACAGCCTGTCTGAATTGTGAGACCAGAAGCATAGGCATGTTAGTATAGAACAAAGAATCAATCAGCACTCATTAAATTATTTGTATGCCTCCTGAAACAGAGTTACTGTACCTTGACCTGGTTTTACTGCTACACTTACATTGGCAGTCAACTGTCTGACTACAGACTGTTGACAGTAAAGCAACAGAAAAAATCCAGGGCAGTTAAACTGTCTTAAGTGCAAATCCATGGTGGTAGCACAGCTGAGCCAGTATCTGCAAATCCAAAATAAGAATGTTCATTTGCCTTTCAGGACTAAGGACTGCAATGCCTGGAGTCAATTAAAGTTATTCCTAGGGATCCTGAAGGACTACGTGGCTTGGAAGCCACATAACCTGCCCTAGCAGGGATATTTCAAACTTAAATATAACAATAGAATCATGTAAACAACCAGGTTGGAAGAGACCTCCAAGATCATCCAGTCCAACCTATCACCCAGCCCTGTCCAACCAACTAGACCATAGCACTAAGAGCCTCATCCAGTCTTTTTTATCAGTGGCACCCACAGAGAAAAACATTCACATACACTCCTCTACTTCCCACCCAGCATCAAAAGAAAGATTCAGCTACATTTCTATTTCCTAAACAAAGTAAGATAGTTTTGGAAAATGCTCCCCAAATATCAAAACATTTTGCCTCAGTTTAATACTTAGTGCCTTGCATGTAAACAAACAGATTCTATTTTCCCTGACCCTTTATAATATGCACAGTAACAGAAATGGGTAGAATGAGGGAGTTAGGTCTTGTTTCAACAAGCCTAGTTTTAAAACTGGTTCTGGTGGCTGGGGTATTGCAGTCTATAAACTTAAGACAGCCCCAATCTCCAAACAATACTATTTTCAAAGTGAGAAGATGGATAAAGAACTGAGGAAGGTTTAGGACTACACCAGAATAAAAAGCAGCATTTCCTGAACTTCAGAGGTCAGCCTCCTTTGGCAGCATAGCAGAGAGGAGCACACAGATGTAGTCACCTGCATGAATACTGGGGTTTGTATATGGTTACAGCTATTGCTAAACCAGTAACATCAATGTTAGGAGGATACTGAAGAATCATCAGCTGATTGTTTCAGTAACTTTGTGAAGAAGAAACCTACTGTTCTCTGCTCTTCTTTCCCCCTGAATGATAATATGTGAACTCTAAAAGATATTTACGGAAAACAGCACTTCTGGCCCACAGCTGACACTGATGTTAGCAGACAAATCAGCCTGCCTCATTTACAGGTAAAGACTAGCTGGGGCTTTTAACGTAAAAGCCTATAGTCATCCTGAATTAAATAAATTCTCTTTTAACAAATTACTGCTGTGCATTAGGAAAAAAAAATAACTGGAGCCACTGAGCTGCTGCAGTATGATAAAGACACATCAAATGGAGAAAATGTTTGGGTTAATGCAAGCTGGTTTCCCCAGGGACACACTCACCCAAATGGTCATCTCTGTAACCCAAGTCATCAAGGGGACAAGGAAGCTGTAAATGACAGTAGATCAGGTTCTAACGAAGTGTGCTGATCTAACACACCACTGTACAACACAATTAACTGCTTACACCAGGCATTGCCTTGTTTCTGCCACATTACACTTCTCACATTTCATGTAATAGTGTTTGCAAAGTGCTCCCAGTTTTCAATTAGCCAGCCCTGGTCTCCCTTTTGCATTCATCTTGCCGTTCTGACTGACTTCAGTGGACTTCTGAGAAGTTAAGACTCACAGACACAAACTCTCCAAGCTTGTGTTTCAAAGACATTTGGCGGGTGGCAGTCTTGCATTTTTGTTATTTTCTATTTTAAAGTCAGTCATTAGATGTAATTTATTCTATACACTTCTGAGGAATCAAATCAGGGATAAAACTTCCCTTTGCTTTCCTGCCCTAGGTGTACAAGAAATTAGCAACAAAAGCAGCGCTAACCACTTCATCTGCAGAATAACCTTTCTGTGAGTGTCCTTCTACCTATTGATTTGCTGATCTCCATCACAAAACTCAAACTACTTCTTCATACCCTGCTTCTCTTTGAAGTAGACTTATGTAATTGCATACAGATTAAAAAAAAAATTAAGAAAATCAAAGACCCAGGAGTTTTGTGTCCCCTCTCTGTGCCCTGCAGTGAACACCACATTACATTTGCCTTTGTGTAATTATCCTTTTACATCCTTTCATATCTATGTGACATGTATGCCTTTTAGGATAGGAGAAATGTGATGGAGCATTCCACAGGAGTGGTTTTCATTAGGTACTAAGGTCCTTACAGGCACCTGCAAGGCTGTCAGTCATCTCAGAAAATACACCATGTGAATTTCTAAGTTTGCAGGACTATGTTTATGATCCATACACTGTATTGTCATTTGAAACAGACTTGTGTAATACTGTAATATGGGATTTCAAACTCTTAAAGTTACAGAAGGTTCAGATTTAAGGTCTGCTCCTTGACAGACTTAGAGTGTATTTGGAAAATGCAGATGCTGCAGGTACCAAGCTGGATGTCTCCACAGGAGCACTGGCTTGTGCACTTCAGATGATCAGAAATCTTTCAGCAAGTTTGTATCCCATACCCCAGTTTAAAACAACTTTGAGAAGCAATCAAAGCAGCTTCTTGAAAGAATCTGATTTTTACACATCTCAACTCAGAAACCTCCTAGGATATGAGCACCCCTTACTGTGGAACACAGAATACTATATCTCACAGAACCAGATGCAAATGTGGTTCATGTTCTCAGTTTCCAGACCTGGATGAGAAATTGAGCTAAAATAACCTCCTAAAATCCAACTTCCATTACAAGAAATTAGTTTCTTCCATTTGCCTGACACAGAAAACAAAGAAGTGAGAATGTGGCTTCTCTTGCCTAAGGAGAGAAAAATTACTGTTTCTAAAATTTTCATGCCCCCAAAATATCATCTGGGAATGAAGATTAAGACTATGCTTTAGAGTATATCTAACTTACTCTGCTCTGTCTTTATAGCAGTGATTGAAAAGGTAGCTTCTAATCAGTGATATTCAGCATGGCACAGGATCCTTTCTGGCAATCCTAGAAAGAAAAAAGATCAGGGAAGCAAAACCAGGGGGAGCTTAGCTTGGGTGCTTGGTCTGTGGCCGGAAAACCTCTGTCTCAATCAGCCTTAGTTTGGAAAAGCAATGAGCTGAAGCTGATTACATTCAGGCAGGAGTCTGAACCAAGACTGGAAATGACTCTCCCTGTACTGATATTTTACCAGACATTTGGGCATGTTGACAGTAAACCTCTTCTTATAGTATTTCCACCATCTGGGATTTTCCCAAATAGGTCTGCATTAGAGGGTGGGTATGACCAAGGTATATGTGGAAACAGACCCCCCTTCCTGAATATGAATTGTAAACAAAAGTATCATCTGGGAGAATCTGACCTCTACTCTTTGCTAATGTTCCAGTGTCTGGAGAAGGAATCAAATTTTCGCTTCTATACACATCCAGAATACCCAGGCAGGTCTGAGATATCAAGCAGGCTGCAGACCTGATCTGGAGGCTAGAGGCCACCCCATTGACTGTGGGTTTGGATCAGGGCCACAGAGAATCAGCAACTCTTTCAGCTTGCATTAGAAGACAACTACCATTTGTAGGAAACAAATTCAGGGGACTTTATTGCGTTGGACCCCGTAAAGTTTTACTCTTTATCAAATCCTTGCAAGGTCTGAAACTGAGCTACAAAATTTTAATTAAAAAAAAAAATCAGTACATTCCATATGGCTCCCAGGTGCTTCTCAACCTGGTCCCCAGCTCCCCTTCTCCCTTACCAGAAAAAAAAGGGATCTAGGTTTATACATAGAGATCACCTTTCCTCTGCCACCATCCTGCTATTTTTGTGTCCTGGGCTGCAGACAGAGGTTGGAGTTTCCTGCACAGTATGGGCCCAAGCTTCCTTTCCCACTATACAGCATTTACAGATGTTTTCAGGAAATTTGCTCCAGGCAGGTGAAGAAAAGGAGTGAATTTGGCTTTCCTATATATTAATCTTTCCTCCCTTGTCCCAGCATCCATGTTTAATTAATTCTCCATTCAATCCCAATATTGCTAAAGAGGCATGAAATCAGTCAGCATTTTACGCTAGACCTTGTTAGGTTATTTTTAAAGGACATTTATGGGTTCTCCTTCATTCAGAAGATATTCACTATTTTAGAAGTCACTTCCAAATTTTAGATTTTGTTTATAATGTTGTAACACAAAAAAAAATCTAAATACATTTATTAGTCAATTTACCCATTTATCTTGACAGAGGGAAAACATAGTAAGATTTCAATTGATTATTTAAAGTTATTTTCCAATTACAGACCAGAAAGGATTGTGTCATACAACACTCAAAAAAAACAACCAAACCACTTTGCATTCTCTCACTCAGTGATTTTTCCTATTTTTCAAACTTAGACTCTAGAAATGCAGTTCTCCAGAGCCTGACTTGGAAGTCTGCTGGAATGTTCATTGTTACAGGTAAAACTGATTTAAGCAGGTTAAACGAGGAGAATCACTCCAAGCCATGGAACAGGCTACCTAATCCTACTTGTGATTTCAAGATAAGGTAAATCTACTTTCCCAGATAAAGATTACAGTTGCCAGATCTGTTAGTTCCTAAGCCTCAGTGTTCCAAACACTCACAGACATTGCGTGAAAAGTCAAGGACAAAAAAGCAAAACTTGTGTGCCAACGGAAAGGAAATTGCATTTCCCTACTGAAGGCTACTTTGGAGCACAGGAAAAGAACAAGTGTAACAGAAACTGTACAAGACTCCATTTCCTAGAATATCTTGATTCATCTTTACTGGGCAAAGAGGTGCACATCTTGGCTCAGGCAATCTCCACACTTATGTCCAGCAGCTGTTGAACCCTGTTTAGTCTTGTTCAGTGCTCTTTCTTCCCTTGTCTGTTGTCTGGGCTGTACTGCATTTTCCTCACTTTGCACTCTTAAGTCACCATTCAGTATGGTGCCTATTCAGACCCCAAAACTTTTTAAATACCTAAACTTTTAAAATACATATACATAGGTGGCAGTTGTCTGGGGAGAAGTCCGTTTCTTTCCTCTGGTCCTTTACACTAGATTTGGTGTCACACAATTCCCTAAATGAGGATATTTGCCATGGCAACAACTGCAGCACAGTTTTGCAGAACTCACCCCTTAAGTGGCTTAATGGATATGGTATTTATTCCCTTTCTGAAAATTTAGCTTCAGTGACACATTAATACAAACATAAATGGAGCAAATATTTGTGTGCTTCTTGGGAATAACAAAGGCACGTTTATCTGATACACGCAGAAAAGACATTTTTGAACCTCATTAATACATGAGTAGAAGTCAATGGAGGAAAATGGATCTTGTTAACTGGCTTCTTGGATACCAATAAGCATCTCATTTGCCTTAAACATATCAACCTAGCAACACTATTTATTCAATATAGAATAATCAGTGACATTAGAGAGCCCCGGCATTGCACACAGAGGAATGATTAATCTATTATTCATTCCACAATAAAGACTCTGAGGGATTTACCATATGAAAAGTGATATTCAGAAAAGGAGGTGGTGGGGTTTTTTTTGTCCTGACCTGTATGGGAATTCCTGTCCTGTGGGATGAATACCATTGAATAACATTGAGAGTTTGGGTTGTGGGGTTTGTGTTTTGTTTTTTTTTGGTTTTTTTTGTTTTTTCTGAAGTAACCTTCTTTCTTGCAAGGCAAGAGATATATCAGAGGACTAAGGTGCTGAGCATGAAGACACACGGGGAAAAAAGATAGAATCATGTTGATGTGAGAAAACAAAGCACCTTCTTGCTAGCTGGTGTCTGTCTTGCTAAGACAGTCACAGAATCACAGAATTTCTAAGACTGGAAAAGACCTTCAAGATCATTGAGTCCAATCATTAGTTTCATACTGACAAGTCCTTGACTAAACCAAATCCCTCAGCATAACATCTAATCACGATGAATTGCTATGGTTGGAAAGGACCACCAGGATCATCATCATCGGTGTTTGACCTATGGATATATGCACATACAAACATATGTGTATGCATACCTGTATGTATAGGAACACTTGAGCTGGAATAATAACTGGAAACCTCACAAGAGAGGTGTCTCTGGAACTGACAAAGGGCTGCTCTCCTTACCCATAGTGGTGTCTGAGGATATTTTCCTTACATACTTCAGCATAAGCTAACATCAACTCTCAAATCAGGGCACAGTTAGCTACCCCTATGAAAACCAGTAAACAGCTAAGCTGTGCACCTGCTTGGCATAGTTTAGATGCAGTCACTATTTTTTTTCCCATCAAGTTTAATAATTATTAAGAACTATTTTGCTTACCCTGCAGTAGCAGCAATGGTCTGAGCTACAACACATCAGTAGTCTAGCCCTCTACTTGAACAGATGCACAGCTGTGTGTTTAATTGGTGTCAAGATGGCACCTGAAAAGCAGCTATTTGAATATAGATTTAAATAAGAGGACAGGTGACTTGCAAGAACTGCATGTGCATTTGTGTGGACAGCTTGGGATTCTGCTGTTTCAAATACCATATTTTAAAGAGTTTTTCTCCTTTATTTTTTCTTTCTTCCCCCCCCCCCCCCCCCCCCCCCGCCCCCAGCAAGTTTCTCCGAGAAGCTAACAAGCATTGCAGTCAAGGAGAACTTTTGTCTATGTAAGTACTAAGTAAAAACTATAGAATTGGGATTTAGATCATGAAACTGTCCAAAAGGCAACTTGTTATTTGATTTTGAAATGTAATTGAAAATAAGAATAATGAAGATAACTCCAATTACTCTGGAATGGCCTTCTGCTCCTTGCAGGGTGTGCAGTGATTAACTAAGCTTTTATAGCACTTCATTCTTTTCCCCCAGTGATGGAAGATTTACCCAGGAAGCCTTGGGTAAGAATAATTTGCTTTGGCAAAGGTATTTGTAATAGAGTGAATGGAGGGTGTTAACCTCTCCCTCAGTTAACCCACCCACTCAGATGATCAGCTTTTCTGTGGGCTGCCAGTAGAGTTGAAGAGAGAAAGCTGTGGAAGAGGATTCTCTATGCTGGTTTTGAACAGGCTAGCACAGCAGACAAAGCAACTTCTGCTATTTTGGAGAGTGTGAAATTAACCTCAGGGCCTACATCACAAGTATACTAGCCTTAGCACCTGTAAACACCACTCAGTGATGTGTTTATGAAAAGCAAGCTGCATCTCTAAGAACCTCTGGCAAATGCTCCAACTTAACATTGTTTGATTCTGAATAGAGTCATAAAGTCAGAGAATGAGCCAGGGTTAGAAGGGACAAGAAGAATCATCTAGTTCCCCACTACACCGTGTTATCTAGAGTCTCATCCAACCTGATCTTAAACACCTTCAGGGATAGGTATTCAACCACCTCCCTGGGCAACTTGTTTCAGGGTCTCACCACCCCCATGCTGAACAACTTCCTAACATCCAGTCTCAATCTCCCCATTTCTAGCTTTGTTCCATTCCCCCAAGTCCTATCACTACCTGACATCCTAAAAAGTCCCTCTCTAGCTTTCCTGTAGGCCCCCTTAAGATACTAGAAGGCCTCAATAAGGTCACAATAGGCAGTAGGCTGACCTTGCTGGCACACTTTTCACTACTGATTCTGGAGAATGATACAGTTCTACTGATGTTCACAAGTAATTCAGTGCTTTAAAATATGCTAACAATATACTAGACTAAAAGCAATGCTATCTTCTCTGATCAGTAGCCCTATAGCACCTCACCCCTTAGCACTGTTATGAATTATGCAAAATTAATAATCAATATTAATTTTGATATCCAGGCAAAGATTGTTAATAACTATGAAAACTGATTATTAAGATTAAATCTCATCAGAAAACTTATCGTGTTCAAAATGTACGGTTTGGATGTGTGTACAGACAGGGAACAGGCAAGCTTGAACACTTAAAAAACAACTAGCAAATACAAACATTAAACTTAAAACTGGAAGGAGCTTCTTGGTTTCAACTATACTGCTTGCCTGCTAGGGGCCTTGAGAGGCTCCTTTCTGCTGCTAAGGCAGAAGGCACAATAGAATCTAGTGACAGAATCTCTTACAAAGAGGCTTTGAATATTTACTCACAAAATAGTATCAGACAGTACCCATACATTTAAAGGAGTTCTGTCAGTGTCTTGAAAGTTGTTGCAGGCAAAGCAGAGCACAACTGTTTATTGTTTGCTCAAATGTAATGGCTCCTTTACAGAGATTCACCAATCAGAATGGCACTTTGCCAAACCTGACCATGTTAGGTGAAGTCAGGAACTTGCTTTCCCTTATTTGTGAGGAACAAGTCTGAGCAAGTCTTGGACCCTCAGAGTGGGTGTCCCCAAGCGTTATGTCTTTTCCCTGCACTCTGCTTCTCCCCAAAACAGCAAAGGGAAGGGGACCATGGGATCATGCCTGGGCAAGCCAGGGCATGTATCTTCCATGACAGTCATCCTGAACTACAGAGATCTTGGAGAAAACACTTATTGATGACTGAAGGATATTGTTTTATGCCAAAGTTCAGTTTAAATTATGCAAAATTCTGAGATATGCAAGGCACAAAGAAAGGAAGAACAAGGCCTTTAACTGAACTCATGACCCATTTCAGTTGAATTGCTAAACCCCTAAAACAGAAGAGCACACTCCACTAGCACACTCCACCTCCATCCATATTATTCTCTGCGAGTCACAAACACGCATGCCCTTAGTGCAGGAGATGCAAGAAAACACCACACTGGAAGTAGTTTGAATTAGCCTCTCCTCTTAGGCCTCGTATTTAACAATGAAAGCAGTGAATATTGAGATAGGATTGTTCCAGCCACCATCTACAATTTGCTGTTAATTTTAAGAGAGGAAACGTTTTCACTTGGAAATTCCAGTTTTTGTGCCAGCTAGTTGCATTTGTTCCTCTGCTGCTGTCAATAACTGCATTTACTTCAGACCTTTCTAACACAGCATTTCAGAAACTGCTGCTTCTTAGCCCACAGCAGAGTAATTCAATCTGTTAGGCTATTGTTCCTGTAGGAGACAGCATTTTTGTGTTACTGTCCTCTGAATTAGTTTCTAACAGGGGCAAATGAAATGACAGGGGCAATTAAGAGGCAGAAGCATGTATTCGATAGAAATTCAGGTCTTCAAAGCTTTAAGCTACAGATCTTACAGAACAAGGCAGAAAGCCAGTGCTGGAACCAGCCCCTGTGGGAGTGCTTCTCTGCTGAATCACTGATGGCAACAGTATTTCAGCACTGGAATGCACCTTTCCCAGTCTGAGGTGGTTCTTGTAGCCTACCACATGGCAGCTCACCAGCAAACCTCACTCTGCTTCCCAGTTCCAACTCTATTCCTCTCATGCAAACAAGATCTTTTCTCTTAATTCTGTCTCTTCCCCTCCTACCTGTTTGGTCGTCTGATCCTCTTCTTTCCAGGGCCCTGTGGCCTCCTACTCTCCTCCTTCCCTGCAGTGACCACATTCCCTGCCTGCCATATACATACCTGGAATCATACCCAAACCATAACTAACTGCACCATCCAACAAATCCCTTTCCTCATCCAGGTCAACCATCATTGCCCAAAATCATAGAATCATAGAATGTCAGGGGCTGGAAGAGACCTCAAAAGATCATCTGGTCCAGCTCCCCTGCCAGGCAGGATCACCTAGAGCGGATCAGACAGGAATGCATCCAGACAGTTCTTGAATATCTCAGGGGAGGGAGACTCCACAACCTCCCTGTGCAGCTGGCTCCAGCGCTCTGTCACTCTCACAGTGAAAAAATCCTTCCTGAGGTTCACACGGAACCTCCTATGGCTCAACTTCCACCCATTGCCCCTTGCCCTGTCACTGGGCATGACCGTGAAGAGCCTGGCTCCATCCTCCTGGCTCTAACCCTTTATGTATTTATAACCATGAATGAGGTCCAGAAACTGAGGCCCATGAGAGCAGCAGGGGGGCAAATAAACCCTTGCGCTGGTCACCTGATGGCAGTGAGGCCCTCTGATTGGCTGAGCCACTCGGGGCGGGCAGCTGGCAGCATGCCCTGCCCTCTGCAGAGGCAGTTCCTTAGGGCACGGAGGGTGGGAGGCAGCAATCCTGTGCTGGGCAGGCCCCTCAGATACACAGGGCTGGGGAAATCGGCCTCTGAAACATTCACCCTCCTCCTGTATAGGCAGCGTATTCTCAGTGCAGCCCTCCAGCCCTGCACTACATCCCTAGCTGGGAGAGCAGGAAAAGAGCCCCTCAGGAAAGCAGGCAGTGCTGTGGCAGCTGCTGGTGGCAGTGGGAAGAAGCTGGAGTCATGGGGAGGTCTCCACAAGCGAGATGGGGCCTATATCTCATTGTTCCCACACGCTGGCGATCAATAGAGACGTAATTACTACTGTTGCTATTTGGCATAGCTAAAAAGGGTAGCGCAGCTTTGTGCCGCTTTTTCCACTGAGGATGCAGCTCTGCAAAACCACTCCTTTTATCCTTCTTTACATATTTATTACAACTCTTTAGACTGATCCATGCAAACTAAATGAAAGCAACCAATAGAACGAGGCTGGTTTGTGCCAGCAATCCCCAGACTGTCAAGCGATCACTGAAGATTGGACAGGTCCTGATGAAATAAATGTTGGCTGCTGACTCTTCCAATTTTGCAACACTCCTCTGTGTCACTGGAGCAGCCTTGTCCAAGATTGAGATATTTGCAAACTGTCATCTTTCATAAATCTCTGCCTTGAGTGACACTTTGCCCCCCTCCATTTCCCTTTGAAATGTACCTAGCTGGCATGGAGCCTGCGGGATTTCATTGCTTGTGATAGGTGATTAGCAAAGAGATGATTTCCTCCCCCCTCCCCCTCCTCCCCTCTGCCAAAGGGCTGAGTGACAGGTCCAAAAGGCGAAAGGCAGACTGGGGAAGCAAATCTGCCAGAGGCAGAAGTGATGACACTCCGAAAACACTTCATTCATCTTGCCAAATTACAGGCTGGGCTGGGGACTGATGGGGACTGGAGGAGGGGGGGAATAATCTTTTGCTTTTGCCTTGCATGCTCTTTGCTCAAAAACATTGCAAAGCAGCTCCTGAAGCTTGAAGGATGCACCCCAAACCCCTTCAATTTCTGCTCTGTAATGCTAACAAGTGAGCTGCTACCTGGCTCGTGTTAGTAGCTTTCTGACGAAGCGTATGAACTGTCTTAGTCACGGATGTCAGATCTCTTGAGCTCTCACAGGCTTCCTGCCTAACCATCAATAGCTGGGATTGAGAGGGAATTTCAAAAAAGCAAAATTAAGTAGTAAGTGCCTGACCCTCCCAGGCAGTGGAGCTGGTGCTAACGGCAGAGTGTACCTTCCCCTAATTTATTTGGCAGGGAACCACTCAGAGGGCAAACCAGGTATTTGTGGTTCAGAAGTTACCTGTGTCTGTTTTGGAAAGGCTCTAGCCCTTGGGCAGGTAATTTGGGAATTAAGACACGTGTAAGCCAGTGATTACACAGGTTTGCTGTGAGCTGTGATGTCTTCCAAGCAACAGCAAAAGTTGCATGAAGCTTGATACAAAACTTTTTCTTTATTTTTGGGAAGACACCAATCTGGCAATACAAAATCCATGGGACTACCTATTTTTACTACCCCCCCCCCAAAAAAAAAACCCAAACCATTATCATGAACGGGGATGCAGGATTCATTTAGGGATTTTTTTGCTTGTTTCCATTTAATGGTTTAACATTAAAATGCTTCAGACTTGCCAATTTACTTCAGCTCAAAGTATTTGCCTGAATTCTCAGCATACCCCAAGTCTACACTACTTACATTTACTACTGACAAGGGGATTGAGTCCAGCATCAGTAAGTTTGCAGATGACACCAAGCTGGGAGCAGGTGTCAATCTGTTGGAGAGTAGGAGAGCCCTGCAGAGGGACCTTGAGAGGCTGGATGGGTGGGCAGAGGCCAATGGGATGGGATTTAACAAGGCCAAGTGTAGACTTCGGCCACAACAACCCCAAGCAGCGCTACCGGCTGGGGACACAGTGGCTAGAGAGCAACCAGGAAGAAAGGGACCTGAGGGTACTGGTGGATAGTAGCTGAACATGAGCCAGCAGTGTGCACAGGTGGGCAAGAGAGCCAGTGGCATCCTGGCCTGCATCAGGAACAGTGTGGCCAGTAGGACAAAGGGAGGTTATTCTGCCCCTGTACTCAGCACTGGTCAGGCCACACCTTGAGTGCTGTGTCCAGATCTGGACTCCTCAAGGGCAACGAAGCTGGTGAGAGGCCTGGAGCACAGCCCTGTGAGGAGAGGCTGAGGGAGCTGGGGGTGTGCAGCCTGGAGAAGAGGAGGCTAAGGGCAGACCTCATTGTTGTCTACAACTACCTGAAGGGAGGCTGTAGCCAGGTGGGGTTGTTCTCTTCTCCCAGGGAGGTGGTGCAGTTGCCGTTCCTGGAGGTGTTGAAGCAAAGCCTGGATGAGGCACTTAGTGCCATGGTCTAGTTGATTGGCTAGGGCTGGGTGCTAGGTTGGACTGGATGAGCTTGAAGGTCTCTTCCAACCTGGCTGATTCTATGATTCTATGACAATTATTTTTAATACTGACATAACCGACAAATAATTCTTTCTGCTTTCCTCCTACCTGTGCCCATGGCCAGTGTAAGCACCGAGGTATCACCGGATCATAAATCTGCTCTTACAAGGGAAGAACAAGTCAATCATCTCAGCTGGTGCAACTGGAAGTCTTTCTTTTCTGTTATCTTGAAGTACTTTGAGAGACACACAGACCACTCCTGAAAAATGAAAGAGAAGGATTTTCTTTTTAATAATACACAAATATTTAGTTATATTTCAAAGGGAACAGATCAGATTCTGTTGTCTCCTATGCTAGTCAAAAGCCCAATGTGGGCTCAAATACAGGCTTGAGGTTAATGTAAAAACTTGCCTGAATTTTGTTGTATCAGGGCCTAAATCTCAAATCAATGCTGATGTCGATTTTTGTTTTCACTTGTCTAAATGGAGCCTTGAGTAAACTTTCTGTAGCATCATTTTCTGACAGTATCTCTCATATTATATTGAAAACGGAGGCCAGACTACAATAAAATGAATGTTGAGTGTAAATGATATACTCCTTGTACATGACAGAGTTAGATCACAGTATCACAGTATCACCAAGGTTGGAAGAGACCTCACAGATCATCAAGTCCAACCCTTTACCACAGAGCTCAAGGCTAGACCATGGCACCAAGTGCCACGTCCAACCTTGCCTTGAAGTGCCCCAAGGACGACGACTCCACCACCTCCCCAGGCAGCCCATTCCAGTAGCCAATGACTCTCTCAGTGAAGAACTTTCACCCCAGAATCAGAACAAGTCAGAGAAAAAGGTGAGCAACATTCTCTGACTTGGAACTGCTTAGCAGAAGCATATTCTCTAGGTATTCATTTGCTAACAGGAAATGTTGTGACTATGCAGATGTTTCTACTCTGCTAATTTCTGTTCAGCTGAAGTAATTCTGAGGAGCTTAAAAATATTGTAACAGTTGAATTCAAACATAACATCACAGAAAACATCCAGTTGGAAGAGAACTGAGAGATCATCCAGTCCAACCCTCGACCCAGTACAGGGTCAATCCTAAATGATGTCCAAAATGCCAGGTCCAAATGCTGCTTAAACACTGAATATGGTTCCCTTTATCTCCTAAACACTAAAAATGTGCAAAACTTAGACTCAAATTCTACATGTGCCTAAATTCTGGGAGCCCTACGCCCAAATCAGCAAGCATTTGATATTATCAGCTGAAAAAGAAATTTCAAGGCAACAAAATGCTTAGTTTTTTTTTTCTTCCTTATTATATGAGCTTTTGCTTCTAAATGGGAAGTGCTGCAAAATAACCATCGTTTGGTGTTGGAGCCAAAGAGAACCATCAAATATGAAAATAAACCACATGAAGGATCAAAGTCACAAGACTCTTCCTGGTAGATTTCAGTAAATAAAATCTGCTGCCATTTATTGTGAAAAGTTATGTTCTATCTTCACTCTGCAGTTTACAACTTCAAACAGCTGATTGAACACCACATACAATGTGAGGTAGGCTAGCACAACAACATATTATCCCTCCCACCCACTTCAGACTGGGAAACCTGGTAAGAGGAATTAAAATGAGCTTCTCAAGGACAAATACTGAGTTTGTGATAGAGAAGAGATTACAGATTGGACACCTTTTGTTTCCTTTCAACAGTGTTAACTACCTCTATTTGATATGTGTTTGCATACACCCAGATGTGCAGTCACACATGCACTCAATAGGAAAAAAATGAGAGGGAGGAAATATGTGCATAGGCAAACCTGAATGAAGTCAAGGTATGTCCATTGGTAGCTGCAACTAAAAGTAAAGATCCTTCTCACCTGTCTCTGTAGTTTAATTATTTTCCCCTGGAAAATCAGAATAAACAAAGGAGAAGGTTCCTCATCTGTGGTCATTTATAATGCTGGGGGCTTTCTCCTGGGTGTAGGAACTGTGCTCTACAACTTTGAAAACAGTTCAGGTGATTGGTGCTTGCCAACGTAAGAGCAATTGAGGTTGTTGCTCTCACCTGGAGATGTCTCCCTGGAGCTATAGATGAGGCTCCTAATCTGTAGGGAGGAGCAAGATTCATGCATGTGTTCAAGATTTCCCTGTTGCCATCTCTAAAGGTCTCTTGGTCACATACTGAGTCTAGATGACTCTGACTTAGCTGGTGCAGTGTCTAAGGATTTTAGTGGTTGTAGCCATCTAATTTCTGGACATATAGGGGAAAGTTAGGAGGTGATAAATGCTACATATGTGAGCATGAGACGTCGTCTAACCCATCTGTCCACCTATAAACACATGCCTTGTGCACATGACAAGTTAATTGTACATTTATCAGGACATAATCTCACACTGTTAATGCAAACCATGATGTAATTTTATCTTTACAACTTATACAACTATGGCCATTATTATCATGTCATAAATTGTATCGCTTCAGACTGACGAATGATGCTAGCTAATGTATATCTACCTAATTTGTGTATTTCACACGGTGATGTAATGCTCTCTAATTTGTTCTTTACCTGGAGAATCTGCCATATAGTTCTCTTTATGTCTTCAATGGACTTTTTCTGAACATTGCAGCAGAAAAAAAAAAAAAACCAAAACCAACCAAGTGATAAAAAGAGGAAGATTTTACCAGAGATGGTGATTTACTTTTGTTAGGACACCAAATCTTTTCCAATGAGACCAAGTCTGAGTGGAAACAGATATGCTCCAAGCACTAATGACCAAAAGAACTGGCTTGAGTTTAACACACATTTGGCTACATTTGACCTTTCCTCCTGTTGCAAGAATTAATAGTCGCACATCCACACCACTCCCACAACAGGTACATAGGCCCACTTGTTAAGTTGCAAACAACAGAGGTGTGGCTAAACAGGAAAATTCCATGGTCACACTTTCCCTGGCTCTTGAAGTTCATCTCTTTTCATCTACAGCTGTGGATCTGACTCTCACAGCTTCAAGCTTTTCCAAAGGTCTGGATGTTGGATTTATTTGTTGTTGTTTTTGTTTTCAATTTATTCTTTTGAATTTTGCTTAGAACATTTTTTATATCAATATGAAAACGTGAAGAGGGAACACAGATCTAGAACAAGTCATTTTTCTAATGTTTCCCATTAAGCAGCAGCTGCAGTTACCAAGCTGTCATCTTTGTTGCTAGGGAAATGTTGTGCCTATGCCAGAACAGAAATGGTGGGTTCAGCGCATCCACCCTAGTGCTGGGGAATGTCTCCGCTTTGGTGAACTGCTGGATGTTGGGCTGAGCTACTCCTTCCTCTGACTTCTGTGAGAAATGGGCTGCAGGAGAAGAACTCCTTGTTAGTGTCATTCAGCCTTGCTTTCCCACACCAGCATACTCCTGTCTTCTTCCTCCCCTTGAAGAAGGTGAAATGTTTCATTTTGACATTTTCAAAATGTAAATCATCCTAGCTTTTTTCACTTCTGAAAGGCACTTTAAAATTAACAGAGGCTTTCCCACTTTCTCCTCAAAGGAAGCAACAGATAATTTAAGTAAGATATGAAATATTTCAGACAGAGCCAAGCAACATATCCTTCTTTTGACTCAACCAGCAAACCAAAACAAATAATCGGCTGTCTGTGCAGTGCTGATCAGTGACTTCAGTGGAACCTCTGCAAGTGTTAAAGAACTTTGCTGGACTATACAGAAGACAACAAAGTTGTTTTTCACAGAAAAGTGTTCATACCCCTAACACACCCTAATATTAAAGTCAGTGGAGCACATATAGC
Source organism: Pogoniulus pusillus (assembly GCF_015220805.1). Taxonomy (NCBI): domain Eukaryota; kingdom Metazoa; phylum Chordata; class Aves; order Piciformes; family Lybiidae; genus Pogoniulus; species Pogoniulus pusillus. Next base: position 19,267,564 of record NC_087280.1, read on the forward strand.
TTCTCAAAGTGCAATGTTTTTCCAGTCTACAAGGTAAGACTTCAAGACAGGGAGAAACGGAGTTTTCTTTGGTTAGCACAGTGTGGTCAGCGTATTCTTACTGACTGTTCATAATGAACACAGTAAGAAAGGTAAAGTGTTCACAATTCTTTAATATACTGGTAAGAAAACCTTAGCAGTTTACTACTGAATCACAATTGGCAAGAGGTCAGATCAAATCTCTCATGTGGCGTGAAGATCATAAATGCAGTTCCCAGGGCTACCTCAACTTCAATAAAATGAAGTCATCCGTGTGCTGCTTTGTATTAATATTGCAACTACATTTAAGCATATATAAGCCACGATTTTTCCTCAAGTGTTAAATCAAATTGAATCACAGGTTTTTATGAGTGATAAAATGATAATAGACCAGATCTGGTCAGCTAGGATAATAACTTGATTCAGTACTTTGGATGTAAGTGTTTAAGGTTTCCACAATAAAACTGTAATGTTATACCCTAAAGTGTGTTAATAACATTAAGTGATGTAACAGCGAAAGTGAACTGACAGAATGTAATACCCATAGGGCCATCATAATAGAAATAATTTATAATGTAACAGCAATAAAATCTTTAATGTTATCTCAGTCCAGTCCTGTCCCCATGTCTGGGGTTTCAGATTACATGTGATTTTTTTCTATGCATTTAAGTGTTAACTTAAAATAATTAAGAAAATGGTTTTCAAAGTGGAAAAGCCTTTCAAAGTTGCTGACCTGTTAATGGTATTATTAACTCTTTCCTTCCTACCAAAGTCCTGACATAAAAAGAAGTAAATCTTGTTTAACTTCCAGTAGGAGATGTTTTTTTTTCCCCCTTTAAAAGCAATTTGCAGCAATCAAGGAATGTAAGACTACCATACTACATGAAAAAAGAAAGTATCTCATTCTCACCGTTATCACACCTAAACACCAGCACAGAATATGTTGTGAAAGAGTTTGAACAAACACCCAGTAAGTGTCACCTCACTATGAAAACATAATGTTCCTGTATGGGGCTATCTCCTAGAGAAAGATGACTTCCACCCTAATCATGGCAAACCAAAACATGGCATAGAAGAGCTTGCTTAAATATTAGAAGTTGTCCTTACTGGCAAAGTGCTGGGATAAGTTCCCCTAAGGGGCTGTGGGACCTTCTACACTCAAGATCTTTAAGAGCAGAAGTGATCAAACATCTATAAGGTGTGAACATGATGTGGTTTATCTAACCTCTTCACAGAGGGGTAGATCAGAGACTCTTATATATGTGACACATAATCACTCCTTTCTTGTCTAACAGCATAAATGTCTTCCCTGGAATCTCAGTATAGAGTGATGGTTAGTGTGTCTTAAGACAGCTGCCTTCAGGAGGTAAAGGCATTTTTTGGTCTTTATTCTCTTCAAAATGTTTGAAAATTAGTAACTGGACAGAGACATACACAGATATGGCAAAATTCATGTAAAAACATGCCTTTAAGTAATAACTCCCAAACCAATCCATATTTCTTAAACTAGGATTTATTCAGTTCAAGCTGAGATGTAGTTCTATTCCTTCTTCCTGGCTAAACTGCCTTCTAAGAATGTTGACTTTTTAAGGCAGACACACTGAGAGCCTTCTGTAATGATGCCATGGCTCAGAGGAGACAAAATGGAATAAATTCAGCATCTGATTTCTCTTGCAAACCCACCCAACCCAGAACTAATAGACTGTCTTTAGAAAACACTCCAGCATCAGACAAGATAATTCCTGTGCAATTAAGGAAAATCCTCTGACTCTTAGGTTCTCTGACTCCCTGATTCTCTCAGCTTCTGACTCCCTGACCTGAAATTGTGACAGAGGAGGTTTAGATTGGATATCAGGAAAAATTTCTTTACCGAAAGGCTGGTCAGGCATTGGAACAGGCTGCCCAGGGAGGTGGGGGAGTCATCAGTCATTGAGGTGTTCAAGAAACATGTGGACATGACACTTCAAGATGTGGTTTAATGGCCACGGTGGTGTTAGGTCAATGGTTGGATTCGATCTTAGAGGTCTTTTCCAACCAAAATGATTCTATGATTCCCTGATTCTCTCTGACCCACCAGGGAATGCAGAAAAAAAATAACTGGAACTGAACAAAGCAGCAGCTTATGAAATATGCAGGGTAATCATCCCTTTAAAAGCAAATGTATTAGGAAAACATGATATCCTTAGCCCTCTGTGACATAATTATGCAGGCTTCTGATTAAACAGAGGCACTCATTAAGTAAAACATTTTATTTTAGTTTCTTGTTGGTTGCTGGTACTATTGGGCTTCCTGCCCAATTCCAGCCAGGCTACCATATGAACAGTGAAACCAGCCAACATTGTTAATGCAATAACAACAACACTTGGCACTTCCATCATTTCCTTGAACTCAACATCTTAAAGCAATTTACAGATATTACTTGGTTGCACCATGTGACAAAATTGTCAAGCAGGTAAGATTGATCACCCTTATTTTACAGATGGATAAAGTAGGGCAGAAAGGTATTCAACTGGCTTTCCCTGGCTGCTGAGAAGTTAGTGTTAAGATCCAGAAGTCCTGAGGAGAAACCACTTGGAATTACTGTTTCAACAATGACTGAACTTTTTTTCTTCCCTCCTTAATTGCTGTTGTTCTTTATTGGTTCTCTGTAGCAGAAGGCTTGTGCTGTGAAAAATCAAGCTGGGATGCAATTGGACTGAAAAGCCAATTTTAAGCATCACTTATTATTCATAGTTTAAGGACCTCCAGCAAAGGCATGAAGTTTGTACTGTGGGATAAAGGTGTCGATAGTAGAGGGAAAAGAATGTTTTAGTTCCTACCTTAGCAAGTCTGACTATTCAAACACATGTAGAGAAACTTCTTTGCAGAGCTTCCAGCAACAGGGAAGTAAAGAGAACATTTTTACATGGGGTCTAGGAATACATCCATAAATGTACAGCTTCTGAGCTACTGATAGTGGTCAGTTTCAAAAGCCCTCCCGTCCTCCTAAACCATCTTTGGCAAAGATATTCCTCACCCAGAGGCTGTGAAAGGAACTCAGGCAGACTGGAATCCAAGTCTGGACACACATGGCCAAACTTACAAAATAATATTCCCATTTACAGATGTATATACACATCTTCAGCCTGAGAAAGAGTCAAACAGCTTTTCTGCTGCATCTAAAAGCACTTCATATGTGGAAAGCTGAGCAGGGCTTACATTTGCTCTTCCTGATATTGCTTCAGAAGGGAAATTATGCAGAATATAGAGTTTCACTTCACACAGAGCTTCATCCCAAGCTTGATAAATATTTCTCAGTGTTGTGCTGGATACTAAGGAGACTCAATGGTCATTTGCCAAACTTCTCCCGCAACAAAATCATTCTTTTTGTCTTTAGCCTAAAAGAGATAATTTTGGTATCTAAGAGCCTGAAGTGTTAAACTCATGTTAGACACTGAGGTTTGGAAATAAAACCTCACACACTGCATATAGATATCATCCATATCCAGATTCCATCCACGTGGATTGTAACTGGCACTGCTGTGAGTTATCTGCTACTGATACACACTAACATCCCCTGATTTCTAAGCTCAGGTATCCCTCTAACACCTACGTGTAAGTGTAATGGAGTCAGTATTAGAACAAACTTTTAGGTCTAGGTACATGTATTACAAGTGCAAGAGAGGTGGAAACCTTCTTGTCACTTATTCAGCTGGATATGTATGACTGGCTTCAAAAGAAACTCCAGAGTCCAAGATTAAAGGGAAGATGACCATGAACTCTCCTTTCCCGAAGGAAGTTCAAAGCTTCCTGATTTAGGTTCTTATCGCACTATAAAGAGAGGAGTGAAGAAGATAAAAATTTAAAAATAAATGATCTTGAAGAAATTCTCCTCATCTAAGTGTCCTCCAATGTGTCTGGTCTTCTAAGTGTTAAGTGAATTGTAACTAGATCCAGGGGAGACAGTTGCAACCTGGTTATCAGTGGCAGTAAATGGAAGATAATAGCCCCACTAGAGAGTTATGAAATGGCTTGTCTTTGAGCTGCCAAAGTGTTTAGGCTCTCTTTTATTATATTCACAGCAGTAATCCGATATGTCCTGACTTCTGTCATCTGTATGTAATGCTTATCAACTCTCTGCCAGTGATTCACCCCCTTGTCAGGGACAATTATTCCTCAAAGTGCTGAGGTTACGACTGAAGCAATATTATGACTGGAAAGAAAATATGAAAGGTGCAGCACATCACAGCAAGCAATCTTGAAGCTGACGTCAAAGTGAAGGAGAACATTGTTGATACAAAAATAAGGCATAACGGGAGTGTTGCACTGTTTGCTCCCCTGGCAGTCCTGGGCATTGCTAAGGTCATACATACATTGAACTATGGTAATGGAAGATTTTCCCATCATTTTATTGGAGCTACATCGTCATACATCTGTGGTTAGGTGCCTGTCTCCATTTCCATTCTAAATCCCCATTTAAAACTACACAAGCGGTGTCTGTCCTGTCCCTCTAAATTTGCAGACAGAAGCTCAGCCTGGGAAATTCATTTTCCTCCAGAGGATCATGAAATGAAAAGCATAATCTAAGGGACAGAGAGTCCAATTTGCGTTTGTCGAGTTGCTTGAAATTACAGTAACACCTGTGGTAAACTTCTGATCTAAGCATGTTCAGACCAACCTGTTTCATCACTCTCTTAGATGCCTCAGGCAAAGCTGAAATAAGTTTTGTCACTCCTTGTATTGCTTATGAATTCTTTAATTTGTGACAGAGGAATAGATAATCTCAGGCTTGTGGCGAGGGAGAGCAAGAAAGCAGTGTCCTGCCAAAGAGCAGAAGGCAACCTGAGAACCAGAGCAGTGCCCTGGGGCACCAGAAGCTCCAGGACAGTAGGAGAGAGTGAATGACTGCAATATTTCTTTGTCTTCTCTGCTAACGTGGGGAAATGGTGGTTTGGGAAGCGTTGTCAATGGCCATGAGAAAAAGCAGCTGGTCAGCAAAAATAATGGTGGTGACATGGAGACCAAAGAGGGATGCCAGATGGTCCCAGGGGCTGTCCAGCTGACCAACAGCAGCACCTATGCCCTGCATGCATATGTGGTATCAGTCCAGCATGAGTTGTTAGATGTTGAACAGTACATAATTCACTCGACTAAGGGTTTCAGCCTACAGAGTAGAGGCAAACAATGCCTATCTGTGGTGTTTTGATAGTTCTTGGGATCTAAAACTACAGTGCAAACCCTGTACATCTGTTTAGCAAACAAGTGGTTGAGTATTGTTATTTCCTAGCTTCTTAAAGGGTCAAACTGTGAGGCAGAGAGCCCCAAGCAAGTGGGATAGGGGTAGAGGAGGGAGGAGGCAGTCAGGTTTGGAAAAAAGTAAGTTGGAAATCAACTGGCTAATCAGAAAGTGGAATCACTTAGGCATGTGCCTCTCTGGCAGGAAAGATGAATGCAAGGCACGATCTTTCTGTAGTGTTGGAAGCTGTTACTCAAATGGCTTTTCTGACTGTCCTTGAGAGATGCACCAATGGGGAGCCCACATGGATCTCAAGGGTCAGAAGCAGCATCAGCTGCACTTCTATTGGGAGAGAAACAGAGCCTCCAAAAGCAATGAGAGAGAATGAATCACCGCACCTTGTCTAATATATTGCAGTAATGTAATAGAACAGCAATAACCCCCAGAGTACCATCTGGTGAACTTGTGACTAAACACAGCTTGTTTTGCTCAAGGCACAGGAGCAACGGACAAGTACATATTTTATTCCTTTGCTTCACCCTGCCCAAGTACAAGTGGTAACAGAACTATTTCTGGGAACTTTAGAGCGTCCTACAAATCGGAGCTCAAGCAGTTATTTCTTCCCTGTGAAACATGTAGGTAGCTCACTCTGCAGGAGGGTGCTCAGTAGCATAAACTCCTGAGTCTCAGTTGTGGCCACCAACGTAGACAAAGACCTCATCTCAGCTATTCACCACACATTTCTGGTGCTGCTAAATTCTCTGTCTTGTGTGTAGGTGGATATTTCAGGTGATATTTCCCAGGGATGCACGAGGCCTAACACTAACATGAAGAATATTGGTGACTAGTTGCTCTGACCTTGGTCAGAGTTAATCCTGCAGGAATGAAAAGGTTCAGATTTCACTTCTCACTGGAGGAAAAGAGAAGGGAGGAGGGGTAGCCCCCCACTAACATAAAGACACGACCAGTGGCTCTGCCATCAGTTGTAGCATTGCTTGCATTTGGCATTGTATTATGAAAATATCTATTCAGAGTGGAAAATAAGATCAAAGACAACATTTCCGTAGTGATGACTTTAGCTCCACTTCACTCTGCTCCCTCTCCTCCTCCTGTCCTTTGCATTTCAAGGCTCTTGCTCTATTCATCTGCTCTATGCCACCCCAGGTTTATAACATCACATCATCAGCAGCGCTAATAACCTGTGATTCTTTTCCCCTATTGTGTCTGTCAGAGTCAGTAATCTGGGCACTACAGTAGCTCGGCACTGAAAAGCTACAGTGTGTTCCTATAGCAACCAACTAATCCGCAGGTGGAAGGTGATTGGGCACCTCTTGCACCGGAACAATAATTTGAAAGATCTTTTTCAGTGTGCTGTTCTGCAGCATGAGTTCATTGTGTTGCAAACCACCACGAATCATTATAAGCCATCAGGAAAATGCAGCCAGGGCTGCACAAATCATAGCAAAGAGAGAACACGTCTGCCAGCAACAAGCCCTTGAAATATTTCATGGCAGGTTAAGAGGCCAAATTGCGTATGGCAAGATGTATTGTATAGGATAAAACAAAGGGCTAATAATAAGCCCATGCTGACAGCCTCTGAGTCAGGGAATCCCAGTGAAGTGTAAGAGTGTGCATGAATATGAGTTTTCCTGAGCTGCGGAAGGAAAAGAGCCATAATAAAAGAAAGTGCTGGGCAGAGCTCCCAGGTAAAACTCTTCCAAACCAAATTACTCCCACCTGGCTATTCCCATTTCTCCTAAGCCATCTCCTGTTACAGAAGAGAATTTAATATTCTTTAATTGAAATCTCTAATTTAAGGCACTTGCTTGCTATCCTCAAAGACCGAGACCCTGGTCTGGACTCTCACAAAGTGATTAGAGATTGTAAAAGTCTGTTTTTTAGAGTAAGAAACCTTTGGGAAGAACACAAGACCTCCCTTCCAAAGGTCAGGCTTCTTTGTCTTTCTAACAGTAAGATGGCTGAACCTGAGGTAGGGAGCGATCATTCAAAGCAAACCATCTTAACCTGTGGAGTAAGTGCAGCAAAGACAATGACAGAACAAACAGCTCATATCAACCTCAAGCAATAATTCCTGTCATTTGCAGTCCACCTCTAATTTCTACCCATTTTTCTTTGAAAACACTGGACTGGCAATACGAGGTTAATGCAGAATCCTCTTCAAGGATTGTACATTTACAAGCACAAGCATTTTTCATACAGCCACTGCCTGTAGGAAGCGAGAGCAGATAGTGTAAACGATCCCATGAGCAGAGTCACAGGAGAGCAAAAAAGGAAATGTCTGTAAAGGGAAATATCTGTAAAAATCTTGCATAGAAAGAGAGAAGTAGCACAAGTTGCTCTTTACATCAGTTTAATCACACTGAAGAAAGAATGTTGTTATTAAGGGCCTGGACTTAATAAAAATGTCAAAAACTCTCATTGCATAAATCATCTCTTTTGAGATTTGTTGGGGTGATGCAGGACAAACCTTAAAAAGAAAGGGCAAACAGAAGTTTAGTATTGACTTCTGAGATTGCAGCTAAAAAAGCTGCCCTACATTTACAGCTTGAACAACCTGGGATACTTCCATGTTAAACAAATTTTCTAACTACGGGACAATGAAGTCAGTGTCTCACAGCTGAAGAGTTTTATAAAGCTATGTCTCCACTCAAAGCTGAATCAACAAACAAGAAAACAGAACAGACACTGCATTTATAAGCTTTTTGGGTTTTAATACTCATCCTAAAACAGGATGAGTAAAATGGACGGAGCAGATTCACATACTCAATCCAAATTGACAGAAGAAAAGCTTGAATGAGAGGTAAGATATCTTCTAGGCATGTTATTAGATTACTGAATATTCTCCAGCAAATATCAGTGTCTTCCTCTTTCTCCCTCTTGTTTTTCATCTATCACACAACTTAGGAAGATTTCTCAAAGAAAGTTTTGCTGAAATTTTTTTCATCTCTGAAAAATTTTTAAGCAAAACTTTACAGCAAAACATTCAAAAGTTCTTGACCATCTTTAATTGTGAAATGTATTGATTGTTCCTCTCAAATAATTCATGCCTTTAAAATGACAGATTTTTGTTCCTTTCAGAGGGATTGGATAGATAGCATTGTTTTTCTTTCCAAAGCAGATCAAAGAGCCCAAATTTTGGCAGGCTTTCTGTTTTCCTTTAGAAAAAAAAAATGAGAAAAAGAAAGAAAAACATCAGCAAAAGAAAGCTAAGAATAACTGCTCGTTTCTGAAGAGTTGTGTGCTTCTTCACTTCTAGATTCAAAGTCACAGTGCTCACTTCAGGGAGCTGCTGAAACAGAAAGTCTAGAGGTGGGGGGATGGAGAGGAATGGAGAGATCAGAGAATTGGCACAGGATAGAGAACCTTTTGCCTCTTGATGTTCAGGCTGAATCTAGCCAAAGTCAGTCATAAACCAAAGTCATCACAATTGTTAAACACTTGCAGGGGTTTGTAAGGTCAGACTGTAGCCTCTACCCCAGAAGATGAGTTTCCACATATCTGTGACTGCTACTTCATTGACAGCTCTGGTGACAGGTGTGGTCTCCAGTTTGTAGTCCCTCAGTTTTGTAAACGAATGCATTCTAGAAGATGGCTGGACTTGGGTTAATTGTGGCCTTTTCCTTGCAGGACAAGTAGGTAAAGGAGGTGAATACCATTTTCTTCTGGAAAAAAGTTGCTATCCTGAGCAGCTCCCCCCTCTGCTGAAATGTTCAGAGGAAGGGGCTGGTATTGATCCAGATAGCTCTTCAGTTTTGAGCATGTTATTGACTCTGTAGCTACTTTTCTTCATTTAATTTATCCTTCACATCCAGTAATTGTAAGTTACTCATCACAGACCTGTACTCCTGTGGCAGGATCTGTAGCCTATTGTAAGCTCCTGTGGCAGGATCTGTAGCCTATTGTAAGCTACTATTTGTAAGCTACCATGCACTATTGCCAACGTCAAATATGAAGGGGTGACATGCAAGAGAAATAACACCAGCTCTTACTCTGTGTGAAGCAACCTTTATATTTACTTACTGTGTAGTGGAGCTTGTTTATTGCTGTTAGAATCAGATTATTTTAAGGCTTAAAATTCTCTTGGAGAGTATGCTACAAATTGTAGAATTTCCACAGCTTCCTCTGTCTTGTATTGAAGATAAGACATAAGAAAGACTAAGAGAAGAAATTATTCTGGAGATAGTCAGGCAAATGCCAAAACTGACTGCTCTATGAACCAAACTGTTGCACCACAATATGCAATCTTTCCCCATGCCAGCCTGTTCTGGGGTAAAACTATTTTTGACTTTGATAGGAGCTTTAATGGGATTGCTATTACCTGACAGCCTGTGTACCAGTACAGGACACAACATTACAGGAACTGGCAAGGCATAGCATTTCTGCAAAAGGGCAGGGAATGTCTGGAGTAGGGTACAGAGCTATAGTTCACACTGTACCCACACTATAGGCTTTGGGGAGTGAGCAGAAGAGCACCATAAGAGCTCAGCTGATAAATCCACTGCTCTTCTCAGCTCAGTGCTAAACAAAACCTGCATCACAGCTAACTTGTAAATGAGCTGGGAAAGAATATGTACTCTGGATAAAGATGACAGAGTTCATTGGTAGAACAAATCAGACAATATGTGAAGTTAGACTGTGCTTGGTACAATTATGTGACCTTGTAACAAAGCATGGCCAAGATGGCAGTGATACTGCATATAAAACAGAGCCTGGTGGAAAGTTGCTATTCTTCAAACTCGCTTGCATCTAGACATCTTTCAAGTGATTTCAGAATTTAGGGTGAAAGTGGATCTTAGGCCTTTTTTAAAAAGCCATTTCAAATCCTCATTCATATCATAAATGCTTTTTTCTTCTTTTTTCTGCAGGCCACTGAAATCTCTGGGGCCATGACATTGTCTGGCACTGAATGCAGCCCCTTTTTATCATTATAAAGAAATAATGAAAGCATATGGTGGAGAGGCACTCATATTTCAGTGTATGGTGCCTTCCTCATTCTCCATAACCAAGTACTGAAGAATATATAGTATGATGAAAACATTAATTATTTCCAATACACTAAGAGAAAATTCCTAACAATTCAAAGTCATCCCTGCTGCCTAGCATGAATGTAAGTTCAAAGTAAAAGAAACCAAACATATCTCTACTTTTGTGCATTAAACATCAGCAAGTGACCTGTATTTTATTACAGTACACAGCTGTTTTATCACATAAGTAAATAAATCACCATTGAACCAACTTTGGGAACAAAGATTTTGAATAATAACACAATTAACTTTTCCCACAAAGTCCAAATAGCCCACTTGCTCATAGTTGCTACAAGCTGTGATTCCCACGTGAAAGATATCAACTTATTTCCTTTTCCTGTCAATCATCAGTACCAAGTGGGGCCATGGTATGTCAGGTCATGACCTTTCACTCTGGGCATGAGCCTGAAAGCCACTAGTGAATCAACTGGTTTAATTATTTAGGCTGTTTTTAATAAATATAAAAATGTGGCCTTAAATATTTCACATGCTTGTTCAGTTTGGGCTTTCAAGTGCCTCTCATCAAGCCCACCAGCCTGAAAGTGTTCTCTTATAGGTAGGAAATCAGTCAATTAATAACCAAATCCAGCTTTTGGAATAAGGTTTATTTTGTTGATTTTGAGCTTCCTGGCTTGGGTATCACTTGCTTGTTGGTTTAGAGGACAGGATTTTTGTTATTTTTTTTTTCCACATAACATTGAACTGTTTTTAATCATCACCAGCAAGAGCCTGTTTGCTTACCTCCCACAAATGGTCTTTTAATACAAATGCCATGGTAGGATTCATGGTTTTCCATGCATGTTCTATTTTCTACATTCTCTTCATCTATGGGGGAAAAAAAAAGTAACCCAAGCCATAAAAAGCAAGAAAAGAAGAAATCCAATATAGTGCAGTCTTTATAAGACAGTGCTTTTAAAAACACTTTTGAGTAATGTTGACAGCTTTGCTATTAGGTCCCTTAGCAATGGACAGTTTTATTCCATTTCAGGTCAAAGTGTGATGATAACCCTCCTTTGCTAAAAATCCCAGCAAGTTTTTTTCAGCTTGTAACTCTCATTGTCTAAAGCCTTAGCCCTGAACCAGGCTTATGGCTTCACCCAGTATTTAGCACTGTTGCATAAGGAAGTTATAGTAGCTGTACAACCACGTCAGCAGAACGCAAGTAGCAAAGTGTCCTGTGGATGGTGAACTGGTCAAGTGCAGTGATTTATATTCTACAAACATTTAAGCTTATTGCTCAGCAACCTTTCTAGCTGTAGACACAGGACAGAATTAAACTTGAGAAACTAACTGATGGTGCCTTTTGAAAGAATAAGCCCTTAAATTTGGGCTGCCAGGGCCAATTTTTACTTTGGAACGTCCTTGAAATGCACAGAACTTTCCCAACATTTCTTAGATTTATTTTGTTCTTTCCCCTAGTGCTCTAAGATTACTCAAGAAAGTGAGTGTGGAAGACTTTCTATAGATGATAAAACTAACTCATCCTTCTCCTGCCTCCTTCCCCCTTACTCCCCCATGGTCCTGCATCAAAGAGAGGGCCTGGGGAAGGGGAAGGGCAATGTTCTTTCTTCAGCTTTTCTAATCACTCTCATGGGCTGCTGAAGAAGAGGGCTGCTGGTTCTGGAGGAAATGTCAACATGCCAAAATTTGCTCTTCATTCAAACAGGAGCAAAAATACAAATGGCAAAATGCACCAAACAAATGAAATTGCTGTAATGCAGAGCTCATGAAAGCTAATTTAATTGAAATGATTTTCTTTTGGGACAGTTAAAAACATTTCATCTTAATATATTAAAATTCTTCATTGGCTTAATCATTTCAAGGTGTGCACAGTAGTGTGTCAGAATTTACTATACAATCAAACAAAAGTCAAATGAAGCATTCTCTCTTTATTGAAGAAAAGTGTCCCTGCCAGATAATGCTGCTTCTCAGCAATTTCAGCAAAATTGCTGCAGTCCTGAGAAATCTTTCAAATTCATCTAAGTCAGCATTCGCTGATGAAAAGCTGACTTCTGACAAGTTTTCAATCCGCTTTGCTCAAGCTGCATCCAGAAGAGCATATGTTTATAACATGTGAGCAACCCTCTGAATCTCCTGGTGGCTGAAGATCAAAATCAAAGTATTGATCCAAGGATCTACCACTTTGAAATCAGATATGGAAAAATGCTAAGGAGCAGCAGCGATTCTTAGGGGTTTCAAGTGCACTTAGAGTGTGTGGTATCGCCTGGAACATGCTTCAGTTTGCACTTACCTTATTTAGCTTTTCAAAGGCTGACCTTTCATGCACTAAGTTCAGCGACATAGCAGTCAACCTATTAATGTCCAAGGAAGCTGTGGACCAAATCAGACAGTTTAAATAACTCAGCTGTGAACACAGAACCCCATTATCATTTCTGTAAGGCTAATCTGAACAGCTGATTCATCTCGAGCAGTTTACTATGGACGATAGGTCTTCACAGCATCCATTTTAAGTTTTAAATCAGATGAGGGTGAAGAACTTTGCACTCAGACACTATGTTGGGAGGTGCCATATAAAAGGACAGACAAGCAGAGAGGCTTACAGTAAAGGGTCTTATTTCCCACTGTATTTTACTAGCTCTATTCTGACGTGATTACTGATTTCAGGGGAATAAAAGCATGTAATGAAGTAGAGAGTTAGGAAGCTGTGTATTCTTTCTTCCCATACAACACATACCTCCCTATTAAACATGGCTTGGCTTGGCATATGCCTGATGGTTTTAGTTAGAGGAGCTTGAATTTACCACACGTATCTCTGTTAGGAGTTCAGAGACACCAAAACGCATGAGAGGACCTGGGCTGTCTTTAAGAAATAATAGGAAGTTCTTGATCCCTGGTTTTTCCTTCCTTCTCTGGTGGGGGTTTGCACCTTGCTTAACATGAACATAAAGGACCTTGAGTGGAAAAATTTTTCCATGTCCTCAGCACTGCTTGATAGATGACATCTTTTGCGTACTACCAAAACGTTAACTGGACACAGGAAACCCTGGTTGATTCTATGATTCTATGATCTCAGTTCTTTTGCTCTCCTTCAACATGTAAATGGAAGAAAAAGTTTATTATAAAATAGGAATGCTAATAGGAATCACTCCTTTCCCTTGCACTATTGTTTTCTCCAGTAGCCTGTGGATTTTTAGACTTCATCTGCATATTCAGCAACTCCATATACAAAATGTCATTATCAACACTGAAATCCCAAACAATTTTCAGCTCATAGTGAGGTTTTCACTGTTCTCAGGCAATGCTTGAACAATCCTTTACATGAGAAGAGGAAGATGTGAGACCATCTGAGCAAGATGTTATGTGTTGCTGAAAGCATTGCTTACAAACAGTTTCATTGCTCATACAAGGGTGATCAAGTGCTAGGTAAAACAGGCTTTAGTTATCCAGTCATTGGAAACAAAAACAGAAAGGAAAGAAAGAAAGTCAAGTTGTGAGTATAAGCTGCTTTACAACCTCCAAAGACCTCAACAAAACATATGTTTAGGAGAAAATTTCAAGTCTTCCATTGATAAATTATGGCTTCCTGCAGGGTACTCCTAACACCCATTTTAGCCTCCAAATCTAAAAATGCTAATGCTGAGGAATCTTAGAAAAAAGGTCATAATGATAATGCAGCCAATCACACAACAAAACAAACAGAAAAAAATCACACAACAAAATAATACACACAAAAATCAGTTCCCAACATACACTTACTGAAATCCAAGTATTTGTGAAGATAAGGAGCTCTGGGAGCACTGAGAAAAGGAGATAAAAGACAGGCTCGAGCCAACTGCAGTATCTGAAGAGATTATTTGAGAGGGGAAAGTAAGTGTGGTTCAGATTTTATAACTGCCTCTTTACCACACAGTGACAACGTGCTGGATTCATATACTAAAAGGGAAATGTCAGCACAAGTTTTGCAGTGGAAGCCAATCTATACTTGAGGAAGACAAAAGATTTCAAATTATAGCTGAACTTGCATGCTTAAAAGCCTTGTGAGCGCTGCAAAGGTCACAAGCAATACAGGAGCCCTGTGTGACACTAGCTTGTAGAGAGGTCTGACATTCTCCTTCCATTAAAATTGGGATGTATTTGTATTGTTCATACTTTGTATTAAGAAGCAGAGGCTTGGATTGGTTTCAGAAGCTGAAGAACTACTAACAAGTTCCCTTTGGTAGCTGACTTATTTTGAGACACCAAAACAACCCTTGGGGGTGGGAAGAATGAAGTGGCTTAGCAGGTAGCAAAAGGCAATGTAGTCACTAGGCTGCTCTAGCTCTTACCAGAGACTGAACTCATCGTAGAATCATAGAATGGTCCAGGCTGGAACAGACCTCTGGAGGTCATCTAGTCCAGTCCCCCTGCAGTCAAGAGGGATATCCCCACTAGACCAGGTCACCCAGGGCCCCATCAAGCCTTGCCTTGAAAGGCCCTCAACCACCTCCTTAGGCAAGCTGTTCTAGTGCTCCACCACCCTCATAATAAAGAACTCATTCCTAACATCCCATCTAAATCTGCTCATCTCAAGCTTGAACCCATACAGGGCAGTCTGATCCCTGCATTTGTGCTGTTTTTGGGTGTCTTAAGTCACGGCGAGTTTTATGGCTAAATGCCACAACGTTCTGTGATGCTCTAAGAGGCGTTACGTTTCATTTGAGATAACATGCTGTTGGAATTGAATGGCGAGTTCCATAAATTCCTCTGGGATAAAATCTGAAGTAAACATTCACAAAGTTTTGCATGGGTTTCTGACAATCTGTCTAGGAGCTTTTGTATCAAAGTGGACTGGAAAATGGCTGGCAGTGCTTTGTTTCCCTTATTAAGAATAGTTTTTGAGTGTTCAAGTCTAAGCAAGAAAGATTTAGAGAGCGACTGTGCTGTAGTTTTGGTGGAATAAGTGGCAGTTTTAATTAAAACAATTATGCAACTCTTTGTTTTCTCCAACTTGTTTGATTTAGTTGCTTTCTTTAGCAACAAACAAAGCATTCATGGCTTCTTCACATTTGCACAGAATACTAATGTTGTTGCCTTTGATTTCAAAGTCTTGGACACTTAAGCAGTTTGTCTGCATTTGAGTCTCAAGACACTGCTAAGATTGCACGAGCAGCAGAGATGAGGATGTGGGTATTTGTGTCTTGATACCATTAGGCTACAAGTGAAAAATCCAGGAAGTGGCTAAAAATTGCCTGATCACAAGGACATGCAGAACAACAGCATCACACTGCAGTTATTCAAACACATCAGACTTATTACGGGTCTAGCTCTATGCTCCCTTTCTTCTCTTTCACCATTTCCTCTCTTGAAAATGGTAGGACAATGACATATAGACTGACACGGTGTTTGCAGTGCCAGCTATGATACAAAATGAGTTAAATCATATGGTCCATATGGCTGGCGCTTGATTCAGCACTGTCACACTGTGACAGGTAAGCTAGGGTTGGATTAGCAGCTTCAGGGTAACACGATCTACCAATAAACCAAAAGGAAATAGTTCAGAAAAGTATAAAGCCTCTAAATGAAATTGAAGAACTCGGCAGTAAATCCAAATTTTCTGTTTGAATTTGTCCCATAGAAATATTTAATTTATATTAAAAGGTGGAGATTTAAAATGAGAAGATCTCAATTTGTAAGAAGTTACTCTCAGGAATTGATTTGGCTTTTATTTTCATCACCTGAAGTTACTCCTTAGAACAAAATCCAGGTATAGCCCTCTCCTGAAATGCCCTTTGGGTGAGAACACAAATCTGGAGCTGCCTCTCAGCTCCTGGACAGAGAATTAAAGCTCTCACTGTAGATCATGATGCCATCTTAGATGTATGTTTATATAAAAGCACTTCTCTTTGAAAAGGCAGAAGGTGTCAGTGTGTGTGCAAAGGCTTTATCAAGGCACATGTAACACTTAGCAACACAGCTGGACAAAAGGGAAAAAGAAAGAGTGACCTAATATTGGAAAAGGCTTCCTCTGTCTAAGAATTTCAAAATTCGACATGCCAGTAACTTTCAAAACAACTTTATAGTTGGCCAAAGGGAGAAAAGATTATGCTGGTGATTATATAGTTTTTTTTCTCTAAATCTTCTCATTTTCTCCCTCTTCCCCCCACCTCCTTTCTCAGATTTTGGATCAGCACTACTATAACACATCATTTTTTCCACAGACACATATATGTTTATGTTTAAAATATCAATTAATTTATCTCCACAAATGTCGACCCAAAAGATAAGAATCAGTATGAAAAGAACTGTTTTAATTTGAATGTTTTTTGAAAGAAAATGGAGCTTAACAAAAATGCCTTTCTCACTGGAAATGTGGGCTCAGATTTTGGCTCACATTAAGAATTAGAAAAGAAAAAAGAGTAGTGTTTTCTTTCACATCACCAATTCTTCATGGTTTAATGCCAACAGAAGAAAAAAAATTCAATTGCTGGGCAGCATGGCTGGGCCTTAGGCGTGACCTTTGGGGTGTGGCAGGCAATAACATTTTGGGGGCAGGCAGTGCCCAACAGCAGAAATGCTTCAGGCAATGCCTCAGTGCTGGCAATGGGCCAGGAAGTGCTGGAAGTATCAGAATCTGACCAGCATGGAGGGTTCAAATGCATCATGTGCCAGGGAAGGAAGCTAACAGATGAATTTCTTGCTACCTAAAGCAAGCCTTCCCTAAAAAATCACCATTTGAAAGAGTTCAGTTAGTTCATCTCTCTTGCTGTTTTTAACATACACAGCTATATCTCTCTGTGGTTTTATCTGCTTATCCTGAAATCAGTACATTTTCCTTAATAAAAGCCAAACCATTTCTTCCTAAAGAGTTACAGCTCCTTCCAGATGAGTACATCTAGGTCATGTTTCAGCCTGGCATAAATATTTTATGTTTGAGAACTAAAGGTCTCCAGAAATTGGGGTTCATATTGGAATGCCTGACGTAGCCTTAACCATACCAGCACATGTGGGTGCTTGCTTTAATAAAAAAGCCCTTAATCTCATTTGGCTCTACCTCACTGGCAGCTTGAAGCACTTGAATCAAACAGTACAGCTGTGAATTGTGACACTGGCTGGACCAAAGCCCAGAAAACTTTTCCCAGAGAAAACCCTTGAGGGAAGAAAAAAAGAGAAAAGAAAGAGGAAAAAAAAAAGGTGGTGGTGGGGGGAAGGTTTGACAACTGAAACACAATACAGTGGAGAGTGCAAAGACCCACAGCCAAACCTGCACCCCTCCCAAGAATCTGAAACAAACCAGAAACCCAAAAGATAGATGGAATTCTTCTCAAAAAGGTGGCTCTGTAATGTAGGAGGGCCAACCTGGGCAGCCCTGAGTAATGGCCCCAGTCCACTTTTTATGCACAGCAGCAAATAACCAAACTCAAGCAAAGGAATGGGAAAGCTGAATTATACCACTCCTTCCAAATCTGCTTAAAAGGCACCTTTGTTTTTTTTGTGAGGAAGGAGAAAAATAAACAACTGAGGAAAATAAAGGAGGGTTGGAAGCACAAGTGCCATAAACAGGCCCAGCAGAAGCGTGCCTGTAGTATTTATAGTTTTAGTTTTGCTTGAATCCTGATGATGCTGCCTTCCCCTAAAGCAGGTAACTGAGCAATAAAGAAAAAAAAACCAATGCAACAAAACCACAGAAAGCAGATCTGAATGGAAGGAAATGTTTTTTGTTTTTTTTTTTCAGAAGGCAGCAGCCATACTCTGAAGTCACAAGGTCAAGAGGTGAATTTCTACTGAAGGAAAACATTAGAGCTGGATATTTCTCATCTGTCAGTCCCATTAAATACCATTTTTTAAGGACTCAGGCCTGTGCATTTTGCCTTTCTTCAAGTTAGGAAGACAATAAAGATTCTGTTGCCTTTTGCAGATGTTTAAAGACATGATGTGAAAGACAAATTCTTCAGCTAAAACCCTCAAGAAATGTCACTTCTGTGTCTTACTGAAGGAGCTCCAGCACATTCTCTACATAAACATCTGCCGGAAACATTTCAAAAAGAAAGCTGTTTAAATAATGGCTTTTGGGGGGCTTTTTATTTTGCCTTTTTTTTTTCCTCCTTTGAAGAAAAGAAAATGAATTTGTGGAAAGTTCTCTCATCAGGAGCAACTTTACTTTGCAAAAATGCCTCAGCTAGGGTGATCTGAAGAAGCAGGCTGCAAAATGAAGAAGAAATGTTGAAAATACTCCTTCAAAACATTCTGTATCAATCACACCTCAGAGACAGTCATAAATCAGTGCTTTCCTTGACTTCAGAAAGTTGCTGCTCTTCATTGTTATGCTAACTTGTTTGTGACAATTATAGCAAGGCTCTATTTACATAATAATTGGATTTTTCTATTAAATTTAACAGACAAGGGGAAAGAAAGGGAAAATCATAACCAACATTGTGTCACAAAGTGGTAAATGTGTGGCATCAACTGAGAAAAGGAAAAATAATGAAAAGAATCTCAGTACAGAACCTATTTGATGTAATTTGACCCTTCGCTCTACATGATTACTGTATGTCTACCTAGATTTCCCCATCCTTACGTGTCTGCCATAACTGTGACTGTGTACAAAAGAAGGGTAAGAATCTGAATGGATTTATCTTCCTTTACATTTCCAAGAAAAATCTGTACTTCTGGATGCAGCACTTCTATTTCAAACTGACAGAAATTAGAGAGAGCTTGAAATCCCTCTTAGGGAGTCCACCTGTTGGCAAATCAAATGGTGTTTTGTCAACAAGGACTTTATGGCCATCATACAGGCTAGGGGATGCTTAATGCAGTAAGCTAAAAGCATCGTTAAAGCTGTGGAATCTGCATTCCACATAACAAAAGTTCCAAGGATTTAGGAAACGATACTGTCTGTGTAAAACATAGAATCAATCAGGTTGAAAGAAACCTCCAAGTTCATCCAGTCCAACCTATCACCCAGCGCTATCCAATCAACCGGACCATGACACTAAGTGCCACACCTAGGCTTCTCTTGAACACCTCGAGGGACGGTGACTCCATCTCCCTGGGCAGCCCTTTCCAATGGCAAATCACTCTCACTGGCAACAACTTCCTGCTAACATCCAGCCTATACCTCCCCCAGCACAACTTGTGACTGTATTCCCTTGTTCTGTTGCTGGTTGCCTGGGAGAAGAGACCAACCCCTACCTGGCTACAACCTCCCTTCAGGTAGTTCTAGACAGCAACCCCAACTCCCTCAGTCTCTCCTCACAGGGGTGTGTTCCAGGCACCTCACCAGCTCCATATCCTTTCTCTGGACACATTCCAATATCTCAACATCTCTCTTGAATTGAGGAGCCCAGAACTGGACACAGTACTCAAGGTGTGGCCTGGTCAGTGTTGAGTATAGGAGAAGAATAACCTCGCTTGTCCTACTGGCCACACTGCTCCTGATACACGCCAGGATGCTATTGGCTCTGCTGCCCACTCGGGCACACTGCTGGCTCATGTTCAGCCTACAGTCTACCAGTACCCCCAGGCTGCTCTCCAGCCACTCTGTCTCCAGCCTGTAGCGCTGCTTGGGGTTGTTGTGGCTAAAGTGTAGAACCTTGCACTTAGCCTTGTTCAATCTCATCCCATTGGCCTCTGCCCACCCATCCAGCCTCTCAAGGTCCCTCTGCAGGGCTCTCCTACCCTCCAACACATTGACACCTACTCCTAGCTTGGTGTCATCTGCAAACTTACTGTAATGTCACTGGATGACTAATACTGGCATGCTGACATATAATGGTGCAGGAAGGGTTTTGGCAAGAAATGATATCATATAGAATGTGGTGTTAAAATTAACACCAGATGTGTGACTGCTTCTTCAGGACAGAGATGGAGAAGGATGAATCTACAGCAATTTATCTAATAGGTAGTCCTGATCACTCATCTCATTAACAAGGAGAGAGTGCAGAGAAAAGACTGGCAGGCACTGTAGGAAAACAGAGGAAGTAAGACAATCTGGTCTAGTATTTGCAAGTAAAGTCTATTTTACATATGTGTTGAAACCAGAACTCAAAACCAGGTATTGTGTGGCTGGAGATCTGCCTATCAACACAGCTTCAAAGATGTTAAAGAAAGAGATGAGTCTTGCATTTTTTGCAGAGTTCAGAAGCCCTTTTCCATTACTACCACCCATCTCTCAGCATGATCCTCATCTGAAGATTCACACACCCTATACAACAAAATTTACTTTTAGGAAAGCCTTGGTATTTCCTGAGCTCTGATAAGGCACTCAAATGGAAATTAGACTGTTTTGGTAGTGGTGTCTCTGAGAAATGAGAGATCCAAGAGGCTACATATTCATTGGACGTGGCACTTGGTCTAGGCCATGGTCTAGCCTTGAGCTCTGTGGTAAAGGGTTGGACTTGATGATCTGTGAGGTCTCTTCCAACTCTGATAATACTGTGATACTGTGATTTCTGTCTCTTGGTTCTGGCCTCTCTTGGTACTTGACAGGAATGCCTTCGTTACTTCAGATTTTTTGTGCTGTGCAGTAGAGGTCTTAAACCATTGCCAACATACTCTTTTCTTTCTTTCTAAGATCCAAGTGAGGTGAAGACCTGATTTCCTTGTTGTTTAACATCCTTGATTGTCTCATAAACCTTCCTGAGGAAAACTGCTTTCCAAGGTGCAGAAAACCAGCAACATTTTCTGATTGTTTCTTATCTATTGGAGATTTCTTTCATAAGTCACTAACAAATGCCTTTTTTGATGATTGGTTGCTATTGTAGATCAGCTTGAGTTTTGTATTCATACACTTTCACAAAAAAGGTTGAAAGTTCATTTTTTTTCCCAGTCTTCCCATCATGTAATAAAACATCTTCCGTGTGATCTTGACTTCCAGAATCCCTTGTGACTTTGACTGCACTGCTGGCCACAACCTTGTGAGATTTGAAGTTCATTGGGTTTCTTAAAAAAAAAAAGACACCTCTTTATTTGTGTATCCTTTGCAGATGCTTCAAGAAGTCTGTGTGATGTGATATCCTCGAGCTAAAAGTCAAGCTAATTTCCTCTGTATGAAAATTATAAACATCTCATTTAACACTTCCTTTAATTAATCCATTTTCTTTTCTAGCATATGTGTACTTATATGTCTGTTGGTATGAAAAATTACAATACCTCTCTGGGTAAGCTTTCAGAACATATTTTAGGATTTAAAATAAAAGATGTTCAAATACTTCTGCAAAGGAGTAACCTAAGTAATAAAGGATGGGGTAATCAAGTCTTTCATCCTTTCCTATAAATGAGGAAAGCAGGTCCTACCTTCTTGCTAATTTTACTGAAATGCTGATTACTGATATTTATTCTATGATTTCTCTTAAAAAACCCTCTAAATGGTACAAATCTGCCTGCACCACTATTTAACACAGCTGATAGACACCAGCTGTACTGTAAACCGAGATGTTTCTCAGCAGACAATGATTATCTGTCAGTGGATAATATCCTGTTTTGAATTACTAATGCCCCTCTGCAGGTTCAGTGATGGGATATCAGAACATGCTTAAGTATGAGCTTCAATATTTGCATGCAGTGAAAGCTGTACCAGAAAGATGTCTGTATTAAAATGTTTTTGATAATGATTTTTTTTTCAAGGGCTTTTTTCTTTTCTTGTCTTTGTTTTTTTTTCAGGCTTCAAACTCAATCATTTTGTGGAACATTTTACCATTCCATGTAAGACCTTACTGAGTATTTATATGTGCAAAGCAGGCAGGGAATGTACCTTTTTATTAGCAGAGCGGGTGTGATCTAGACAGGTGTAGTTTGATCTTTCCCATACTGACCTTCACATAACTTCATACCTGACCTGAATGAAGTACTGTCTCAGGGGGAAGAGACAACTTGCTCATGGAGAAGAAAATTATTATACTGTCAAGTTATGTGATGCAGCTTTACAAAAGGGAGTGGATTTTGGGTATATGACCGCAGAGCCTCATGTTTTTACAATTGTGCAGCATATGCAGAGGTCCATTTCATTTACTGGAATCCAGGGGCACTGTAAAGAGCTTTCCACACAAACACAGGTGACGTCCTGTTCAAAAAGGTTCTGCATTGTTTCTTTTGTTTCATTAACTACCACACTCTAATTGCTACTTTGTGGCTTCAGTGCAAACCACAGCAAAATTAGGATAGCTTTATATTTGCACTTGATAATGAAGGAAGATGCCAAATCCCAAGTGTGAGATTTGGTTTTCTTTTTTTGAATAGGAAAAGAAATACCAAAAAATACTAATACTTTCTAGATTTATAGTACCATAAATGTGGTTGTTTCTCATTTCCTTTTCTGGGAGCTGAAGAATGGATTCTATTCATGGAATTTCTTTTTTCCAAGAAGAGGGAAGTGAGGACTTCCAGCCTGCACAACTCCTCTGGATAAAGGATGCTGCACCTGTGTAGCAGCAGTTTCAGATCTCAGATGCTCTCTGCTGTGTGTGACATCTGACATCAAGCTAATGTGAATAATTCAAATGAAAGGATCACCATTGCTACAAGCATGAGCTTTACTGCTTGAGGTAGAGGGCCAGGCTCTGCAGCAGGGGCTGTGACAGACTTCCAAAAGGACTAAACCTCTTTTGGCCTTTTGACTCTCTCTGTATTTCAGTCACCACAAAGTTTCTCCTGAGTACACAGGCACCACAGTGATGGGTGCATCCATTTTTAATTGCCAGATGCTTCAAAAACTCTTTGAAGGAGGAGGCAGAGAGAGAAGTAAGATGATTGAGAGTTTAAAAAAGAGGAAAAGCCTTCAAACTTTCTCAATATATTGATATTCTTCAAGGCAATGAAGGTGCAATGAAGGAGAGGGATTGAAGAGAAACTATTACCATGCTTAGTTCCAGAAATTCTCCAATTATTGCTAGAAAAGCCATCTAAAAAGAACTTGAAATTGGTGATGTATGCTGTTTTCACTCTTCAAGAGGGAAAAAAAATCACACCAAAAACTCCAAACATCTTCTCCAAGGAGGGGAAAGGTTAGAAATTATTTGTGCTGCATTGATCAATTCACCCGAGTTGTCTTTCGATGGATTGTATTAATGGAACTTCATTTTCTTTTATTCAGCTGCTGGCCAATTTCATCTTGACTCTTAAAAAGATCAATGAACACATCTCACTATCTTTGTACAAAATGAGCCTCTATTTTTTTCCTTAAAGTTTAAGAGACTTTATTATTTTCATTTGTAATGGATTTTTCTGTCTCCTTTTTCTTTCAGCCCCTGTTGTGAATTTCTCCAGTGCCTATCTATTCTTTCTTCTTCATGGATTTTGTCTAAACAACTTAGGTTTGCCTTTTTGTAGGGTACTTGCAGGTAGGAAGCGATGTCTTTAGGTCGAGTAATGTACAAACAGTCAAGATTAAGCACAGCTCCTTCTTTAATGTTTGTGTGAACGGAAGGAACCATCACTAAAATGAGACTAAAATGGGAATGTGTTGCTTGATGAAATTCAACCAGCAATGTCAGTGAACTGTACTTGTAAAGAGCCTCAGCAAAATCAATCAAATATTACTGAACAGGACAAAGGCTAACAAATTGTGGCCAAACAGGATTAAATTTGTGGGTTTGGATTTGGTTTTCGTGGTTGTTGTTTTTTTTTTTGAGGGGGGTGGTTTTGGCTTTTTTTTTTGTTTGTTTAGTTTGTTTGGAGTCTTTGCCTAGTTTAAATGGATCATAACTAATTTTGACTTTGCATTATCATTCTTAGCTCACATTAGGAAGTTATAACAGTTGGAAAATTATTCAACCAAATTCTTCTGAAAATGTATCACACAGTATCACAGTATCATCAGGGTTGGAAGAGACCTCACAGATCATCAAGTCCAACCCTTTACTACAGAGCTCAAGGCTAGACCATGGCACCAAGTGCCACGTCCAACCTTGCCTTGAAGTGCCCCAGGGACGGCGACTCCACCACATCCCCGGGCAGCCCATTCCAGTGTCCAATGACTCTCTCAGTGAAGAACTTTCTCCTCACCTCAAGCCTAAATCTCCCCTGGCGCAGCCTGAGGCTGTGTCCTCTCGTTAATTTAGAATTTAAGAGCTGGTTTTAAAAAACTCTTTGTCTAGAGAGCAAAACCAGTGAAATTATTAATGAAGGAATGCTCACAGTCCTAGATCCATTCTTCTTTTGGGCCGCATGGGTTCTTATTTTTCCACACTTGTTTTATGATACCACGTTTCATTTGGCATATGATGGCAACTTTGAATACCTGGTTGTGAAAGGAAAGACTCCAAAAGGATCTTGAGAAGCTTTCCAAAGAAAGGTGAGCCAGTGAGTGACATGCAAGTGGTTTGCCACTGATTGCACATTCACTTGGTCTTTCATTAATATTATGCAATATCTGGGCTACTAAAAAAACCCCAAACCTCTCTGGAAGCTACTATGGGATGCTAAAGAATACTCTGTAAAATAACCTTTTTTTTTCATAACTAGTTGCTTCTTTCTTTTCTAGTCTCAGTCTTTCAAGAGTAATTTCTTTCCATCATAGCAGTACATGGTGATTTCTCTGGAAAGCAATGATTTTATATTAATCTAAAAGCTCTGCATAGTTACAGATGTGGTTTTTTTCTGCTAATCTGCAGTTGCTTGAGCCACAGAAGCTACCTCCAAAGTCCTTGAAGATATGTGTTTTTTTTCTCCTAATTTGCAGTTGCTTGAGCCACAGAAGCTACCTCCAAAGTCCTCGAAGAGATGTGGTTGTTTTCTCCTAATCTGCAGCTGCTTGAGCCACAGAAGCTCCCTCCAAAGTCCTTGAAGAGATGTGGTTGTTTTCTCCTAATCTGCAGCTGCTTGAGCCACAGAAGCTACCTCCAAAGTCCTCGAAGAACTTTTCTTTAGCCAAAGTTCAGTGTGCTTTCTTGTACTCTGTTACAAACCCAGCTTCAGTAGGTAAAACAGGCTTTGACAGAGTATTTCTGGCATCCTGAAGAAATGAGAATTTCTCTCCCACCTCAAGAGCATTTTCATGAGCAGAGGTATGCATAAAAACACCCTCCACACACCCACCTCCCTCCACCTACAGCAGTATGCTCACAGACACACCAAGAGCATTCCTCACAAGGAAAAAGTCAAAGACCTGGGGAAAACCTTGGAAATACCCTTCACTTCTTTGCCCCAGGAACAGCCTGCAGGAGCAGCCTGCATTCCTTACCTCATGGTTTGTGCAGGAGATGGTTACTAGCAGGGAATTGTGAGCTGCGCCATGCAGCCTACTGAGGCCTTGTAGGCCCCAGCTGGGGAGGGCAGTTTCAGCCTACCCTCTGGCTGACTGAGGGTAGGAGGCCTGGAGGATTCTACAAGGCCAGTTGGGGCTTAATGGGTGTTGTACTTACTGCCCCTGACTGCCTTTTGTATATATGCTCTTATAAATAGACTTCCTCTAAACTTCCAACCGGTGTGCAGTGTTCTCATTGTTCCTACTGGAAAAGGGTAAGAGTCATTTCTGTTCTCCAGCCCCAGGCAGCTTGTGGCCCCTAGCTGGGACACTACTTCTTATGTGTAGTATGATTACTTCAGCCTGGAGAAGAGGAGGCTCAGGGGAGACCTTACTGCTCTTTACAACTACCTGACAGGAGGTTGTACTCAAGTGTGGGTTGGTCTCTTCTGCCAGGCACCCAGTGACAGAACAAGAGGACACAGTCTCAAACTGCACCACGGCAGGCTTAGGCTGGATGTTAGGAAGAAGTTCTTCAAGGAAAGAGTGATTGGCATTGGAATGGGCTGCCCGGGGAGGGGGTGGAGTCCCCATCCCTGGAGGTGTTTAAGAGGAGGCTGGATGAGGCACCTAGTGCCACGGTTTAGTTAATCAGAAGGGTTAGGTGACAGGTTGGGCTCAATGATCCTAGAGTTCTCTTCCAACCTGGGTAATCCTGTGATGTGTTATTTTGAAGCGTAAGTGACTGGCCTCTAAACGCAGCTTGCCTAGCATCTGCTCTTTGTTTGTGCACGTACGACCTACACCACTCAATAGTGGGCTAACGGCTTTGTACACCAGTTGTTACATCCAATATTCATTGAAATCTTGAACTCTGCAGAGAAATTCAATAATATGCTCAATCATAATTTTGCCACAAGTCCAGCTGTTTCAGTGAGATGTGGACAAAGACAAAAGGCACAGTCTAATATGGAAGCATATTCCAACAACCATCCAACTGTACCGACAAGAGTAATTTTTACTGTCACAGAATAGAATCATGGAAGGGTTTAGGTTGGAAGGTACTTCAAAGATCATCTAGTTCCAACTCCCTTGCCATAGACAGGGACACCTCCCACTGGAACAGGTCACTCAAAGTCTCATCCAACCTGGCCTTGAACACCTCCAGGAAGGGAACATCCACAACCTCCCTGGGCAACCTGTGCCAGTGTTTCACCACCCTCACTGCAAAGAACTTCTTCTTAGCATGTAGTTTAAATCTCCTCTCTTCAATTTAAACCCATTACCCCTTGTCCTGTCATTACATGACCTTGTAAATAGTCCCTCCCCTGTCTTCCTGTAGGTTCCCTTCAGATACTGGAAGGACACTCCAAGATCTCCTTGAAGCTTTCACTTCTTCAGGCTGCAGAACCCCAACTCTTGTAGCCTGTCCTCATAGCAGAGTTGCTTCAGCCCTCTGAGCATCTGACTCGCTCCAACAGTTCAATGTCCTTGTGTTGAGGGCTCCAGAACTGTACACAATACTCTGCCAGAAGTTCTGCTCCTGAAAACTGTGATTTTAGAGAGTATTTGTAAAAACAACTTCCCCTCTCCACCAGTGTTTATAAAATTCCTGGGAAATGAAGTTAAGATGAAATTACTCTGAAAGTTTTATTTCAAAAAAGCTGAAAAATTCCATTCTGGTTTTTACTTAAAAGAGAAAAAAAAAAAAGAAAGTGAGTTTGAAATGTCCATTTGAATTGTACTATTCTGCTAAAGCACTGCTTAAAACCTTTCTAAATTTACTAATGACATCTTGTTGAAATCGATATGCTCCCACAAGACATTGTGATTTAGGCAAAATGGCATTCAGCAAGTTAAAAAGCTTTCAATGAACAGTATTTAGTCTATAGGATCATTGGAAATTACAGGAACTGCAATTAGAAAAATCAACATTTATAGTCCTAGCTGAAGATGCCTACAACTGTCTCTTATACAGTAAAAACAGGCCATGTGATGAGGGCTCAGTGTTTTGGCCCTTCCAAACTCACATCTGAAGATTGCTGTTTCTATCCACACCATACCTAGATGACTTAGCAGTGGGCACAGGTTCAGGAAAGGAGTAAAATAACAGATTTGTCTCGTTTGAATGTGGTTTAAAACACAGACAGAACTCTGATTCCAAATTCCCAGAATGGCTGAAACATTGCAGAAGCAGTAAAAAAATAAAAAAAGCAAAGCAAAGCAACTTTGGCAGGATCTCACTCTCCCTTTTCCCCATGCACAAGTCTATTCCCATACGTAACTTCTGCCTCCCGTTGGCTGCTGTGTTGCTGTTAATAAGCATGTGCTGTGCATTTGGCATTCTTTCCAGCTTCCACTTGCCATTTATTCCTTTTACAACCTCCTTTGTTAGAGGTCTAGTGTAGCAAACTGCTGCTTTATGGGAATTTGCAGACCACTTGACATATGGTACAGGATCACTGGCCAAAATGGCAGAATATTATACAGTATTTTACAACCCAAGTTCATTAGCTGTCTTGTTCTAGGACTTTCTTTGGTCTGAGCCCAATAGGAGCCTAAACTCCTAATCATATGATAACAAGACAAGCTCCTCCACACATTTGTTGGACAGCTCAATAGCTTCCACTGTTCTTGGAAGCAGTAATGGACTGTGCCGGCAGTCAGTCACCATGAACAGCCATGGCTGAGGTGTGTTAGCCTTTGCTTTTTCTTTCTGCTAGTGATCCTGCACTCCTGAACTCATGCTGCTTCATGTTTTCCCATACTAAACTTTCTGTATTTTCAGAGTTGTACAAGTGATAAACCAGATCACTGAAATCTCCACTCACAATGAGTTTATTCAGGGTCATCATTAGACAACTTGCAATATGGATTTATCTTAGCAGTGGCACCACTGCCCTTCTCCTTTGACAAGCAATTAGAGCAATTTTTTTCCTGATAGTAACAGACTTACGAATTGATGTCTCTCCTATACCAAAGCCACACACCACACAACATAGCTTTGGTTTCTGAGTGTGGGGAGATGTTAGCATTTTGGCCACTGTGTAATGTAAAGAGGTGCCCTGTTTTGCCCCCTTCCAGAGGACCAGGTGTAATTAGACACCTGGAATTTACCAAGTGAGCATAGAAGTAAAATTCGTTCAGATACCATTTTCGTTTGTGAGGAGGTTAAATATTATAGTTTCAGTCTATTTTCACTGGGAGGACAGCAAGTCAAACTTTTCAACAACCCCCCTGTTCAAGTAAGAATGAACATCATTTCTGTTTAAATACACACTCTGTACAAATCTCCTCCCTAGGTTCTCTCTGCTTTCTTACCGTGCATATTGTTGACATTTTCATTTAGACACTGTGTGCTGTGGACTTTCTGCCCCTTACACTGATTGTCAGGAGAACCACATGTCACTTGTGAATTAAAACATTCCACTGGAGACATTCATAGCACAAATCATTCGTTGCTCAGTTTGATTCAAACCACAAATACCTGGCACAAAATGCCTCCTCCCTGTGTTTCAAAGGGGCAGCATGTCTGTCTCACTTCCACCATGACCCCAGTGCAAGACTGACTTTCTGCAGTGCTCAAGGTCTGTGCATAGCCCATTTCAGCCAAGACTTCCCACTTAGAGAATGAGTGCACCCCAAAGAAAACCCTCTATGATCTGTAAATAGTCTGATAAGCAAGATCAACAGCATTTAGAATTTAAAAAGAAGAAAAGATTTGTGAGTAAAAATACCTGGTGGTTAAGCAAAGCCAACAGCCCAGTGAAGCAATGCAGCCAAGCCCTTTCCTGAGCCCTCGCCTGTCTTGCATCCCAGGCGCCATCAATATCCACTGATTCTGGATTACTGCTTCCTTGTACCCCCAACTCTTTAGAGCTTTTATTCTTTTGCTTTCATTTTCTTTCATCCTGGCTTCTCCCTATTGTTGCTGTTTCTTTGAAAAGATCAATGAACAGGTCTTACAGCCTTGGCGTAAAAAAGCCACTATTTTCCTTTAAACTTTAGAAGACTTCATTATTATTATTATTATTTCTCGTAAGTGGGATGTTTGTATCTTCCTTCTTGCCTGTAGCCCCCCTGCAGCTAAACCTTCTGATGGTGCTTTGTGTTTAAAAGAAAATTAACTGCAAAGAATGCACAATTTGACTTAAAACATATTGATATTGTAAAATGAAGAGCCATTTAATGAATTTTTTTTGTCCCCAGCGAAGAGCTGCAGTAAGGAACAGTAGGGGCTGAAAACAAGACTGAAAATGGCATTGTAACAGCAAAATACATTTGTTTGAATAGTGTTTCCCTTTTCTTTTCTAATGATTTTACAACATTGTCTCTTCTTTGTTCTCTTCATTAGTTGTCTGTAACCACAATGGCATTCCAGTAAGAAAGGTAAGAAAAAAAGCACATCCTTACAAATGCTTTTGATGTCAGGAAAAACACTTATTAGTATAAGAAAACACTTCAGTTAGTTGGTGTCCTGTCTCAGACATGCACAAAAACCCATAAGAGAAAAATCCCAAATGACCAGAACTCCCCAGCAAAATTTTGCTTCCTGCCCATGAGAAAGCAGGGTCTGGAGGAGGGGAAGCTGTTGACAGGGAGAATGCCATTAATAGTTCTGGAATTGCAAGAGCATTGATACAACTGTTATTATTATAGCAGCACTTACAAGCACTGTTGAACGTTAGGGATTGAAATACTGGTAGCTATGTTTGAGGCTTTATTTATTAATGCCTACAAAATGCTTTGAGATCTTCAATTATAGGATTTTTACAGAGAAAACTTTTATGTTGTCTGCAGCCACTGTGGCCTCAACCCTCAGCTGAAAGCTAAAGCAGCGTACTGTGATAAATGCAAGGGCCATACCATCCTGTAATGTAAGTTAATGTGAAATAACCACAGACCTCTCTAACTACCTTGCTTTTGGCTACTTGCATTCACTGGCTGGAGTTCATTAGGGTTCATTGTGCCAGGGTCAATCAGAGCATCTCTCTTCTTTCCCCTGCTGCTCCTAAACCATCGCGCTTCCCACCAAAATGTAATTCCACTTGTTCTTCTGTAGCATCACTAAATACAATTCCTCCACTGGCCCTAAGACATCAACAGCAGAGGAGCCTTTGGATTTTCAATTAGGTGTGAAAAAGGTAGAGAACATATACTTCCTGGGTTCCCATAAAATAACAAAAATGCCTCCATTGACAAACTTGAGCCTTCATGATGTGTTTGACGTATGTAGTTGGCACATGCCAAGAGCATAGATTTCTGTCTCCTTTTAGGCTGACTGGATTAACTGAAGGAGATCACTTAACATTGTCCAGAGCTTGCTCAAGCTCATGCCTTCCCTGTGCCACCTGTGTGATACAAGGATATTTCCAGCTTGCATCCATGCAACCTCATGTCATACCATCCTCTTCTATCCATACCCTCTAGTCCTGGGAACATGGCCTAATGGCTGTGCAGAAGGTGACACAATCTGCTTCAATAGTGGTACCTATAGAAATCATGCTTTTGTACCAGTTGTTTAAAACAGCAGCCCTTTTTAACAAGTTCTGCTTTCAGGTAGTGCTCTGGACTTTCTAAGTGGCTGTTCCATCCTCCTGGTCTCATTATATCAAGACCTAGAGATGCCCAACCTCTGCTGGCACTTCAGCTTAGCTGAAAACTATCCTAGTCTCCGACATCTGACCCACCCTTCCTCCTCTTATCCAGTCAATATTTCTTTGGCAACACCAATTTACCTGTAATATTCTCACTACTCTACAAAGCAAAGCCAAGAGCCTTTAAGATGTGAGATATTCCACACAGAATACTTCTGAAATCCAAATAGGGCACATATTTGACAGCAAACCATTTCCAAAGTATTTGAGCATTTTTAACAGAATTGTTTATGCTGCTTTTCCTTTCCACTTCTTTTTCCTTCTACTTGCAAAGCCAAACTGCCTTAGTTTGTAAAATCACAAATCCTGATAAGGCACACAAAAAAATGGAAGCTGCCTGCACTAATCGAGGACATTGTTGGAGCCTGACTTACACCGGAATGTTTTAGAGCTGATGGTTAAATGATAAATTGCTGTTTAGGTACAGTGTGATTAACAGGAAACAGTATATGAAGATTGTCATAGGCACTGAATGAACAGAAATCATATTTACTCACCATCTACAATACTTCATATCTACTTAAGCTAATACTTTTTCCTGTAATAAATAACCGTAACAAGGCCATAAATCAGGATTAAGTGGAAGCAGTGTTTTAGAAAGCCAAAGCCTGCATTACATGTTCGAACAAAGATTTTCAGCTTTTCTTAATATTGACTTGGTATTTGATTTCTTTAGTCCTGTTCATGCTACTGATCTTTCCTTAGCTAAATTCATTTACAACTAAGAATAACCACATGAGATTTATCTGCTAATGAAACCACCATCAAACACCTAAATCCCAATTGCATAAATGGGTGTCTTGCATGAAATTATCTCTCAGCACCCAATGTTATCACCTTTTACACAGGCAACATGCTTTTTAGCTCCTGAAGACTGGCTACAGCCCTACTCAGGACCTGTTGTATGAGGTATTCATTCACTAAGCTGCTGCTGCTTAACACCACCTGCCTTAAACCTTCTTAATGCTCAGCTGTTCTAGCTAATTACTGGTTAAAATAAATTAAATAACACCAAGTTTTATAAACCTGCAGCATGGCTGATAGGATGACAGCTTCCAGTTGCATGTCTCACTTTGCCTAGCAGACTTCATACAGTGTTGCACGTATAAAGCAGGATCAGGACAAGGCCATGCACGTTTGACGATAAACCTCTCAAAGATTAAAATACTGCAGTGGCTCATCTGAAAGGAGGACCAGGAAACAATACATTTCTCTGTGGCTATCGTAACTGCAGACATCTGGGGCTTGGGGAGGGAATTTTGAGGTTTTAGAAACCTTCTGAAATGAAACAAGCTGGAGATAAAACTAAAAGGCACTGCTATCCAGTGCTCCAGGGCACTGCCTGACTGATCCAAGAGCTTTTATTTATGACACGGAGACCAATTGATTTACATTTTTTTTTTGCTTTCAACAAGCCTCTCACAAAGAACACAGTGACATGCTAAAGTGCCAAAGAAGAAGGAAGGCACACTGATGGAAAACAGACTTTGCAGCCATTAGCATCGATCAGCAATTGATCAGTGTATAAGCAAGCAAAGAGGTACAGGATGATTACTGTGTATAACAAAACCTGATTTAATCTGGTTCAAAAGGTGTATTTCCTGTGAAGAGGCTCTTTGGTCAGGAGACACAAACTTCGTTAGCACAAACCTAAGAGCCATGTGAGGAGCTTTGCCTTGGAGATTATGAAGGTTCATATTTTTGCAGACAGGAGGATATGAAAACATTTCCCAGATGATACATTAGTTAATCAATAGTTTCATGTCAAACAGGACTTTACCTATGTCCTTTGCTTATTTAATTAGATCTTTTTCAGGACTGGCTAAAACCACACTATGCCCTCACTGCAACAAGACAATTGATTTTGGAGAAGAAATCTGTCTTCCGAGATGCTCAGGATCGTACATATATTGAAGAAAAACACTGCTTTGTTTCTTCAGTAGCACTGATTTTGTTGTGAGCAGGTTCTTAAAACTTAGAGAAACCTAAAAGGGCTTTAAGTGGGAAAGTCTCACCCAACTGTTGAGGTGACAGAGGCATGTGAGTTAACTCCTATTACACTCAGTCTGAGCTCAAGCGACATCACTTTTCACTCTCACCCTGAGACCTAATGAGCTTCCGCACTTGAGATGTGAAAGACCAATAACTTAATCCACTGTTTGAAGCGATTCCTATTTTTAAAGCAGTGCTGTATTTGATTAAGCCACTGTAAAGCTCAGCAGAGCTGTGTCAAGTTAAATTATGTTCTTTAAAGTAAAAATGCCATTTTACATGAAATGTAAAACTTCAGTCTTATTGCATTTTTATAAGAAAACCAAGTACCATTTATTTACATCCAGACAGCCCCCATTAATAGCAATCTATAGCTGGCAGATGTTACTGGCCTGGATGCCCTTTAAAGTCCAAAAATATAATCTTGCAGATTTATAGATTAGAAATATTGAACTACATTTTCAAAGGTACCTGCAGATTCCCTAAATTCAAAGCCTGGAGATACCCTTTTGGTAATCACTGAGTGATTACACGATTCTCAGTATGATATAAACATACTGCTTTTACCAAAGAACTTCTAACCTCATCAAAATTGCCCTTGTTAGCTCAACAAAGTATGTTTCCCACGATCCCACACTGACTGGCACTTGTAACATTGCCTTTCTTAAACCTACTACCTGGGTAGCTCCATTTGCACTCTCCAAATAGTGGCACAAGCTTAGATTTTTTTCTAGCCCTATGGAAGTTCAGCAGAGTTCCAAGACATTGAAAATTGACACTAAATGCCTGGACAGTTCCTTGGCCATCTCTGTTAAAGTCATAGGATGCAGGTTGCTCAGATTCAAAGCTATTAAAACAATCAGCTTCAGCATTTTGGAACAGGAACCATTTCAGCAGCATCATAGTACCATATGACTCTGTACCTTGGCTTGTCCTCAAACACAGAACAGAAATGTTCTAGGAGCACTTCTAGGCTTTCTGCATTGTCTACCTGGGGACAGACCAGCACTTTGTTCAGGTGCCTACCCCTACCCCACAGTGCATGTCTGCGTACAAGCAGACACACACCCCCTCACCCTTTTTTCACCTTTATGTACCTTGACTCAGAGTTCTTTTGATGGACTTTGGTTGTCAGATTTTTTCTATTCTTTCTAACACCTTTGCCATGCAGTGTTCCCAACCACATTTCCACCTTCTTCCACCTCTCTAACTTATCCCAGAGTTGGCTTTATGTGCAAGATGAGTTTGGATAATCAGCAAGAGGGATTAGAAGCAGAATGATTAGCTGGGTTACACAGATCCAAGCAGAAGAGAAACACACACCCCAACAGACAGAGACACTGCATTATCTACATTTGTGTCCTTGCTTTTATATGTCTCAGCTAACCTATGAGTGGAGTAGGCATCACCATTGTTTTCTTTTTCACAGCATATAATCTGTTTTTTCCTCACTAAAAATTCCAATTAGTCTCAAACTAGCACACTCCTTTTCCTATATAACAGCAATAATAAATTCTCATTTTCCTTCCAAGCTGGGCTGTCCAACAAGGGTTGCCTTCTTTCTTGAACAGAGAGCTGTGGGATTTGAGAAAGAAACAGAAATTCTGAAACTGGCTTCAGTGGTGATGGGACACCATTCCCACTAAATTTCAAAGCTTGATGAGGACAAGATAGTTGAGAGATCTCTGTCAGCAGATGGCCAGTCCTTGTTCTGTCCAAGGATCCTCCTGTCCTTGTAAATGTATTCAATAGTGCTGTAGATCAGCACACCAAATAGGCTTTCCTTTCCTCTGCCAACCATTCATTTTCCAGTCTTTTAGTCAAGCCCATAGAGCATTGGCTTCCATCCATGAGTCAGCATAGAGGTAAAGGATGGGCCAGTTTTCACATTCAGCCACATCAAGAGCAAGTTATACAGCTTTTACCTCACACTGTATATAGAGTTACTATACTGTACATAGATACTGCATATAGAGTTACACCATTCTCAAGCCTCATTTAATTTGTAACCTGAATCATATTTTGCATTGTTATCCACCAAAGATTAACAACTACTAGAGAAAAGAGCTGAAAATGACCAGCAGTGACACTTAGACTGCATCCAATTCAGCATCACCAGGACTTTCACTGATTAATTTCTAGATTCAGAAATGAGATACAGCATTTGTCAAGTCTCAGAGACATGCATCTTCAAGAAGAATTTGGGGAAAATGCACGTGACACACTGGATTAGAGATGTCTTTGGTGTGGAGGATCTCAGTTGCTCAATGTTTTCTTCCACCAGGAGCATTTTTCAAACATGCAGATGTTCTGACAACAAAGTTATAGTTAGGAGAATACTTAGACACTAAAGGTTGCTTTTATTAAAATTTAAGTGGTATATGAAATTCTTCAGTACTCTTCCATTTTCTTTGGGTGTTCAAACCTACGTTCAGCCTTGTACTAATTACTCAGCTTTGCAGAGGTTGGACAAAACAATCCCAAACCTCAGCAACTAACCTCAAAGCATCTCCTCGGTGGAGAAGCATCTGATTTTATCAGCAGGTGGTAATGGTGAGAGGAAGAAAGATGAACAGAGGGACTATCAAATGGTTGTCCCACAACTTGTTAACTCAAAGAGAACAATTGCCCTGGGCTGTACCATCAGGACATTTGAGGAGATGTCAGTAAATATGCTAAAGCCAACCCCATTTGAGATTTCTTGTCTGCTTTATAAATTGTCTATAAATAGCTATACACATATATGGTGTGAAATGCAGCCATGAAACCAAAAGCTTGCTGGTTGGAAGAGAGCAGACTATTTACCAGAATGCCTCGGGAAGCTGAACAAACTTTCTGCCCGTGCTGTGCTCATGGGAATGGGAAGTTTTCTCTCTCAGAGGTTAAAATGTTTGAAAAGTGGAGCCCTATATAAAATTCTGTTTGTGCAGCTGAAGCTCTGACGCTGTCTACCTGAAATGGTTCTATAATTCCTAAACTTTTGAGTTTCAGGTTGGTGATTTGCGAGTAGCAGATTGCACTCTCCTGAACTAAATCTAACAAGCGCCACAAAGTGAAAATAAACTGGAGAGACTTGAAATAAAAATCACTTCAAGAAATCTAAGCACCGTGGGTTTTTTGTGTTGTTTTTCTTTTTCTTTCTTTTTTTTTTTTTTTCCCTCCCACTTTAAGCCAACTAAACTCCCAACACATTCTGATCATCTCGCCACAGTGTGTCTGTGCTGGTGACAACTGATTCATGTGTACATTTACATATCCCCTCAGTGCCAGCAGCAGAATACAAAATGGGTCCTCCTGCTCTGGCAGATGACACAGCGCTGGCAAATCAGGAGGAGCTGTCAAAAACAGCTGTCCATTAAAAGAGTTTGCTGAAACAACTAAGAGCTGTTTGAAAATGCTAGATGGTAGAATTTAATTGGAGTAGCAACTGTTCAAAATTAAGATTAAAAAGGACCAGTCAGTATGGGTGGGTTTCAGGTTTAAGGGCTGGTTTTATATATGGATATTTACATTTAGGATATAAACAATTAAGCTTGCTGATATCCTCTGCCACTTTTTGCTTATGCTCACATCCTCTGGGTCAGAAAGTTCAGGCATATCCATAACTGATTCGCTGCACATTAAGCACAGCAGCTATCCACACTGGTACCCAGGCAATGCTGTTCTAGAGATAGAGGGAAAATGTGAAAGCCATGGATTTTAAAAGCATCCTGTGTGTGAGCAAGCCCTATTTTGATGCACTGCTGGTGTGTTATTAATTGCCCAAGTTAGTAAGATAACTGACAGGCAACGAGGGTTGTCTTCTACAGTGGGAACAAGGTGTAGGCATGGATGACCCAAAGAGAGGTCCCGGCAAGGATGGACTGCACCCTTTGATTACATCATGCACTCTGTTTCAAAGGCCACACTTGTCCCAGCATATAAAATTGCATACATATAGACAAAGAACTTAATGAAGTTTTCCCTTTACTAGAAATGCAATAGTGGGAGAAAAGGCCATAGTAGTAGCCCTGAGAAATCTCTTTTTTTTTTGTCTCCCAGGAGCTTGACTTGAGTTTGGTGAAGGGAATGCTGAGCCCTGGTTTGTCATAGGTAGTCTCTGAATCAGAAACCTGACTATGGAATAAATGCAGCAGAATAGAAACACAGGCAAGCAAAACTGTTTGGCAACTCTAGAAATCCTGCATATTCTCCACAGCTTAGCTGAATATTTCGTTCTTCAAATCCATTGGAAAAAAAAAAAAAGCTGAAATTAAGTCAGTGTGTTTCGTTTTGACAGTGCCAAAACAAAGTTGGTTTACTTTTGCAGCTTAAAAGATTTTACCTTTCAAACCCTTGCTCTTATTTTTCCTTCTGAGAGAAATATTCAAAATCCCAGGAAAAGGTTTTCTTCAAGCTCAAATGAAAGTGCTGGGTTGCTTCCCCCCCTTCATTTTTCTCTGCAGCAGGCCCTAGCACAGGCAAGCAGAAGATCTGCATTTAGTTCTTCATTTTGAGACCAAGTCCTCATCACCAGTGCCTCAGGCAGTGACTCTGCTTATGTGCTTTATCTTGGCGCATCTGTAAGTGTGCGTCTAAAACATTTCTAGTACTTTGATTACTTGGTACTTATTCTTTTCCTCATACAAGTAAAAACCTCTTTGGTGTATTCTTTTAGAAAGCAAACACCATGGGACACTAGCTGCATCGTGGCCGTTGCAGGTCAGTGAACTTGATCTCAGGGAGTGAATTGAAAGGCAGTGAGGATTACGTACACAGCCTGGATTTCATCTTGCTTGAAACACAATGATCTGTGTCTTGAAAGAATTCAGAATGGCCACAGACATTTTGCAACAGTGTTTTGCAAGTTTCAGTGACATTGAGTATTTTTACCTTGGTTATAACTTTTTTAATATTGGGATCTCTGGTTTGGTTTATTTGTTTGAAAGTAAAGTCTGTTTTTAAATGGGAACAAAAAAACCCTAAACAAACCCCATTTCATCAAATAAAAAATCATGTAGGCACTAAAATTAAATTTCCCATTCTGGAAGATAAAATGGAAGTTGAAAAGGCATTAGGCTGAGTTTCCCAGCAGAAACCTTACAGTAATGCCTGTGACTACAAGCATATAGATCAGCGTATGCAATACATTGCAACTAGAAGTAGCAGTGACAGCTGGTGGGATAGTAAACAGATTTCATTTCAGTTTTTGTCTGAAAATGATACAAAATTTTCTCTACTATGATTCTTTGCCACATCTTCTGTTTCCATTCAGTGATGAGGCCATTTCAAATTTGTATCCATGCTTTGTTAAATATTTGATTGGACTCAACACATACAAATGAAACAAACAAAAATAATTTTGAAGCACTTGAGTGAAGTTTGTAGTGTGTTGGAATGATTAAAATATGTGGGTTCTAATAGAGTTTGGAAGAGAGTAGTATAAGGGGAAGATATACAGACAATGCCCTACACACTAATAAAATCCAGTACATTCTTTTAGGATGAACTTGAACAGAGATGTATTTTTTCTTTAATGTTTCCTTCAGCAAATTCCTACAAGTAATTTCTCTCTTCTTTTTTGGCTCTTCCTTCCCTAAACTGTCTCAAAAGCCTCTGAACCAATACAAGATTGTGAGGAAAAAAAACAACAACCCACAATCAAAACTTGAGCAGGAGAATAAAAATGCCTAACATGCTCCAAAAGACATTGACCAGTGACACAAAAACACAAAGGCTCACTCTGATTCTTTGCATGAAACCTACCCAGCCAGGTAGGAAGGGAGAGAAAGGGATCTCTAAATAGATTGGGCAATTTCAGTTAAAAAAGAAAATCCTATTGACTTTTGCATTAAGAACTAAAAATCTATTTTAAATCAGCCCTACCTGTTCACTCTAAGTTTTGAGTCCGACACACACCCAGCTCTCAGGAAGAGTGAAAGGTGTCTCACATAACTCTGTCTGCAGGGTATAGCCTCAGGGCATCGGCCAGCCATCTCTGAGACAAAATCTGTTACTTCATTGATTCTTTTCACATCCAAATAATTTGAGCATACAAGCAGATCTATGTAGGTTAGCTAGCAACATATGAAGATATAATATGGCTTTACTGCTTTGTTTCTACCGCTGCAACCTCTTGCTACAGAGACTTTATAGAAACAACCCCCCCTGATCTGAGGTGATAAAGCAGCTCTGGATTGAAACTCTAAATACCATGTGGCTCTTGTGTGAGAGTGTGGTGGCAAATAGAACAGGGCTCTTCTAGAATCAGGGCAGTGATCATGAAAGAGAAGCACTTGTTAGTTTGGACATCGATAAACCTTTTCTCTCCTCTTTAGCCAGCCAGTGAGTTTCATGTCCCTGGATGCTGCAGAGTCCCACATTTCACAGCAAGTGGACCAATACACAAAAGAGTAACTTGTATCATTCCATGTGTAAATCAACACACAACCCTGTTGAAAACTTAATACGTTGCACAGAGACTGATATAATCTTGCCATTAAAACATCACTCTTCATTTCCTTTTATTAAGGCCTTAGCTCTCACAGATCACCCACTCTGTGTGCTCTGTACTGCCTCCCATTTCAAAATGCACAGCTGAGCAGGAATTAATCCCTCCTGGGCACCCCAAAATGTTACCTTTACTTCCCCCCCTCCTTCATTATTACAGTCCACAAACATCTTTGTCATTAAGAAAAGGTGAGTCTAGCTAATGACAGTCACTGCAAAGCTGGAAATATCTGATACCTGTGTCAAATCCCAGCAGCATGTTTTCAGTGCCTCACCAACCGATTCAATATTGCAGCAGCACAGTCACCCCACACCACTCATTTCTTCATCAATAGCTGGGACACAAGTTTTAGTTCAAAAGAGAAGAAACAAATCTGTGTATGTGAGCTCCATGAAGGGAACAAAGATCTTGCATTAACAGCTGAGCTACAGGCTGGCCTTGATAGAGAGTGAACTCATGGGTTTGTGCTCTATTGCTTAGAAACTTGAGCAGTTTTCACAGTATCACAGTATCACAGTATCACCAAGGTTGGAAGAGACCTCACAGATCATCAAGTCCAACCCTTTACCACAGAGCTCAAGGCTAGACCATGGCACCAAGTGCCACGTCCAATCCTGCCTTGAACAGCTCCAGGGACGGCGACTCCACCACCTCCCCGGGCAGCCCATTCCAGTTTTAACAGGTTTGATACAAGTTTTATGAATTTTAGGTCTAGAAATTTACCCCAATTAGATCCAGTGAGAGAAGGTAGAAAAAACAATTTAAAGAGGTAGGAAACATACACGTAAACTCTGATTTTCTTCCACGGGAGCTTCAGCATTAGCAAGCCTGATCATACAGCAAGTGTGAAGCATAGGCAGCACTGAATGCCCTTATGTATTTAATGCAATGTTGTATCACTATGCTGAAAGCTCTCAGATTCCCTTCAAATGATACTAAAACCTCTGCACACCAGGCCACTGAAAAGCTATTTGAACTAAGTAAAACTGCCATGATGTTATCTACAGGCCAAAATCCAAAAGCAATCTCTGACTCCAGCCACATACACGGGGTCAACTGCACAGGCAACACTGATCTCAGCCAGAGCTAAGGTAGCTCTAAATACAAATGTAAATTGGGAAACATGAAAGAGGGATATAAAGAAATGAGGGATCATCCTTAAATCAAAAGCTATAGCAGGTCACAGCACTCACTCATCCGTGTGTGCTCTCCGTGATTCTCATTCAGCTCTTCCAGATTCTCAAACAAAGTGCAGAGTCCTAAAAATATTTGGAACTATTACAAAGCATAAATTATAAATGTGTCGAGAAAATGGAAAAAGGTGTCCTGGG
Source organism: Pogoniulus pusillus (assembly GCF_015220805.1). Lineage (NCBI taxonomy): Eukaryota > Metazoa > Chordata > Aves > Piciformes > Lybiidae > Pogoniulus > Pogoniulus pusillus. The sequence goes on from NC_087280.1 coordinate 19,308,430, forward strand.
CCTACTTAGAGCACAAAATGATCTCAACCATTATTCAACAATGATATGAAGATCTTTTATTTCATTTCTTCTTAACAGTTCCCTCTGTTTGCTATCATTTCTTGCCCAGCACCGTGTCAATAATTACTAAATTAGCAGGACGCCTGTACAATTTCAGCTAAAGTGTTATTACTGACAAGTCAAACAAAGAAAGCTGATCGAAAAGATGGGACTCCATCTCCTTATTTAAATGGACCATGCTCACAGAAGAAGATTGAAACTCCTTTTTCTTCAAAGGAAGAAGGGAAGGGTATAGTTTACATTTAGTGCTGCTCAAGGACAGAGAGTCAGAGGAAATGCCTTTTTAATGTAAACCTCTTTTCATTTCCAAGGGACAAAAATGAAGGTTATTTAAAAGAATCTTGCTTGGTGGAAGAAGTAATTACGTATTTTTTTTTCAAATCTCAGAGGAATAATGCTTTTATATTTCCCTGAGATGACCCAATTCACTCCCTTAAATGTAAGTGTGCTGACTTCTTTGAACCTCATTGTTTTTAGTGTCTAAAGAAGCTCCTCTTATACCACAATGTTGATTGATTTTGGCTCTGTAACAGCGCCCAAATATTCATAAAGCTATTGCTGGTTTATACAACCCACAAGTGAAAATGATGTAGAATCTCTGCTCCTGGATCTATCTGAAATACCCACATGTTCAAATTAATTGTTTGTAAGTATTGCTCTGATATGGCATCCAAATTTATAACTCATTTAGCCTGGAAAGCCTCCTCAGTCTTACAGATCCTAAAGGATTTACAAGATCATGCAGATTTTTCTTAATATTTACTTGATATTGTCTCTTTGAGGTGATTTTTGCTGTGTATTTATTGGCATGCCTAAATATATGACATAGGATGCAGTTCTGTACCCTTTTTCAGAGGTATATCTACCTTTGCTGTTTCATTATGGCAGTAGTTCATTCCCAAAACAAAAAAAGAAGACTTTTCACAATCAAAATCAACAATTTGTTGTTGTTTTTTTTTTTAATCCAAAACACTCAGATGCTGTTGAGAGTGTTCTGGGATCGGGTTCTTAGAGAGCAATTATGAAAACATGGAGGAAAAAAAAAGAACCATAATCTCTCTGATACAGTAAAGCAGAAAAGGAGACAATTCCATCAGTCTTAGTCATCTAATGATCAGTATGTGCTACTCCCTGGCCACAACAACCCCATGCAGAGATACAAGCTGGGGTCGGAGTGGCTGGAGAGCAGCCAGACAGAGAGGGATCTGAGGGTGCTGATTGACACCCGCCTGAACATGAGCCAGCAGTGTGCCCAGGTGGCCAAGAGAGCCAGTGGCATCCTGGCCTGCATCAGGAATGGTGTGGTCAGCAGGAGCAGGGAGGTCATTCTGCCCCTGTACTCTGCACTGGTTAGACCACACCTTGAGTACTGTGTTCAGTTCTGGGCCCCCCAGTTTAGAAGGGACGTTGAGATGCTTGAGCGTGTCCAGAGAAGGGCGACGAGGCTGGGGAGAGGCCTTGAGCACAGCCCTACGAGGAGAGGCTGAGGGAGCTGGGATTGGTTAGCCTGGAGAAGAGGAGGCTCAGGGGTGACCTTATTGCTGTCTACAACTACCTGAGGGGTGGTTGTGGCCAGGAGGAGGTTGCTCTCTTCTCTCAGGTGGCCAGCACCAGAACGAGAGGACACAGCCTCAGTCTGTGCCAGGGGAGATTTAGGCTGGAGGTGAGGAGAAAGTTCTTCACTGAGAGAGTCATTGGACACTGGAATGGGCTGCCCGGGGAGGTGGTGGAGTCGCCGTCCCTGGGGCTGTTCAAGGCAAGGTTGGACGTGGCACTTGGTGCCATGGTCTAGCCTTGAGCTCTGTGGTAAAGGGTTGGACTTGATGATCTGTGAGGTCTCTTCCAACCTTGGTGATACTGTGATTTAGTTGTTGTCACTTGTCATGCAAACAAGCCAACAGGGACTACTTAATAAAATCAGACATTAGGTTTTAGACACTTTCATGTTTTTTTGATTAGGCCTAGGAAAGATCCTAATTGCTCACTGCTTCTCTGGACGCTGTCTTTAATGCGAATGAATGAACAAGGATATACTTCAGCATCTCACGGATATGTTTGGACCCTTAAACATGATTTTATTTATTTATCTATTTTTTGCAAAAGTTCTGAGCTGAATTCTCACTGCCTATAAAAGAAGTCCCTGGAGGTGTTCAAGAAAAGACTGGATGAGGCACTGAGTGCCATAGTCTAGTTGACTGGATAGGGCTGGGTGCTAGGTTGGACTGGACGATCTTGGAGGTCTCTTCCAACCTGGTTGATTCTATGATTCTAAGTCACTTCCATTTCCACAGAGCTGACTTCAATTACCAATTCTGTTTGTATTGCACCCTATTCTATTCCTTAATTCACAATCAGAAGACTAACTAGTTTAAAGCCTGTTGTCTGCTACTTGCAATTCAACAATCTCACAGGCTGGGGTACAATTATGCAAACTGAACCATTTTCTAAGCTAAAACCATTTAGATGGGAAATTCTAGTATCACCTGTTGCTTGTGCTTTGTTTCTGGTGATTACTTTACATAGAAGACTGAGAGGGGACCTAATCAATGTCCATAAATGTCTGAGGGCTGGAGGTTGGGAAGGAAGGGACAGGAGCAGCCTCTGCTCACTTGCCCCCTGGCATAAGACAAGAGGCAGTGAATAGAAACCGCAGCACGACAAGTTCCACTTCAACATGAGGAAGAACTTCTTGACTTTAAAGGTCTCCTTCTCTGCAGCCTTTCCAGCCCTGCCTGACTGTGTTTCTATGTGACCTGTGCTAGATTCTCTGGTCCTGCTCTGGCAGGTGGGTTGGACAATCTCCAGAGGTCCCTTCCAACCCCTGACATCCTGTGAGAAATCCTCTTTTTCTGTTTAATTGGTCTGAAACTTTTTTTTCCCCCCAAATAGACTGTTCTCTAAGCTTTATTTTTTTCATTAAAAGATTGAACACAGAAGACTTTTCTATTTTTTTCCCCCCAAACACAAGTGTTTCAAAAAATGCAACCAACAGGAGGCAAAGAAACAGATTTTTACACAGATTTTTGGAAATGAATGGGGATATTGTAGTAGACTTCAAAAAAGCACCACTCATTTTTCATGCTGGAGGTATTTTTGAGGCTAGCTGCAAACTGATCTAGTAATGATGCTAGTGACTTATCTAATTATGTGTGTTTTATTCAAAATAACCTGTAAAACCTTTAGGCATGCATCTTCAGAAACTGAGGATGCCATAGGAAATGTGGAACAAAACAGAAACAAAGAGGAAAATAGATCCTGGTTTAGATAAAATTTGAATTTTCACTTTATCACATAAGGAGAAGGGATATTCTGTGAAAATGAGACAAGAGATACTTGAATATACTCCTTGCAGGATGCACAAATCGATCTGTGGTGCTCTGGGCCACAAGATATTTACTGAGGATAAAAATTTAGCAAGAGACAAAAAATCACTAAAGCTGTGTTCTTGATTCAGTGACACAAAGTTAAGTCCTTTAAATAGTACTTAATCTCCACAGAAAAAGGGACAACTTTTCCCAATGATTAGATTTTATCATGTTATTTATTACTGAGTTCCTTGCATGTTATTGAAGCATCTGGTTCTGATCACTGCTAGATTCAGTCTAGGGAAGTGGTTGGAACTGGTCTGATCCTCCATGAGCACATTCACTGGGCTAACATGCTGCTATACCTTAGTAATCAGTAACAACATCATGCAAGAAGTGAAAGATACATTTCTATGGTACTGGGAGAATTTGTCAGAAGTGGTACAGCTGCCCAAGCTGGACTTAAAAGTGAGGAATCAACACCCACATGCTTGAAAAATAACACACACACACAAAGCCATCTAGACAGTTTTTTTTTGTGAGATTCATGTAAAGTCTTTTTAGGCAGTGAGAAAATGGATGTCTACTTAATCATCTGTACTATTATTCCAGGAGAAATGATCTCCTTATTCACACATGCCCAGTCCATGCCAGAAGGAAACAATGATTGCTCATGCTAGGGTGGATTTTCTTCTGAAGCAGAATTGTGCTGGTGTTTACTTTGTCAGGGAACAAATTTAGTGTTAGTTAAAACCCTTTTTGTTGACTTTTACACTCATTACATGCTGTTGCAGCAATTCATGAAAATTATTAATAGAAGTACAAATAGCCAAATGTTTTCTAAAATCACTGTTTGTTGCCTTTGAGTCAATAATCAGATCTTTGTATTTAGAGAACTGATGCTGAAGAAATGGATGTCATTCTGAGGAACTTGTTCCTTACATTGGATTTTGCAATATTAATACTGTGTAAGGAAACTGAGAGTCTGGTGTAAAGGTTTAAATAAACTCTAAAGATCTCTTAGCTTGTCTCTAAATTTTTTTTTCACTAAAGCTCCTGAGGGAATGTTCCTAACTTCAAAGAAATCACAGCAGTGATGTATACAGTCACTGCATGCAATCACTGTGGCCAAGATTTATCTCCCATGTACAAGGCAGCTAACTAAAGTACCTACCATAAAAGCCTTGTTACCCTACAAATAACTAAACAGGTGTTGGAGGAAAACAGGAATCTCATAAGGACAATTCAGATCATAGACAGGCTAAATTGCCTCCTTAAGGTGCCTCTCTCACTCCATTGACTACATGGAGAGCCACAGGAGAGTATATTCTTAAGTACCTCAGTTAAGTGCCTAAAGTTAGGTGGAGTGCATCTGTATCTTGTGCTTGAAAATATTGTGTGTGATTCATGTTTATACATTTGCCTCATGGTACTGCACACTGTGTACAACTTTACACTATGTACACAAATTTCCATGGTCTAAATGTGCACTTTGTGTACCTGGGCCTGTTGTTACAGATGGTTTTCTTCTGTTATGAGTGGAGTGCAAAAAGGGAGTTTAGTGAAAATGGCAGTTTGCTCACCAGTGTTAATTCAAGACAATCAGTTTTGTCTGTATTTATTTGGACTCTCCAAAGTGTTCCTGATGTTTCTAATCTTGCTCCTATGGAAATAATGTTATATCTTCTTTGGGAGGTAGAGGCTTGGTTTAGCATAACGCTGTGTTAAATTCTTGGTAAGTACAATTCCATGGAGCCCATTAAGCAGGTGACCTTACTAAGTGATCAGCTGGTTCCATTTGGTCTTCTTTCAAAACCTATAAAAATCTATACTGAACACATGTGCACATGTGCAGATGCATGAAACCCTACAAAAACATTGCTTTACACCAAATTTTAGGCACAAGAGAATTACTTTTGGCAATAAAAACCCACAGGAGACAATTGACTCCTTTAGGTATCTCCTCGTGGAACTGTCTTGTAAATGCCATTCCTGAGGAGAAAATGCTATATCATACCAGAATTTATAGGAATGTGATTGCCAACAAATTTTGGAGAGAGCATGGGTGTCCACAGCTGGTGTTCTCCTGATTCCACCAATTCACACAGCTGCAGATCAAAGTTTCAGACCTCTCTGAAGGTCTCCAGTCATGAAAAACAGACTTGCATGCTTAGTATCCTGGAGACTGGCTTTTTGCTTTACAGTAACTCAACGTTTCCTGACTTCTGGTAGAAAATTATTGATTTAGTTTCAAGATCCTAACTGGGAACTAATTCTTAAGGAATATTTAAATTATGCAAAAAGAAAGAAAGAAACAAACCAGCAGAGGCCCCCCAGATCAAAACCAAGTCCAGTGCCACGATCTCAGCACCTGCTCTATGTCCAGCAACGCTCACCTACAATTACAGTGGAAGGAGTCCTTAGCAAAAGTAATTTTTCAGGATCACCTTCACAGAATCACAGAATGTTAGGGGCTGGAAGGGACCCTGAAAGATTGTCCAGTCCAAGCCATCTGCCAGAGCAGGGTCACCTATACCAGATCACACAGGAGCACATCCAGGCAGGTTTTGAACATCTCCAGAGAGGGAGACTCCACAACCCCTCTGGGCAGCCTGTTCCAGTGTTCTGTCACCCTCACAGTGTAAAAACTTTTCCTCCTGTTTACGTGAAACTTCCTATGCCTCAACATCCACTCATTGCCCCTTGTCCTGTCCTTGGGCACCACTGGCTCCATCCTCTTGGCACTCAGCCTTTACATATTTATAAACATTAATGAGGTCACCCCTTAGTCTCCTCTTCTCCAAACTAAATAGACCCAGCTCCCTCAGCCTCTCCTCATAAGGAAGGACTTTCCTTATGAAGGACCATATGACCTTCATCATTTTTGGGACTACAAAATCACAGAATCTTCTAGCCACAAACCCAATGTTATGACTGCATGAGGCTGATACATCTTTTCTGAGACTATTCTTAGGAACAGGTGCTGCTCTGGTCACTTTTTGGGAAGATAACTGTTGTTTTGGAGGATCTGTGGGGATATCCAGTTCATGTGAGATGATGTGGTTTCCAGAAGCAATGCCAACTGACACCTGCTGAAGACCTGGCACACCAAATTTTGAATGGGTTTACAAGTTTCTCTCCCCAATACCAAATGGTATGATGTCTACCTCAAGCAGTCCCTTACACGTGGGCTGCTTCTAAACAAAAGTTTTTATAATTGTTTCAAAGATGCCATCTGTTTCTGATGAAAAACATGGTGAAACTGTGAACTCTCATAAAAATCAGCCTAGATTTCTCTTTTGAATGAAATCAGCTTAGTACTGAAGGGTATAACTTCAAAGATCTCAGAGATGCTGTTGCTCTCCAAAAGTACATGAAGCTCGTGGGTATTCCTAGATGAGAAACTTTCACACTAGTGTTTTATTTGCACCTACAGGGGAAATATTATGAAGATGGCCTTTTGGAGAGTTGTTTCTGGAAAAAACTAGACAGGAGTGGTTCAGGATTTCATTATTATTTTCATCTAAAACCAGTCTCTAGCTTGGTGGTTAAAGAGATGTCAATAAATATTTCAGCTGAAATCCTCAGAGTGCTTTTTGTTTTACCATGGACATCTTTCCCCATCTAGATACGAGTTTTGCCTAGCTTCAGGATATTTCTTAATATGCTGACCACAATGGTGTTTACATTCCCTAAGCAAGACTCCCTGCTTAGCCCATTCTTCTCCTCAGAAATACACTTGAGTGTAGCTGGCATGAGACAAAAAAGAAAACTTCCCTTGGACCAACACCAACACATTTCATCGAAGCTTCTGATCAAAGTGCAAGCAGAAACGAGAAACAAGGAAGGCAATAGCTGCAACAACTCAACAGCTATTGTGGAATTCCTTTAGGGAACCAGAAACCCTCCTTAAAGAATCTATATGGTGGCATTAGAGTACGAGCAGCATTTCAATAAAATGCTAAAAGGAAAACTTTCATTAAGAAAGTTTAATCATTTCCGTCAGTTTTGAGGTCAAAGAGGCAGAACAACAATACATGCTGGGGGGGGGGAAATGTTTCCTCTGTAGGAAGTGAAGAGCAAGTGAAAAGGAGGAATGCATTGGGTTCCAAAAGTCTGGGTACCACAATCCACCAGTGTGGCTTTGCAGTGCTTTATAGAAAATGCCTCTTTTTGTGACCACGACTATGACATTATGGGCAAAAGCTTGCTGTTGGTTAATCTGGTACAGCTCAGTCGGTCGTAGTTGAATAACTCCAGATGCAATAAAGTGGAATCTCTCTCATTTTAAACCTGACCATAATGAATGAAAAAAAAAAGTCCTTTGAATAATGAAAGAATAAGGAATGCACAATATGACTATGGCTTGAACACCCCGACACTGATCACAAGCCTGATAATGAAACTGAGTTTACTGCCCATGATATCTTTATTTTCACTTAAGCCAAAATATTTCCTGTGTGTAATTGCTTTGGAAGTTACAGCTCTGAGGCATGACACATTTTTGTGACGGCAGCATCAACGTGTAGAGAGAAACATTAGCGCTCAGTGTCAAGCACACTTGAGTTTTTCAATACACTTGGAGGAAGATACTCATAAAGGCTTATCACAATGGCAGAGAGGACTAATATTCCAGACAATTAGGCTTTCTGCTTCAGATGGGACAATTCAAATGCGGATGTCTTTAAAGCACATTTCCATCCCATTTATTGCTCACAGGAGGAAAAGAGATGCCTTTTTGTTTATAAAATGTAAGGCTGAAAACTGTCTGAACAGATGCTGGAGAGTGTAATGTCTCTCTTCCACTGCTGCAGAAACCACCACTTGGTCATCTCGTGGCCCTTTCTCACTAAATCTCATATAAATATGAGCATGATTTAAATTGTTATGGGTTGCAGAGGGTTACAGGGGTAGAAAACATAAAGCTAGAGTCATCCATCTGAACATCTTCCTTTTTCCTTCATGACATCTTCTTTAAAACTTAAAAAAAACCTGTGCCTGCTAAATAAAAGTGAAGGTCTTTGCCACCTGAATCTAAATTGAATATAATTGGGTACTTGTATGTCAAAGCACTCAGAGACATAAATCCAAGTATCAGCACATCAATAGGAAGGCAATTGGGTCACAAGATAACCTATAGTATATGTGATATATCTTCTTAAAGCTGTTCTCAGAATTCAAGGAATTCTTTTGTTAGGCACTGAGTGGATGTCTCTTATTAAGGGGGTGTTTATAATGGTGGACAATGCGATTCAGATATAGAGCCTACACTAGTCTTCCATCAAAGTTAGAGAGAAACCTAATAGCCTAAAATAAATCTCTGCAATACTTCAATGGCAGAACATTTGAGCAATTTTTAAATGTAGTCGTGAGTATCAGAAATGTATCTGAACTTAATGGAGAGCGCAGAGGTAAAGGAGACCTTGAAATGATCAAAACCCACTTGTCCAAGTAATTATGCAGAGAATTTCTAACATTTATTTTTCATGCCCAAACTAGTTAAGAAGCTTCAGCCAACACAAGAAGGAACCTTGGCCTAGTGATATGGACAGAGGATTTCATGTTCCAACAAGGGATATAAAAATGAAATGATAAATGCTGGCAGAAGCCTTACAAAATATTCTTAAGAAAGAAGAGAAGTCAAGAATAAAATTAAGTGGCAAAATCCTAAATAGGTAGAAATCTTTTAATTTTACCTTGTTCCTAATTTAACAGCCTCCTGGTTCAATCACAAAGGGTAGGGGCAGTGCTTACCGTAGAACATATCAAATCCATAATCATTTAGTTGAAAATGGGGTTATGATGACAGGGCAGCAGAGTCATTGCTAATGCTGGCTACTAAGTAGATCAGCAAAGCCAAGTAGCTGGCTCTGATAAACTGAGATGTAGAGGCTTCCTTGAGATAGTGACTTAATTTAGCCCAGCCAAGTCTACAATACACTCAAACAGACATAACTCTGCTTTATGACACTCCTTACTGCAGCATATGCACACAATCCCTTCCCTTTCCACCACGCTATATGGATTTTCTCAATGCATGCAAATGTATCCAAGATGGCTCATTTTGTTATCAATTCCCCAAGTGCTGGCATTCTAATCATTAACTAATTGTCTCTGTGCTCTATTGGCAACTTGGCCACCTTCTTGCTAATTTTTGCTGACATGATGGAGGCCCTTGAAGAACTGGGTTAACCTTTCAATGTCCATTGAAGATCCACAGGTCTGATGACGATTGATTGACCTGGCCTCTATGTTAGATAAAACCTCATCAGCTTTCCAAGTGATTTGTGTAATGAGGCGTCAGTAATTGACAACAGGTAAGTGAACTTCGAAGTCCCCTTCTTTACTGCTCTGCAAAAATGAGGAGGAAATTCAAGCATCTGCCACGAGCACAAACTTGTAAGAGTTAGCAGAAAATATGGATGCCTATGTGTGCATTGCAACATCAAATTGTCTTTTGCTTACAGATACACACATGAGCACAGGTGTGATGTGTTCAAAATGTATGCCACTTGAGTGCTCTTACATATATGACTGCTATGTGCCTTTTACATATGCATATGGGTGTATGCATATGTTATGCATATATGCTGTACTTGGTTTGCTACAGAAGCATATGTTAGCTTCTGTCTTCTCATAAAATCTTCTGCATGGCTTAGGAGTCTGTATAGCTCACATCAGTCTGGATTATGGCAAGGTAAAGCTACAAAATATCTTCTGTTTCCAACTGCTTGCTGAACATTCAAGGAATAAATTGCAGCTGGCTACCAGAGTTGTTGGGTGTCTGCCTAACCCTGACTTTATTAAGAAGAAGAATGAAATGCTCTCAGGTAAGCAGAGGATAGCTGCCTCTATGGTTTTTAAAGGCAGCTTCACAGCTCTACACTGGTTTCCTCAGTGGTGCTACGTGAACTATAAAAAGGGCTGCATTCTCCTCTCCACATGAATCAGTTCTGTTGCTTCTATTTCTGGTCATTGGTACATCATAGAATGGTTTAGGTTGGAAGTGACCTCAAAGATCATCTAGTTCCAACCCCATGTCATAGGCAGGGACACCTCCCACTAGAACAGATTGCTCAAGGCCTCATCCAACCTATCCTTGAACACCATCCACCACCTCTCTGGGTAATCAGTGCCAGTATTTCACCACTCTCACGGTAACATGCAGTTTAAATCTCCCCTCTTCCAGTTTAAACTCATTAGTCCTTATCCTGTCATTACAAGACCTTGTCAGTAGTCCCTCCCCAGCCTTCCTGCAGGCCCCCTTCAGATACTGGAAGGCCACACCAAGATCTCAAAGCCTTCTCTTCTCCAGACTAAAGAGCCCCAGCTCTCGTAGCCTGTCCTCATAGCAGAGCTGCTCCAGCCCTCTGAACTTCTCTGGACTTGCTCCAACAGTTCCATGCCCTTCTTTTGTCGGGGGCTCCAGAACTGCACACAGTACTCCAGGTGAGATCTGACAAGAGCAGAGTAAAAGGGAAGAATCACCTCCCTTGCCCTGCTGGCCACACTTCTCTTGATGTAGCCCAAGACATGCTTCCAAACAAGTCTTTTTAAAGTATGACTCAGTTTTATGTCATCAAGATACAGTCTAATTGATTAAAATTATTCTAAAAATGGAACTGAATTTGCTGTGCCATAAATCTCTATCGTTGTCTTCTTTTAATTTTATATTAAATAGCCATAAAACTCTCCACGTGGGACAATAATACAAGATGAAATAAGAGCAAACAGTATTAACAAAGACTAATCCTCTGGCTGATACAGCACAGCCAGTCAGAGAGTATGAAATGTTCCATCTATGCTGACAGGCACCAGCTATACACACCAAAAGGACAAGCACACATGCTCAAGCAAAATGGCAGTGTAGTAGATCTGTTCACAACTATGTAATTAAAAGAAAAAAAAGAATTAATTAAATCCCACCCCAAATTCTGGGTTTTGTACCCTAGTTCCTCTGTGGTAAATGAGAAATATCTTCTGCCTTCCCTCTTTAGCTCCATCTCCCTGCATTTTCTTCATTCCTTTCAATTTTTTTGTGCCAAAAATACTTGCAGTTTGCAGATAACTCTGTGTTGCTGTCCATGTGGCCATCAGTGCTTTTCATCTGATGACACAGACAGAACTGGCAGCTCTTGTCAGAATTAAGCCAATATAATCTCACACACGTATGTGCATCTCTGTTTGATTACTTTGCTCAGCGTTTATTGCATCTTGAAGGTTTTTGAGAGTCTGTTTACTTCATCTTCATCCTCAGTCTCTTATTTGGATTTGGCAACATATCACTTACAATAAAGTTCAACTGATAATAATGATAATTAAATATTACTGTAGACATTAGGACACTACAGAAATTGCCTGCTTGAAAAAAAAATAGAATGAACCAGGCAGAAAGGGTCCTGGTGGATAGTAGCTGAACATGAGCAGCAGTGTGCCCAGGTGGCCAAGAGAGCCAATGGTATCCTGGCCTGTATCAGGAACGTTTGGCCAGCAGGAAAAGGGAGGTTATTCTTCCCCTGTACTCAATGCTGGTCAGGCCACACCTTGAGTGCTGTGTCCAGTTCTGGGCTCCTCAATTCAAGAGAGATGTTGAGGTACTGCAACATGTCCAGGGAAGGGCAACAAAGCTGTTCCTCAGCCCTGTGAGGAGAGGCTGAGGGTGTTTAGCCTGGAGAAGAGAACGCTCAGGGCAGATCTCATTGCTGTCTACAACTACCTGAAGGGAGGCTGCAGCCAGGTGGGAGTTGGTCTCTTGTCCCAGGCAACCAGCAACAGAACAAGGGGACACAGTCTCAAGTTGAGCTGGGGAAGGTCTAGGCTGGATGTTAGGAGGAAGTTCTTCCCAGAGAGAGTGATTGGCATTGGAATGGGCTGCCCAGGGAGGTGATGGAGTTGCCATCCCTTGAGGTGTTAAAAAAAAGCCTGGCTGAGGCACTTAGTGCCATGGTCTGGTTGATTGAACTGGGCTGGGTGCTAGGTTGGGCTGGATGATCTTGGAGATCTCTTCTAACCTGATTGATTCTATAATTTTGTGATTTGTCTTGTAGTATCTTTGAACAAGGTCTGAGTCCCTGTTTCTTCGTATGTCATAAACCACATCTACTGGAAAACTCTCCTGAGTTGGAATTTATAAGACTTGTCTGCATTTTTAAAACATCCTTTTCAAAGCATTTAAAAGGAAGATCATATACTACTGCCCAACAATATCTCCTGTCATAAAGAAAACAGAAATACTCTAAAATGTTGACAGTGTTAGTTGACATGAAACAAAATGCATAAAATCCTGGCACAGCTGAAGTCAATGGTAAATCTGATACTGACTTCCACAGGCAAAGGATTTCTATAATGCTTCTTATGTACCCTGGTGAGTTGTTAATGTCCAGTCCTGATTTTATTGGAGGAAACTACCAGTTTTTTTCAATTGAAATACTTAAGGCTTATCCCTTGAAAAGCAAAGACTCAAGCAAACAAGAAAATGAAGACACATTGACCACTTAGCACCAGCCTATTATCAAAAGATGACAAACAACTCCCAATCCTCATGCAGTGCCAGTTTTCCTCCCTACAGTGCTGGGCAAAGTTCTGTTATGACAGACCTGCTTTTACATTTTTTCTCTTTAAATCCAGCAAGCACTGCAGCTCTTCAGGGTTAGCCCTATTCAAAGCTTTTCTCAGCATCGTGTGAACGCTACAGAGTGACTTGGTAGTGACTTCCCTGCACCTATGCCATGTCCTGGTGACTTTGATGAAACTAAAGATTAAGTATTCCCTATCCATAGGCAGAGATCACGAATACAACCAGAGACCAGTTCAGTGATGCACCTGATTCTAGAAAAAAAATGGATCTTCAAAATGACCTCTCAGAGAGGAGGCATTTTTGATGTGGGTTGTCAGTGAGATAGTTTTCCACAGCCTATCTTGGCTGCAAAATCCAATCTCCATCATTACCACGCACATCATCAGTTCGCAAGAGCAAGATCGTACAGGCACATTGTGGTATTCTTCACCGTTTGAAATGTCTCGAGTTCAGTTAAAACAAGGCAGAGAGAGATCCAAAACATAAATATGGAAAACATAAATTAGCATATTAAAAAAAAAATGTCAGAAGTGTCTGGAATCCTTGGAACTGAACCTACCATAAATATACAAAATTAATGACCTAAGCCTAGAGGAGAAGGAATTTTTTTTTCTTCTTAAGATATTCTTTACTTTCTTGTTTTTGCATTTCTAGATCTAAATTATTAATAGCTTCTCTACTTTTAGTTTGGAGATTGGATGTAAATTATTGAATTTTATAATAATCTTTGTACTCAATTATATGTATTTGTCTGTATCAAAAATGTTATGTCATTATGGAAGCAGTAAGTTGAAATTATTCTAACATATATATAAGGATATTCATATTATCAATATATGATGCAATATTAATGTAAGATTATATATATATTAAAAGTTGTCACTGTGAACTTTCAAACTGTAAAGACTTTGAGATACATAAATATATTTGAAATATAAAAATAGTTATATATTTATCTATGAGGAGAGGCTGAGGGAGCTGGAGGTGTTTAGCCTGGAGAAGAGGAGGCTCAGGGCAGATCTCATTGCTGTCTACAACTACCTGAAGGGAAGTTGTAGCCAGGTGGGGTTGGTCTCTTCTGCCAGGCAACCAGCAATAGAACAAGGGGACGCAGTCTCAAGTTGTGCTGGGGTACGTATAGGCTGGATGTTAGGAGGAAGTTGTTGGCAGAGAGAGTGATTGGTGTTGGAATGGGCTGCCCAGGGAGGTGGTGGAGTTGCCGTCCCTGGAGGTCTTCAAGAAAAGACTGGATGAGGCACTTAGTGCCATGGTCTAGTTGACTGGATAGGGCTGGGTGATGGGTGATGGATTGGACTGGATGATGTTGGAGGTCTCTTCCAACCTGGTTGATTCTATGATTCTATGATTCATATATCAGTTATATATATATATATATAAAGAAAATATATACAGAAGTAATGCCTAATATGTAACACCATTTAAAAAGAACCTAGAATCAGCCAGGGTTGGAAAGGATCACAAAGATCATCTAGGTCCAACCCCACTGCCATGGGCAGGGACACCCGACTCTAGATTAGGCTGGCCAAAGCCTCACCCAGCCTGGCCAAACCTCAACATGTTTATGTTAAAACCTTTGGAAATACAAACTTACCAGCTAACTGAAAACAGAAACATGAGGTTCTGATTGAATATATTACATTTAAAGTACAGATTTTATTGATAAAATCTGTTGCATCTTCTATATTATATGGTATGCAATAAAGAAAAATCTAAACCGTGTGATAATGTTTGTGTTAACAACTAATAGTGGAAAAGGAAATTTTTTAGTTACCTAAGAATTCCTCAATTTTATACCACTACATATATTTTTTAAATGAATCCAGCAACAGAAGTTTGTGAGAAAGTGTTGATGGTTGAAGTGGCAAAGACTTCAGGTGGACACAGGTTGTATGAGTATAATTTTTGAGAGCACTGAAATGGTTTAGGAGTTTGAGTCTGACTTCCAAAGAAAACTCTGAGCAGTTTACATGGCTTGAGTCTGCTCCAGAGAACACACAAGAATGGGAAGTCTGTGGAAAGATTCACATTTCCTTCAGCTGCCTTAGTTCCAATATATTTGATGCATTCACGCAGCTCATAGGCTGCTGGGACAAAGTTGCTGTGACTGTTTGGGGTAGGTGTAGGCTTGCTGAGTGAGTTACTTGCATGAATTGTATTTTGGGCTAATCTGAATACCAGAAGTCACTCTATGCATGCAGTGTTGCATTCAGCACTATATCTCCTTTGCAAACAGCTGAATATTTTTCTCTTAGCTCCACTCTAGAACAATTCATCTTCATGGAATCCCAGACAATAGTGCAACAGAAGCCCATGAGTTACTTGGATGGTACAACCAAGAGTCTGTGTTTCTTGTTACTCAAATCAGCTTACACAAAGCTCACTTGGATCATGGATTATGCAGTAAGTATTGGATGAAGACCATTTGTGGTTATGTATTCACATTAGAACAAGGCAGGTGTGAAAATTCCACAAAACTAGCAGGAACAATGATCCCAGCAAACTCCTTCCTCTCTGCTGGTTCCTATTACCATAGGCAGAGCAGAAATCTGGCATCCATTACTAATGACAATAAGTAAACCTGGTGCTTAATCAATCTAATAAAGAATGTTGTTGCCTTGGGCAATTGCTTATGTATGTTGCCTACTCACAGGACCACCAAGCTGAGCATCAGCAGAATTCTATCTTTGGCTCAACCCACATGTGCTCATGTTTTCTTGTCTCTAATGTAATTATTTTAAGATACTCACAACATTATTAGGCTGTCATATAAAGGAAGTTTTGGTGAATACAGTTTTCTTAGAGGTGCTCTCTTCAAACCTCTCTCAATATCTCCTGGCCTATCTTCTTAAGCATTTGGTCTGAAAACAAACATATGAGAATAAAAAGAATCCCTCCTCTCTATGGTGAAGGTACCAGTACAGGCTGTTTCTGATGGACTGGGAAAGAAACTCTCTTATATCTAACATAAATGATTTTAGGCACCAAACTATAAAGCTCCTGCACTGCTGTAGCTTTTCTAAGTAATTATTCATGAAAGTAGGTCACACTCTCTTTCTTCTGCTGCTCCCACCCTCCCCACTCTGGCCTTGACCAGGGACTCTTGTTTAAAGCTGGAGAAATCTTCATGAAAACAGTTTTGTGAAATTTAATGTTTGCTTCACTAATAGGTAGGGTCTGGGCTGTTTTCTGTGACAAGTGTGGTCCCAGAAATTCCCAGCTGGGTTTTTTTGCAAGTCCCAGCCCAGTGCCCGTACCTTTAGCTCTGTGTTTCTTTGATATACTCTTGATTGAATACATTGTCTGGAGCTCAGTGAGAGCAGTTTCTCTAGATTCAGTTATCTTCTATATTTCTTTTTCTTCTATATACTCTTTATATTTCTACCTAGGCTATTAGGTAGTGACAAGACTAGGGGGAATGGAGCAAAGCTGGAGGTGGGGAGATTCAGACTGAACGTGAGGAGGAAGTTGTTCAGCATGAGGTGGTGAGAGCCTGGAATGGGTTGCCCAGGGAGGTGGTTGAGGCCCTGTGCCTGAAGGCACTTAAGGCCAGGCTGGATGAGGCTGTGGGCAGATGGATCTAGGGTAGGGTGCCCTTGCCCATGGCAAGGGGAATTGAATAAGATGATCCTGGTGGTCATTTAAGTGACTGCTTACAAAACAGCAGAAATCTGAACTCAAGAGTACTTTTTTTTTTTTTTTTTTTTTTTTTTTTTTGGCCATTTTATAGAGGACAGGAATCTCAGATCCAAGAGGGGCAGGATGGTCCCCAGTGAGTCTGCAGGAGATGCAAAGCATGAAAGACACTATGAAGTCCACATTATGTTCCCACAGAGATCCATAAATCCCAGGCGTTTATTGCTTCTAGACAATATGTTTGGGCAAGGTCCTTTTCTCCAAGTCTCTATGCCAGATAAATCCCAGTCTTACAGAATCAATACACCCTTCTCCTTCTCCAAGTGGTACTTTGAGATGCTGCTCTGCACTGAGGTCACAGGGGTTTAGAAGAAATTTATTAGAGATTACTTTAAAGATGCTACTGACCCTCATTTTCTACTTGTGCAGCACAAACCAGTTGTCAGCTGACAACATAATGAAAGCTTAAATACAGCTCTCTGCTGTGATTACTATATCTAATTGCCAGGCTGGCTACTTATTGTCCAATTACAACAGCAGTGTCTGAGACCTGCAGTGGAAGAGCTCTCAGTGAGTCTATTTCCATCTGTGGGAAGGAGAACTGCTCCTTATAGCACTGCACAAGCCCCCACTGCAGCCTAAAAGCACCTGTCTTGCTACACAAAGTCCATGGAAGGTGTCTCCATCAGGATCAACTTTACTTTTCAGTTGCATCAGAGACAATTTTGATCTCTGCTCTCATCAGGTTTTTTTTAGCATGTCCCAAAGCAATCAATCAGCTTTGGGTTTGGTTTAATACCTTAAAAACTGACTCACTTTACCTTGCACTGACAAATAATTCTTTCCCTAGTCCCTGCTCTGTTCTGTTGGTGAGATTTTGACTGTTTGTCCCCTGAGTTTCCATGGAAATGCTTCATTATTGTTGTCAAGAATGGACAATCTAAATAGGTTTTAGAAAGTATAAATGAAAAACTTTGCAAAATGCACTCATAGCTGTCAACCTCTTCCAGCAAAATTTTGTTTCATTCTTGTTTGTTGTGGTTTTTTAATGAGCAGATTCAATATCTGCACTGAATTGGTTGTGGTATTGTAAGAAGGTATAATTTAAATGTACTTAAAAATGGAAAAGATATACTCCCCATGCTTAAAAATGTATGAGAAGATAAAAGTTCAGAGGGACCTGGATGAACTTTCAAGAACATTGGTATAGATGACATTTCTTCTCCTTTGCAAAGTAGAAAGGGGAAGAGGCAATCAATGTTACTCAAGGCTCATTTAAGTAAATAAAAGCTTTAATAAACAACCTAACTTATTTTTTCTTAAAGGTTTTCTTGCCATTTCCTATCTGCAGGACCACATTACCTGTGTCAGCTCTGTAAGAGCACATCCCAATTGTTTGCATGAAGACTGTTTGCAGGATTGGGGCTATCAGGAGGAAAGACAAAAGAATCTCAAAATATTCCTTTATTTCCAGATGTTTTCTGCAAATAACTAATTTCTGAATCCACTTTTTATCCTTGCTAAACTCCTCACTGTGCTTCCTTTAAGGAAACACGTTCATCCATAACTCTACCAGGTGCATAGCCACATGCTTATCTTTTGTCATCAAAGTAAGAAAAATTCAATATAAAATTCTTTCATTAGCTCATCATTGCCCAATTATTTGTAGAATCAGAATCAACCAGTTGGATGAGCAACCAAGCTCATCCAGTCCAACCTAGCACCCAGTCCTGTCCAATCACCCAGACCATGGCACTAAGTGCCTACCTAGGCTTTTTTTGAACACTTCCAGGGATGGCAACTCCACCACCTCCCTGGGCAGCCCATTCCAATGCCAATCACTCTGCCAACAACTTCCTCCTAACATCCAGCCTAGATTTCCCCTGCCACAACTTGAGACTGTGTCCCCTTGTTCTGTTGCTGGTTGCCTGGGACAAGAGACCAACCCCCACCTGGCTACAGCCTCCCTTCAGGTAGTTGTAGACAGCAATGACAGCAATGAGATCTGCCCTGAGCCTTCTCTTCTCTAGGCTAAACACCCCCAGCTCCCTTGTCCTGTTGGCCACACTGTTCCTGTTGCAGGCCAGGATGCCATTGGCTCTCTTGGCCACCTGGCCACACTGCTGGCTCATGTTCAGCTACTATCCACCTGTACCCTCAGGTACCTTTTTTTCTAGTTGCTCTCCAGCCACTCTGTCCCCAGCCTGTAGTGCTGCTTGGGGTTGTACACTGCTGTGTGTTAACAGACTTCAAGCATGTTACAAAAGCTGCACTAAATTTATTGCTGAAATAGGCTGTGGAAAGACTGTTTTAATGTAAATTTACCCCAAACAAGTGTGAAGTTTTAGAGATGATGACATTTTTCTTATAGATTATCTCAGGCTATCCTCTGCTTCATGGTACTGAATAGATTGAAGCAAAGTTAAAATCAGAATCTTTCCCTTAAATTTTTAGGACTGCTTCACAAGTGCCTTTTTATGTACACTGATACTACACTGGCTGTGTGTTACTTTTTATTTCCCTCCAGTTGAGCCTTTTTCATCAGGCTTTCACTTCTACCATTATGTCTAATAAGTACACCCAAGCCAAAAGTGATTTATGTCAGCAGAGAGGCTTCTGTTACGTTCAGCAGACTTTGAACTGGAATCCTAATTTGGTGTTTTCCTCACCTTAACTTTCTTTTCAGATAGTTGTTATGTAATGCCTAGAGCACACGGGCAGGAGACAGATTTCAGCTGCAGTTCCTCCTGAGGAATAACGTTGGGTTTGTATGGCCTTTATAAAATGCATATATCTGTGTTATATGCACAGCTATATATAATGTTTACATGCACAACTTGAAGTTTACTTCTACAATCTGTGTGTATAAAACAGTCACAAACCTACTCTTATCCTGTTTAAATACTTTTAAAATACAGTGGCTTCTTTTTTTCACTAGAGCCAGTCTGCAGCTGGTATCGAAATCTTATTCTGTGCCTAAGAGATGTGGTACTGGATGAATTTCCTTCTTGATTTTCAAGATAAACTTTGTGTTAATTTGTAATTTTCTATTTAGCAGCTGATGAAGACTGACAAATGGGAATTTCCTGGGCAATTTGTGCTTTACTAGTGTTTTTTTTTTCCTGTGGCTAGAACCTATTAATACAAATCACATTAAAAACCTCAGTTTCCATCGATGCTGTTTGCATAGTCAGAGCTTTCAGTACAATTTCACTATTTGATAGATGTTAGGTATTTAACTCTTGTCATTTTTTTTACAGGCATTTCAGCCCAAGAGAAGCAAAATGTCCTTCAAAAAGTTTTCTTGCCTTAATTATTTGACAGCCTCCTTTTTATTCTTGTGCAGCTAAAGAAAAGAGAGGAAAAAAATTCCTTACGTGTGTGGCTTTTGGAGACTGGTGAGAGAAATGCGAACAGAGTGGGTAGTGTGGGGAATCTTTTTCAGATGTTGTGATGCAAAGGATTTTCTCTTTCATCTCCCAAACCCTGTAGATGGAGCCCTCCACTAAGATCTTGCTGTATCTCTAGTACAGATTGACTTCTTTTGGGTTGATGATGATTGATCGTGTTGTTTTCTTCATTACTTTAAACCTAATCAGTGCTTGGTGTAATTTGAGTAATGATTGCTCATTATTGGCAATTGTGAAGTTTAAGGCTTTCTTCATTTTACCTCACAAGACAGCCAGTTGGGAGATGTTCCTACATCCCCATTTGGGCAGTGTTTGAGGTAAGAGAAGGGGGAAGCATCATCAGCGAGAGGTAGTGAAGGTGAGAGGTGAAAGCTTTTTGCAAGTTTATTACTGACTGTTTTCTTGGCAGGAGGCTCCTGGTGTTACCCCCACCATCAGATCTGATAACGAAAAAATGAGTTTCTCAGCAGACTATATCATTTAGGCCTTACTCAAATCCCTCAGTTCACTAAATCATGCTATTCCCTAATAATGTGCCTTATAAAATTGTATGGATGGATTTGCAAGTATATGGGAGGGGTTGGGGGGGCAGGGGTATAACCAAACAAAAAAATCAAACCACCCAAAAAGCAGAAAGAAAAGATGATAAAAGAGAATCATATACAGGCCAAAACTACATTGTTTCTCATCATCCAATTTTTGCAGCTAACTTTGTTATTTTAAATTAAGAATAAGGGGAATTATTGCATAATGGAGTGGTTGATTTACAGGCATTAAGCTTGGTAAGCAGAGAAAAAGATGTTAAGCTGTTCAGTACCCGGAGGACACACCATAGGAGCCTGGCTAAGCCCTTCATTTGTGCTGAAATTATGCTAAGGACATAATGAAAATCTATATAAATCAGAAAATTTCAGGTTCACAGTTCTAGGAGTAAGGACAGTTTGTCTTCCACAGGCACAGCACTACCTAAGAGTACATGATTATACATAATGGTTTATCCAAGCATAGCAATAACAAAAAAACCCCAAAACTAACCCAGAATCACCAATCCTTTCCATGTTAGTAATTCTTACCACTTGCTTTGGACATATTAATCCAGGAGTCACATGTGATGTCTTGTGAATTGTTTTATCAGTTAAAAAAACAGCTGTGTAGTTCACCCAAGACAAAATATATGGTGCTTGCATTAAACACTACAGATTTATCCAGGCTGTTTTCAATGCTGAGATTTGCATTGACACAAATCATTCAGAGAACAGGTTAGTCAACGGTTGCACTAAAACACTGGGACTTTTTTTTGGAGTTGTCATTCACATCCTTATAAAAATGTGCACTAAACACAGAACATATGAACCTCAATTTGTTCCACAGTAAACCAGCTAATTCTGAGGTGAAAGGCATCCCAAGACATCAATGAAGCTTGCATGGAGCTATTCTCTCTGTAATTCCAGAAGGCACTTTGCAGGAGAGAAAGCAGGGATGCTCTCTCTCCCTACCTTACTGAGCTGACATCTAACAGCCAAGAGCATAGTATCAGTGACACACTCAGTAACTGAGGTGCCTTCAAATGAGGAGGTGATGTGTTTCCTACCCGACATGATCACACTCAGCCTTAGGGGCAGTTTCGGTGCATGCAGCAGCACTGATAGAAAGAGTCTTAGCAACAGCCCAGGCGCTTGCTGGAGGAGACAAGATATCTCATTTACTTAAGTTAGACCAGAGAACCCCAGCATGGATGAAGCCAAGCTTTTTTTTTTTGTTTCTCCCTTCATCCTTCTCCTTTGCTTTCTCTTTTCCCCCCTGTACTGAGACTCTGCCTACTATGACTATGCAAGTAAAAATAAATACATTCTGATATCATAACATCACAATAATGTGATCGTTTGAATTCATACTGAGAACAGTAAAAACAATATGCTCTCTGATTGAATTATTCAAGCTCTTAGCTTTTAAGTTTCAATTATAGATACAAACACTGTATGCAAGAGAAACTGAGCAATAAACAGCATTTTCTAGCTGAGGTATAAAAAGCAGTGAGATGTGGAAAATGATTTTTTTTTAAAGATGAGAGTGCAGCCCATCATTAAGATCAAATCTATGAGAGTAGGAGCTCTGCGAAGCACAGTGTTGCTGTAGTACACTACTCCAGATGTAATACCACACAGACTGACTTGGCTGTGATTCTGACTTATTCAGTAATTACAAGCAACAAAGAAAACAGGCGGCTGATAAGTGTATGTTCAAATACCGACTTTGGATAACAAGCAATATGCAAACCCATCAAAATAAGTATAGGAAGCAAAAAGATGTTTCAAGTTCTTCTTAGAAACACACACACACACAGAGACACAAAAATATTGCATGCTTTTTAAAAGGAAACAAACCCAAGGCAAATGGTTTGCCATTGTTTGTGAAGATGCACAGGGCAATGTTAAAGCCTGAGCGTGCGCTGTGTGCTTTCTCACATAAGGAACTGTACCAACACTATTTATGTCTTAGAAGACTTCTGCAAAAATATGTTATAGTCTTACAAGCCTAAGTATGCATACTGGAGCATATGCATGTGTGAACTAAAATAAATAAGAATCATTTCATTTAATAAAGATTAAAACCACAACAGAAAATCAGGATATTTATAGCCCTAAATTAACTCTCCATGTTGTTGCTATAATCCACGTTACTGATTCTCCGCCCCCACCCCCCCTCCTAAAACACACACAAAGATCTCATGTCTGCATTTGGGGATGGATGCTGCAAGGCTGTGTGCATCTATCTGTAATTTCTTTACCAATCTCACAGAAGCCAGCTGCATTGTCTAGCTGGCTGCTACTGCTGACCTAATGAAGGAGAGCCACAGAGAGCTGTTTAACTTTATGTGCTGCGAGAAGCCATACTTACATCAAATGTTGAAAGTTACTCTTTCAAAAAGCACAGAACTGAACCACCTAATGTTCTAGCAGCTCTCAGAATTCTTCTTCTTAGCTTGTGGTTAAAAAAAAAAAAAAAATTAAACCATATTGGAAGCTTCAGAAGCAGTTATGAGCAGATTCATTTTTCAGTAGGGATTATCTTTCTGGATGCATTTTGAAGTACAGAAATAATGAGGTCCTTTTCTGGGGGAGAATCCAAAAAGTTAACTACTTTGAAAAAGCTAATTCTTCCCCACAAAAATATGTTGTAATGAAATTTTTTCATGGCCCAAGCCACTCGATTTCCTGCAATGCCTAGAAGTGCTTTGGCCATGGAAGCACAGCAGAAACTACTGCTTCTCCCCAGTGAGTTCCTAGAGAAGCTAGAACTTTTAATTCCTGGCTACTGGTCAGACTGGTTTCAGATGGGAGTGCAGCCTGCTGCTTCTCTAACGCTTGGCCATCCACTCCTGCTCAGGCAGAAAGCTGATGAGAAAAGGAATGCTTTTGCCTCACAGTTTAGTTTGCAGCTGGATCTGCTCCTTCACTGCTTCTCTGGGTGGCTGCAGAAGTGCTCAGCCAGGCACAAGGCAGAGCTGGTAGGAGGTCAGTAAACCACAGAGAGATAGGGAATGGAGTGGGGCCAAGATTTCTCTTGCCAGCAGGGCTGGTTTATACTGAGTTAAGCTGTTCACCAAACCACAGGCTGATTTATTTTTAATGGCATTCTCTAGTAATGCAATGGCATTTACTGCTAGTCTGAAAGGAAGAGAGCAAACTAGTTGGGGAGCTGTAAATACAGAGGACAGTTATTCTGTTTTGCATAAGGAAATAACTGTGGAAGAGAGATTAGTACAGCTGAATCAACCTTTTTTTTTTTTTTTTAATGTGCATTTCTGGCCACTTCTAGATATGTAAATAAAATATATGATCAGGTTACACTAAAAGAGGTGGCAGATGCATAAAACCAGACATGCAAATGTTAGATGTGAGCACAAATTTAAACACTAAAAGCATTTTTCTTTCCTTTTTAATTGAATTCTGATTTGAGATCCAATTTCTTGGTAAACAATATGTAGGTACATCAATATATCCCTAACTAAAAAACTTCTAAACCCAAGATTTCCACTTTTTTTTTGGCATATTTTTCATCATTTATCACTGTGATTAGTTTTAGATTAGGCCAATATGTATTCCCATTTTAAGTTGTTTTGAAAAAGATGCAATATTGATTGCACGTGTTTTCCCACATCAACATGAGCAGAATATGAATGATAAATACACTCTCTGTGGATGTTTTGAATACAGCAACATTTGGGGGTTAATGAAGGTAAAGGAAAAGCTCTCAGAATTGTTGGCCTTCTGCCATAAAACTAGAGGAGTAAACTGGAGCTGGAATTTCCAGTTCTGAGGGAGTTGAAATAAAAGAGCAAAACTCCTGGTCTCCAAGCACAGCGCATTGCCCTGCCCATGAAGCTTAGGTTCATGCCCTGCCACGAGTGGAGAGCCATGAAGTGGTACTGGCTGATGGAAACTGCGGTCTAGTGGCTGCAGTGTTATTCCTCTTTTATTTGGCCATATTGGAAGAAGAGGTGAAGAGATGATGCCACATGTCAGAAATAATTACAACGCTATCAGTCTCAGGGAAGTAATGACTTTGGCTAGGGCCACTGAGAATACAAAACAATATTTTTTTGGAGAAAAAATAAGGTCAGTGTTTGGGAAGATCACCAGAACTAGGGCTGGGTGAAAATAGCAAATTTTGAAGCCAATTCTTCTGGTTTTTTTCCAGCAAAAATATCAAGCTACATCACCGATAAGTCACAGGAAATGTCAGTTATCTTTTTGTTGCATCTTGGAAGAAGGCAAAAGTGTCTCTTTTAGCTGGATTTCCACAGTCTGGAGCTGACAGACATAATCCAAAATCAAAACTGTGAATCAAAACTGTACTTGCTGTCCTTGGTGTGGTTCTGCAGGCTGACACTTCAACACATCACAAGAGGAACTCTAAGAATGATTTTTTTTTTAGGATTAGGTTTTGAGGAAGCAAATTTTGAAGAATCAAGGCACAGCTGTCTTCCCTTTGAAACCCATTAAATTATCCCAATACATTCAACAGGTCTCTACTTGCACACAACAGGTCTCTACTTGCCACAACAACCCCATGCAGCGCTAGAGGCTGAGGACAGAGTGGCTAAAGAGCAGCCAGACAGAGAGGGACCTGGGGGTACTGGTTGACAGCTGACTGAAAATGAGCCAGCAGTGTGCCAAGGTGGCCAAGAAGGCCAACAGCATCCTGGCCTGTATCAGAAATAGCGCAGCCAGCAGGACCAGGGAGGGCATTCTGCCCCTGTACTCATCACTGGTGAGGCCACACCTTGAGTACTGTGTCCAGTTCTGGGCCCCTAAATTTAAGAAAGATGTTGAGGTGCTTGAAGGGCACCAAGGCTGGTGAGGGGGGCTGGAGCACAGCCCTGTGAGGAGAGGCTGAGGGAGCTGGGGGTGTGCAGCCTGAAAAAGAGGAGGCTCAGGGGAGACCTTATTGCTGAAAGGAGGCTGTAGCCAGGTGGAGGTTGGTCTCTTCTCCCAGGCAACCAATGACAGAACAAGGGGACACAGTCACAAGCTGTGCCAGGGCAAGTTTAGGCTGGATGTTAGGAAGAAGTTATTCATATAAAGAGTGATTGCCATTGGAGTGGGCTGCCCGGGGAGATGGTGGAGTCACCATCCCTTAAAAAGAGGCTGGATGAGGTGCTTAGTGCCATGGTTTAGTTAATTAGAAGATGTTGGGTGATAGGTTGGACTCGATGATCTTGAAGGTCTTTTCCAACCTGATTAATTCTGTGGTGCTACTTTTTCAATGTCCCAATGAGTTCTAACTGCTGGGGAGATATTTTTCAGTCTTTTGCATGCTTCTATGCTCTACCACAGAAAGATGAAGTCTATTTCACACATATGTTAGTGAGATTAGGGAGTCTTGCAGCTCAGAAAGTTTAATCAATCCCTTTCCACAGGAACTGGTCCTGCAGCCCAAAGATCTGCTGCTCTGCCCTAGCTGTTAGCTTTGTACACTGGGGCTTCCTCATTGCTAGTTGGGCAAATACGCTCTTATGGCCAGGAGGGACAATGCCATTCTGGGGTATTAGAAGGGGTGTGGCTAGGTTCTCCTGGTCCTCTACTCTGCCCTGGTGAGGCCACATCTGGAGTATTGTGTCCAGTTCTGGTCCCCCAGTTCAAGAGGGGCATAGAACTGCTGGAAAGAGTTCAGCACAGAGCCACAAAGATGCTGAAGGGAATGGAACATCTCCCTTATGAGGAGAGCTTGAGGGAGCTGGGGCTGTGCTGCTTGGAGAAGAGGAGGCTGAGAGGTCACCTCAGCAATGGTTATCAATATGTGTAGAGTGAGTGGCAGGAGGCTGGAGCCAGGCTCTGCTGGGTGATGGCCAATGACAGCACAAGGGGCAATGGGGGGAAGCTGAGGCATAGGAAGTTTCATTTAAACATGAGGAGGATTTTTTTCCCTGTGAGGGTGACAGAAGCCTGGAACAGATTGCCCAGAGGGGTTATTCAAAACCTGCCTGGGTGTGTTCCTGTGTGATCTGAAGGAGATTCTGCTCTGGCAGGGGGGTTGGACTGGCTGAGCTTATGAGGTCCCTTCCAGCCCCTGGCACTCTGTGATCCTGTGATTCTCTGCAGTGTGCCTGACCAGATCATCAAAAGCTCCTGTATGTTTCGCACATACTTGACTTGTTTTGCCAAGCAACAAAAACATAGCTAAAGCACTGCATGCTTGTCCTGAGAGATGATTAACAAGGGTAATTTGCATGTGAAATTGGTGAGATCATGGAACAGGAAAATATGGCAGCAACGTACCCCTTAGAGAGACAAATGAAGCCAATCATGACAGTTAAAAACCGAGACTGATCTTTACAAGGCTCCTTTAAAAATCAACAGCCAAACCGACTGGCAAGTAGAGGCTTCTCTACAACACACCATATCTTTGCTAGGTTGCTCCTACCAGAGAAGTTCTTTCCCCCTAAAGTTCATAAGACTTCCCACTGGGGAATGACAGCAAATATGAGCTGTTTACCAGAAGCTGTCTAAGGCAAGCTGCACTTCCCAAAGCTTCCTTTAAAATGTTCAGTCCTATCTAAGCTGACAGCAGCCACTGTACAGCAGTAGTGCTCAGTACAGGGCCAGATCAGAAGAACGAGACCAACTTGTGCCAGATGAAGAGCCAAGTCACAGCAGTACCCTGCTGGTACAGGGCTCTGGTTGAACACATTTGAAAGCTCACACTCCAGCCCTCCAGGAGCTTTGGTGATAAAGGGATTTGGGAGATTTTTTTTTGACCACTGGAGGCTCCGTGGCAAAAAAAAATTCTCTAGCTGTATGAAATGGCTGGAGTTTGTGATTCTCAGACTCCCTCATCTCTGCCTTGGCAGCAGCTGTGCAGAGGTAACTGGAATTTCTGAAGGACATTATTGATCATGTTGCTGTCTACTCTAGTAGCAGGCTGCTCTTTCTGTCTTTTTCACTCCTATCCTATGTTTTTCAGCCTTGCTGTGCAAGTGTGCCCAGTTATGACACTGGATGTTAAAATAGCTACCAAATGAGCCTGCTTCTAAGGCAGGATTGCTCTAGTGGGAGAGCAATCTTGTACATTTCCCAAATTTTCTCCTTTCCTCCTTGCTAGCCATAACTTAAATGGTTAACTCTAGATCAAAGGGCAATATTTTGTGAAGCTACTTGTTCAAATTCTGGTAACAGATAACTCACAAGAATGCACTTTGACCTTTCTTGAGCTTGGAAAATTTCTCTCTGGCAATGGAGTATTTTTCCATCCTGGTGATGACTTAATTAAGGCTGATATGGTTGCCTCTCAGCTTCATTCCTTGGATGAATGACCCTTCCTCTCCAAGGTACTGTCAAGTATGGATAGGACAGTATGGGAAAAAGAAGATTCTGGTTTCCACTACTGTCCTTGACACACTGAGATGGTGGAAATCAGAGGCCATAATTTGGAGTTCACAGTATCACAGTATCACCAAGGTTGGAAGAGACCTCATAGATCATCAAGTCCAACCCTTTACCACAGAGCTCAAGGCTAGACCATGGCACCAAGTGCCAGTTATAACTGTAGGAAAAAGAACTGGAATAGAACTAGGCAGGATCAGTATGAAAATTCTCTTTGAAGTACAGGAAAGAACTGAAAATATGTTCCTCTTATGGAAGACACTCAATGTTTCTAACATTAGTGGGAAGTAGCTGCATGCTTCAAACAGGAGCAAACATATTCAGTTCAGTCCTTTAGACATGAGTGCTCCAAAGGGGAAACAACAGTAACTATTTATTTTATACATATTGGTGCAATACAGACTGTAATACTGAATGTCATCTCTTATCTGCCATGAAAAGACACTACCACCATAAACACCTGAGTGGAAGTGATCCTCTGCAATCCTACATCATCTCTGTTGTACACAATCGTTTCCTTGGCTGTTTATTTGCTCAGATTATATGCCCTTGAGCAGCATGTCAGAAATCTGAACGCTGATTAAACCTCACAGCTGACCTAACCTATTGGGAAGAAATGTTCACGTATTAAGCAGGATAAATTCTGCCCAGTTATAACTGTGAAACCCAAATACTATTCAAAATAGGCCAAACACAGAAACCCAGATCCACATTATTTGCTCTTTAAGGATGTTTAAGACCAGATCCAAATTTTACTACATAGCAGCAGCATTAATAGTGCTGCTTCAACATCACTGAGAGCTAGTTCTTTGAGGTCAGAAGGCCATCATGTGATTTAAGATAAAATGGGACTTATTTAATACTAACAAGATATATTTTATTCCACTGGGTTGGGCTGGAGGTTTTGGGGTTTTTTTTTTGTGGTATTTTTGCACTTTGTGTTTTGTGTTTTTTTAAGATCTGGGTCTGAAAAGGCAGAACCAAACCTTTCTGATGCATGTCAACTGTGAGTCCAAACATTCCAAATGGGTTATTTATGAAAGACTTTCCTGGCTGACTCTTAGAGTCCTTCTTATCAGTTTAATCAAAAATTAGTTTATTATTGCTCACTGTAAAGTCTAGGAAATCAAACTTGAAGTACAAGGTAATTTAAATAACTTGGTTTATAATTCTGCTCTCAGCATCCTCTCACTGTCTTTTCAGAGGGCAGGGAAAACTCCCCAGCACTTAACAATGTTCAGAAAATTGGTTTGGTCAGTAGAACTGTTATCCAGTCCTCTTGCTTGATCCTAAGTTGATTAACTTACAGATAAAGTGTAAGTCCTGAACTGTTCAGCAACTACAAGGTGTATAATACAACCATTCCCTAGAGGATTCAAGCATTTTACAAACTATTTCCAAATGGTGCTCCATAGTTAACCCTGCTTAAAATGCAAAGCCACTCCAACAGGTGGAAGCAGTTTTTGACTGTGTTATCTCCTCTATCAGGTTGAGAAGGGAGTTGTTCAAGTCACAAGCACCACAAAGTAGAGTAAATGTCACTGTTTGGACTTGAAGACACTGAACTGAGCTGGTATTTTCCATTGTGTACTGGCCAGAAGGCAGCTGTATATGCTACAGGAAAAAATACCAGGTTAAATCTGGTGCATCAGTGCTCCCTTACCTAGCTGAACCAGGGGACAGAAAAACAGGTCTTTGTGTTTGGGATCTTCTGCTTTTCTTTTATCCAGACTAATCTGAAGGGTAGTTCAGGACAGCTTTTGGTGAATTCTCCAAGTCTTTACAGCAATATTTTTGGTGGGTGGTTGCAGGGGGCACAGCTTACTACATATACCAAGAACTGCAATGGATAATGGAAACATAGAATGGTCTGGATTGGAAGGGACCTCCAAAGATCATCCAGTCCAACCCCCTCTGCACTAAGCAAGGGCATCCTCAACTAGATCATGTTGCCCAGAGCCCTGTGAAGCCCTTGAATATCTCTGAGTCCCAACCACTTCCCTGGGCAACCTATTCCAGTGTTCCACCACACTCATAGCAAAGAACCTTTTCCTAAAATCCAATATAAATATGGTCTCTCTAGTTTGAAGTCATTGCCCCTTGTTCTGCCACTACAGCTCTCTGTGCCCTTCTTGTGGGCCCCCTTCAGGTACTGGAAGGTCACTATTAGGTCTCCCTGGAGCCTTCTGCTCTCTAGGCTGAACAACCCTAGCTCTCTCAGCCTGTCATTGTAGCAGAAATGCTCCAACTCCTTGACCATTTTTGTGGTGCTCTTCTGTGCCCTAGGATGTTCCTGAGCCTCATCAGGTGGCAGAAGATAAGCAGGAGCTCAGTGACCCAAGACCACTTTTATTTAAAGTAAATGAACTCACTATTTCAGTAATTCACAGCAAAGCAACAGTGGAATTTCAGCCTTAGTTTGAAGCTACCAGCACAGGTAGTGTTAAAATTGTTGCTCAATGTTGTTTAAAATGTTGATTCTGTATAGAAATTTGGATGGTAAAGAAAGAAATCCTGTAACTGACAAAAACTATGAAAATAATATGGAGTTATCAAATGTAACCATTTGTGGCAGGAAATATCTCCTCTGATATATCTTCTGTATTTCCAGCAGCAGTGTACATACATATTAAAAAGGAATTTGCCTGAAAGCATGTGATTAGATAACCCATCTCATATTTAATGTTAATTTATGAGCATCAGGCAAGTTCTTATGAAGCCTTTTTAAACCAATTCATTGCCACGGAACTGATCATTTATATCAGTCCTTGTACTCAGGTAGTAAAGTTCCATAATTCACTTCACTAGATAAGTCTCTCAGCAGAAGGCTTTGCTAGTGCTCAATATATTATCATCAATACAAGGAATACTATTATTTCTCACTAACAGTATTATTGATGATGAATGAAGATGCCCTGTATCTGCTACTGGTACCTTTGATGCTAAATAATCCTGTTATCCCTGAGCATGGAGGCACGCAGCTGCTCAGAGGAACATGGATTCAGAAGGTCTGTGCTTTAGGCTCAGCTCTGCCATCCACCACCCTTACAGCCTCAGGTGGACCTTTTAGAATTCCTAATATTGTGGTAGCCACTCAATGATAAAACAAAGCTTGATTTTGGTGCTGCAAGGGTATTTACCACCATGTTCTGCTTTTTATGAAAGCCTTTCAACAGCAAGTGGGCAATGGCTCAATGTTAAGACATTCAAGACACCTGCACTTGGGAAGTTATGGGAATCCAAGATGCATGCAGCTGGGAATATTGACACACAGATCACACTGGAAGAGTTATAGAGATATAGATAAAACCTTACAGTTGGTCTCAATACCCATACACAGCTACAGAGAGCACAGATTCAGCTACAGCCCGGTCCTGCCCTTGCCTTTGGGCAGTATTTCCAGCCAATACATTCCTGTGAGTCCAACTGGGAAGTATGATTCATTTGATAAATTATTTCAAAGTTTCTAAAATATTGGAGGCTGTGAAAGGGCAAAGTATTGTTAGCATTACAACAGGGTCTGGAATACAAAAAGCAGATTTGGATTTATGGCTTGGCTTTCTTTGCCAAAGCTGAGGTCTGAACATTCAGTACAGTTTAGTCTGCAGAGAGGGACTTGTGCTGACATTTAGGTCTGGTTTCAGATTCCTAATCCTTGGTCTCTTCGATATTTACTGTGAAAGTTCAGATTCCCTTCACCCCACGGCCCTGCAATGCTCCCTAGCATTTGGGCCAGCCAGTGTTCCAGTCCTACAGTCACATCCACACTTTCTCATGATATACCCACTCTGGGTTGGAAGAGCCAGGCTGAACCAAAAAACTTCACGTAATGAAGAAAAGAGAGACACTGGAATACAGATGCTGAGAGGTTCAAATGGCATTTGGTAAAAGGACATCTAGCAACACTTGTACTAACATGCTACAGGCTTGTGAGGCCACACATTACTCATTAAAGAGCCTAATAAATGAATGCTGTGCTTCACATGTACTTGCCAGGAAGTGGTCTACAGAATAGTCTTACAGGTGGGACATATCTCACCTAACATTAGCAGTTTCTTGGGAAGCATCTCATCGAGAAGGAAAGAAACAGGAAATGCTCCTTCCGTTTCTGGTACTGTGCAGAACGTGATTCAGGGAGGCATCAACCAGCGTTTCTCTTGATGAGTATTTGACAAACTATTATTTCAACTATTCCACTGCCAGGTCTTTGGGAAAATTATACTCAGTGCCAAGCAGTCTGTTAAAATCTTGCCTAACAAGTCTGCATGTTCCACACTTGAGAATTTAAGCAGATGCTTTATGCAGCTAAGAGAGAGAGTTGCCTCCCAGGGTCCACTGTGGGATTTTAGGTTGCTTTAATGGTGTCCAAATTCCTTCCCACCAGACACATTTCCTACCAAATCATGAATAAAATACATCTTCTGCTCAGGCATTAAAACTCAAAGAAAACACATCAGCTGTGATGTCTTAATAAGGAAGGCTGAGAGAGAAGAAGTATGAATTAAGAACTACAAACAAAAGTGATGTTTTTTGTAACATGTGTCTTCTGAACATCTCAATAGCATCAGATAACACAGTAGGAAAGCTTGAAGATGTAAATATTCTATTATTCAAAGGGTATTTAGGGACTGAATGCCAACCATGCTAAATAAAATATTATAGCTGTCTAGTAGTTGCATTGGAAAAATGGAAAAAATGTAATGCCTGCTACTGGTGAATACAAGAATGCCAAAGCGAGTTAGAGCATTCAAAGATGGGTAAATTGTTTGAGTAAAACAATCTTTTATCCAAACCCCAGAACTCTCAATGGCTAGGGACAATCTCTAGAGCTCTTTAGTCATCAAATAACTGAAATGTGATAGCAACAGCTAATTAATGAGATTTCTGCCATTGGGGGCTGCAACATTCCAAGAAGAGATTTTATGAGTTACTGGGCAAAGGAAGACCAGGGAAAAAGAGTTTTCTCTTTTCAAATTGAAAGGAAAGATGAAAGCCTGGGACAAATTCCACTCAAGGCCTAAAATTTCACAACTTTTTTGTTTTGGTTTTGTTTTGTTGGGTTTTTTTTTCTTTTTTTTTTTACATTCATAATGCTGTTTCATTTCTAAAATAGAACAAAAGAAAGCAAAATGAAATAAAATCACAGAGAGAGTGATTTGCCATTGGAATGGGCTGCCCAGGGAGGTGGTGGAGTCACCATTCCTGGAGGTGTTCAAGCGAAGACTGGATGAAGCATTTAGTGCCATGGCCTAGATGACTGGGTAGGGCTGGGTGCTAGGTTGGACTGGGTGATCTTGGAGGTCTCTTCCAACCTGGTTGATTCTATGACTCTATGCAAATAATGCTTGCTGACTAATAATGTCTTTGTAACTGAAGATGAAGGACTACATGTTGTTAAGATTTACAATGTAAATCCCAGCCTTGATTTGTGACTTAAAAAAATTAAATTCAAAATTACATATAAGTGAAGAGGTTTGTGCCTTCTGCAAAACCTGTCGATAACTTCAGGTGGTTTCACAAGGGACTGTGTTAGCCATGAGTTCCCAGGTTAGGGCAGTTGCCTCAGAGCATATAAAATCATTTCCCATACTACTCAAGTTCCTCTGACTAATGTGCCAGAGATGGCTACAACATTGTCCTGCTCTACCAAGTCTCAAATGGCAACTGCATTCATCTATTCCTCTTTGTATCACTTTTTGCTTATGTCAGAAGGGAAATTAAACAAAAACATACATAACCTAGAATGAAAATAGCCAGAGACATGTTAGACTCTTCAGACAACATCCCTCACAGCTATTTGGAGATGAGGAAATCATTATTTTGAAGTTAGAAGTTCAGTCGAGTAATTACTCAAACTGGTCAACCCTGTAGACACTGCTGTTTCACAAAGGTAGGTAGTTTTGTGCTTCCACAAATAACCTCACAGGAAGAAGTCTTTTCCTTTGTGTTAGAGCAGTGGGCAATGAACTGGGAATTCAGACATGTGGGTTACATCACTAAGTGATAATGTGACTTGGTAAAAGTCGTTTCACCCTCTTGTTCCACCTGCTCAATTGCAGGCAGGTAGCAACACCTATATATTGTCTTTAGCCTGGAGAACTAGTGCTGTGGTCACAAGGAGTTGTCAGGAAGGCCAGCACTCCCTGTTCAAGGTCAGCTTTGAGATGGCAAAATCTCTCTTCCATTACAGCTTTTTACCACATTGCCTCAACTCCAAGAGCAGTTGCTTCAGGGGGTCCCCTGAAAAGTTGGATGATTTTGTGGTAAGGCAGAAAGATAAGAGGAAAGCCATCCTGAGCTCCTCATTCTGGTATCATACTTTAACTTTACACTGAAGGCATCCTACAGGTGGATGTCACAGGTAGACGTAAGACTCTGCATGCAAAGGTTTGCCCAGATTTTCATTTCCACACCACGTATCAGCTCTGGATACTTCCTGCACTAATCAAGCCTGCTATCACATAGGTACCATTCAGTGGCATCAGAGATAAGATGAATCACTTCCTTTTGGTATGATAAATAATAATGACATCTAAACCACAGCAGTTTCAGAACCACTGGTAGAGGACGAAGCTTATGGCAAGTGTCTGGAGATGCTGCTGGCCCATATTCCCTGTACAAACTAGCACTGGTTTCAAGCTTGGCTAATGAAGGGCTGCTACACTCTGCAGCTGGAGATTTCTACTGCAACAAATTCTGAAAGAGTTTTTGAGGCAGAGGAAGAAGAGAAGAGATGTGCACAGGGACCGGGAAAGTCTAGTTATTGCAAGAGACCATCATTTGGATGTTTCCTTTAAGAGTGAATTATATATGATAATGGCTTCATTGTCATCAAATAGAATACAATTAATTTTATTTTTTAGTATGTTATCAGCAAGCAAACCACCAGTATTAGCTAGATACCATCTGGGAGTGACAGTTTCCTTATTACAAAATATGTAAAAATATGGACTCCCTTAAGGAATCTGTTGCACTACATCTGCTCCGATTTTTGTTATATGCTAATGGATTTTAACCCAGCATATGAGGCATGTAAAAAAAAATAACAGAAAATTTTCAACTAAATTACTTGTTTCACATTTAAAGTGTCACAAAGACAGAGACAGCCACATATGCAGCCTTAGCTACAGGGGACTGGGAAGAAACAAAGAAGTAAGGAAGAGGCATTTCTTACCTGCTGTTTTGCTATCCAAGCCTCTCTCTCAAGAGGGATTCTGGCTGCCCACATAATTAAGGCCACTTGATATGTGAAGGAAGTACTGGGACCATACACAGCTACATCTCCAATAAGCTTAGGTGATAACAAAAGACTGTGACTGCTGAAGCACAATTATCTTTTCTATTTCCCTCTGTTCATAATATTTCAAACAATCACAATGATTAAAATGGGCTATTACAATTAAGAGACTATTCTCCAGGGGAGAGGATGGGCTTTCCTGGTCTTCACACATTTCCTTAACTTCCCTAACAATGAGCAGACCTTGAAAATCAGCTGGAATAACAGAGTAGTCCGAAAGGTGACAAGGAGCTGTTGAGATTACACTAAGAATAGTGGGGCAGATTAAAAATCTGTTATTTGGTTAAAACATTGGTGTCATCATTTTGGAGAGAATGACCCATTACCTTGAAATAAATGACTGTGCTGCAAACACAGGGTAGAGGAGGGTTGGGAGTTTCCTGTCTTCCGCCCTCCCTGCCACGTACCCCCCTTCCTCATACAATTATGTAGTGCAGTAGCTTTAGGCTAACAGAATTTCTGCACTTGTAAAGCAGTTTGGTATGAATTGCTTTTGCATGGAACTGTGTCCCCAGGCCCTGCAATGTGAAATACACCAGGCATTACTTTTTCATTAGCATCAACACAGGACATTTCCACGTATTAAGCACTGAAAAAATATTTCATGATATGTTTACACTTCATATATATATTAATTAGAGCTGGAGAGTTTTTGACTGCACATAAGCTTTTTTTGGGGGGGGAGGGGGCAAGTTTTCTTTAAATAAAAGTAATGCACTGCCAGCTGTGGAGTCCCAGAGATTTTCCAGACTATTTGGAAAGTCTATCTTTCCTCTTGCTTTGTGTGTATATAAAAATGCACATATAAATATACACAGGCATCTATGGCCACACACATATATAGTCACACATATAAGGCATCATTACACATGGTATTATTATTTGCAGGTGTAAAGATGTCATTTACAATCGATCTCTAAATTCGATGTTCTCTAGAAAGAAATATTGTGTGATCACACTTTAAATGTGCACAACTTAAATTAATGTTCACAGGAAAGGAAAGAACCTTACACCACTAAAAACAGTATTTACATGCTTCATACAAGCTCTCTGGGGTGATAAATTGAAAGCACCTTAGAAATATGAACGAATTAAACTTCGCAACACATGGGTGAGGGTGAGGTTCTTATAGCCCCTAATAAACCCAAAGGGTAGATTTTGGGTGTTAAAGAATCTGACTGAGCGACAGGAAAGAACTGAAGTGTCTACAAGGTCTGTCTCCATTTTTCTAACAACCAGATCACATTGCTTCCAGACAAAGAAAGAATTCCCTAATCGAGAGAGATGTATAAATCAAACCAGAATACTCTCTTTTTTATTACCAGTGGCCCAAGTTACAGATTTGCAACTTCTAAAATTTCTGTTCTGCAAATAAGGAAAAGACACAAGTGAAAGAAGCTAAGGCCAGGTCAGAATGCAACGATAACAATACTAATAATTTCTTCTTTTTTTTTTTTAATGCTAGAAAATAATATGTGGGATAGTTTTTAAAGAATAAAAGTAAAGAGCAGTTCATTCTGAGATCTAATACTGTAAGTTGTATTTTGGTGCTTCCTATTGTTATGTGACAGTACCTGCTGATTCCAGTCTTGCTCAAGCAGGTTAGACGGTTTGACCTAAATAAATCAATAAGTTTAGACACATGAGTGTCATAACAGGAAGTGATGGTTTATGGTAGATGTTTCTGGCTAGACATTACAGCTTGCCCCTCCTTGCCAAACGGGTGACTGCCGTCTTCCCGCAGAGAAAGTCCAGCTGGTGAGACGACAAGGGATGGATTTCTGCTGGGCCCTGGGGCAGGGGGAAGGCATCTGAGAACAGCAGTGGGATTTACTACCCTGGGTGGCAGGGAACACACAGTTCTGTGTGGCTGACCTAAAGAAGGAGCCTCAAGTCCTTGCTTTTGAAGAGGGATGCAAGAGAAAAAGAAAGTAAGTAACCTGCCCTGTTAATGGTATAATGAAAACCCTTCAGTGCCTGGCTCCCTGGTACATTCAGAGGGGAACAGACCCCTGTAGCACTCATTTCCATTTACACAGCAACACTTCATAGTAAGTGGCAAAGCCTCATTGCTTCCTTTGATACTCGCTGCAATAACAAATACTTGCACTACACTTCACTGCATTAGCAGCACACCAGGACTATCTCAGTGAGCTGCAAACGTACTTCAGCAGGCTTGGGCAAGTGTTCCCAACAACAGCTCACCTTTGCCTTTTTATTTTGTTTCCTAACGTTTGGGCAAATTTCCCAGGGAAGCCAAAGATAAAACTCACTCTGCTTTTGAAAGGCAGAAATTCTTGATGGAGACCAGCAGGCTCTTGTCCACACATCCCAACCTCAGCACCTTTAGCACATTGATTTAGTTGAGATGTGCCCTCAGAGAGCACAGCTACGCTTGACTTCAGCAGCCTTTTAGACACATTTTGTGATTCTGAGCTAATGTCATCCTTAATTTCTGTACTGGCATGGTCAAGAATACTGAGGTTTTCTGAATCAATAGTTGGTAGCATTGATTTTGTGGTGTGTTGATTTTGGATTTGAGCAGTAACTGCTGAGTGCTGGATGGGAGCATTAGAGTTGACCCTCTCAAAGAGCTGAGGATTCTCCAATGGCATAGTCAGGTACATGTTAGAAAAGGCCAAGGGCAACTTTATAATGGATCTCAATGAAGTCAGAGCCAGAGTATCATTCCAGTATATTTCTAACAAGATGTACAGGAACAGATTTAAGTGGTACTTAATGTTTCTCCACCTACAGTACTTGCTGTCACCAGGCGCTAAATAAAAACGACATACAACCTAGCATTGAACTTTGTGAGCCAACACAACTGAACAGGGCTTGCTGAGGGCTCCACAGTTCAGGTTCATGGAGACATAATTAAAATGCACAAGATAGATGTTCAGTGAACTTTAGCTTTTCATCTTTCACAAAAAACCTGGATGCCTTTTCTTCTGACCTCAAACAAAGACTTTTTTCTTTCCCATGCTCAGTTCACTTTTATTTAAGATTAATGGCCAGTCGTTTGGTTAAGAGCAGTTTTGCCGTTGTGACTTTTTAAAGTGGCTATTTTCCAGCTATGTTTCCTCCATAGTCAAGATGACAAAGAGAGAGACAAGCATACATCAACAAATGAGAAAAATCTTGGCCAACTGATGCCCAAAGTGGCAAAAGAATTTGCCACTAAACTCCTGTAGTGTCCGCTGTGAGAGTAGTGAGACCCTGGAATGGGTTGCCCTGGGAGGTGGTTGAGGCCCCATCCCTGGAGGTGTTTAAGGTCAGGCTGGATGAGGCTCTGGCCAGCCTGATCTAGGGTAAGGTGTCCCTGTCCATGGCAGGGGGATTGGAACTAGATGATCCTTGTGGTCCCTTCCAGCTCTGACTTATTCTATGATTCTATGATTTGTTGCACTTGCTATCCAAAATAGAAGTGTCTTCCTGCACAGAGACATGAGGTAGCTCAACAACAGACACTAATAATTCAAGTGAGTTAGAGTCATAGAATCATAGAATCAACCAGGTTGGAAGAGACCTCCAAGATCATCCAGACCAACCTATCCCCCAGCCCTATCCAGTCAACTAGACCATGGCACTAAGTTTTTTGTTCACTATCTCCATAAAGCAACTACAGAGCCAGTAATGCCAGGGGGAAATTTGGGATCTAAATATGATTAATAGTGCTAGATCAAGTCAAAACAGGGTCAATGTTACAATCTAGAAAACATAATAAGAGAGTCTGAGATGCTCTTTAACAAGCAGATTTGAAATGTTCCAGTTGGGAACAAATCAGCATGCTGTTTTGGCACTTGTGTAGACATGGTACTTCGGCTATGCATTAACTCTGCTTATAGTTTTATTTCCAATGTAAAAAATTCCTTTGGGAAGGGAAGAGGAATTTTTTTTTGTGTTGGCTTCTTTGCATGTGACACTCTACTGGATATTTCCTACTTCTTCCCTGTCATGTAAATTCTGTGTATCACTACTACAACAACAGTGAGTATTCCATGTAGAATTGCACTCTGTGAGTAGCCAAAAATGGTTAACAAAGTCCATGTTTATTATACAAAGTCTCTCAAAAAAAAAAAAGAGATGCCTGTGAATCCCAGGCTCCCAAACCAACTTATACATTCTCTCTTTTCTCTTCTTGGTATTCATACACTTAATACCTAATCATTGCATTGCTCACAACAGATGAGAACATTGTGATTCGAACCTGGCATTGACCTCCAAGTGTTTTTAAGGAGACACCAGCAGAGGAACTACTCAAAAGGCAGGCTACAGCAGAGGAAGAGAGAGAGATCTGTTTCATGTCAATGTTTCAAATTACCCCAAGGAAAGGAACTCACATTTGCACTTCTGGGAAGCTGGCTTTGGCAAGTGGGCAAAATAGTGCAAGAGATCTGATCTGATCTGATGTCAATACCAGATCAAAGAAGCTCATCAAGTCAGCCAGTGAGTGAGCTGGGAGTCCTGGGAATTGCTGCTGGATTCCCTCTTGCTTTGGTGCTTTGCAAATTTCCTAAACTTCACAATACAACCAAGGGCTGCTCTTTTTCTACTCCGTGCAACCTAACAGACTGTTATTGAAGATATAATTTTAGGCTTTCTCTGTCTATGATTGCTAAGCACCCAGGCTTTAGAGCACATTAGCAGTGTGTGTTGGTGTGCCTCCTCCCTTTACTTTCTACCTGTCATCCCTGTAGTTCTGGGACTTCGTTTTTGCCTTCTGCTTCCTTTCCAAAATTTGAGAACTGGTAAGTTAAGATCTACCAGTATTGATTTAACACATAAAATTCAGCAATGGCAAAGGACTGGCAAGTTGGGCTTTAGAAATGCTAAGCAGCTTTTCTTTACTTTTGAGAAAAGAGGTTGGAAAAAGCAAGTGAAAGACTCAGTAATGCATTGAAGAATTCAACAACCAACAGTTTAAGCTTTATATTTTAACATCCGATACCCATGTCATTGTAATTTGAGACACAAAAGCAAATCATATTTTGGGGGGTGGGGGGGGTATTAATTTTAAGACATACTGTCACAGAGACTGCTTTACACAAAAAGCTTCACTACAGGTTTAGTTTTGTTTATTAAAAAACAAGCATAACTGGATGTCTTGGTATTTAAAAGACATGGGAATGTGATCTCATTTTGCTGGAGATATATGGCATAAGATATATGCAGAATAATTCAAAACAAGTGTTCTCAACCTCTCTCCAGGCTGTGGATCACAGCTTCAGAGATTTTGAATGGATGGCTAATTGGTGCCTGACAGGCAATCACACACAGCAGCCACTCCACAACTCCCCACTTAGAGAAAAATAGGTAAGTGTACTGTGTACACACACTTCCCTTGTGGTATGATTACAAATGAGAGAAGGAAAACAACTTGTGCTTGGAAGGAGCACTCAAGACCACTAGAAAGTGCCCAAAGTACAAAGCAGAGCCACTGAATGCAGAATATTCATCTTAAAATGTCAAATTGATACAGTCTTAGAGTGACGACATCTGAGGAGGTGACTTGGGGGACCAAGGAAGTATCCGTTCAGTTATTGAGGGCTCCAACACCCAACAAACTCTTCCCATTCATTTCAACTGCCTCTGTGTGACCTTCTATCTATATAATGATATTCTGTCTGTATAGCAGTGCAGGAGAGCCTCCCCACTGCCCACTGCTCCTGCAGATGTATTACCACATGAGTTTGGAAGCAAGGGTCAACATTAAGAGACTGTGTCCTCTCTGAAGGGCAGCAACCTGGATAAATAGGACACTTTGTAAGCAGATCTCTATTGACAGTTCTCTCAATGAAGGCGGGCACAAATTGGCACTCTACTCCATGATCTGAGAGGAAACCACAGGTAAAGGCATCTAACAAGCCACAGATATTCCCACCCATTTGTCCTGCCTTTCAACCTATTCTTCTCCCATTCCTGCCTGCTTTTCATTTCTTATGTTCTCACTCTGCACTTCTCCAAGTTGGGTCTCCTTGGTTCACTGCTGAGAATGGTCACCTCACAAGTGAACCGGGCTTTCCTCCCATTTTCCTACTAACTTGCA
This sequence comes from Pogoniulus pusillus, assembly GCF_015220805.1. Taxonomy (NCBI): domain Eukaryota; kingdom Metazoa; phylum Chordata; class Aves; order Piciformes; family Lybiidae; genus Pogoniulus; species Pogoniulus pusillus. Next base: position 19,349,668 of record NC_087280.1, read on the forward strand.
GGTTCTATTTCTCTCCTTTCCTTATCTACTGCCCCTATGATTAAAGGTTAGCGAAGCTGACACAACAGAAAAGAGCGCTGCGATACAAAATGACAGGTGACCTTTCACAGTGCTGCCCACCTGCCTGTTGTGTGTCTGATACTAATGAAGCTTTGCCAAAAATAAAATGGATGAAAGAAGAAGGCTCATTTGTTTAAATATTTAGCAATCCCATAGATATCCATACAGCTCCCCATATTAAAGTAGATCTCCAGGTGCTTCTGCAGGGTCAGTCCATTTATCAGCAGCAAAACCAACATGAGACTCTTGTAGCATCATCTTAGGTCACAAAACAAAGAGTCTGGGTATCTACACTCAAACAAGTGGCACTCTCTGGTCATTACAACATTTGGAGGTATCATTGAATCATAGAATGAAACAGGTTGGAAGAGATCTCCAAGATCATCCAGTCCAACCTATTAATCATCCCTAGCCAATCAGCTAGGCCGTGGCACTAGTTGCCTCATCCAGGTTTTTTTTGAACACCTCCAGGGATGGCAACTCCACCACCTCCCTGGGCAGCCCATTCCATTGGCAAGCCACTCTCTCTGTGAAGAACTTCCTCCTAACATCCAGCCTATACCTTCCCCAGCACAACTTGAGACTGTGTCCCCTTGTTCTGTTGCTGGTTGCTTGGCAGAAGAGACCAACCCCCACCTGGCTACAGCCTCCCTTCAGGAAGTTGTAGACAGCAATGAGATCACTACTGAGCCTTCTCTTGTCCAGGCTAAACACGCTCAACTCTACCAGCCTCTCCTCATAGGGTTTGTGAGCTTGCCATTTATTTGTTGGTTAGTTAATTTCCAAGCACAGGTATTTTTCTTTTCAGAGTGTTGGCTTTGAGGTTTTGTTGTTGGGCTTTTTTTTGTTGGGTTTTTGGTTTTTTTTTGTTTGTTTGTTTTTCTTTCCTTTGGTTGAGTTTTTGTCTGGTTTCTTGTGGGTTTTTTCCCCATTTCTTTGTGTTGAGTGTTTTTTTGTTTAGTTTTGTTTGCTTATGTTCCCCCCCCGCCCCCCCAGAGTAAGTACACTATTCCTTTAAAAGCCTATGTTACTTTAGTGCAAAAGGGTCTCTTCTCCTCCACTCTGGCTCTCAGCCTTAAGGTTCACATTGCACTGATAGCACTAATCTCTGAAGAACCTTTTCAGGATCAATGATTACAGTGCTGCTAGCCCCTTGTTTTGCAGACTTTTAAAACTAAAAAAACCAACAAAAAACCCCCATCACAATCAGAACACATTCCTTTTCATCTCGGTCTTTCTCATAATTTTCCATGGCAGAGTTCATGTCAAAAATGCTTGGTTTCCACCCTCCACCCAATTGTAAGCTCTTCAAAGGGAGAGAATAAAAGTTGGAGCCTGAATCCCAGAGCAAATGCTCCTGCAGCCATGCTCAAGCCAGCTTTTGAAGTCTTTCGGCTCACCTCTTGATGCCAGGCAGGCCCCTATTATTACCAATGCTGTTAGCCATTTCAGCTCCATTTCCAGGCCTACATGGACAAGAGAGCAAGGGAGGCCCTTTCATGTCAGGCTTTGCAAAGCTGCTTCAGTGTTTGAAGGATGAAAGTCGCTCTTGTTTGTTCTTGCTGCGGTGCACAACATTTGGCCTAAAAAACAGAGGATGTTGCCTTTCTTGAAGTGGCCTGTGCATTGCTGGACACAATCAACACTAATGGCAGTCCTGCAGTCAGGGTTTTCAGGGCTTATTTTTTTTCCCTTAAAGAATGTAAATAGCCAAGTGTAGCAGCAGCAGGATCTTTTTTAATTTAGGAAAGAAAAATATATTTGTGCAGATATCAGGGGTGGGGAGAGGGAACCAGCCATTTCCTCATGACACAAATACAGAGGAGAGATTATTTTAATGAGGTTCAAGTAATGAGAGCTCTTAAGTCATACCAAAAAGGAAAAGCTTTTCCCCTGTCCTAGAAGAAGCCAAAACTAAGCTGACTTATACCAGTCACAGGAGTGGTCTGTGAATCCTGCAGAGAGCCTCTGCCTGACTTTGGTGCACAACCTGGGGTTGGTATGAACCTTCTTGCCACCTTTCATGGGGAGGTCAGAGCAGGAGAATTAAAACTCCTTCTCTTTGACTCTCTATTGATAGGTAGAGTGTTTCATCCTGCTATTCTCTGTTCCAGGCTCATTATGTCCTCTCGTAGTCCATGAGTTTCTACTTACATTTGTGTTCTGAAGGCAACAAGGGAAAGGAGGATAAAGAAAAAGGGAAGGAAAAATAAGCCCTCTGAAGCTGAATGCCCTTTTCCAGTGACTGAAACCCTGACATTCTGTGACTGACACCATCCTCCAGCAAAGCTGCAGCAACGAGGTTGCCAAGATAAGAGAACCCCAAGCAAGCAAGCAACTAAATAAATAAGTGCATGGATAAAGGAAGTTTTTGTTTTGCTTTCTAGTTAGTCATGATATTGAGCCTTTTATCGCAGCAAAGCTCCCACCCACCCCCTTGAAATCCGGTGCTATATATTCTTCACCAGTAACAACAACAATGAGAAGAAGTCTGAGAGCGGGGAACAGGCGGTCAAATGTACTTCTTGGTCCAGCTGTGTTTAGTTTTCAGATGCCCATGTGTTCCTTGTTAGGCTGTCTTCCAGCCCTCCTCTGCCTTCTTTTCTATTCTTCGCAGTCCAAAACTATGAACCAATTACAGACCACAGAGTCAGCTATTTACCCCCTCCTGCCTTTACACAGCTATTTCCTGCCTGCTATCAGCAAAGTCAGACAAAGATGACAACAAGCCCAAGGTTTTTACCATAAGTTGAACCATAAGTGGGGACCTGAAAACACCCTAAAGCTGTTATATTTTATGTAGGGGAAAATTTGAAAAGGATTATCTGAGGAAAGCAATCAGCTCCAGACTGAAATCTATCTTGCTGGTGTTTATATGATAAAATAATTGCCATTTAGGCCTCTATCACACTTGGAATATGAATCATATGTCTGGAGGGCTCTCCTGCAGAGGTTCGGGGGCAGAGCTTCCTTCTTCACCGTAGTAGCCTCTCTAGAGGTGCACATGGGTCTCCGGGCCAAAGCAAACAGTTGTGATTACAGAATGATAGAGGCAGCGGCATGCTGATTCAAAGACCTATAATCTTCTCCCCCTCCCCAAAGCAACAAGTCTGTAAAACTCATTCACTTGCCAGAGGCTGTTTATTCTGTTTAATGGCCACCTATCACCCCTTCACTCATTCTTTTTAGATTTACTAGACAAGCACAAAGCAAATTAGTGCAAAATGCTTTCAGTCAAGTGTCAGGTGGAATCAGACTTGATGAATACTATACTGCTGGGCTTTATAACTGTAGGAACACATATACTGACAACATTGTCTCCTTCAATTAAAGCTATGTTGCCTGTTTTCTGAATCCCTCATAAAATCCTTCCCCCTCCAAAAAAAAAGTCATACCTATACCTTTTAATACCTTATTTTAATGATGACATTTTGACATGCACTGTGATGGTGCAAATGCAGAAATCTCAATGCTAGAGTTCTTATGATGTGTTTCAAAAACATAGTCTTCAAAGGAAATATTCCAGTGGCACACTGATCAGCAAAGTGTGGATATATTCCAAAACAGCACCGTGTCTGAACCTTGCAATGTAATATTTATAGTATAAATCTCGCTAGCTTACCACAGAAATGAGTCTCCATTGTTGCTCACCCATAAATACAGAAGGCCAAAGCAGGGGGGGTGTGGGGTGTTGGTGTTAAGAACAGAGAGGGGGTCTGGTTTCTTCTTGACAAGGCAGGGCAGAGGTGTACTCCCCCCCTCAAAGCTAACGTGTGGAGCAGTCCACTCACATCAGGGGAGAGCATAACCCCAAGGGGAACGTGTTGGCTTCCAGCAGCGTGACTCCCATTAAAGTCAATCGGAGCCATGTGGCTGAAACCCACACGCAGATCTCAGAAAATTCACCCCCTGAGCCAAAGCCATCTCTCTGAAGATGAATTGTATCTGATGGGCACAGCTCCGAGTAATGAGCTGATGATGCCGTGCTGCCCCAGGGATGCAGTCTAACGCAGCTTGTTTTTGTTGGGACACTTGGCTCATGTAGCAGACAAGAAGAGAGCACAGGACATCCCAGACCCTTCAGACAAGCCCAAAGAGGCTTGCTTTCGGCTTTGCCTGAGCTCAGGGGTTTAACTGGACTCCTCTGAGCATGGGGACATCAGCCATTGTAATGACAGCGGCTTGCACAAGCATTCAGGAGCATACAGCTGCACCAGAATTAGGCAGAGAGTGATAACAATACCAGTAATGGACTGGGATAACTGCTTTGAAGAGGAAGACACCTTGAAGAATGATTTTAGTCATATCACCATGGCCACATAGAGGCCAGCCTGCTCAGTGCCTGTATGACAGCAATGCTCCTGTACCAGTGAAAGCAGAGCATAAAGCTGACTACTGCCATTTGAATATGTGGGTTTTTTTCCTAAAGCAAGTTGATGTTAGGCTCATTAAAGACTATGGTTGTAAGAATTTTCCTAACAACAACTTTGGAGAGAACAGACATGTAGAGAAGCTGCAGAGAAATGACACATGTTTTGAGGCATTCTGATACCATGGTGATAAAAGTGGTATAAATAATGTAGCGAGAAAGACAGATCCAATCCTCTGTACCAAAACCACCTTATGTCCCTCTTCAAGGTCTAAAGAATGAAACAAAAATACTTCAACCAGATACAGTAAACAACTAAATCGTCATCATTTCTTGATGATACATTAAAACTCCAGTTAAACTGGCACTGGACTGTGAAGCTGGAAGGTAGTCCTATAAATAAAAAGTACTATTATTCGCTTTCCTCTCAAGGGCACTGAATTTCAGAGGTAAAGCCTGGTTCTGTAGTATATTACAGTACCTAAAAGCAACCCTAAACAGGAATGAGAGAGATGAATAAGGACCTTTATGCAGGTGTATTCCATGAACGTCTTTTATGGATGCCAAGTAGAGAAGAACATCTAATTTACAGCTCTAAATTGGAAACATGCACAGACCCTTTGGAATGCATGTTATTAGTAAGCTAGCTTAGAAGCCTGCATTAACTCATACCCAGTTGCAGTATGGATAAGAATATCATAATTATTTCCTCTCCTCTTTGCTCCATCTGAGAGCAGAAAGTGCTCAAATGAATTCAAGCTTAACTGAATGGGGCCCATTCATTAGTTTTGTTCTAATTCCCCCCATTCCCTTAGAGTTATTTATTATAGATAAATAAGCAAACTGATTTTCTCCACTCAGCATTTGCACTTTTTAAGTTGAACATATCTTATTTTTCCTTTCCAAATCTACTTTTAGCCCCTTCCTTTATAAAACTACCCCTATGATAACCCATTCAGGATGAACATGTAAAGCGAGGGGAAGGAGGGTAGAAAAAAGACCATCTTTAAGATACTGCCCAGCAGAAAAACTCTCTCTTAGTTCACAAGCAAAAATATGAAACCTGAAGCATATAAAGATGGGGTCAACTGTAACAGGCCTGCTGTGTACAGATGCCCTGAGCATCAGGAATTTTGATACATAAGAAGAGCTCCATAAAGGAAGGGAAATACTGCTCTGTCTGTCACACATTTTATTTTCCTAGAGGAAAACAGAGACACAAAACCTATCCCATGTTTCAGCCATTTCTGCAAGTCTTAATTAGTCATCGAGGTTCTGTTTGAAGCCAGTGGAAGGAAATATGGTGCAGGTTTTTCATGCCATCTTATTTTTGATATCTATACCAAATATATCACCTTTTAGAGGATACACTTGGTGGGTCTTAAGCAACTATCAAAATTACTGTTCCAAACTTAACTGAGGCACCTTCCTGGGCAACTTTTCACCAATCCTCCATTGAATTTATTAGAATCATAGAATCAACCAGGTTGGAAGAGACCTCCGAGATCATCCACTCCAACCTATTGCCCAGCCCTAGCCAATCAACTAGGCCATGGCACTAAGTGCCTCATCCAGGCTTTTCTTCAACACCTCCAGGGATGGCGACCCCACCACCTCACTGGGCAGCCCATTCCATTGGCAAGTCACTCTCTCTGTGAAGAACTTCCTCCTAACATCCAGCCTATACCTCCCCCAGCACAACTTGAGACTGTGTCCCCTTGTTCTGTTGCTGGTTGCCTGGCAGAAGAGACCAACCCCACCTGGCTACATCCTCCCGTCAGTTAGTTTTAGACAGCAATGAGATCTCTCCTGAGCCTCCTCTTGTCCAGGCTAAACACCCTCAACTCTCTCAGCCTCTCCTCATAGGGTTTGTGTTTTCTCACCAGCTTCGTCCCCCTTCTCTAGGCACATTCCAGTATCTCAACCACAAGGTGGCAAATTCTTTACCAGAAGTTCTCCTTTTCTCAGCAACCTCTCTTGGCAAGCACACATGGCACAACAAATCCTGCAGCACAGTTTCAGCAGGTATAAGTGGGACTGGTTTCATTGACCAGCCTAAGTTTTCTGAGTGTTTCGGTCTTTTCCTGAGGCTACTGAAGCAAGAGAAAATGTGCAAAAGTTGCAAAAAGGCATCATGGAAAGGTCTACCAAGGAAAACTCTATAAAAAACTTTACAGAAATTGTCTTCTCTCACCTGTGATTTCATTTCCTACAGTATCTATCACATGGTCTTCACTAATTCCATTGAGAGCTGTGAACTTGGCATTTAATCCAGCCATGGAAAAGCAGCTAAGAATTAAGAATTCACCTACAATCAAAGGTGCAGAATCATAATTCCTGCTAAATAATTCACCTAGGTTTCATATGTTAGCTTTAAAAAACAATTATGGAAACAAGACCTGTTCAATTTCCTCTTTCATTTTAAGATATGACTAATATTAAACTAGAATCAGAGGCTCATATTTGAGGTATTAAAAACCAGGCTCCTTATGTGTCACTGCTGTCTCACCTGTGGAGTTCTTCAAGGTTGTCAGAAGTGAAAGTTGTTTGCTTTAATGAGTGTTGCTGAGTAGTTACACTGGGGGGGAGTAGAAGAAAGTTTCAGGAGACAGGTTTTCTGTTTAGTAAAAGTGCTTTTCAAAAGTGAAAAAATAAGATAAATAAGAATAAATAGCAGCACAGGAGCAGTTATTAAAAGCAAAATTCCAATATCTGAAAGAATGAGAACTAGAGAGCATTCTACTACCCAAGAGCCACATGTGTTTAGCTGCTTTGGTTTAGGTTATTGATTGTGGACCTCAGAAATGTTTTAGAAGTCTCTTCTTTAATAGGTCTCTGCCTTCCTGACTGAACTATGGAAATGTAATGATAGATTTTCAGTGCTCCAGCTCTTTCTCTTGTAACATAAATGGTCTGACAATAGTTCAGTGAACAACAAACAAAAGCCCAGAAGCTCACCATCTCCCACAGAAATTATGTCAGTGATTTGCCTCTGTATTACTGGCAGGAGAGGTCTGAGAACTGGACGACTATCAGCAAACCTATATTGACCTGCAGGTCTCTGCAAGGAAGGGGACACAGTCTCAAGTTGTGCCAGGGTAGGTATAGGCTGGATATTAGGAAGAAGTTCTTCACAGAGAGAGTGATTTCCCATTGGAATGGGCTGCCCAGGGAGGTGGTGGAGGCACCGTCCCTGGGGGTCTTCAAGAAAAGACTGGATGAGGCACTTAGTGCCATGGTCTAGTTGATTGGTTAGGGCTGGGTGCTAGGTTGGACTAGATGATCTTGAAGGTCTCTTCCAACCTGGTTGATTCTATGTGGATTCTATGTGGATACAGAGCCTGACTGGGAAGGACTAAAGGGCCTTCTTGGATAGAGGAAGGTATGAGGTTCTGGAAGCTTAGCACCGAAGAGAGGTGCTGACAAGAACTACAGGAAAGCTGTAGGCACCTCAATAGAAACCACCAAGGAACTTGAGGAAGGTCAAAGGAGGACAACCAGTCTTCAGGGAAGTGGGATGTAAGACAAGAGAACATACCCAAGTGGATCAGATCCTTATGTGGATTTTGCAGCATGTCACTGGTGGGAGGAGGCCATGCTCCCCCTCCTTAGTGCAAAATTACTTCTCTTGTTAGATCCACATCACTGAAATCAGCATATGGCTTGCTATCTCCAAAGGTTGTTATACTGATAGCATTTTCTAGTGTAATGTGAAGCCGTAATCTGCTGCTGCCTGGAAGTGAGGAAAAGCCAACGTTTTCTGGTGGCTGACCACAGAAGTGAGAGTCAGGAGTCTGAATAATTTTTCCAGCTCAGCCAGAGGTTTGCTCCATACTGTGATTACATCACTTGGACGCAGTTCTCACTAGCAAAAGAAAGAGGTAACAGCATTTTCTATTGCCAGGTGACTTGAAACTTAATTAGTTTTCTGTGTGTGCTGACCCTCACAGGAGAGATGCCAAACATCACAGAGCACTTGGCACCTCTTTTTTCTCTCTCAGTCTCCAAGTCAGCTATGCATCTTGATTATCATAAAAATCATACAATAATCTGTGCCTTTTCTGCCTGTTACTGCTGGTGGATTCATGACAAGAACTGCATAAAAATTATTCCATTTTCCCACACTCTACAACTCACATGGCAGGCCAGAAGAGAACCTGACAAAGAGGTGAACTCTTCTGCACCCATGTCACTTTTTTTTTTTTTGCTGTATTTTACAGCTTCACAGAAGTGTGTTGGAGTTCACTGCTTACTACCTGGTTGGCAGGTCTTGTTCAGGAATTATTTCATTCATTATCAGTACATTTTCAGAACTGAATGTGTCCACACTACCACAGAGTAAGCACCATAAAGCAGTTGTGAAAAATGCATTGGCTGACATAAACCTGCCTCTGCTGAAGGCACTAAATATGTCAAAGCAAACTCAGATGGTCCTTTAACTCAGTAGATGAGGCATCATGGGGAAAAGTGCATTCTTCTCTCAGCAAGCAAGAATAACAGCTCAAACACTTAAGGACTCCACCTGATTTCTCCCTTGTGTAACTAAATGTAGATTTTATTACCCACTATGTAACTCACTCTACTTATGGTTTGCATAATTTTCTCTCTTTCCAAATACATTTCACTTTGATCAGCTCCAGTGGCTTTAAACTGATAGAGCCAAAGTCTGAGCTGTGTCATTTCAAGATGTCTCAGAATCCACAAGGTGGAGGTACGGTGTGCTGTCCTGTATATTTTCAGGCCAAGTTTTTACCTCTGTTATTTCCTCTACAATACCTCCCAGGGTATTCACAGCTCTCAATTCACCCTCATTACAAATTAGGATAATCCCTGGTTTTGGACAAGATTTACTACCCAATCCAAACAAATTAGGATAATTGTCAGGTTTGAACAAGACTCACTACCCAATCCAAAGAACCCACACACTAAGTCTATTGCAGCTCATGATTCCCTGAACATTTCAAAGCTGGATTACAATACCAGTTGAGTTTAAAAATAGAAGGGGGATAACCTTAAGCATGGCCATAGAAAAAATGAGACCACCTTTTGCAATGTTCCTTCAAAAAAAAAAAAAAAAGAGGAAGAAAAGAAAAAAGCAAATGAAAGATGGCTGCCTGCCAGAGTTTTGTGTTAACTTGAAGTGCAGAGGTGATTTTTAATGCTTCAAACATCATTCATGAAATATTATATATAATTTGTACTCAAAATAAGATGCAAGCTCTCCAAGGAAACATTAAAATAAATAGCTTCTTTAACTCTTTTGTACCTTGATCGTATCTTATTTTGATGAATCAATAAAAGAGAGTCGCAAGATTGATGTAGGACAGATCAGTAGGGCAATCATGTACTTTATTACATATTTATGAGTCTGAAAGATCAAAGGATGTTTTTATGCACATAACTTGGCAAATGCGTTTTGCCACGTTCAGATATATTCCAAGTGACTTTAGCAGGAATGTGAAAGAAGCTGGCATGCTGCCCACAGTGCTATTTGGTAAGACTTTGAATGATGGTAGGATTACAAACCATGATAATAAAAACACATACAGCATAACACTGATGCATGTAAACAGTATATACAAATGCATATGTGTGATCGTATAATGTGTGTATATACAACATATTGCAATTTCTGCACACGTGGACGCATATGCGAACTGCAGCCTGCATTCAACATCTCTAAGACACTGGAAATCCTTCTTTTTCTTTCAGCAGGCATCATATCAGGCCTCCAATGCAAACAAAAGAAGGGATAAAGAGTGCCCTCCAACCAGAAAATGTGAGGTTACTGCTATGTACAAGTTGAAGAGGTCCTTGCTTATTGCAGGAGGCTTGGACTAACTGACTTATATAGGTCCCTTCCAACCCAATGCATTCAGTGATTTATGGAATGATGATGTTGGCAACTACATTCATAGAATCATAGAATACCAGATGGGAATGGACTTTAAGGATGATCTGGCTCAGCCTTTCTTGGGAAAAACATCCCTTCCTCAGCATAGAACAACTACTCTTCTTTGGGTTACTGTCAGATGCTACAATATCTATGTGGGTACTAAGACGGAAGAAATATCTCCATCGTCATCATATCCTGCAATTCTGCCTTCTCCCAACTTTTGCATATGTGCATTTCAAACCTTAAGCCCACATTGACTCTGTGTTTATACACTAAATACCTCAGCATAAATGGGCATCCTGCTATGGATTGATCAGGACAGAGGCAGTTTGATTCACTTCAAGAACTGCCACCCAACTGATACCATGTCTGCAGCAGCAGAAGGGGTTGAGAAGTTTCTCCATCTTTCCTCTGCTAAATCCATGACTCTAGAAAGAGGTATTCACTAATTCTCTTCATGCCTGATAAATAGAAAAGTTAAGAATATCTGTACTACAGCTGGAAGCAGATTTGCAGCATGGTTAGAGCAGCCCAAGGCAGGCTGAAAATTTGCACACTGTTCCTATTACTAAAATTGCAACTGCAGGGACTTTGAGTCTGTCTGTAAGGGTGACAGTTACTGAATTCCATCTGGACTGATAGGTACTTGTCATCTTAGTTTGATTCACAAATCTACTGCAGGTTTCCTAAGAGATCCAGGAGAAGTCACGATTAAACACTAACCGAAGAACACCAATTTCCTATTAGTCCAGATACTGCTGTTCTCAGAACTACCCATTAGTAACAATGGTACTGAGCAACTGCATTTGGTGTCTGCACAAATCTGACCCAAGGCAGGCTTCATGTACCCAGAGTCATCAGATCCCCTTTTTATGTCCTGAAAAGAAAGCTGTCACTCATTTCTTATTTGCAGAGTGGTCATAGTATTTCCCAGACATAGAGGGGATTGACTAAGAAAACCAGCTCCTGTGAAGATGAAAAGATTGATAGAAAAGCATGTACCTTCCTAAAACCAAGACAGCAGGACTGGAACCATTCTCCTTTTGCAAGTTTCTTACTATTATTTAAAAGTCAACAGTAGTTTTTTTTTTTATTAGATTTACCAGAACTTGATTGATTCAAAGATGCTGTAGAGGCCTGTCAGGATGTGCTAAAATATACGGTACCTGCCAACACCAGAGAGGGAACATCAGGATATCACCTGCAGCTACAGGAGGGGTAGGCCTTTGGATCTGTCACTGCTTGAAAGGTGCTACCAATATTTAAAATAAAAAGCTGGTGAAAATCATGTTCCTGGTTCATACTGCTTACTGGAGGTATGGAAGAGACAGCCACCTTCATCTCTTCATTTTTGCTCTTGATGCAGGTGCTCATGATGCACTTCCCAGCATGGCTACACTTGCTTTTGAACCTCAGTTCTCCCTTTCACAGTTCTGGTTTGATGAACCCTCCCCTCCCCTCCCCTCCCCTCCCCTCCCCTCCCCTCCCCTCCCCTCCCCTCCTCTCCCCTCCTCTCCCCTCCTCTCCTGGTTACCCGCTGGTAGCAAGGCTGTTATTTTCAAAACCTATTGATGGATTCATTTAGCCCAAATGTTTGTTAAAATAACAAGTACTAAAAGCCCCACCTTGCCACATCCCAAAGCCCCACCCGGGTCCTTCTGCGTGTGGAACTACGCAAACAAGGCTGTTAGGAGACAGCTGTGAGCTCCAGCAGCACCAGGCAACATTGAATTGCAGCAAACTTAACAACTTTGTTATTCCAAATATTAGCACTACCGATGAACCCTTACTCTGTTTCAATAGACACATAATTAATTCATTTACAGGACCTGCAGGAGAAGGTTTGTCTCCACAGGAAGGGGCTTTGGCAGATTTGCTGGCAGTGCTTCGGGTAGGTGGGTTCAATTCATAGTGCTATCTCCAAGCTTTTGTTCAGAAAAGTGCCCTGAAGTTGGTTTGGGCTTAATTATTCAGTTATAAATCTTTTGACTGCAAGCTGATTTAGCCTGTGTTCTCTCTGAGCTTCATCAGAATATCCTTTTGCTGGGTGAGATTAAGTAGGAGATGATAAAATGAAACCATCCCTGATTTTACCTACCCTCCACAAAGGCCACCGAGGGCTGAAATAGGGATGGACCCTGCATTACCTCACTCCTGCTTGTCCCTGGAATGGTTTCAGAGGGTGGCAGGCAGGCAGAATGAACTAAAACACATCCAGGATCATTCTCACAGCACAGCAGGACAGGTTTAAATGACCAATACAGATGTATCTGAGGAAGGTAGTGAAGAGTTTCCAGCCACGAGAAATGCACACACCAGAATCCTCCACAAGGAACAAGCTGGTGTGAGGAATGCTTAGAAACCCCTGAATGTGACAGGAAAACTTGCTGTCAGTAAACAACTATACAAGCAGGCTTTCTGTTCCTGTGTCATTTAGACACAAATAGAAGGGAGAAAATTAAGGATGGCAGAACACTGACACTGCTCATAGACACTGTCAACTGTTACACCCTAGCCTAATACTCATGTCAGGTAGCTAGATGCTGCACCCACGTAGCTTCAGGTGAGAATTCAAAGTGAGACTTAGGCTGGTTCACAAAGCTCATGGACATGTTTGCTGCAGCGTAATAATGGTTTCATTTAAGTTAGTTAAAGTTAGTTAGAAATGGATTTAACGAACTTTGAGTATGTTGCCATTATGCCTAAGCAGAGTTATCCATATAGCCTTTTATTCAGCTTAACTATCTCTGTTTAAAACATCTTCAGATCATGCCAGAATAACTTTTACCTGGAGAGATTCCTGCACAGAAAAAGCTCCCCCCCCACTCCAGCTGGAAGAGACTGAACTTATTCCTGATGTAATCTCCATTGTCAATATGTTTATTGTCATGTACAGCTCAGGATCAAAGGACATGCAGCTAGAAGATCTAATTAAAAAGTGAGGATGTAATAGACAAGCTCCATCTTCTGCTCAATCAGCTCTTACTTAGTCCTGAGATCTGAATTTCACATAGGCTAGCACAGGCCTAGAGGTCAAGAGATTTGTTCTTCATCTGAATCTAGAGAGGCTCCTTGTCTTGTCCTTTGCTTCTGAAACAAGATCACCTGTCTTGCACAGCTAACCCAGCTCAGCCCAGCTGCAAACCTTTCATGTTATCCAACTGTGATATTTTTATCTCTAATAAAGCTTCCTTTGACTTCAGATTTGTTTTCACTTGGGGTTTGAATTTTTTTCTTCTTTTTTTTGTTTGTTTTTCTCAAGTCAGAGGTCAGGTACAGTGGAAAGTTTCAAACTGTGGACTGCTGTATTATGTCATCAAGTGTTATGAAATTTCCTATCACATAATAACTGCAATGTAACAAATAATTCCATCTTCTAGTTGTTTCTGTACAAAACCAGTCAGAACTCATCCATGGTAGATCTGAGATTAATGATAACTTGCTCATTATCTTCTTGTGTAGGGAAGATTGTGGTAACTGTGCTCTAAAGAACAATGTATCATCTGGCCTGGTCTGCTGGTAGGGTCTGAGGTAGGATCAGAGGATCCTCAATGACTGAGTTGAGACTATAAAGGGTTACAGCCCCTCCCTGAAAAGGGTAACTGAGTGACCCCAAACAATTTAGATGGACTTGTTTTATTTTGCTGTGTGATAAACTAGGATCGTAACGCTTCTTAACCTGTAGGGTCTCATGTGTATTTTCATCAGAGCTGCTTCCACTTAGAACACTGATCACAGGACTATGGACTAATTTAGGTTGCAAGGGATGCTGGAGGGTCATCCAGTCCAACCCCTGGCTAAAAAGCAGGGCCAACTTTGAAGTTAGTTATTAAAAATGTTTGCAGTCCTATGAAATCATGTCTCTGGGCTTTGTGAACTCTAATAAAGAGAGCTGATACCAGGCCTGTGAAGTCAGGCCTCATCAAGGGTACAGAGGAGCAGAAAGATGATGGTTTCTGCCCTTAAAGTTAATAGAAAACCTTCCAGTGAGCAGGAGAGTAATCCCACCCCATGCCTCCAGTTGGCTAGGAAACATAATGCAAAGCTTCAGCTCCAACACGAAGCTCACTTTTTTTTTGGGTGCTTCTTACAACACATTTCCTTAAGCCTTAATTTTCTGATTAGTTATGCTCAGCTTTCCACTTGAGCTGAAAAAGAGATGAGATTTTGTGTGAGGAAGCACACATTAGTTTTACTTCACTTTTGAATTTCAGAATTAATTCAGAACAGAAATACTGGGGAGGCAGGAGTGAACAGCATACCTGCAGTGAAGGTTGTTTGCAGTAGACCACAACTTTTCCACATCTCTTTGAGCTGTTTGGTTTATCATCACTTCATACTGAAAAAAAATACTTCTACAGAACAGTTCAGCCATTCCTCAGAATAAGCTCAGAAAGAACAAATGATCCCACCAGTTGTTTTGAAAGGCTTTGAATTTTTTTAACTGAAACTCCACTAATGTGCACTGGGGGAATGTCTCAAAATGTGGTAGAGGCCAGTGCAGGGACAGAGAGGTATCGTTCACTGTCCTCATGAATATTCAACAAAACGTGGCCAAATTATAATCCTCTGCAAATCACCATCTGCATATGCTCAGTAGAGGTTTGTTAGAGGCTAGCAGCACAATTCCCAGAGCATTCTGTCTTAATTGCATATATGCCATATCTCCCACAGGGCTCTATGCCAACCACATGGACCTGCTCCATGCCCACCTCGTCCACTGACCTAGATTCTTCCTCAAATTGCACCTCAGAAGGGCTTGCAGCTCATCTTAGATTTACACACAAGATAAAAAGTGGATATTTCTAGAACTTGAGAGTTATAGGAGAAGAAGACGCAAGTTCTAGATGCAGCAAGAAAGTACAATGGGAAAAGGAAGATACAGTTCACATGTTACTCAGGATACTTGTTTGAATATGAGATTAAGATGGTAATACAAATTTTTAGCCACATTAATTTTGCCTGGTGATAAAGCATCTGGGATGAGATGTCAAAGAGATGAGCAGATGTCTAGGCTTGGCTGCTCTAAGGCAAGCCAGTGCAGCAGCGTCTTGCTTAGGAAAGCAGTGGAGGTGATAAATGCCAAAACTATTATTACAAGGGAAATTATTTGGATGTAGATGGAAATGAGCTCAAAGCACACTCCCTGAAGAGCTTAAAAAAATGAAAAGAATGGCCCAAGAACATCAACACAGTAACAAATAGAAAGTTAACAGGAGCAATAGGTTCCAGGACAGAGTCTTCAAACCAAGATTTCAAGACAGAGACTATAATGAGGTCTGTCAAACGTAGCCAAAATGTCAAGGAACATATGAATGGAATAATGGCTTTGAGATTTGGCCCTGAAGAGGTTACTAGAGACCTTGGCAAGAACAGTTCCAATGGAGTGGAGAGAACAGAAGCTAGAATGAAATACAGAGCATTATTATACACTACATTGACTGGAACCAGAGGGATCAGATCATCCCATGGGCCATTTACTGAGACCTGATGGGCTAAATTAGCTTAACTCCTCCAGAAATTTCATCAGTTTACATCTCTCAGAATTTTCATCCAAAGAAGAAAATCTAAAAAAAAAAAAAATTTCTTTCCTTTTTTTGTTTTATCAGAGAAAAGAATTTCCAGATTACTTTAGGCCCTCCACTGTGAAATAACTCCCATGTCCTATAATAAGCAAATTGCTTTCCCAAAGATCTTGAAGCAGAACACTTTCTGTTTTTTTTCACACTGTCTAAAGAGTGTAAAATTAGGCAGATCTTAAGCTAGCTGCTCTCATTACATAGCTTGATGAATCTGAAAGGGTAACATATTCCAGGATGAGTGATTAGTCATTTTGTCTTACAAAAGCTTTCTTCCTTTACCCACTCCTATAAATTTCTTTTTTGGAAAAAAAAAACAAAATGAAAACAAAACCCCACTTGCTATAAATTAACTGAATTATTAATCTCTTGTCCTTTGCAGACTTTGCATGTTGGACAATAGCCAGGGGATAGCAGTACAACGTGCTGCTGCAGGTATTCCCTTTAGAGAGAGAAGGCATACATATTCTCATAGATGCAATAAAACTTGGGTCTTTAAAGCAAGTATGCAACCATCTCCCTTGACACTTTGTTTTTAAGTCATCTATTTAGTGATTTAAAACCAACGAGTTTGAACTAGTCTGGAATCGGATCTATTTGACCATCTTCAGTTCCTGTGATGTCTGAGCTAGAATTATATGGAAAACGTGGTGCTTAGACTTAAAAGTAGCAAGAGCTCTCCAGAAGGAACAGAAAAAGGTATAAATTATGTCTGATTGAACAAACACAACTCCACTGTTGAACAGCCACTCAATGAAGAGGGCAGGGAGAGGCAATGGAGCACGGTAATGTGTAATATTACTAGTCAATGGGCTGTGTGCAGCAGTGGGCTCCCAAACGCTGGAGGTGTCAGGGAGATAAATAGCAGAGTGTCCTCCTCAAAAATATGATTAATACCCTCCTCGGTCCACTGCTGAAGATGTAGTGGGTGCAGCTGGTTTGGACAGCAGTTGCATAGAGGAAAATTCCAGGACGATTGCAGCAGAGCAGAGAGGGCAAAGAGTAGGACAAGTAGTCAACTGAGTGGGAGTGCTGAGCCCCAACAAGGGGAGAAGTAGGCCAGAGCTGGCAAAGGTCTTTTGGCTGCTGTTTAAGCAATGTTTATAGAACTTCCATGCATGCACAACTGAGTTTCGAGTTCATGATCTTTGGAGGAAAAAAGGGAGAGAAGCATGTTCAAGTTCATTGTCTCTTGTAGTAGTCGTGCCAGAGGTGGCTTTCAAGGAGCTGTTCTTCTCTCCTGTTCCTCTAGCCTGCCCCCCCCTGAAAAGTCTTTAAGTCACATCACCAAGAAGCAGGTGGAAAAGTGAAAAACATTTAAAATAAATAAATAAATAAGAAAACATCTTCCTTTTTCCTGCAGCCAACTGCAATCTCCTCAAGAAGTCAGGAGCATGTCAGGTGGGGCTTTTACACTGTGTCGTTTTCAGGGAATCCTCTAACATTCTCAGAAAACATCCTTTCATGCTTCTGTTGTCACAGCACTCAGGGGAGACTGTCCAGAGCTCAAATTCCCAACATTAGAATCTGAACACACTATAATGTAACTAATGCTCCTGAAATCAAACAAAGGCAGAGGGCTACGGATGGCTTTATTTCTTAGGGCAGCGATCCCTGCCTTTGTTGGTTTGCAGGCAACAACACCAAGCAAGCAATATATTACCAGCAATGCCATATTATCTACCGTCTTGCATTCACAATGAATGTCTCAGGGTCACCCCTGAAAGCCTTGGGTGGGGATGAACGCCTCGAGCAATCAGCCTCCAATCAGCAAGAAGGTGCTGCAAAAGCTGCAGACACCAGGCTGATGCCGAACGGAAGGGCGCACGTGTTTTTAAACACACAAACACAACAAGAGCAGGATGCTCATAAATACTGCTGTTTAACTTAAAATGACAAAAAAATACGATGGGGGAAAGGAAAAGTTCCAGTGGATTATTGATCTGAACGACAGTGATTAATAATCACCAGTTTAGTATTCTGCATCACCACTGCCTGTCACACTTCCCTTGAAACAGGATTAATATAAGAAGATATTATATATGTGAGCAAAGCACTAAGGTAACACTGTATTGATCTGAACTTTAGAGCTGTTCAGTGCCATTAATAAAAACAAAAAGAATGCAGGTGCTTGTGAAAAGGAGGATGGTTGACAGAAAGTAGTTGGTTTTCCTTCTACAAATTGCCAGCAGCCTGCTCACCTCTTCAACTAGATTCAAGGATCACCATCTACAGATCCCGGGCAAACTGTGTGTGACCCACACCAGATGAGCTAGCACTGGCACAAAGTCTTGTCCTCACCGCCTCTGCAGGACTGGTCCTTGACTGTAACATAGGAAGTTGATGTAAGAGCTTTCGTACCCCAGAGGACCCAGTTGCAGTACTACAGGATCAGCATTGCTTTGCAAGAGAATTTATAGAGAGATATAATTTCTGCAGCATCAAAAAATCTGGAGAAATACACTATCCCTTTTCAAAATGTATATATAAATCCTCCTAGCCTGACATAGACAGAGTGCTTTGAGAAAAGAAGGTAAACCAAAGCCAGTTAATAGATTTAAAGACACTTTCCATGAAACAAGAATTATTTAATGGCTTTATTAAACTACTGTCTTAAACTCACTTTGTTCTTTTCCTACCTTTTTGTTACTGCATAAAGAGGGGGCACCACTATTTGTTCAACATAACATTAAGCATACTCTGCTACTCAATTAGTAAACATGTCAAGAGGTGGGTTAGTTATTCATGGTTCAGGGGCACAGCCCCCTTTCAAAAAGAACTTTCCCTTCCTCCCCCCCCCCCCCCTTCACTCTAATGAAATGATGGATAATCTGGAAGTAGGTGCTTTAAGAAGATATTAATCATTCTCTGTGGTAATGTTAATCATGCGTTCCATCATCTCCAGATGCTGTGCATCACCTTCCTCGGAGATAAAGGGCACCCAAGCCAGCAGAGTCCTTTTGATCACCTTTCTCACAGTAACTCTCATAAGGCATTAAAAGAAGTCTTCACATTTCAGGGCATCCTTAAAAATGAAATAGAAAGTGGGAGAGTGAGGTAATGGAGGGATTCATGGACTCCAATCTTGACCCTGTCATTACTTATGCTGCCCAGATGGGAGGTGCACAGTTCTTTCGTCCTTTGTCCTAATCTTTGACATTTTTCGAGGCAACGTTTGGAATGAATGAGGTATGAGAAAACCCCTGATCACAGGAAATAGAAAATTAATTCACAAAAGATTTCAGGGAGGGAGGTGAGGTGGAATTAAAAAAAAAAAAAAAAAAAAAAAAATCCACCCTGGCTCTCTGTGAAGAAAAATCCAGCAAAATTATCCCCTCACAGCCTGCTGTTCCATTCCTAGAAAACATTAGCAGAAGTCGGGTCAGATTTGTCTCAGCACACTGTCTGTGATGTCTCTTCCAGTTAATAGAACACCCTGCCACTGGAGAGACTTCTGGCCAATTAGACCATTTTTATGACTAATCTTTTATAGTTTTCCTTGTCTTTTACACATAAACCTAGGGCATATCTTAGATGGCTGAAATACCTCCTTTTGCAGACTTAGATGCTTCAGAGACCCCAACGCCTAGAGAAGAATCTTTGAAGGTCTCCTGAAGCTAAAAAGTTACTTTGTATAAACTGTTGAATAAAGATACACCGCAGGGGACCATACCCAGTCAAAGGCAGGTGGTGTTTCTGTCACAGCATGTAAGTGCTAAGGAGAAAAAGAAGTTGTGTGAACTTGAAATAAAATAATCCAACTTTCTTAAAACCGTGGTTAAATGCAAAATCTATATGCAGAGTAACTGCTCACCTCTCTCAATCAGTGATCCCCACTGAATGTCGCTCATGGTCTACTACTCGGTAGGGTAAGTTAAAAGCCATAGGAAATTTGACAACCCTCACACCTAGAGCTGGTTTTGAAAGTGTTTCAATCAAGCTGTTGCCACCGCTCTCTGTGCTTTAGACCACGTTATGATGCAATACCCCTCTCCCAAATTTAAAGGACTCCAGTTAGACGATTAGCCATAACAGGGGGGTTGCAGAAATACAGTTTGCTTGAAAAAAGAATATTTCTTAGAACACTAAGCATCTGCTCTAAGTCTCTGCAGCTTGGTCTGGTAAAGTTTGCCCTTGCTGCTTCTCAAAAATGGGTCGTGTTGAGAAGCCCCATTTTTACCTCTTTTGACCACACTTGCATCTTTGAAAGGATAAGCTGAATCAAAGTATTGATACTGAGCTACACAGGTGACATTACCCTGTCAGCAGTGTCTCTTCAGAGAAGAGACATTACAAGCCCTTGGATAGCTGGAGGAAGGATATTCTGTGGAAAAAACAACCTGTACCTCCTCAAGATTTAATGAAGAACTCTATCTTAGGTAGGAAATGGTCAATAGTCTTATCTGTGAGACACCGCCTAGATACTTTGACATCAAACTGTTGGAGTGAATCCAGAGGAGGCCACAAAGATGCTCAGAGGGCCGGAGCAGCTCTGCTATGAGGACAGGATATGAGAGTTAGGGCTTTTCAGTCTGGAGAAGAGAAGGCTTCAAGGAGACCTTGGAGTAGCCTTCCAGTATCTGAAGGAGGCCTATAGGAGGGCTGTGGAGGGACTATTGACAAGGTCTGGTAATGACAGGCTGAGGATTAATGGGTTTAAACTGGAAGATAGGAGATTTAAACTGGATGTTAGGAAGAAGTTCTTTACAGTGAGGCTGGTGAACACTGGCACAGGTTGCCCAGGGAGGTTGTGTCTGCTCCCTCCCTGGAGGTGCTCAAGGCCAGGTTGGATGAGGCTTTGAGCAACCTCTTCTAGTGGGAAATGTCCCTGCTCTGCCTATGGCGGAGGATTGGAACTGGATGATCTTTGAGGTCCCTTCCAACCTAAACTATTCTGTGATTCTATGGAGAAGCTTTGTTAGGTGCCTTGGGTTGTGTGTGCCCTGGAAAGCATGGATAACCCCCTGGAAAGCATGGGTAACCCCCTGGAAAGCATGGGTAACCAGCACAATCCAGTACTCCATGGAACATATGCAAGCCCGTCTCCCACAGTCTCATTTTTCTCCAGCAAGTCCTGGACAAACAAAGCCACTCTTTCTCTGCTGCAAATCTGCCTTGTTTACAATGGACACTTATTTTGAAGCTTGAGACAAATTATATCCTAATGCACTGAGGATCTTTGCAGTGCATTTATGTAGTGCAAAACCCAGATTCCATCTTTGCAGCAATTCAAGCTTTGTTTTGCATTCCCCTGTACTGCTTTCCAAGCGGTACACACTATTAACATAAGATCACTAGTACAGGCCCTTTGTAGACAGCAAAGCTGAGAGACTAATGGATGTCTGAAAGGCGAATGTTTTTTCATTCCTTGTGATCTTGTTAACATATGTGTATTTAATGGTGGTAGTATTATTTCTGACTTACACCATTACACTACATTACAGTTGCTATTAATTACGCTTGCTACTGGGAACAGTTGCATGTTTACAGATTTTTTTTTTTTCATGGTCAGTTCCAATTTACTTTTTGTAAAGACAACTACTGCATTATGCACACGTTTTTATGCTCCACATAGAGCCTGGGAAATGTACTTCCATTTAAATGAGCACCAGACAGAAATCAAAGTGTTGCCGAACTCAGGAAAAAGAAATAACATTTACAAGGCCTTGCTAGCTAAAGTTCTGATTTCAGAACATAGTGCTTCACTCTTTCTGTTAAGTGAAACACTTGAAATTAAATGTATGTGAGAAAAAAAACCCAACCACAATAGGCTAGAGTTCCAAAGTGGCTTCTACTCTTGCTTCAGTCAAGTGTACACAAATCTGTTCTGAACATCATAAGAACTGGGACATCAAAACGCAGGTACATTAAAAGGAGCTTGATCAGGGAAATTAGCAGATAGAGAGCTGAAGGGTATTTGGCTGATCCAGGGTGAATATGTTGATATATATCCTTTGTTAAATCCTGGAGTGGTTTCCAGGAGAAATAGGTATGTAGTCTCCCACTTTATTTCTTCTGGGAAGTGAAGTACTCTTTCATTATTGGTAAGATAGAGAGCTGCCTTTTCTATTCATTGCACTCAGCTCACAGTGATAGATGGTATATAAAAATTTCATTTTGGATGGTGGAATTCGAGTACAGTGATACAAAGGTGTTTTGTGGATAGAATCTATAAATCTTGGGGGGAAAAAAAAAAGAAAAGTGCTTTCTGTCATCATGGGTAGCAGATTTAGATCATTTAAGTTACCCACAATGCTAAGCCAAATACACTCACCAAGTATTTTGGTTGATAGGGTCAGGAAATGGAGAGTTTGCTAAAGTTCATCAGATTTCCCTTTTAAGTGTGTGAGTGCATTAAGAATGAGAGCTAAAATACCTTCCAAGGCATCCTGGAATCTTTTCCAGAAATTAGCTGATTAAAATGTTGCATGCAAAATACATATCCTCATATCCCCATATCAGTGACTGTAGAGAAGAAGAATATTTATCTGGAGCGTGAACATATCCTCATCCACATCAGTGACTGTAGAGAAGAATAATATTTATCTGGAACATGAACCAAACTTGGCTTCTAAGTTGTTCCTTAGGCTAAAATCTTATTACCAGAATCCATTTCCTTCAAGTAAGAAGAAAAAAATGTGCTAAGGGTATAGAATTTTATTTTTGATACAGTGATTTCACTAATTTTGGAAATTTCTCTCACAAGAGTTTGGCTCTGTAAGGTGGAGATTTCCTGAGAAGTTAATCTGGACTGATTGTTCACTACATTGAACCAGTATCTTGCAAGGATGGATGCCTTCTGTTTTCAAAGCCCTGTGATATTTCTGTGATGAAACATAAACTCAACAAGGAAACACAAAGCAGTCTGCTGGAACTGTGTTGGAGAGACAACTGAACAAACAGCTGGCTGAAGGATTAAAGCCAAAACAAAGGACTGTTTGAAGGTCTTTCTAAGTTTTAGATAGCAATGGGAATCTTTTGAAATGGGGGCACAGTGGAGCTGCAACAGAAAGGGAAAGGTTTGGGAACTTTACCCATTTCAGACACTGAAACTCTGCAGCACTGTTTGGTGAGTCTTCAACAATGACAGAAGGCAGTAAAGGATAATAAGTAGATGAGTATTACACTTGATAATTCTAATTCACACTTTTAAACAAAAATGCTCACCCTTTGGAAGATCCAATGGATTTCTCTCTATTAACAGATTGCTGTTGTTATGTTACTGTTTATATTACCTCCCTCTTTAGCCCACTGTTACCATTACCTTTAATGAATTACTACTTTTCAGCACAATTAAGTGTTTGAAGCAACCAGGAGGTACAGTTTAAGCACAGTAAAAATGTCCAATTGAAAAGGCTAAAGATCAATATCAAAGGTCTAAAAGGTTAGACCAATCCTATCAGCTGCAGGGAAAAGCTGGTGTTAAGCTACCATTGAAGAAAGAAAGAGCTAATGGCCCACAGATGATCTTTATTCAACCAGGTTTTCTCCTGCTTAAAAAGAAATCCTCTCTTTATTGAACAGTGTAGTTTTCCCATTGCTGAAAATGCAGAAGCTTTAAATCCCAATTTTAGTTGTGCTGAAAGATGGAAAATAGTTTCTTTTAAATACTTTTCTTCATGAAAGAAGACAATAAAGGCTGCCTATTGGCCCTCATTATCCCCACCTCGATTTGACTTGCCTACCTGCTCCACTGCACTGGTTCAAGACAATTAATCCTAATATTCAACCCTCTTGGTGTAATTTCTCATCTTGGCAGGTCTCTTTCTATAATGACTAAAGGGGAGTGGCCAAATTCTCAAAGCCTCTGGGGTGAACCAGATACATTTCCACAAACACAGACAACAATTCGATCCAAATATGTTAATGAAACGTGCTTTAAAACCAAAGTGAGCATATAAAGGCACTGCCCTGCCTAGGCAATAAAACACACAGTACTGGTTCTTATGTTATGGACATGACAAACAGAATTCTGTTGATAGACGAAAAGGGCCTTGTAGGTAACTGATTATTTATGTTTCAGAGACAGCTTATGTTGAAGAAATACTTGCATTGTTTTCCACCTGCAACGTTCCAAAACCTCTGCAAGAGAATTTCAGCTCCTGCCAACTGTGCCAGTTCTCCAAATGTGTAAACTGGCCTCAACAGGTGATGTATTTTAATAGGCACTAGTCACACCTCTTTGTGAAATGGCTGTTAGATGGGAATTAAGGTCAGCATTCAGTTCCTAGGTATAATGCTGTTAATCTGGAGTTATCCCACTGACAGTCCAGTTTTAGAGATTTGCAAAAACAGAGCAGAATGTGCCTGGGAAGAGTCCCTAGTCTGCTTTCCTCTCCATTTTGCTTCCCCCTGACACATCAGGAATGCTACCTGACCAAGAGAACAGGCCATTGCCTGTTCTTTTCCAAAGCCAGTACCATTTAATGCATTGAGTCTTTACCTCTCAAGAGACAACAACTAGCCCCACAGGGATAATGCTGGGGTACAACATTGCTGCAATTCTCCCATTCGACTGACTCTGCATAGAACTGAGCTAAACGTGTGAATATTATGCACTTGGAGAAAATTGGTTCCTGTTTACACTAGGTACATTTTAGAGCTGCAGCTGGACAATATATGAGGAGACCAGAAGTTGCACTGAGGTTCACAAAAGTTTGGAATCTATGTGTTTAGAGATGCAGTACTACTACTAAATTTATTTTTCTGTTTGCAAAGTACCTCACTAAAACAAAGCATATCCAAGGCTGAGGAAACCAAAACTCACCATAACCAGTGGCAGCTTCTCTGCAGCTAGCGCTGCAGGTCTGGAGACTATTTGAATGGTTCTGCATGGCTAGATATAAAGTATTCTCCAGTTAGGAAGAGAAACTCCCATGATCTTAATTAGAGGCAGCACTCATATCTAACCATGGAAGATCTACAGCACATCTCAGTTTTGAGTCAAAACCTCAGTGGCATAATATATGAGCAGTCATGGGTTTGAATTAATCTACACCAGCTGAGGAGCTAGCAAGCTAGCTGGTAAAACTGCTTTAACTTAGCTGAAAAAAAAAAAATCATCTTTTTTATGGCCATTTTTTCCATGGCTGTGGTTTCACAGTAACAGCTTGAGCAGACGTAGTCCACTGACTCTTTGAGCCATGGCTGTGTATAACTGCAAGGTGAATGGATTGGGGAATTGGTCCATCAGAAAAGAAACTAAACTCAAGCTCTTCACTTTTATGGCTTTTTCAGGTAAGCCAGTTCCTCAAGTCAGGTTACTGCATGGCTACACAGACAGACACACTAGGTCAAAGCGTGGGAATGCATGGAATGGAGAACAAATAAGTGGGAGAAAAAGGAAATGCTGGATTGTTCATTTTGGCACCATGACCAAATAGCTGCAAGCTACATCTCCGTGCCTTTGGTCACGTATAGAAAGGTAAGAGAGAGGGCTCAAGAGACATTAACTTCTATATATTGTTTATAAATACAGTCTAACATACTTTTGTTAAAGTCCTCCCTCCCCCCAGTCTTTTTGACAGAGTATGAATGCACTAAACGTCTCTCAATTCCATCCATTCCTATGTTCTCCTCAGATCTGAAATAGATATTTGGAAGTTAAAACAATTTCCACTGAAGCCAGTATTTAGGCCAGTAGTAAGTTCACTTCTTGAAGTAGCTATATTATTTTATTCTGTTTAATTTTTTCATGCTAGTTCAACGTAGAAGGGGTATCATGTCCTGCTTTTACCTTCCCTGGTGTGCTGTGCCTCAAAAGGATATTGGTGTTTTATTAGCTGGTATTGATCAAGAAACAATTGGCAATAAATTGGCTTAGCTGGGTAAACACAGACATATCCAGTAAGATGATACTTATTTTCATTTTAACTGCAATTAGGCTCTGTGTAACTACCAGGACATAGTCAAAGGTCACAGGGAGCAGCAAAAGTGTTTATCAGGAGTTAGGACGTGCTATAATAAAAGTTAGAGCCAAATTAAGTAAAACAAATTCTATCCTTTTTTTAGTGTTATCAAAGGAAGTAAAACCTCCTTTTCTTTCACACATTATAAATTTAGGGCAACTCAGGAAATTGCTCACAAGAAAATGAATTTAAGTCATATGTGAGAAAAGCCAAAGTGGGCTACTCCTGCTCTGACCGACTGTCTGAGCTACCCCACATAACCTGAGCAGTGAAAGGTTTGCTGCTGTTGGCTGAGAGACATTGCACATCAAGAACTATTTGCTGCAAAAAGCCACAAATGATTTCAAGTGATCAACGGACTGCTGAAAGTTGTGATCTGCTTGGGAACAGTAAAAATAAGAAAAGCTAATTGAAGAAATTATTTATTGCCTATTACTTGGTAAATTCTTCAGTCACAGAGGATCTGCAGGGTGCTTTGAAACCTCATATTTAAAAAGTCGTCTTAAATATGTTAACCAAATAAGTTGATTTCCAAATTAACTGCTATGAATTTACCTGGGAAAAGTAACTCTCTGGTGAACACTCTATAGTAAGAACACTGTACCACCATCTCCATCACCATCTCCATCTGATAGCTATTTTGTACCCTGAGGCATGTGGCATGATTTAGCCTAGATGCTAACTACAAATGTCATTTTCATTCATGTGGCCCTAACTCAGTAAAAAAATTAAGCACATGTTCAAGACCCTGAGAAGTCAACTTCTCACATGTTGAATATTAAGCATAGTTTTATGTCCTTCCTTAGGTTTTGGGCAGAAGGATGATGACTATTCAAGTGCTTACAGCTGAGCATGTTTTTATTTGCTTTGCTTAATTAGAACTATAATGATCTCATTCTGATTTGTAAATTCCTAAGCTCCCTGCTTCAATAAGCATTATTTTTTTTTAGTCAGCAGTGAAAACCAGAAAATCTCCATCAACCTAGCTGCTGTTTACTGTCCATTTGTCCCTTGATTTGAGGCTGCAGTGTTTATAGCACAGGTGAGTGGGCAGCAGAAATTCTGGATTACAGAAAGATCATGAACAACCAAAAGTTCTGCTCATAAGCATATTGGATTAATCATGGAGGTGTAAAAGGTTACTGCCCCAGCTGTCTGCTCCCTCTTATCTTCAGGGTTACTCTGTTGGAAGTTATCTCTTCAGTCACTACAGCTAAAACCAGCAAGGAACGGGAATTAAACACATCTGGTTGTTCCTTAGGATGGGAAAGTGTAAATATGATGGATGCCTCTAAAGTTATCAAAGAGTCTGTATTTCCAAAATCTATGACCAAGTACAACTCTAATTAAAGGATGTAGCAGGAGTTTACAGCACTTTCAAAAGGAAATGGAAAGCAAAAAGACTTCCATGGCTTAAAACTGTTGGATTTTAAAGATTGTTTCCTTAATGTCAAGTACAATGTCCCACTGTTATCCTCAGAATAACAACCAAAAAAATCGAGGTTAGAGATTATTTCATTCTAGAATTATGTGAGAATAATATAGAATAACTATTTCAGTGCTCAAATAATTCAGCTAGCCATAAAAGATTGCAAATAAAACCTGCATCTAAGCCATAAAAGATTGCAAATAAAACCTGCATCTACATCTCTACACAAAACTGTTCATCAATACTACTAGAATATATTTTGGGTTCCGTGTTTTGAGGTGTTCATCTTTTGTACTATTAGAGTAATGTTAGTTTAAAGCCTGTTCCTAATGTGACTCTAGAGCTATATGCTCTACATAGCTACTTCCAGCACCTTACAGCTAATTGTTACATCTTCCTGCTTTGCTCCTGTCTAAACACATTAGGTGACCTTCCTTTGAGCTTACATACTGGTGTTAGTAGCAACTGTTTAGTGGCAAAGTATCATAGGTTATGCTGTCTCTAGCCCTGCAGTGACTGGAGACAAGGGAGGCATGCTTTGCTGCCTTTGCCACACAAACACACAGAGCAGAGAGATATTTTTCTCCCTTAAATGGCTGAAAATCAGTAATAACTAGACTGAAATCAATGGAGCTTTACTGCTGTGCACTGTGTTAACACAAGATGCGAATCTGCCTTTGGGTCCAGTTTCTGCAGAGCTGAATGTTAAACAGGAGTGTTCAGATTGCTTTGACTTCACTCACTATTTGCTGATATTAACTCTATATATTTTAAGCAGACACTTGCAGTTTCTCAGATGTCTTCTCTTTCTCATTTATTAGTTGGGTTATATTTTAATGCTGCTGAGAGATTTACTGTCAATGTATTAGATGTATTCATTTTGGTTAAGGCAAATCCTTGTGCTCGGATCCAAATGTTGGGCACATCTGTTAGCAAGCCAAGGAATGACCCTGTATTATTATTATTTTTTAAACTTGACAGCTCACACGTTTGAAAATTGCACAAAAATATGTAGCTTAGCAGCTCTGCCTTCTCTTTGTACTATTTGCTCACATCCGGATCCATTTTTATCCCTGCCTGAAGGGGAGGAAGGACAATCCCATATCAATCGCTCCCTATGCCAGTTCACATTAGGGAAATCCCCAACTTTTCATTTCAAATCAGCAGCATCTTTCCTTTGATCCAGAAGACCACAGCTGGGAAGCTGACATGACTCTGCCCCGTGCTTCCCCTGCTCCAAGCCCCGCACCCGCGCTTTGCTCTTTGCCTCTAATGAATTCTAGCAGAGTCACCTCTGCTCAGTTTTAGCAGAACCTTTTCCTTCCTGTCCCTGATGGAGCAGCTGAATTAATCAAACTCATCCCAACTAACATTAACAATCCGTCAAAAAGTGGCCTACGAAATGCCTCATCTACTGTAACTAGAAAATTTACCTGCAAACTGGCTGATTTGTCCTGCACTTCTGCCTGTAGGACAAAACAGACAGAGACCACTTCATCACTTCATACTCTTTTACATATTTTCCACCTCCTCTTCTGTCATTTTATTTTTTTGTGTGCTATGTTTCATTCCTTTGTATTAGTTCAGAATTCATGGACCATGAACACCATTTTTGCTTAAAGAAATGCTTACGCAGTGTTATCCCTTCCATGGTATGTGCTGATGACATCAGGGTTGAGGCACTTGGAAGTTCCTTCTGCAATAAGGTCAGCAAGTCAATATAGTGACTTCTGTGATGCTTGTACCATGCTATGTTGCAACTAACTCTTTTTTATGCTTCTAGCTATTTACTTATCAAAGAAGAAAAGTACTTTTAGCTGGGTGCTGTGGTCTCCTTCACGAGTGGATCTGCCCTACACAAGCAACTGAAGTCCTTATTACCTGTGCAGGATGATGCCGTAAATCATGGGCTTCACCTTGTAGGAGTGGCTCATGCACCAAAACACCTAAGGGTGCTCCAGAAAGTGATTTTTTAAATGTTGTTTGATTAAGACTACTTATGCACAAAACATTTTGATGTCTACTCCTCAGTAAACGGGGAGTAAAAGCCAGTAAAAACCAGAAGGGCTGCTCTCCAACCTTCTTTACAAAGGCAGAAATGACTATACAGTGCCACTGCTGCAAGCTTTTGCCAATTCAATTAATACTCAAACATATTTTGTCAGATTTTCTGCTTTGAAACTGATGAGGATTGGAATTTGCTTAAATGAGCCACATGTCTCCATCCAGTCACCAAGGCTGGCAGTACTTACAGGGCAGTTCAAAAGAACCCTCTGGTATTCTGAGTTTAGTGTCTCCAGAGGATTCTTTAGCACTACATTGTCCTAATAAAACTCTTCTAAGATGCTCTCTCCTAAGCAAGTCCCAGAACAAGTGCCTACAGTTGAGCCACTTCTCTGCTGCTGCAATTGGACCAAAATTTAGAGCCGAGTTTCAACTTCAAGTATCAAAACCACTTCTCCCTCAACCATCTGTGCTGGAAGGCATCCACACCAAGGGGAAGATTAGGAGAACAGCTAAATCTGCCTGTGGAGATGAATTTACCTTCACATTAGGACAGAAATATGATCCAGAAGGCCAGAAAAGGCAAGGAACTCTTGAGATGAGTAGCCACTGAGTTTTAATTTTTTTTTCTCTTTGTCATAGTTTGTTTTCACTCTTTTTCCTCTTCCTTGCAGTAATACAGATACAAGAACCAGATCTCCAGAAGCCAAGGCTCTTCTAGATTCATCACTCAAGACCTTAGACTTGCAGGAAATAGAGACCCTGAGATCCATTCCTGAATCAGCAGCTTCAGAAAGTAGATCCTTGTGACTAGTTTGAGATTTTTAAAGCCACTCTACTTCTTTCAAAACATTTTCCTGCATTTACCTTTCTACAGACAACCTCTAAAAAATGATTGGTCTCTTCACTCTAGATGCAATTCCAAACCCCTTTCTTTTTCAAATTTACCAGCTCTGATAAATTCTAACATATACCCTTTTTCATCCTAAATGCCCTTAAACCCACTGATTTAAGTACACTAGTGGGAGGTTTCCAAGATATATGTGGTGTTACCTGGCTTGCAAGTTGGGCAGAATCACAATGCAATATCATTCACTTATGGCAGGAGGAACACAGAACAACTATTTCATTGTTACTTTTAACAGAGCCAAAGTACAACATAGCACTGACTAGCAACACCAAGTGGTAAACTGTTAATGATTTTAAGGCACTTATTCAATAACACCCATAAATATATTCCCAACATCTGTATTTAAATATCTGCTTGACTTCAGTAGGTTTAAGCATGTGCTCAGAATTAACTTACATGCTTTTCCTGAGGCTCTATGTAGGTACAATATCTATTGTATCAGCATAATCAGGTCCAAAATCCAGGTCTTCCCACCTTCCAGGTACCACTCAATATATAACACTAGAGGTAAGAAGGTAGGCATGAATTTGGACAGGGCCAAGATTTTGAGGTTATTGTTAAGGTCTGATTGGTGGTTTGCAAACTTGCAGATGTTCAGAAAGAAAAGCCTTGGGGAATTTCCGAACATCTCAGTTCCAGGGCATAACCTACCCTAAATAAAGTGCTTGTGTTTGTTGCCACCTCTGAGACAGCAGTATCTGATCAACCTGGTGTTCATGAAGACTGCTCTGGCAGTTCGAGGAGGACCTTCAGTCTATGGAGCAAAACATGAAGAACTTCTCTGTTCCATGAGAGTGTACTGTAGGATTTGCTTTTATCTGCAGCTTTGTCTTCAGAAGTCTGTCCCATGAAAAGAAAAAACTAAGCTTAAGCTGGCACTAATAAATGTAGCCATTCATCAGAGGCCTGTGTATAATCTGTGCAATAAGAAACATATTCAGCCTTCGCTTACTCCCTGAAAAAAGGCTGTGCAGTTTGAATCATGAGAAACTAGACCCTCTTATTTGTGTAAAGTTCTCGCTCTTCCATGCTATTAAAAGTAAGCAACTCATTACTACAACACAGAGAAGCAAATGAAAATATCCCTTTCCTATTGGAAACTATCTGCCTTAAAATAAAAACCAAACCGTGCCTCTCCTTCCCACTAAAATGTTGCCACTGCACTGGAACTAATTTGCTGATATCCTTAGAGAAGAAGCAAAAGGTTCAGTTATGAGGAGGGAAGAGTGTTCCCAGCTAGGTCAAAGCTGTGGTAACACAGCAAGGCAATCCAGGAGAGGCTCACACAACCCTTGGCTGCACATGGTGGGTAACAGTAGGCCTTTAGCTCTTCAGGCTGTCAATCTGGCACTATCACACACACTAAATTCACTTTGGTATTTAAAGAAGTGGCATTATTGATTCTTTCTACTACTTTTTTTCTCTTTTGTTCCATTCCAAGGCCACTACAGGCCACTGAAGAAGAAAAAGAGGCACACATACATAGGCACGGACAGCAAAACTCAGGAAGCACTTTAGCTATAAGTAACAAGTACTAAAAATAGTGACCTTGCTGCAATTATTTTAGTCAGGGGATAGTAATATATGGCCCTGATAACACTATATTTTCTTTATTATCCTGAACTGTACTTAATTGACATAACTCTGTGGGAGGATTAGCTTTTATACAAATACCCACATTTTATTGTATTGTCATTCCCTAAGGAGTGTAGTGCTCATATATTTCTCTTAATGTGGCTTTGCAAACAGGCCATTGCAGTCATATGCTCAGAAACAGTACTTAGATGTTTAGAATGCATTGATTTTTTTTTCAAATGCTGAAACCATTGGAGTGATGGATAGTTGCTTAGATGCATAATTCTTAACCATTGACTGCTAACATCTTCTGACTCAATTATAATTATCAGACTCAGTTTGTTACTCTGCATGTATATATCTTCAGTTGTGATGTAGAGATGGAAAAACATGTATGATGAATTGAGACAGAATGACCTGATCCTTAATTTAGTGGGCAGGCTGTTTTCTGAGGTGAGTGGAAGGGGAACTTAATGGAAACTCCAAGGCTTCCTGTTTCCTTTGGGTGAGGGGATTTACAGACTACCTAAGTGTTAGCACATTTTGCAGGTTCAAGGCCAAATTTCATCCTGAAAGGAAAGCAAGAGTTATACCTGCTCTGCTGCAAGAATTTGCAAAGAGAATTCAAGTTATGTGAACAAGTTATTCACGAATATTCTGCGAACATGAAATCCCCAAGCAGGTAGAAAACACAATGGATCTTTAAAGTACTGGAGTGTGTTTAATGTTGTGGTATGTCAGCAGTGGAAAATAGAGTCCATGGACCAGGATGGAAAGGTGCTTAGGAAAGCTAGATGCAAGGTTTGCCAGAATAACTCGTAAAATTACTGATTCAGTGGTGTGTGTATCCAGGCTCAATTTAGGTATGATATTCACATGCTAACTATGAAATGAAGACTTTATTTCAAGTGACACAGACAAACTCCTTCCCTAGATCACCAAACCATGACCTCTGTGGTGCGAGACTAGAGAAAGCCTCTTTCAGGAGACAAATAACAAGAGGATAATGTGCATCTCTCCATTCATATTGCCTTGCACTCCACAGCTTCAAGGGAACACTGTGTGCTAGCCAAGGGGGGTGACTACATCTCTTACTCCACTCCAAACATAAAAAGTGCCATCTGTAACATTTGCTTGAGGAAAGTGCTAGCTGCTGCCACCACAAAACGTACATGAAACTTAGCCCACAAATATAAAAGCTCAGTTAGCCATTAGACATTGGCAATCTGCTAAAAAAGGCAGTTGAGAAATGCAAGCAGTGACCGGTGTCCTGCTCTGCCTCCTAAGCATAAGGATAAAATTATCATGTTGAGAGAGAGCACACACATGGAAAGAGTGGGCTGTCTCCTCACAACAAAGCATCACTGCTTTAACCGCCAGTACTAGGGAATCACATCCATTTCAGATGGTGAGTCACATGCCTACATGAAGCTCAGAACTGCAGGCTTACAAATGTTATCACTCTAGGAGTGGTTCTTTCAGAAGTACTGAAGTCTTCTCCTCAAGTCAGAAAACCATTGGTTGCTCAGGCTGATTTTGAAAGACCAAAAGCTATTTTTTCAGTCCTTACATCTACACAGGTAACCAAAACTGTTAGATATGAAAACAGCAATCAAATTTACATGTAAGATTAAGAATCTATAGGATTAAAAAAAAACAAAACAAACAAAAAAAAAAAAAATCAAACCAAACCAACCCAAACAACTATGACTGTGGTTGTTTTTTATAGTCTACTTTTAGGAGAGAAAATGCATCCAATCAGAAGGTGCTTACACTGGAGAAAGGGGAGAACATACTCGACAAAAATAACGACGCTCGAACAAGCCTTGTGAAAACAAGTGGCTATGTAAAAGTGACTGTCTGTCTTCTTTCAACTAGTGGCCTAAAGGAAAAGCACAAGCATAGGGACACAGTATTAGGCAGAAGAGCATCCACCAAAGAAATCACTACAGGAAGCATCCACCAAAGAAATCACTACAGGAAAATCTGTTGAAACTGGCAGTAAATTATGAAAAACAAATTGTAAGGAACTAAGTATTTCAATTGTGCCAGAACTTATGAAACTAATTGCTTAAAAATAAAAAACCCACACAACAAACTCATGATTTCTAAGCCAATCTCATAATTTTTGAAAGTCTACAATTAGTAATGAAATCTGAAGTGTTCACAGCTATCAAGCTGAGTGGTAATGCTCCAATGCAAGTAGAAGTTGCAGAACAAAAGCACTAAACCTTTAGATCACCACTGAAAAATGATTCCTGCTGTGGTAACCTGTAACATCTCTGTGCATGCACCACAAGTTAGAACGAGAAATAAAATGGTGGACTCAAAGGAGCAAGAGAAGGAAGAATCAGGAAGATTTTGCTGCTAGAGAGACACTTAAACACATCTAATCAATGCTGAATCCATGGGGCTCACATACAGATAGTGCAGGTAAAGTAAAATTTGCAAGTTGTGCATCAAAATCACCCAACAGAATTCACACATGCAAGACTCTCACTTGTCTACAAGGGATGTACACACACAAAATGTAACCTGTCTGCAGATTACATTCACAGCACACAGGTAGTCACAGTCTCATATTCTGGGTTTCATAATTCAGTGTGTGCGTAATTATTTATTGGTCTCTGTGTACACCACAGCACCTTTCCTCTGGTCTAGAAGCTGGATATGGATTTGCTGGTGAACAGCTGCCTTACATGTAGTTTATCTTGCCTCACGTAGGTCTTTCTGAGGCTGAGGAACCACCAGTTAATGCTGGGAACATCCTAATGTCTCTGTGTTCTTACAACCTGGTTGAGGACACCTCACAGTCATGCTTACCATTTTTCGTGCTTTGGTCCCCATGCGCTCCCAAGTGGGCTACAGGCAAGAAACATGCTAGAAAATATTGAAGCTTCCTTTGACAACTACTGTTGGGTTACCATAAAGCCAGGCAGGAGGTTAACATGCACAGTGTCTATACAACACCCCTGGTTTTGCTGATGGAAAGCAAGAGAGCTTACATCACCTGCAGGACCAGTTTGCAGCCAGGCTGGCTGCTCCTTGGACACCACTAAGGACACTGTGATCCTGAATTTTAAATTATTTTCTTTTCACAACATTTTTGCAGGTCAGAAAGTAATTGGAGAGTTCAATCCTCAATCTACTTCTCTTACCAAAAAGAATCAACAGGGAAAGAAATTCAAATTAAGACAACACCAAGCATCTGTGTGGTTTTCCTGTCTCACTTCAGTGAATCTGGAGAAGAGTCATTCTCCGTTAGATGTACTAGAAGCCTTTTGTTGATATCATAGTGCTGACAAGTGTAATAGTGACAACAACATCATGTGAAATTATAACAGGAATCTTCCTTTCAGCAGTAGGTCTTGATAAATTGGACATACTGATTCCTGCTATTTGTTGCAAGGTAGTGTGGCATCTCTCTTTTTTCCTTTAACAGGCGCTAATTATTGAGCATCAAATAGCGTAAAATATAACAGCTGTGCATACTGTCAGTGCTGTATGGGCTGCTGAAGGTGTCTGTGTGTGCATATGCCAATGTGTGAGCAACTGACAGTGGGTGGTTTTGCTGTTTGCTTTATAAATGCATTTGAATAAACCAGATTATTTTGCAGGACAGTAGGAATTCAGCTGGGTTACAGATGAGTTAACAAGGAGAAGCAAGTTTCCAGAATGCCTGGGATGGCTTTTGCTGCAGTGCTGAGTGAAGA
Organism: Pogoniulus pusillus; assembly: GCF_015220805.1. Classification (NCBI taxonomy): domain Eukaryota; kingdom Metazoa; phylum Chordata; class Aves; order Piciformes; family Lybiidae; genus Pogoniulus; species Pogoniulus pusillus. Next base: position 19,385,111 of record NC_087280.1, read on the forward strand.
AGTGTGTTCCAGACTGCTGGGCATGGCTGGGGAAGCAGCAAAAGTAGCTCTTGAAAAACTAATGGTGTTTTATCCTTTTCTGTATGCCAATCTCACAAATCCCAACTAAATTATTAATGTTATTTCAGGAATCATGAATAGGAGGTTCCAGCATTTGAAAAACAGGAGGAGAAAAGGGGGGGTCGGGGCGGGAGGGAATATCAAGAGAAACCAAAATCCTAATGTACTATTTTTACAATTTTAAGCTTTTATAGTCAAGCTGTGTCAAAGAGTGGGAACAGTTAGGTGAAAGAATAGGTGAAAGTTTGCTTCCAAAAGCTTTCAGTCCAAAGAAACTTTTTCTTTTGTGAAATGATTTAAACTGTAAACCATAAATACCCTGGTACCTCCCTGACCAAGATAACAACCTTTAAAAAAAATAAAAAGAAAGAAACCCCTAAAAATATTACTGTGACCTGCTTTATGGTAAGGTCAGGCTCTTAATCAGTTTCGGGGCATAGCTCTTGAAACGAGAATGAAAGACTTTCTCCCTGAATAGTTTGCTCTCCTCAGGTTATAGTGAAACAAAATATGTAAAGTTTTTTGCTTCTGAGTGTTAGAGCTGCTCTTTTAACTTTCCTTTTAAGTTGGAAAAATGCAGTGAATAGAATCATTCTTTTCAACTCAAAACTTCTTCATGAAGGGTTGAGTCTTTTTTTCATGGTTGCACTGGTACTAACACACCAGCTTCAGATGACCTTTACAAGTATCACATGGAGGCTTTATCCTGATTAAAATGGTTTTCTACACAGAAGGGGAAGGCCTGTGACACCACTCCGAACAAAACCTCTGCAGGACAAGGTGTAAAAGGATAAAATATATTGCTTCCTCTAAGAGGAATGGAAAAAAGGACCGAGAGATTCTGAATAAGAGAGAGACATGAAAACCTGTGTTTCATTTTGATTAATTCTGCACAGTTCTTCTTTAAGCAAATGACTAATGTGGCCTTTGACCCACCAGGAGAATTCTTTTAGCTCCATCCTTCAGGAAACCCAAAGAAACAGTGCTAAGGTTACACCTAATGCTGACCTACCTCATCCATCTGCTTTCAGTGAGCAAATGTCAAGTTCATATTCTTTTCCTATCGATGAAGGGGTGGGGAAGAGGAGAGAGAGGATAAAATTGCTGTAACTTAATACTGGCATCAAGATTTATTTACTGTTGATCACAGCTGGTGAACTTTTTGCGTCTTGCATATGCGCAGGGTTGTTTGGGTCAAGGTGCATATGCCAACAAGAGACCAGCAGGGAGAAAGTGCAGGAGAGAGGAAGGCCTGAGGATGTAGCAAACCAGCAAGGAATGAGAGGCTCCAGGGTAAATTTATAGTTATGTGATCTGAGCCCAGAGGGAGGCCTAAGCAAGAATGCTCCCTGACCATAAAAACGTGCTGGCTGGTAATGGCTGTTAATGGTGCAGGGTGATTTTACTGAGTTAGACAATAGGGGGGTGACCGTGCTGAGGGCAGGGGAGCAGGCGTTTGGGAAGTGAGATGATGGTGGGGTAAACGCAACAAAAGAGTGGAGGTGGTGAAGCTGTGTTCACAGCTATGTGTGTGCCCTGCTTCCACAGTTGCCTTCCAACATGCACAGACAAAAAAAAAAAAAAATTTAAAAAAAAAAGTGAAAAGTATAAAATAAAGGAAAAAGATAAAGAAAGATGCAGGAAATATGAGGAGCCCAAGTGGCATTTTGTGCTGCTAACGTGCATGACATTTCAAGAACTGCACTTTGCATTTTCCTTTTAATTGTTCTGCCCTTTTGCTCTCCGTTCACAGTGTGTGCCATAGAATTCTGCCTGTCTGAGGACAGCAGAGAGCAGGCAAGGGATGTGATTCTAAGCACTTTGGGTTCACAAGTCTCCCATTTTCAATTAGCAGATGAATAAAGGATGTAAGGCAAGGTTTCATTTTTTATTGCATGTTTTCAATTACAGTATTTTCCTTCTCTTGCTCCCTACCTCCTCCTTTTTAATGTCTCCCCTCTACTGAACTCAAGTTCAGACCATTAAACAGTCCTTCCAGCACCAGCATTTGCACTAATACCTGCTGGACTTGGTGGAACAATTGCATTATAGCCATCTACGGCTCTGATTATCATCAGCAACTGGGGATGCTGGCTCAAGGATGCAAGGTCACTTGAATACCAATCCCCATTACCCTGCGGCAACTGCTTCTCAAGGAGAGCCAGTTACCATAATGAGATCACACAATGCACAAGCTTTCTTTGATTGTGATTTCCAGCCCAATCAGCAAAGAAAGGAAACTCCTGTCCTTCACTAGTCTGAAACTTATGCCTTTCTCTTTTGAGAAAGTCGAGATCCACTCAGGATCCCCTGGCTTAATAGACCAGTGGATCTGACCCAAGATAACTTAGTTAAAATACAGGTAAAAGTGGCTTAGAAGTAGACAGGTTTATTTTTGGCAATTCTGAAATGTGTTTTCTTTTTGTTTACTAGAGATTCATTCAAATGGTTAAAGCTCAATCCTTTTCAATAAATAGCTGATGATGTATTTTAACTGAGTCTCAGCCAAACCTGCCTTTGGTCAGCAGAGGAAAAACTCTAACATGCTGTAGCTATATAGGCAATTTTGCCAGGACCATACAGAAACAGATTTTCTGTAAATGATCAAATAGAGTAGAAGGACATTGAAATGTATTCTCTTTGCACAGCACCACACCATTATATATTTACTAATACAATTACTAGCCCACTATTACTGAATGCACAGCTATTGTCTTCAATGCATTTTAGGGCCAGAATACTATTCACGGGGTCACAGGATGTCAGGGGTTGGAAAGGACCCAAAGAGACCATCAAGTCCAACCTCCTTGCCAGAGCAGGAACATACAATCTAGCTCAGGTGACAAAAGAACACATCCAGACAGGCCTTGAAAATCTTCAGAGAAGGAAACTCCACAACCTCTCTGGGCAGCCTGTGCCAGCGCTCTGGGACCCTTATAGTAAAGAAGTTCTCCTTTGTGTTGAGGTGGAACCTCCTGTGCTACAGCTTCCATCTATTGCTTCTTGTCCTATCCCAGGGAGCAAGTGAGCAGAGCCTATTCCTCCTCTCCAGCCCTCAGATATTTATAAACATTTATCAAATCCCCTCTGAATTTTTCTCTTTTCCAGACTAAACAGCCCCAGGTCCCTCTGCCTCTCCTCATCAGGCAGTGCTCCAGTCCCCTAATCATCCTCACAGCCCTCTGCTGGACCTTCTCCAGCAGATCCCTGTCCCTCTTAAACCAGGGAGCCCAAAAATGAAGGCAGTATTCAAGATGAGGTCTCACCAGGGCAGAGTAGTGGGGGAGGAGAACCTCCCTTGATCTGCTGGACACATTCTTCTTAATGCACCCCAGGATCCCATTGGCCTTCTTGGCCACAAGGGCACATTGCTGTGCCATAGTTAACTTACTATCCACCAGCACTCCACAGGTCTGCTCTCCAGCAGATCACCTCTCAACCTGTACTGGTGCAGTTCATTATTCCTTTCCAGGTGCAGGACTCTGCACTTGTCCTTGTTGAACCTCATTTTGTTCCTCTGTGCCCAGATCTCACTGGATGACCACACAGCCTTCAGCCGTATCAGCCAAGCCTCCCAGTTCGGTATCATCAGCAAACTTGCTGAGCAGACACTCTGTCCCCTCATCAATATCATTGATGAAGATGTTAAGCAGCACAGGACTCAGGAACTGATGCCTGGGGACTCCACTAGTTACACCTAGTTTCATATCTTCAGATATGTGCAAGACCAAATTAATGAAGAATATCTTCCAATTTTCAAACTTCTGAGACTTCCTAGCTTTCTAGTTACAAGACCACACATCACTCTTCTCACTTTCACTATGGTATTATTTGTTGTACATAAGAATTCCTGCAAAATGAGAGATGCAAAGACATCGTCTATATATGTATATAAAGAAGGTGCTGTGCCAAATCAGTGAAAACATTGTGTTAAGAAAAAGAGTAAAGCACTACTGAAAGATTGGATGAATTGTGTAATATTTGCTGTAGAATTTTTAAAAGAAGACTTTATGACCTTCTTTTAAACATAAATCACCGATTACATGTGAAGACAGTTTAAAAAATTGTAAGCCACATCCATCTATATTATGCTAAGTACATTTCACTTCCTTAGGAACTGTGGGGGTTGTCCTGGATTCCTGATCTTTGGGCTTCTAATGGCAGATGGGACATTTTAAAATCAATGCCAAACCTGTGAGCAGAATTAATAAAGTCAATTTTAACCTAAACTTTTTCGGGTAGGCATAAGGGATAAATTGCTATCAAAGACTGTTGAGTTTGACTTCATTCTTCAACTTTCTGGTTCAAGTCATTTGCAAGGGGGGAATCCTAGGATCATATCATAGAATCATAGAATCGACCAGGTTGGAAGAGACCTCCAAGATCATCCAGTCCAACCTAGCACCCAGCCCTAGCCAGTCAACTAGGTCATGGCACTAAGTACGTCATCCAGTCTTTTCTTGCACACCTCCAGGGACGGCGACTCCACCACCTCCCTGGGCAGCCCATTCCAATTGCAAATCACTCTCATACTGATATTCATTAAAGCAGAAGAGAATATTTAGTCTGAAATCTGATGCATGGGCTACTTTATCACTTTATTTGGGAATTTTGGGTTTTTTTGCTACAGGTTGGAAACGAAAATCCCCTTTAAAAATAAAGAACATGTTAAGTCCCTGGAAGAGTCACCTAGAATAACTGTTGCTGCTGTTTTATCCATACAGTTGCACTCTTTCCCTTTTTTACCTCTTTTCTTTTTTTTTTTTTTTCCTAAGGAGCACACTGGTCAAAAGTACCAAGTGCCTCTTGTTAGAAGTTATCACTTCAGAAACGAATTTGCAATCTGTAGCATTACAGCCCTTGGATAGGATCATGAGTTCCTAACCTCCACAGGTCTGGCCTTTGAGCAGAACTTGAGAGAAGGGGGGGAAATGAGAGACAGAAAGAGAGAGAGAGCAAAAGGATGAAGAAGAAAAGCAAAATAAATCAAAAGCAGCTTTCTTGGTAACACCAACATCTCAAAGGCCAAGTGTAAAAGGACCAGGGCTCTAATGATATCAATTAGGCTCAATCCTCTGTGTCATTTTAGATATATTGTACCCGCTGAGTATACTTAAGTCCATATGTATAAGGTCATTTACTGGGTCCAGAACATAACAAATTATCAGCAAAGGGTTTTTTGTTGTGTTCTTTTTTTTTCCCCTTTTCTTCCTAACACTCTCCACTTTCTGAAATAAATTACAGCTCATAATGGCTTCATGTTGAGAAGCTAATTTTACTTAATTTTTTCCTCCTATACCAGGGAAATGATTATTATATCATTGCATATATTCATTGCACAATGAACAAAAAAGAAATACTTGTTAGATTTTTCTTGGGTAACTTGCCTCAGCTCTGACAGGTGACTTCCTTTTGAGATGTCATGGTATAATTGGTATCAAAGGTGCCAAAGAGATAGTCTTTACAAGACATTATCTGCCTTGGCTAATCTCTTTCATTGTCCCTCATTACACTGTGGGTTTCTTCACAACAGCATAATTGCATACTCGTTCTGAAGGGAAATGGTAAACTGCTAAGAAAAAGCAGACTAAGAGTCTTCAGTATTGTCTGTTTGAATCTTTTGGCAGGCCTTCAGAAATATGTCATCTACTTCTATCAGCAGCATCTCAGGATGTGGTGACCACCTAAAGGCACACTTGAAGGCTGACAATAAACGTGTGCTACTCCATACACTTCCTGTAACAACAGGCTTCGTGCTGGATTTATCGTCATTTCTCAGTCCCTTGGAGAGGAACTATGTCAGTTTGGGCAAACACAGCAGAATCCTGTTACATAAATTGAATCAGTTCAGACTGTAGCTCAACTGTGCCTTTCATGATTAGGCAGAAATATTGTCTTAACTGAAGATATACAATTACTGCTTGTCCTTTTGAATGGGAATGCCATTTTCAAAGGAACAGTTAAGGAGAGATAGTTTGGTCATATGCAAGACCAGATACCTGAGTCTATGCCAGACACTGTCTTGCAGAGCCATGTTAGCTATTGCTCCTGGATAATACATGGTGTGCTATTTTCCTAGGGGTTACACACTGCTCTTGTTCTCACTGGACAGCTCACGGGCACCCCTGTGCCAATTAGAACCAAAGAGATCAATGAAATATTGATCAGTTGGGATAGGAAAATCAATAATGTGGTGGTCAGGGCACTCACCTCAGCTGTGGGAAAGCCAGGCTCAAGACCCGCTCTAATGAATGCTCAATTATTTATGCAAAGTAGAGAGCTCCAAGAGAACAGATTGAGGAAGCCTACCTCAGAACAACTACCCACTTAGGGTCAGAACAGTCATTAGGGATGAAGAAGGCTGTTAAACTTGAGCCTCTGGCTGAACCAGAAAGTCTCTCCTGGAACTGAGAGCTTTATTATTTGGTAAAGCAGCAAGCTTCCAACACGAGGTTTAGTTGAAGTGAATGGGCATTGCAGCCAGCTCTGTGTGTAAGCCTGTCCTACTGATCCCCGCTGTGCAGTGCGCTGTTGCGCTCTTCATGGAGAAGCTTGGGACAACCCACACTACAGATGCAGCTTGCAAAGGCTGAAAATTCCTCCCCACTCCACTGTGACTCCACCAGAGCTCCCAAGTACTGCTGAGAGATCATGCAAAGGTTGGGGCAGGGCCCTGGGTGCTTGATGTGCAGCCAGTTACAATCAGACAGTTGGCTAAGGGATTCTGGATTGCAAGACTTATCATAAAATTCAACTGCTGTGGACTCTTTTATCATCATTTCTTGTCATTAAATCTTGCTTTCAACTCCCAGCTTGGTTTTTTCCATTGCTTGATAAACATTATTTCCCCTAGAATTTACTTATTCACAGTCTCCTTCCTCTGGTTCTCTTCCTCATTGAGAGCCTGCACATCTGTTTCATATTTATTAAAGAGGAACAGAAATACTCTGTTTATGGTCCTTTACATTTATTACAGTTTATATGTTGGAAGGAAAAAGAATAATCAGGGAAAAGAAAGAAAAGAGCCTTCAGTTAGGTTTCTCCTTTTTTCAGCCAGAGCATTTCTTTTTATACCCTTGTTTAGCAGTCATGGCACTCATTTATTCCTCATATCTTAACCTGCAAACTGCTCGGGATGGGGACTGAGCCATCCCCTGCACATACTCGTGGGATATCATGGGAAGCAGAAGTCTCAGGAGCCTTTAAATGCTTTTGCAGAACTGGGGAAGAAGAGAGATTGGATGTGTTGATAGTTCCCAAAACCTCTAGCCAGAACATAGTCCTCATTACACTATGATCAAATCTAAAATTACAGGACAAGGCCTACTTTCAAAAACTCTTACAGTATAATTTCTATCAAGTGCTAGTAAAAGTGTGTAAAAGCATTTGGAAGAAAGAAGGGCAAGGGGAGTGGAGAAGCAAGACAACGTAACATCAACTTGCTAAGATTTCAACCCAGCTACTAGTTGCAGAGATGATGGTTGCTCTTCTAAAAGATATAGACAGACAAATTAGACAGGGGTTCACAAGTCACCACTGATCATTTACCTGACCATTATCACTTGTCAATGCCTGCAGCCTGCATGTGGAAGCATAGTGCAGGAATCAGGAGAAGGTAGTGGCTTCCTAGGCCAAAATAACTCTGCACATCCAGGAAGACAGATAACAGCCATGATAATTGCAGGCTTTCAAAGTGGTGCCCATTCTTCCCTGTTATTTGATGAGCTGAATGTCCAGTAACAACTATAGATTGTGGATCCACTTCTACCTGCCTGCTAAATCTCGGGTGTATTGCCTCAGTACAAAAGGACACTTGCATATCATGTCTATATCTTACCAGATTTATAACTTAGCATAGTTTCATTCCACCTGCTGTAGGAAATTAAAGAAGGTCCCTAACTGGCAAGTTTCATCACCTTGAAAACCCTGAACATGATGGCTCTTCAGCTGATGTAAAATCCAAACTATGCACTACAAAAACATCTCACTCAATTAATCTGGAGAGTACTAGGCTGCCCAGTGACTCCTTAGGTAGGTCCTTTGGGGAAGTGTCTAGGATTTGATGAAAAAAGGGATAAAGTTTAGGCAAGATAGAAGGGCTCTTTTTCCTTGTAAGCAGAGGTATCAGTAGAGAGAAGGAATTGAACCCTATCAACTCTAAAACATAAATTCTTACCAACTTGAGTTAACAACCTAACTGTTGAAAACCAACAGCAATGGAGGCAAACTTAACTAGGCTTTTTTCCCAAGATACTGCTTCAGTAGGTTTGTCCTCCACCTTCTTGGAAAGACCATACTTCCTTTGCTTCCATATATGTAAGGAAAGGAAACATTAAGTGAGTGTCATTCAAACACCAGTCTTTGTTGCTTTTTTTCCTACATCACATCTCCAGACTGTAAGAGCATTTCTTCCTGTACTGCTATTTCCACTAAGTGAATATGAATACTAATAGTAATATGAAAGCCAAGCAGTGAAGAGCCTCTATACACCTTTTAATTGTTTTTCTTTTTATTATTATATTTTAAAAAGCTTTAAACTGAGTTGTTTTGTGGAGTATTTTTGTTTTATTTTTCAATCTGATAAATTAATTCTCAGGTGTGAGCATAAAATAAGACATCCTTTAGGAGTTGGGAATTAGCCCAAGAGCATCAGGGATACAGTGGCAAAGGGCAATGCTTTAAGAATACCAAAAAAGATTTTGTAACAAATTAAGCCAGGGATGAAGCTGTGCCTGATGTTACAGGCCATTATTATGCACAGTTATGAAACACTGGTATGCATTAATAATAAAGATCAGTGTCGCCTTCTAGGGAAAAATTGAGCATTCTTTTAATTAACTTAAATTTTTCATCAAATTGATTGAAAAGCTCTCATCCTTTTTTACTTTCATGTAGCCCTACATTTTATGCCGTAGGCTGCGAGCAGTTTTATCTCAAATACTTGGTGTTTTTGAAAGGGTCCATGTGTTACAAGTACCAAAAAAAAAAAAAAAAAAAATCACAGCAACAACCTAGAAGCAAGCTGGGGCATAAAATGAGACAAAACAGATAGCAGCTTTCAAGTAAATCACTTGTTAAAATTTCATGTTTATCTTAGAGGGGAAGAACAAAAAAGACTTTTCCCTTACTCTGTGGTAGACCCTTGGAGCAGTGCTCAAACACAGAGGCTGACTACAGTGACAGAGGTAAGATCTGAGCCCACAGCATCCAGATGTAACTGGGGGGAGATGCTTATCTCTTGATGACTAATGGCTTCTGCTCACTTTGGTTTCTTCTTTTGGTGAAACTACTGAAAGTCTCTGCTCTGATTGTATAGCATGAGTGTATAAACCCTTCCAGAGTATCTGTATAGGATAGCGCTGGATCTGGTTTAGGGTATTTTTGGAAGCATTTGTATAGGATGCCTGGAACGTCACAGCAGATTCCCTGGTGCCATCTCACCTGCTGCAGCAATGCAATGGGAGGATGTAACACAAAGAATTTTGGCTTTCTCTGACTGGAGCCTCATCATGGAAACTTCCAGTATTTTTTTTAAATTATTATTATTATTTGTGGGTGGAAATCTCATCCCCAGGGCAGACATTTTACAAGAGAAATGTATTTCACATACACCTGCTTCACTCATACACCCTTCTGCACAGAAATTTTGAAGGTGATACTGAGCAACTATGCACCACTGCTGTTGGACAAGCAAATCCAACACATCAAATGGATCTATATCTACTCATTCAGGCGGCTGAAGCCTCCACTGCACCATCTCAGATGTACTTCAGACACCTGGGACATGGACATCTACAGACTCTCTCTCTGGGCTGGATGGGCAGTTGAAGTTCAAAGAGTTTGACTCAGAAACCACATAGCTGCAAGAGGATAATGGCAATGCGAGGCAGTGAGGGCACTTGCCCATAGAGATGCTCTTGGTGGAGTGAGAGACCTGGATAGCCACTTTTGCATCTTTTGTTCTTTGTGTGCACTTCAGGATACATGTCTAAAAGGTGAAGTGAATGGTTCAGAGATTGGTATTTGAATTACACAGCTCATATCTAAACCAAAACAATAGAAGATTTTCATTAAGATTAGCATTAAACCCCTGTGATACTGAAAGAAGAAACTGGGGGGGCGAGGGGAGGAGTGAAGAAAAGGGGAAGAGGAGGTGGATAGAGTGAAATATTTTCTTTCTTGACCACAGAAATATGTTAAGTTTTACAGCTTCTATTTCCTGTGCATCTTTCCTTCCCGTTACCTATTAACATTCTACAGTGACCAAAAAGGAACATTTGATATTTTAAAACATGGCCTACGGTCATAAAACCTTACCACGTGAGATCTGACAGGATCAGCACAGCATAGGAGCTATCAGCCTGTGTACTTGTATGGGAAATTACTTTTTTACTGGAAACCTCCATGGAACAGCTGTGTGCGTCAGGCTGATTCCGCAGCTGACATTTCTGTCTGGGTTGGAATGAACCAATATCTCGGGCTGGTGGGAAAGGCCACAGGAGGTGCTGGATCCAATTCTCCTCTCACTTTTAAGGGTGTAAAACAGGTGCTTAACAAGATTTCATAGCTATGATGCCGGACTGAGCATTGAGTCAATTCTTCTGGAAGAGATGAAAGAAATCAAGATCCTGCAAACGATTCTGACTACAGTATTTCATTAAACTTTTCATAAAGGTAGAGGTATGAGAGGAATTCCAACCTCATTTGTAATCCACAGCAATGTTCTCATTGACTCCAATAGGGCCTGGAATTGCACCTATTAAATATATTATTCTCACAAAATTCTAATTGAAGCAATTACATCCTACCATCCTAAATCCCACCTGGATTTTCAGCTGGATATTGTATTCTTCAATTTCTGGCCTCCTACCCTTGTCTAGTGTTTCTGTGCACCATTAAACAACTGCTGCATTTCATATCTGAAGCAGGTGCAATTACGTATCAGTTTTCTATGTCCGAAAAGTACTTCAGGATATTCCAGGGTGAAAGGTACAAAATGACTATGAGATATTGAGACTTTCTCCCAGTTAAATTCACTTCATGGCTCTGCAGACTTCTAAAGTGGTATGACTTAGAATTCAGCATACGCTCCTTAGTGTTAAAGAAGTTCTGTAATTGTGACTAGAAATAAATGTGACTAAAACAATGCCAGGAAACTTTCATTATAAGGCTGTTATTAGCAATTTTTTCGAGCTGCATTTAAAAAGAATGCTGTTGCTATGTTTGTAGTTGCTAATAAATAGCTTCTGATGTATATTTTTATCCCAGCCCACCCTCTCCTTACCTTGCCATTCTTTTAATGTGAGCAGCACCTTATACAGCAGTATCCAAGATTAAAGTTCCTCTCATTGACATAGAATGAAGGCAAATTATGCTGTTCGCAAGAGAAGAGATAATAAAGGGGGAGTCTATAGAAATACTTTGATGAATTATATAGTGGCAATTTTCTGACATTAGTAATGTAGGGCAGAAGACAGTGTTTCTGATATATAGATGTAAATTTATCATCCAGACTGCATTAAAGAAAACTACATAAGAATCCTTGATTTTTGGACTGCTTACAAGAGCAATCAGTAGAATGTTATAGTCTTGTCCAAGGAAGCTCCCTTAGTGCAAAAGGTGAAGAATTACATAGATGAAATAGCCACCCTTTTGTGCACACCATCATAAAAACAGAGCCAAAGACTTAGAGCAGCCTGCACCTACATGTAAAGAGAAGGACTTTGTGCTGGAAGGTGAACAGCTAACCACAGCTGGAAAAATCAGATTCCTTATTTTATATATGCGAGTTTATATACAGGTCTATACAGATACATAGAGAAAGAGAGAGAGATCTTTTATATGGGCATATACAAATATACAAAATAAGAGAGTATCCAAACCTCTGTTTTTAAAGTAAGACATGAAAGACCAGCTTCTGGATGTGATCCAGACTGCACAAAGTCCTAAGAAAGGGATCATACCAGCAGGTCAGACAAGTTTTGTTCTTTTTATTTATTTACCAACTGAACTATCCAAAGTGCTTCATTAGTTCAGAAAAAAAAAATATTTTTAAAGGATAATCTATTTGTGATGGAACTATTTTCAAACCCATAATTCAGGCAAAGTATATTGCAGCTTGCCTACTTTGAGCCAGGAACCCAGTGGCCTTCTCATATTTTCTCTCTTCATAGAGAGGCAAATTCTAAAAAAGCAGTCCTTTGGGGGAACTTTCTTAGATGTTTTTTTGTTACTCGTTGCCTTCTAACCAGACTGAGGTAAGGATGAGAAGTGCAGAGAGACAAGAATTAGTAATGAAGTGGTATGTTACAAAGTTAATAAACTGGTTTTGCCAACAGCATGAAATGAGCAGTTACAAAAAACTGTGAAGGTTCAGAGCAGCCTGAAAATTCCCTTCAGACACTGGAGTTTCACCAAAGCCACTAACAATACCTGTCTTAACCCCTGGCTATCTCTACCATGTCCGTGCCTAGGATGGTTTAGCAGTTATCCCCCCCAAATTCACCAAACTAGACTCAGTCAGCTGGAAGTTAAGGAAATGAAGGTTTACATTCACAGCTTAGCACACACAAGCAGATATTTAGAATATATCACAAATATTCACAGCCATATACAGAAATATGCAAGTTGAAAGTAATACAGAAACACAACACTCCTCCCAGAAATCAGAGTCCCCGGGAGGGACTCTCAACCACCCTTCCACATTCTTTCCACTCCTCGCTCCAAGAATCTGCCCTATGTGCAAGGTCAGTTGGGAGGATGGGCAAGGGGAATTAGAAGCAGTATGCTTAGTTGGGTTACACAGATCCAAGCAGAACAGCAGAAGCCCAGGCAGAAAACACAGACATTGATGGACTCCGTCAGACAGACTGACTTATCTATGTTTATATCCTTGCTTTTGTACATCTCAGCAAGCCTATGAGTGAAGTAGACATCTCCATTATTTCCTTTTCACAGCCTATAATCTGTTTTTTTCTCATTAAAATATTCCAATTATCCTAAAACTAGCACAGTGCCCCTTTAAACAGTTTAGTTGCAAAATGGGATGGTGTTAGTTTATTTTCCCCTTGGGCCTTACTTCCACATGCACACAGCACTCATGAGCATAACCGTGATTTGGCCTCATCAGCATAGCTTTGATTCAGCTTTACAGACAACAACAGAAAACAGTTTCTTATAGACCAGAGATTTCAACTCAGTCTGACCTTTAGGATCTTTCAGTATCCCTATTTTTGGGTGCAGTGTAAACATAGAGCTTAGGGTAACATCCTGATGTCCTCGTCCAACTAGGTGCACAAGCACTTTCTACAGTGCAGAGAAGAGTGCCAAAGTGCACAGGGTTTTATTTTTATGTATTTTATTTCATTTCTTTTTCCTCCTTCCACACTGGTTTTGGCCATTACAGAAAATATTGGGTTCATGGGTGAATTCAAGATGTCAGACAGAGAGAACAAGCATCGCTGTTAGCTTTGTAGTGAGGCAGGGAACAGTATTAAAGCAGCAGAAATCAAGGAGTAGGGCCACAGCAGCAGCAGTAGCTCATCCACAGCAATAACAACACACGAAGGCAAGCCACGGCAACTGAAGGAAGGCTGGAATCTGGCATACCCATGGTCTTGTTCTTATTATTACAACACAGCGTGACTAAAAATATCAAACCAAACAAAAGAAATTCCTGCAGGCAAGGGGTAAGAGAGGAGGCCGACCACTGCTGGAAATGGAACTTATTGTTCACCTAAGTAGTGCAGCGGGGAACAGAAATCACAGAAGCAAAAGCCAAGATCAACAGCAGGAGCAGCGCTGAAAGTAACAACAATGTTCCTGAACAAGAAGCCACAGACTCCAGAAGAGGTGAGTTAGAAAGGGGTTTCCCACCCTCTCAATCCTTCCAACAAATCACCCAGACTGAGTGCAGCCTGGGCAGATTGCTCTGCTCTATGGCAGTGGGATGCTGTGTCACCCTGCCATGAGCCTACTGATGGCTCAGGGCTATGGGTCCTTTGGGTATTGGCTCTTAGGTGACTCAAAAGCAGATTGTTTTCAAAGGATGAATCAACCTCCAACATGATCCTACTTAGCAAGGTACCCTGCACCATCAGGCTCCCACCTGGATTTACCCTCAGAATAGGCTGAAAAGCAGCTGGATGCTCTACTGTCAGAAGAACCCACAGAGCCGGGCTGACAGCAGAGAAGTAGGGAGATTTTGCATCTGAGAGCTGGGGAGCCCAAGGCTTTTAGCCCTCTGGACATACTGCTGGCTTTAAGAGCCTGATCCAGGGGTGTGCTGCAAGGCTATGAGGGGCATCAGGATTTTGATTCCTTGCTGGGTGGCTGGTGCCAGTAGAAACCTGCCTAGTTTCTGTGGTCAGAGCACCTCCAAAAAAAATTACCTTTTCCCCAGATGGGCATTTCAGGACAGAAATATTTCCTTGGGATGCTATCTGGCCAGCCCTAGCTCAGAGCTGCTGTGCACAGAGAAAGAATGTTGTGCTCTGGATGTGGAAAGAAACATGTAGGAACTATCTGCAAAGCTAACTTGTAATAGAAGTGGTATTGCTCCACAGAAAACTATGGTACCTTCCAGAGAATGCCCAAAACTTTATGCAGATTAATGAACCAAAAAACCTTCCCTGCTGTACTGCAAGGCAAGAATTTTTACTACCTCTTTTTGTCTCCTAAACCCTTCAGCCTTGATCAGTTTTCTTTGGCCAGTCTATTTACCAGCATCAGTCTTGCATATCTTAGAAGAGAGATGCTCCTTTCCATTTCATGCTCCGCTCCATAACTCTGCACAGAGACATGAAGGAAATCTGGCTTGCAGCTGGCTCACGTGATGGCAATTGAGTAGCCAGTCAAAGGCTTAGGAGAGGAAACTGTGACCTGCTGAGCTCAGAGTGTGAGTTTTATAAGGCAAAGGGCTTTGGAGGATTGCAGAGACTGAAGGAGAGGCAGCTGTTTGAGGCTGCTGAGAACTGGGAATAGGTGTAAGGGGACATGATGGCCTGCTGAGTCAGAGTCTCAGCTAGTATAAACCTGCATAGATCTGTTCACCAAAAATATGGTGCAAAGTTCATTTCAAGAAAGAAAACAGTCTGGATAATAGAGTGCTTAAAAATGGATCTTCCTTTCATTTAAAAGGGTATGAACTGTGCTACACGATAATGACAGGTCTGGAATTTGATCTTTCCAAGACAAAACTGTTGTCTGTTTTCTGTATACATCTGTATATTTTTATCTTTTAGAATCCCATTTAGTAATGAATAAATATTTTTTTCCCATGACACAGCTCCTTTTCCATTCCTTCAATTTCTCCTATATCAGGCTGTTTATAAAGGATGCTTCAGGGATGAAGAAACCATCTCTCAGAGGTGAGGCTGTCTTTAAGCTTCTACTGCTGCTTCATCTGCTTCATTTTGCCCTTTGTAGCACTGTACGGTACGTCGAATACATAATTTCCTCTCCCTCTCTCTGCCAAACACACACACACACACACACACATATTTTCAATGCTTGTATATCCCAATCTATAGAAATTCCCCCAACTTGTGCATACATCAGCCACATAGTAAGACAAAGGCTTTTATGTATTCAAAGAGATGATAGATGGATTAGAAAGACATAGTTAATGTGACTCGTACTTTGAATGGAGCTTTAAGTGACCGAAAACACATAGTTCATATTAAGTCTTTGTTGAAATTCCTATCAGTAATAAGCATATTGAATCATGAGAATAAACATAAAATGTCACAAGCTTGGGTTTTTTTCCTCCTGGTGGTTGCAATTTCAATATATTTGTTATAATCAGCAAAAGCAGTGTGCCACACTGGAATAGCTGAGCCTCTGATTCATTTCTGAGAATTGGTGATAGTGCAAGCTACGGTCTAGAATAACGTTCCTTGCCACCAGGCTGGTATTAATTTCCTGTTCAAAAGGGGCTATATTGTCAATGTGACACTTTAATCAGCTACCAAAGTGACTCTGGGAACGCAGACTTCACAATCAATGTCAATGTATTTCATGTAGTTTCAATACCGCTTAGTCATTTTGCTTCAGAAGTGCGCAAGGAGGGTCAATACATTTCATTAGTTTGTTTCATCTAAAGGACAGTACAACATCAGAACTTTGATTATATTATAAGAATTGCCTTAATGTGACACCAGATTCCCTGATTGTGCAATACCAGACACTGGAGTGCTAGAGGGCAGTCAAATTATCCTTCACTCACGCATACCCAAGAAGCACCAGTGAAGCATGCTACAAAAAAGAAGATAAGAGGATGCTGATGATTTACATAATACACAGTAGGTTATAGCTCTTCTGTCATGAAACTCAAAACCAAAAAAATCCTTAATTTTCAAGGATATAATTTGCCATAACTCAGCCATTTGTTACTCAGACTACCAGCCTGCAAAAGAGCTTGGCGCACCCAAGCACTGCATCCTTTTCATGTTGTTATTTGTAAGTCATTAATATAAAGATATGCTAAGTGAAAATCTTCATTTGCATGTAAAGAATGCCTAAAAAACCCCAACAACAAGACCAACAACCAAAACCAAGCCCAAAACTAAAAAAAAACCAAACCCAATTCACCAACCCTCCCCCCCCCAGAACTTGATCTTTCATGGGAACATCAAAGTGAGCTTATTCCAAGGTAAACATATGCAAGTCTGTGGATTTTCAGTATTTGTACAACTGTTTTATGAGGTGCCTGATTAATAGGATAGAAGACAAATGTGTCTTATTATTTAAGCAGCTTAAATAGAAATGTGAAAAAATAATGGAAAAAAACCAACAAGACTAGGAGGTTGGCTGAGTGAAATTATAGGAAAATCACTGGAGAAATGGGAAAGTTCAATATTCAGGGTTTGAATGCACTAGAGAGAAGGATGTGGAAGTGGGCTTTAAAATGAAAAGATAAGCCATAGTGAAGGCACATTATTGATCTCAGTTCTTGGTAGATGTAAACATTTCAGGTTTCTAAGGCTTATCTGCTACATTGGATGAGAATAAAGCAGTTTGTATGTTTAGGTGTTTGGTTTGTTCAGATTCCCTACGACAGATGTCATTTCACAATATGCTTAACACTGGCAATCTCAAATATTTTGAATTAAATGAGCTATACTTGTTTATCCCAGCCAAGGATCCATTCCCAGAATGTCACCCTCCCCAGTGTTTCTGACAGCAAGAATTGTTTCCAAATAAACGAGTACCAATCAGATACCTGAGGGACAGCAGCCATTTCCACCCCATATGCTTCTCCTAAATTCCCTGAAGCTCCTGCATCTCTACTCACTACCCAGACTGCTGGATGTCCTTCTGAACTTTGTACGTGTGAAAAGAAAATTCTATTCAAAATAAGAAAAATGTCTGAGGAAGTGCTTCCAAATCCAGCTCACACAGGATTCAATCAGCATTTTTAATTTCATTTGCTAAAATCAGGTGGAAGGATCCTTCCTCTTTAGCCACAAAGTCTTTAAAGAAGAGTTTTCTGACAGTATCAGGTGCCTTTGTAAGGAAAACCAGGCATGTGGTAACAAAAAAAAGCTCCAACCACCCACCTAATCAAACAAAAGGAAAGCTTGAGGGAGCACTTCTCTTGTGCCATCTCTCCCTAATCACAACCATGATGGAAATTAAAGAATGAGAAGTTCATCATTTATATCACTTATTGAGACAATAAAAATCACTACACAAATCTGATCACAGTTTCACAAAATCTGATGCTTATTCTAGCTCTTAAAAGAAAGAAGGAGAAACTACTTAGACATTTTTTTGTCTTCCATCTGAAATAACTTCAGCTGAAAACAGACCAAAAAGGAACTGCAAACCATGGTGATGACTCCAGAACAAAGGATGGGTTAATCTCAGAAGATTCAGATGTCTCAGTTCAGAGAAAGTATGAGGGAGGATTTTTCAAAATAGCTCAATGTTGATCTAAACTTACTTCAACTGAAGTCAACAAACTCCCTGTGGAAGAGTCAATGACTTTGAAAATGATACTCACAAAGTTGCACAGAAAAATCTTCCAATGTTTTTGGTCATGTAATTGAGATGAGTTGAACAGGATCAAGAGTCTTAAGGCTTCTTCTTGGACTTCAATATTGAATCTTAGATTTAATTATTAAGTAATCCCTGTACTGCCTAATTTATTAATGATAAAGTTTACATTGCCCAAAGGTGTTGCACATAGACTTTTCATGTTTCAGCTCCAAAAGAGTAGCAGTCACACCCATTCTGTGTGGATCTTAGAGGTCTTTTCCAATCTGGTTAATTCTGTGATTCTATGAATTCATCAAATGACCAGATGTGAACATCCAGTTGATAACTGTTGAATATTTAAACACTGTAACTTGAGAGTTGAAAATGTTACAGCTTAAGAAAAGTTTTTCGTATTGATAAGAGAAATTAATTGGTGAATTTTGGAAAACTCATGGTGTCCATTTTACATCATTTTAGATCCCAGAGTTCCCACATCTGACATAATCAGTGTACTGGGTTAGAACGGATCCCTTCCCCAATAGAGTAAATTCACTACAACTGAGAATTTGGAAAGTTGGAAAAAATGAAATTGTATTTTTGTACAGTTTAAATATAATTGTATAAGAAAAATGAACTGCTACAGAAATATAATAACCTTAAGGAAGACAGGGATGGGGTCAAGCTGCAGCGTAGCAGCAAAGCAGCAGCCAAAACAGTGGCAGGGGAAGATAGCAGCAGGCCCAGCAGAAGCAGCAAGGGGCAGATACAAGCTGTGCTTCCAGACTTTTGATGCTCCAATGAAATTATATTAACTTATCCACTGTTACTATTTTATGGCCTATCCCTGGAATGTTCACCTCTCCACAAAGAGCTTCCAATTCTAAGTTTGTCTGTTCCCAATTTTTTTTTTTTGGTCTGAGCTAGAAATCTAGATCAAACATCCACAATCAGGCACAACTGAAATGGCCAGTCCTCAGGAGGAGCCATAAACTGCTTTGGAAATGTTGCTGGCGATGGCACTGTGCACAAGCCTAAGAAACTTGTGTCTGAACTTGCACTACAGCTTGATCTCATCATTTTATTCAGACCTGAGAGTTCACTAATAGCTGTCTTCAAGAAACCCCATTTGATGCTCCTTGGTACTCAAGACGACAGTTTTCTGTTCAGTTTTGTTACAAAACTTCCATGTGCCTACACTTGTACCTTCTATCTGCCAGTGTGAGTAGAAAAACTGCTTAGTCTCTCACTGTGTGGGGTCTCACTATCAGAAATCTTCTGACAAGCTCTGGACTGACTTTTAGATTATCTTCCCATAAAAAAGTTTTACAGAGACAAGAGTAAGACCTCATTTCTTAAGAAGTGGTGTTGCATGGAAAGGGCAGTTCTGACATACAGAAGTACAGACAGGTTTATTTTATGTTTTATTATAGTACTAAAAAGGATTTCTGCAGTGTGCAATATCTGTGCAACACTTCTCATGACTTTAATAAACCCTAGTGCCATAGATGTTCATTTTAGCTGCATAAGATTTTGGCCCATGTGTAGAAATTTATATTTACACTATAGAATTTTATGTGGAAGGGTATGGCAGGGAATTCAAGAGAATTTTGTAGAAAATTGAGAATAAGGTTTTGTATTTGCAAAGGATCTTTGCTTTCATTTACTATTGGGATATTCTTGGACTGCAGAGAGAGTAAAAAGACAGGAAAACGCAAAGGTCTATACTGAAATCAGTATCTTCTGTTGTCAGTAGTATTAGAGAATTTGAGAGTAGTTAGCATCTTAAAGGATTTGGCTGAATAGAAACAATGAAGACTTCATATTTAACTGCATATTCCCTTTGAAGCACAGAAATTAGGGGGAAATTCCACTGGGAATAAGAGCAAAATAAGGAATGTTTAACATACACATACACACATCCCAGGCACTTAATATGTCAAAATATGAATCAGGATACTCACAAGCAGAACTAAGAGTGTAAGAAACTTTCCTTTTCTCAAAAGCAGGTATAAAATATTAAGGAAGTGAACTTAATATTCAAAACAATACCAAACAATGCACACTAGAAGAGAATTATAGTGATGGCAGAGGATATTCACAACATGATTGATCAAATCTTTTTCATTACAAAAAGGCATAACCACATGAAGCCAAACAATCATTATGTGAGCTAAATTAGCTTCAGAAATACAACTGGTTTTAACAGCATGATTCATAAGGAACATCACAAATGACAGAAAGAAAAGAAGAGCTGCTTTTCCAAGTGGGCACTTTGCACAGGTCTGCTTTTCTGAGCAGTGAAACACATCCCACTCCATACAACCATCTGCTCAGGGCAAACAGCTGAGACAAGACCTTTTCCTAAACTGCCCTTGCTACAGAGCTCAGAGTCACAAGTCATAGCCACAGTGCTCCAACAGCTGTATCTAGCTATTAGCAAATGCAATCAAACAAAGGGCTTCAACTGGCTTTCAAAAGGAAAGACCCACTTGAAAACAGGATTGCCCAGGAACAGATGCCTGAATCTAATCACCAAAAAGCCCCCAAAACTGTTGGGATAAAACAGTCAGGGCACAAGGCAAATATGTGTTCTCTTCAGGAAAACAGAAAACTATACTTTAGGGATGGGAGGGGAAAATTACTACTAGGACCAAAAGCTGAGTCCTGTGGTACTGGAACTAAAGCCTGACTTGAAAGAAAGGTGTATCTGTGAAAACAATGTCCAACTGCATTTTGATGCACTAGATGTTGAAAAGTAAAAGTAACTTTTAAAAGATAGGACTTTTACACAATACTTTTTCGGTTCCAAAATATCAAGAAGCTGTTGATGGTCAAATTTGTTAAATTCAGCTATTCCTAAAAGTGTCATTAGTACAGAATGGAGACATTCCCCCACCTGAAAATGGTCTAAGGCATATTAACATAGGTAGGTTGCATGTTTAAAATATTTTGAAATGATGTCTTATGTTGTTATCCTCCCCAAGTAATCTCTAACACCAACCCAGTGTGTAGTTTCAAGTGCCATGTTTTCAACTGACTTCAATAACTTGTAACAAATAGTTCAAGTAGCTTTGCTTCATTAATAAGAAAGGGGGAAAAAAAGTGCAGTCAAGACCTTTCTTGCCAAGATCTAACCCAGAGAATATTTTGACAGCTAAATTATAAACTATGAGAACCAAGGGAGTTGTTATGGACCATCAACTACAGCGAAGCCAGGGAATGTTATTCAATTAATCATTTTACTCATTAGAGGTAAGTAAAAGCCAAAATAAAGTTAATCAAAGTCTTTTATATTCTCTGTTTAGAGCAGCTCCCTGTGTCTTGATGGATTCTTCTTGCAACAGCAATGATGTTTCAAAGACAGATCAATAAAGAGAAATTCCTGAAGTTTTGAAAATTAACACCTTTCCCAAGTTATAAGTCAATCAAGAAACAACACCAAAAAGAAATGAAGAAGTCAACACAAGTTCAGTGGGACTTTAACATGTGCGTCCCAAATTCCTAGGTTTAAGGCATTGTCTTTCCCCAAGCAGCTAATTTCCTCTTTTTGAAGTACTCACAGAAGGTCAGGACCAGTTTAAACATCAAAGCTCTGTGAATTAAACAGTTTCATGGAGAACAGAGGAAGAAAACTTGTCAGAAGTAAGACGCCACAGTGATGCAACATGGCTTAACTTCTATCCAGGACAAACTATGCATTTGGAATCAGTCCTATGTTGCTTTAACATGTAGGAGTGGAGCTGAAAGCATGGCTTACCTTAGACACACATTCATACAGAGACACAGCCCCTAGCCCAAGAGTGCTTTGTCCCTGAAAAAAAAACTCTATTTGCTACTTAATAGCTTGACTCCTTCTGTGCTTTCACCTATTGACTGAAATTTCATGAAATTCTGTTGACATATTCTATAAAGTTTCAAAATACAGTAGGAAAGACAGTGAATGAAATATAAATCACAGAAATATTCTGGTTGGGAAAGACTCAGAGTCACTGAGTCCAACTTATTACTCTACTCTACAAGGTTTACCCTAAACCATGTTCCTAAGCACCACATCCAAATGACTTTAAAACACATTCAGGGTCAGTGACTCAACCACCTCGTTGGGCAGCCCATTCCAATGCCTGACCACTCTTGCTGTGGAAAAAAATGTCTCCTAATGTCCAGTCTAAACCTACCCAGTCACAGTTGGAGGCCATTCCCTCTTGTTCTATCGCTATTTACCTGTGAGAAGAGACCAGCACCAGCATTTCCACAACATCCTTTAAGGTAATTGTAGACAGTGATGAGCTCTCCCCTCAACTTCCTCTTCCTCAAATTAAATGAATGTTAGTTGCTAGAAAATACCCCACAACACCAGTTCTTATTCTCTTACCAATACAAGAAACTCCATGGAAATAGCTCTTCTTTAGAAGAATGTGGGACACCTTCTTTTAATCCACTTCTAAGAAACTGTAATTTTTATAACTATCATTAAAATGTCTTTTCATAGAATCATAGAATCAACCAGGTTGGAAGAGATCTCCAAGATCATCCAGTCCAACCTATCCCCCAGCCCCTTCCAGTCAACTAGGCCATGGCACTACGTGCCTCATCCAGTCTTTTCTTGAACACCTCCAGGGACGGTGCCTCCACCACCTCCCTGGGCAGCCCATTCCAATGCCAATCACTCTCTCTGTGAAGAATTTCCTCCTAAGTGGAAAAAGCGTTGCTGTAATTTGCTTTCTATATGACATCCCTGAACACAGTATATGCTTTAAGAACAAAATTAGTGAAAAATTAATTCTGAACTTAAGGGTATTTATGAGTAATAATCTGTTACTGTGATGAGTAATGGAAGACTCCTATAAGGACTGTGGGTTCTATTCCTTTGGGAATTTTCAGAGAGGGCACTTATCACAATACAGCCAATTCCTCTGCGCTTAAAAACTGAGGCAGGAATTCAGCAAAATCAGATTCACTTCTTTAGCCCAATCTAGGAATCTTGTGATAATGATGAAACAAAAATTTTGGTGTCTTCCTCCAATATCTACAAAATCTTCAGCCAGAGCAGTGGTGGGGAGGAAAACAGAATCTTGTTAAAACAGAGCTGAAAAGTGGTAGCTGTAAATGCACAGCTTACCAGCTCCCCTAGACACTGCTTAAATCTGTTTGCCAAAACCATTGCCTTCCATTTGCTGTTGCATCGAACAATAGAGGAAGCATTATTCAGTAAATCAAAGGTGTGTCTAGCCACTGAAGATAAAATCCCATCCACAAGCCAGTTGATGCCCTTGTCATGCTGAGCTGATATTGAGAAACACTTCCCAGAAGTACTCAGCCAGATTCTCAAAGCAAAGTGCCTTGGTGTGGCTCAGCACTGCATGACTTGTGCTGGGGGGACTCCACTAATTTCACTGAATTGCATCGGCAATAAAAACAAAGAAAACAGTGATAAATCAGTTTTATTCTTTACCTTTTCCTTTTCTGCTGCTGTGCTTTAGTAGCATAAATGATGTGTGTGTGTGGGGGGGAAATGCACAAAGTTAATACCATCAAACATGTGTGGAAGATATGTTTCATTTTCCACAAACATTTGTTTTAGGAACTGGGCTGCAGGAGTTACATTCTTCTTAGAAAGGAAAAAAAAGAACAGGAAAGGAATTGTGTGACATTTGACCATTTCTAACACCACTGAAGTAGTTTCTCAGATCTATGTTACAGGTCAGAAAGTAAAGAAGATTTGAGAAAATTATGATCTCATCAATAACTCTGAGTCAAAAAAAGTGTGGAAGATGCTCCACTGAAGCATACACTACACTAAGTCATAGATTCATGGAATGGTTTATGTTGGAAGGGACATTGAAGATTACCTTCCACTACACCAGGTCACTCAAGTCCTCAACTAGCCTGCCCTTGAACACCTCCAGGGAGAGGGCATCCGTGACCTCCCTCTGCAACCTATTCCAGTGTCTCATGAACCTCACTGTCAAGAATTTCTTCCTGATATATAGTCTAAATCTGCACTCCTCGAGCTCAAATTCATTCCACCTCCTCCTACTACAAGCCCTTGTAAGTAGTACCTTCCTGACTTTCCTCAAGTGCAGGAAGGCTGCTCTAAGGTCTTAAGGTCTCCCTGAAGACTTCTCCAGGCTGTATAGTCCCAGCTACTGCAGTCTGTCCCCATAGGTGAGATTCTCTAGCCCTCCCAGTGAAACACATCCACTGGTTCTAGCTATAGGGTCAGCTTCATCCATGACACCATTTGCACGATCTTTTAAGCAGGTCTGCTGCTATTCCACGAAGCAGCAGCAGACAGAAAGCAAAGAGATAAAAGTAGCTTGAGTCCTCAATGTATTAATTTATCAATGCACTTTTAAAGCAAATCACTTTTTTTTAGAATGCAAATTGCTACTTTGACAGCACTTGGACTCCATGTCAAAATAGACTTAGACTGTTCTTTTTGAAAAGCTGTGCTTAAAGTCTAAGGCAAACTATATTCAGAGAGTATGTCTCCAGCCAGTTATCACTTTCTAGAAGTAATGGATTTCATGGCTATCTGATGTTCACTCCCCTCTTTCTCTGAATTCTGAATAGCAATGGCTAAAATATTATTTCAAACTGCAAGTGTTGACCTTTCAGAGGTGGGTCTCCATATGGAAGGTGAAGGGCAGGTGTCCTGCTGAGATAATGTCACTCCTCAGCTTGCTGAAAACCATTGTGAAGTGCACTCAGAGTATGACGTTATCTCAGCAGGCTCCACGCATCCTGGAGTGCCCTACTGCTTAAATGACAATGCTGACAGGTGGTAGGAGGATGGCAACAAAAGAAAAGTTTTACATAGGGATGGTGGCTAGATGTAGTAGAGCTGGTTAAAATAATTAATAAATGCAGAACAGACAGAATGACCAAAATTCCAATCCCTATACAAGGACAGATGCCAGAAAATGCCACGGGTACAATATTTTGTCTAATATGCAATCCTTGAATCAGCTGTAGAATCACATGCCAGTCAGAGCCATTCTTATGAGAGAGAAATCTGCAAAACTTAATAAAAGTCAAGTGGATGTCAATGGGACTATCGTGAGCTATTATGAGAAATATATTCAAGCTATGATACAATGCCAATGGACAATTCATGACTAAATTATTTGCTGTGATTTATTTGCTGCTGTATCTTGGTTTGTGGCAGGCATGAAGAGCTTAAAGCTGGGAGATTTCCCAGGTTCCAAAGTAGTTCTGGAACAAATACAGGCTGCTCATAAGCTCATATTAGACCTGGAGGGAATATTAATTCAAATCCTTATCAAACTAGCCCCAAATTTCTTACCTGTCCCTTAAAGCCTCGCTCTCATTTATTTCCTAGTGATACTAAAACACAACCTGCCACCACCACCAAACCCCTCTACCAGACTACAGCTATGTCAGACTGAGAGCTGGAAGGAAGTGAAAGGCACCCCTCAAAGCTTAGGATGGAGTGCTACTGACAAAAAAGAAACCCCACACCAAACCAACAAACAAAAAACCCAACCCCAAAAGCACCACCTGTGTCTGTTGGCTTTTAGGAAATACAGACACCCAGTAAAGCCAGTCACTGTGAACTGGATTTGCACTCTTAGGCTTGCGAGGACAGAATGGCAGTGTTTTTACTGAGAAGTTTGGTTTTCTATTTAGTCCTCCCTTCCTTTTTCAGTTGTGGCACCACCTTTTCGAGGGGGTATTTTGGGTGGCACTGAGATCAGATAGCTGAAGCTGAAAGCCCAAAGGTTTGGCAGCAGGCACAGACAGGAAAGCACAACCCACCCTTCTCGGAGCCAGGCAAAAGCCGTATGGCTGAAGGTGCTAGCACTTTTCTAAACCGTTTGAGTCCATCTCTAATGGAAATCTAATGGAAATCATAAATTACTGAAAAAGGTCCACAGGTGCTGAAATTTACTACTGTGTTGACTGCTGGCAAGGTCTGAAAGTGAAGAACAATGCAAGATGTGCTAGGAAAATGAAATATTTATGACATTCATATTCTCCCTCAAGCTTAAAAAAAACCCCAGGAAACCTTTTGCTTAGTGACCAAATAATAAAGCCAAAAAATGAAAAACAAAACAAATGAGGGGAAAAAAAGAAACAAACCTTGACCCAAGTGGCTGTTTTTAGAACTGCCTTTGCAAAGAGGATACTTCTCAGCAGAGGTCATAGTTTTTTATTTATATAGAGTACTGCAACATTATCTGAGTGTAAGGAAAAAAAATAGTCTCAATGAAGAGAAGAATGGAATGGCTCATGATGTTAAACTCTGAATAATCAATAGCATTTCTCAATATGCTATTCAGTGTAGTACATTGCTGGATATTATATGCACAGAGAGGAAGTTGAGATAATTTTTCCTACAAGTAAATGCATGCCGTAGTTATTGTAGTTTGCATGAGACAGGAATGACTTGGAGCAAGGACAATAAAAAAGCAGGGGGGAAATTACACTGCAGATTTGATCTGGCTTCCACAATCAGTTTGGCAATTGGTTTCATTGGGAACAGCTTCAAGCCTTGCAAGAATTAATGAAAAATAAAGGTTGGCTTTGAGCAGAATCGGCACAAAAGATAATGTGAATGGCATGAAAGGTTTTGATTTTATGCATTAGACATGGGCAGGGGGTGCAGAGCAATCACTTCTAGATTTTCCAAACACAAACTTCAATATTAACTTGGTGGCAGTCCTGTTTTAAACAATTCACACCTAGTCGCACCTTGAAGGCTTAGCAGCCATGCTGATGTCTACCATATGTGCAGCACAACAATTTAAAAAATGGGGTGACACGACAGCTAGGATCTTGCTCATAAGGTGCAGATATATTTCTATAACATACTTTGTTTCTTAACACTAATTCCTTAAAAGTAAGCCTGTCCTTGAGAGCCAAGGGCAGGTTGGTTTTTATGAAGCACAAAGAAAGTGTGGGAAGAACAGAGATACAAGGAAACAAAACTGCCGTCAAGCCCACATGCACAAAGCCCACGGGAGCCTCTGTCCTTCAGCATGAGTGACCATCCCTTTGACTCCAAAAACATTTTGGATTATGGCTCCTGCCTTTCCCTGCCTGGAATGTACTGTACATAACGGACCAAGCCTGATTTCTAAATGACTCCACAAGAGGTCACCACACGATGAACAAATTATTGTCACGGATTTTGTAATGTCATTGCTTAAATTTCACAGACATTGATATCTGTCTGCTGAATTGGATGGGAAGGAGCTCAAGTGAAAAAGCAGCATATGTCATCCTTGTGGTGTCCTGCACTCCAGAAAGGTCAGAAAGGCAATGGTGTTAGAGCCTAATTGTGCAACAAATTATGTGAGAGGTGTTAGCAGTGTGTCACAGGATCAGCCTCGTAATGCTTGTGGAGTTTGGGCTTTGAGGATGCACTTGCACCATGCAGTGGTGTATGCCAGACACTCAAGCTAGTGTGGTTTGAGCTACAACTGAAACGGTAAGGGATCTGACTGTCTATAGAGGCTTATAGGCACAACACCTACACTAATCTGCTGTTAAGAGGCAGAACTAATGAACATGCTGGTTTTGTAGCCACACTGAGCTGATGGCTCTGACCATGCTGTGAGGACACGCAGCTCTCTTGGGACTAACCGGGCTGTGTGAAGCATGGTGCTGAGCTCTGCACATGTGCCCTGGCAGCGACCAAGCTGAGCCTCAGAGAAACATCATGACAGTTGGGTACATCCACAAGCTGTCTCCTCCAGCCCACTGATGAAACCTATCAAATAAAGTGAAGAGCAGGCACTTGGTAAGGGCTCATATTTTAGACAGCTTAATGAGAAACTGTTGGAGGTCAGAGTGACATTAATCCCCAACAACACAGGGACAGATTTAAAAGTGGTTGGAAACTTCCTCCAGCCCCCACTCAGCAAAACGTTCATGCATGTACTCACCTAGAAGCATTACAGCTGGCTTCTTGATAGACTTAATAAGGAGTATGGGAGAATCACATGCCTTAAAAAAAATAAGTGCTGTCTGGGATCTAAAAAGACAGATAAACCAATATGTTCATTTTGATTTGCCTGTGACATTCTAAAGGTTCAGGAGCTGTGAAATTCTGAGTCTGGAAACAGTTTCCAAGTGCTGTTTTGTGTGCTGATTTGATTTGTACAAGGATCAGCCTGAGACAGGTCACGGAGAGCAAATCACTTTAGTAAGCTAAACAGTAGTAATAATTTTAAGTGCTATTTTCCCCTTGAGATTAATTTTATTTTCTAATATAACCGGAGGCCAGCCAGAGAAAGAGGAGAAGAGAATGACATTTGCCTGGACCCTAAAAGAAAGCTTAATGATGGAGAGGAGGTTCAAAGATAATGGTAGATGGGGAGAGGCAACTGTAATAACACAGAGAGACTTTGCATTTACGGAGGATGAAATTCACCCTTATGTACAGGGCTAGAACAAGGATCATAAAGTTTAAATGTTTACCCAGCACAGAGGTGAATTTCAGACCTGGTTATTTGCCTATCCTCTAAGTGTGCATGCACAGAACTAAGCAAAATAAACAGACCCAAACCCCACAATAAGTCTCTCAGAGTAGCAGGCTTGCACAGCAGTATTTCTATTTTATGCACAAGGAAACTGTGTCAATAAGGTACTAGATAACAAAGATGGCTTTAAGGATTTCTGTAGAGAGGAGTGTGCATAAAGGGACAAGGGAGAAGTTGGTTTTGAATCAGATCAAGAAAAGCAGCAGGAATGTCCTTGCTTCTGCACGCTGTAATTAGCTGGATGAACTATGAAGACCATGTAGTCTTTCTACACTCACTGAAAAGCAGCCTGTTCCAAACAGCCATGATAAAAACTGACTTCTCTGGCCCAGGATTGATCCCTGGGTCTAAGAGCTGAGTTCTATTTATTCTTCCTGTGCTTTCCCAGCCCTGCAGGATGCATTTTCATATCTTAGCTCTTCATAATGTCTTACTCATGCCCATCTAGTAATTTCTGTATAAACACAGGCACTTCCTTTAAACATTCCTTAAATCCAGTGTTTGCCAGCACTGTCATAAACTCTGCTTAAGGGCTGAGTAATAATTTGCAGAAAAATCCTAGAGCAATTGTAAATTGTGTGGTCCTACAGGCATGGTTATAGCCAAAAAGAATTTTGTATGAGGGATTCCTGCATTTCCTGTAGTTAGGAGTCCTAGAATTTGTATGGGATTTAAATCAGCTTCCAACAATTAACAACAAGCTCTTCGTAGCTGCTGTGAGTTGTGGCCTTTTACAAAAAGCAGTAATTTGTTAGCCAAAAGCCTCTGGAGAGTGATGCTGATTTTGGTAAAATGTTGAACAGAGATTATGATTATTTTTTTAAAAAGACAATTCTGTATTTCTACATTTCAATTTCAATTTTGCTTAGCTACTGAAGTTGAAAAGGGCAAGACAGAAAATATAAAATTTTATGAGATGAATTCAAGAGTTTTTTACTTGTAAAAGAAATAAGCCCAAAGAGCAACATGTAACACAAGCTAACACTCCCTGTTTAGAATGAAGTAGATTTGATTTTTAAACTTTTTTTTTTTTAAAGGCATATTTATATCATCTTGAAACCCAGAAATATAAAACCAGCCTAACTAATAACCCAAGACTTCATTTGCAGGCTCAGATCCAGAGGTACATCATCTGAAACTCCCTCTGTGTTGTCCATATGACTGCACAACCATGGAGGATTGCAACGTTAATCAAATACTAACTATGGTTTTAATCTTACAGGCACTTGCACACATAAAAAAACTTTTTATATGTAAGCAGCCCTTTCGAGTTCAAAGCATTTATTCACCTATATAAAGTTATTTACATGCACAAGTGTTTGCAGGTTCAAGGCCTATAACCCAAAAAGCAGCAATACCTTTCTCTACAGTCTCTCTTGAGGTACTTCTTGGAAGCAGTTTGCTCTAGAGAGGAAGAGTTTCTAAGTATCAATCATCTTAACTAGTGTTCTTCATCAGGCCTCTCTCTGATTCTTCACAACTCACAAGATTTAAAAATACAGTATTTTCAACTATTTTCCTGGAGAAGCAAAGCATATGGCAAATTTTGAGTAAACTGTACACCCTTCCCCAGAGAAAATAGATTTTGAAATAAACCCACAGTTGAATCTAAAAAAAAAAAGGCATCACATTTACAGCACAACTAAGCCACTGTTGTACAATATGAAAACCAAAGAGAGTTAGGAGCACAACTTTGCCAAGCAAAGAGGGAAGACAGGGAATTCGTGCAAAAGGAACCTGAAAATCAGACTGGTATGGTTAGCAGTAACACCTCCCTGCATTAAAGTCTCTTACTGTCATCTTTCAGGAGATTTTGCCTTCTGCATTAGATCCCATTTCATGTTTATCTTCCAAACCGTCCTTCCTGCATTCGAAATGGACAGCCTGTCTCACTTAGGAGTTGATTCAGCAACTGGATCCACAAGGAAGCACATCTGCATTGTTGTGAAGCCCAGTTCCTTTCCAACATAAAATGCTCTATAGATAGCAATTTTTTCCACCGTTACTAAATATAATGAGTCCTGGAGTGGAACTTGGCAGCTTTTTAGCACTGTACCGCAATTACCAGGAAGAAGTGAAGAACACCATCATTTCCAAATGAAAGAACAGGGAATTAGATGAGCATAATGCAATTCTCCACTGGCATAAGGACGGGACACTGGAATTCTATAGGATCTTTTTTACATATACAAATGGGCTCTTCTGAATTTCAGAGATGCTCGATGCTGCATAAATAGTCTTTTGTCAACTAAAATCCGGCCAGTCCCTGAGCTCAAGTCAAAGAAGTTTATGCTATCTGAAAAAAAATACTCTATTTCTTATCATAAATAACCCATTTGGATTTGGAGAGCACATTTTAAAGAGGGAAATAGAAAAGAGTCACTCCTACCAAATAAATAAAGAAAAATATACTGCACCAGCTATTTAGATTGCCCCCAAAGCAACTCCTTTCTCCTTTTCTCCTGAGCTTGAGCCTACATGAGAAAAGAGTGACCTCTCATTAATACCCTCCTTACAGACTGCTTATTGTTTTTACTTGTTTTATTTCCTTGCACTTGGAAATAGAAGCAATAAATTTCCAGGGAAATGAAACTCACTTATCAGATTTTCCAAGCATCAAGTTTCATATTAGGAAAGTAAAAAAAAATAAAATAAAAAAAATATATATATAAAAAAAAATCTGACTGGACTCAATGTAGCTATAAACCAATATATGGAAGCTCTATCAGAGATTAAACCTTGCTAGTAGGCTGGCTGCTATAAACTTCAAGTTTCAGTCCAAATTTTTCTTGTAAGGGACAACAAATTTACAGAGCAAGTCTTTAGTAATTCATGCCCTATGCCCTTCGAACCAAATCAATGCAACTGACATTTAACAGGATCAAATATTGTCCACGTTTGGAACAAGATGTCTATGGGCAGTAATAGTCCTTCACAAACCTTCCTTACCAGCTAACTGCAGGGTATTCAGGTTTTATTTTCCTTCCAATAAGCAAAGTCTTTTTAAAATCTAGCACTCTGATGGGACAATAACAGGAATAAGATAATGGGAACAAGAAATTTCTCAGTTAAAAGAAGTTCTATTTACTACTCTAAACCACCACTTTGTTTTGCCCCTGTTGTTTATTAGTAGACAGATACTGTTTTGCTAATCACTGCCCGATTGTCTCTCTCGGCATCCTTTTGAACGACCTCACTGAGATTTGAGATCACACAGAGACCAGGACAGGATCAGGCTGACAGAGAAAACCTGGGACCAGGTTCTACTGTCATTTATAGCATTATAAATCAAGATTGATTCCCCTAAAAGTGCAGTGAGCCTAGAATTAATTTTTTTTTTTTTTTCACCTGGAATTTGGTTCACACAGAGAAATCTTCCCACAGGAGTAAATACAGATATTGGTGTGGGGGGTGCAGGACAAGGCTATTTGAAACCACTGATCAAAGTGAAAGAAACCTCAAAGAATTTTAGGAACCTTACAAATACCTGTGTCTGGCGTGAAAATTTCCCATTGCATGCATTTATGTCCAAATCTATGTAGCTGTACTCAGCCACAAAAGAGAAGAGGCTATTAAATGTCTGACCCCAGCACAGGCAGCTCAGGAGTGGCTGGGGACAGGGGCAGCAGGCAGAGGCTCAGCTTCTGGGGACAGCCAGGTCACCCCTGCCAGCAGGTCTGCCCCCAGAACTTTATTCTCTGACCCCTGGGACTGACCGGGCTGCTGCTTCTGAGCAGCCGTTCCAGCCTGTCAGACAAGCCTTAAATACTACATCAAAGTTACTGTTAGATTTCAGTGAGGAGACACTTCAGTGTGTCCCAATCATCCCTTAATCTTTAAGCGTGGGTTGGTTTTTTTCCTCTCTCTGAAGGATCGTGTTTTGGTTGTTTGGTCGTCCCCCCCCCACCCCCCCCCCCAAGAGCTCTAAATGAACCAAAGCAAGCAGCACTAAGCCATCAAAACAAGCCGGAGCAAAATAACCTCTTTTTTTTTCTTCTGATGCCACGAGGAGGCACTGCAGCCTGCTTTATGGAAGGATTTTTTCCCCCCCTTAATTATTAAAAAAAGGAAAAGAAAAAAAAAATGCAGGAAAGAAAAAAAAAAAAAAAGGGGGGGGGGGGGGGGGGGGGGGGGAGTGAGGGAAGAACCAACCACCCCGGTGAAGTGTCTATTCGACACCAGCACGGCTCTGGTGTCATTCCCTATTTAATGGCTGTCAGTGAGGGGGAAAGACAACGTGGTGGGTAATTAAAACCAAATTGCAGGCAGGAGATGACTGCAGAAGAATGATATTGTCATTAATACTGATTTAACATGCACCTGGGTAAGGTGAGAGAGTGCAGCTAGGGAAATCGCAAAGGCACCGGGGTTGCCTAATCTAAAGATGTAGGGTTTCCAGCCGAAGCATGTTTAAAACCTGAATAAAACCATCCTATTATGACAGTGGGTATAAAACCGAAACAAATGCACTACACATGCCTGTTAAAAAGAGAAACCCCTCCAACCTTGGGTTCGCTGCAAAGCAAGCGCCTCGTCCTCTCTGAAGTTCAAAAGTAGGGTTTTTTAAAGAAGGGTTTTTTTTGTTGGGCTCTCGGTTTCTAACGTGTTCATTGCTTCCTCTGCTTTTACAAAGCTGACTGACGAGAAGCGACCTTTGTTAGACAGAGAGGGGAAAAAACACTGAAGAATCCAGTCTGTCTCACAGAGAAAAATTCTGCTCCATTAATATTTCAGCAAGTAAAGATCCCCCACCTAGTATTTAGGGCAGGCAGTAGTGCAATTCATTTATGAAGAAAGGAAACTGTGGGCTAGCTACTGAGACAGGAGATAAAACAAGGAAAGTTTGTTAATGATAACATGTTGCAGGCTGCACAGCTCTGTAATGTTCAAGCCCTGACCAGTTTCGCTCCTAAGGTTCAAACTCAGATTCAGTAGAGCTGGGAAAAGCCTGTTGTCTGATCAGCATACTGCTAAGTGCAAGGTAAAGGTAAATCAGCAGCTCTTAATTATAAATCAAACTACTGCACTTTTCCTTAATGAGGCAACATGAGCTCAATGCTCTGACAATATGTTTGCAAAGTCTAAAGGTGAAAAACTCAGTTTTACTAAACTATGTTCCTTTTTTTTTTGCTTTCTTATTCCACCCCTGTTTGGTGGTGTGGGGTTTGGGGTGTCTTTTTTGTGGGTGATTTTTTTTTTCCTGACAATTCACTCTCTGGACTTCACATCAAGTTCAAATAGCTGGATGGGGGTGTGTGTGTGTGTATCGTGCAGCCTCCTCAGGCAACATATTGCTATACAGGAAAATGTTCAAGCTAGAGCTGAAATCAGGATAGTAAATGATAAATCTCCTTTTGGTTTAATGGTAAATGAAATGCAGGCACTACAGAAATGACCCTCTCCCTGCCTTGCTCTTGAAAAGTGAGTCTTTAAAGAAGACATGAAGATATACACACATTCCACAGAGAAAATGTAGTTAAAGGCTAGACTTCAAAAGCAAAAATAAAGGCAAGAGGAAAATAAAAGCAAAGATAAAAGAGCTCAGGTAAAGAAAATAAAAGTGGTGGGTCCTAACCCAAACCCACAGTAAAGTTCCCAGGAAATTCAGTAGATTTGACCATACTCATCATAATCATTATTATGACAAGACTGAAAATTCTCTCTGTTTCATGTTCCGGTTTTGCATCATTTGCAAGTATCTGAAAGGTACAATTGGACTTTTAATTAAATTGAAAACAAATGTCTGTCATCTTTTTCTGACAGTTTGTACACTCCCTCCTAAGCACTTTACCTGTAAACAAAACATTCTTCTTCCTTGCCCCATACTCAATTCAGCAAATAAGGACTAGCAAGTCCTTGTGGACTTCTGGTGTGGGGAACAGAATCAAGCTGGCATTATTTACCGGCAGGAGAGAGTTCAGAAAATGCTCTTTTGTTCAGAGGGTGCTCCAAAAAGAGCTCAACTCTGGGTCAGAACATAGTCAGACACCTTGAAAGGTGGGTGTCAAGTATGCTGAAATGACAAAAGCACATAGAGCCAGGGTGAAGAATGACAGACGCGCAGCTGAAGGAAAAAGATGCCTGCCCGCGGTCTGGGCTTGGTTTCTGGCAATGCCACGCAGCCCAACCCACAGCACTGAACAAGCCACGGTGTCACCAGGGTCCCGATTCTCTTTTACAAAATATTGCTGCTAATTCACTGCCATTGCTGTCTGGAAAGCACTGGGATCGTGTGACAGGAGAGGCCTCGGAAGAACCTAGGCAGGCAGGTGCTGTTTGTCTCACTGGCTGGACGCAAAACAAGCAAACTGCTGAGCTTTGCTAGAAAGCATTGACAGACAAATATAAGATCCACCCAAGCCAGTGCAAGTTTCACTGACTTGTACTGGGCAGAGCTGGACACCAGATCCAGGGTCAAGTATTTTTAAATTAAAGCCTGTTCAGGTGATCATCAGATCATGCCCTTGCTTGCCTGCTTCACTCAAGCATCTTTTTTTCCACTGTTGGAAAAACTGGAATTCCACTGACAGTCACAAACAACATATGTTGGTCAGATGAACATAACCAGGTTTTTTTTCTTGTGTGTATGAATATTTTATGGCTCAGTATTTTCCAGATCCAAGATCAGAATTCAGCTATCAATTTTCTGGACCCTGACACTTAATTTTCTTAATTGATAGTAATTTAAAAATCAAGTGACTTATTTGCAGTCTACTTTCTTGTTTAAGAAAAAAGGGAAGCAGACATCTTTATAATAGCTGCCTAGAGAAATGTCATGACAAATTGCAGCATAGATCAGAAATACTACTTAGTGAAGAGCTTAATACAAGCAGCTTAATACAGAAATATGAAAAACTAGGAGCAGGATAAAAAAATAGAATCCTAATCTCTTTTGCTCAACTTTGAAATCTCTAAGGCCCACATCCAAAAAAAACCTCAGTGCTTTATTTTAAGATCACAAGCAGTCCTTCTTAAGTTAGTAACACTAATTCACTATGTGTCGCAATATTCACTGTGATAAGACCTGACGCGCATTTTGTAGTAGGGAATATTGGAGGCATTTTCCCCTTCCCTTTCCTTCTCTTCTATCACTTGTGAAATACATATTATGTTTTTATTGCATCTCTCTAAATAGAGGGATTCAGATAAACTACTTCTACTGCTGCATCAAAGCATGATCTAAATGTTCGGATATGAATCGGTTAAAATCTCCTTTTGACTTTGAAGAACATACAGGAGGAATAGCTTCATGTGTCAGTTGCCTGAGAGATAGAGGCATATTTCTCCATATACAAGGTCCTATAACACACCTGTCCATGGACACTTAATTTGGAAATACCTTTTTATCTACAAAATGGATAATTTTGTAATTTGGTTATTTTATCAGATTTTGTAAAGAAGCCCTCAAAATACTTTCTTTTCTGACACACAGGGGGGGGAGGAAAATAAGATCCTCAAACATTTTTTAATGTTCTGTCCACTCTGAATTCAGATAAAAAAGATCCAAGCATAACCAAAAGTCAATCTCCAAATCACCATCATCTCTACGCCTACACACAAAGAGGTCTATATTCAATAAGCTCTGTGCTAATAAAGCTTTGGATACCACAAGAGGTGGTGTGTTTCCCAAGTATACCCAAGAAAGGAAGTGATCAGTCTTCAAAGCAATTGATAATTCATTGACGGAAAACAACAATACTCAACCCAATAAAAGCGTCTCTTCTGCAGTGAGGTGGAATCTGACCCCATTCCCAACAGCAGACTGCAATAAAGCACTGAAAATCATGAAGCAACTACCTGACACTTAATACTGGGTTATTATTAGAAAACTATTTTCTTGTGGAAAAAGAAAAAATAAAGGGGGGGAAAAATCATTTTCTTGTGCTGCTACGAGAAAAAGGCAAATAAGATTCCCTCCACCTTTTAAAAATATTAATGCCTCTCTATTGAGTTTATTTGCAGTTGAAGTAAGAAATACAGGGGACAAATCTTCCCTAGATGCAAGGATATATTGCTCTGTGGGCTTCACTGTAGCTCTTTTCATTTATTCCAGGTCTGGACCTGGCAGCCGAATTTTATTCTTCTTTTTTTTTTTCCCCCCAGAAAGCTAACAGCTGCCAGCAGCAAGCCCAGAAACATCCAGTTTCTGTTATATTTTGCTTTCACATGAAATGGAATGTCTTCAGGGAACACACAGGCATGCTAATGAGACAGGTTCAATGGAGATAGACATACTGGGCCAGCACCTTAGCCCCTGGTCTGGCTGCCCTGAGCTGCTAAGGCACTGCGAAGCGGCTGGAGAGTCGCTCTGAGGGGGGCATGGGAGGATTTCCATTGCATAGGGATTCTTGCTTATGAACTTTCATTAACACAGGGTTAATTTCTAAGGACACTAAAGAGTCAAAATGTCTTACAATCATTCCAGGACTGCTACAAAGAGTAATTTTTTGTTAAAAAATAATATATTTTTTAAAAAATCTTGTTTAGATTCATGCAAGTGTATTTTGTTTGCAAAGGAGAATATTGAATGTTGGACTTGCTTTAACTCAGCAAATACTGTAATATTAATGTATGCACTGAGTGGATTATGAAATTTATCTTGTAATTTGTTGCTGCTACTAGTTGTCATTTTTGATTCCTGGAAAAATGAAATAAGATTTAACTTCAAAAAGTTCTTCTTTATTATCTAATTAAATAAAGGTGACAGATTAATTGACTAATTGGTGCTCATGTATAGATGGAGACATATGGAAAGGATTTAAGATTAGACATATGGAAAAGATTTCTAAGATCTGTAAGACTGTGAGCAGCATTTTATCAGATGTTTTGTATACAACACGTGACCAGCACAAAATGCTGCATTCAGCAT
Organism: Pogoniulus pusillus; assembly: GCF_015220805.1. Classification (NCBI taxonomy): domain Eukaryota; kingdom Metazoa; phylum Chordata; class Aves; order Piciformes; family Lybiidae; genus Pogoniulus; species Pogoniulus pusillus. Next base: position 19,422,527 of record NC_087280.1, read on the forward strand.
ATAAGCCAGATTCATAAATGGGTGCATCTGAAATTCAGCCTCATGGACACATTCACAATCAGCAAAGATGCAGAGTAGCAATTTCATTTTGGACACAGACTCAGCAATAAGGAAGAACCTTAAATACATACTAAATATCATCTTGAATAGTGTGGGGTTTGGGGTTTTTCTTGTTTTTAAGGGACTCAACCACTCATACTCCCATGAGTTTTATACAAATACTTGAAAAATACCCATTCAATAGGGCTTCAGTGCAAAAGTGCCAGACTTTGAGTAAGATCTTAGTTGGCTGATTTTAATAGGTACACAGAGAGCTAGAGACAGAAAGCGTGGGGATGTAAGCCACTCCATTTCAGTGCTAATTCACAGGGAGATGGTCTAGACAACGGAACTCGGTGCCACAATGTGCATGAAGACAACGTGCACAGACCTAACAGATCCAACCACGCTCACAGCAAAACATAAAAGAATGAGTCAGACATGCCTTGCAAGAGAAAAACAGTTGTGTTCTCTTAGGTTAATGGGTTGCAATATCCCTGCCACATCTGCAATGGTTTTGGAGGATTTATACCTGTAGTGAAGCAAAAGATGACCGCATTGCATTATCTTCTTTCAAATAAATACAGTATATTCTTGAAATACTGCTTTGGTCAAGTGCCTAGGCTTTTTGTTCAGCTCTCTAGCAAAGATTTTGGCTGCCACTCAGTATTGTAATGCCTACTTGGACATTTTCATAGAGCAGCTAGCTACAGGAAGAAATGTGGATTCTTACACCAACAAAAAATGAAAGCAAAGCCGTGGCTACCCTGAAGGTGACACTTGAACTTGGGGTTTCTCTAAATGCTGTGGTGAAATCTGGAAACTCGGGAAGCATTTCTCAACCAGAGAATTGTTCACGCAGGACCAAATCAGCAAAACTATTGCACAGAAAAATGACTTTTTTTCTCAAAGACAGGTACCAAGCCAGAAGTCACCCAACAGCTAATGGAGGTGCTGGGTGTAGTGGTGGGGACAGGCTGTCCAACTGCACTAAAAGCAATTGTATTTATGTTTCATCATACCTGGGATAAAATCGGAACTGTCTCCACTGATGATCTTGAGCAGTCACAGCTCAATTCTTGCAAATACCATTGTGGCTTACAGCTTCACCCCAACATGCAAATTAAGTTTTGCATATCTACAAATTTGTTCATCTAGCATTAGCAATAGCTGGAAATGAGGAATGATACATTTTAAAATATTGACTCAGTTTATCCTCTGGAGTATGGGTACCTTGTTATTCTGACTGAACCTTCTCTTATTTAGCCCATGTAATAGTAACTCTTACTCAAAATACACACAAGCACCCATGGCGCCCACAAATAATGAATAATGAATTTGAAGATACTGATACTTTCCCTTGCTCTTCTGGAAATAGCAAAATGCCACAGCTCATCAAAGTTAAAAGCCTTAACTTTTCCTAATCCTGACCATAACCTTAACCCAGAGCATGACTCAGAGAGGTCTGGGAACCCAGCACTGCCTGTAAACCAAAAAGAGCAATTCCTTCAAAGACTGATATTTTGCTCTAGTTCTATGTCCAGGAATTTGCAAACTCTCACACTCATTTGGTTGCTGTCTCCCTGCCTTTTTGTAACTCACAGCCTAACTCCAGCTTAAAGCAAACAACCCCATAAGGTTGCCCCCTCAGAAACTGGAACGTTCCACAGCTTGTCACACTTAACACTTTTCCTGACCCTAACCCTAACTCTAACCTAACTAAGCATGGGAACTGGATAAAGACTAACAGATTAGTCACGCTTTTTGTTCACCTGTCTCAAAGTTGCAAAAGACCACAGTCCCTCCTGCACTGCAGACTTTTCCAAAACTGAACCTTATCTCTCTCCTTAGGCAGGCATGGGAAACCTCCAGTAGCCTCCAGCACAAAGTGGGAGAGCAAAGAGCAGACAAGATATTGCTTTGCAAGACAGTATGCCCAAAGAAGTGCTGATTATGACAACGCTTTCTTAAAAGCATCTCAACTCATATGTAACTCTTTAGTGCTCCTCACTTTAGGAATTCTAATAAAACAGGTATACAGAGTTAAAAAAAGCTACTTTTACACAGAGAAGAGTGCATGCCAATTTCCTCATGGTTAGTAGGGAGTATAAAATACAACATTCTGTGAGGAACTGCAACAGTCAAAATACATATAGAAATACACTCAGAATATTGGTAACAAATTCTGCACACTACTTGTGGAACTAAAGAAGGAAAGGAGAAGTATATGTTGGTAAATAATATTTTTGAAAGCTTATAACCCAGTCTTCCTGTTCAATTCTATGATAACCCCAGACTTCATTATCAATCCTATACTTCAAACAAGAGAGATGTAAAAGGTAGAAACAAAATTCTGTGACTTTGGAGAGGTGCTGTTTATGTTAAAATAAGTAATAATAATGTCCCAGAGGATCTTAAAGCCTGCTGACAGACCCACGTTTCCCCCTATCCTTCTAGGATGCTGTCAGCTATATCTGTGAGTGTTGTTTCCAAATCTGAGCTTTAACTGTCTGAGGTACCAACTCATTTTTTCCCCCCAATTTTCTGGCATGGGCCCTTTCCCTAATGCAGAAATCACAAATTGTTGCAGAGGTGACTCAGTAAAATTGAGTCTCAGAGCTGAGTTCATGGGATAAAAAAAAAAAAAAAAAAAAAGCAGAATAACATTTGAAAAGCAAAACTATCCCTCTTCTAATTGTGGTTTTGGATTTTGCAGTTCTCTGTTTTCCTGCAATCCCACCCAGGTTGCCCATTCCCAATTTACAGGGCCCGCACGCCTCTCCGGGCACCAGCTGCGGCAACTGAAAGTAATTATCACTCCCAACACAATAAGGTGTTAAAGGTAGTGGCGAGCATTCTGTGCAAAAAGAAAAAAATTAGGAAGAAGGGAACCTGATGAAAGGAGATTAGTGTCTGTTAGTCTTTTGGAGAGGAATGGGGGAAAGCAAAGAGGGGTACGAAATAATAAATAACCCTGTTCCGTAGGGAATACTTGCATATGTAGTAGACAATGAAATAAAAGTTTTCTTTGAAGAGCAGGTTCCTTTTGTTGTGAAGTAAGCTGCACCAAATGAAATCACAGAGTTATGTTACAGTTGATATATAACTGATCAAGAGAGTGACAGGACAGGGTTATGAGAACAGAAACTGAGAGAAAAACAGAATTAAAACAATACGAGCTTCTTCAGAAAACAACCTACAGCACACCGGGAAGCGGAATAGCCATGGCTAGAGAGCTCCCAGAGGCTGTATTTTAGGAGCAGCCAAGCAGACCCTTCAATACCTCTCCTGAACTTCTTTTTTGGGGTGGAAGGGAAAGAGGAGAGGGAGAGAAGATCTTACTGGAAAAGTTGTCAGAGGCAAGGCAGGGAGGGCACAGAAGAATACAAGTTCGCTCCCAGAAACGGCAGAGAGGTCGGATCTGTTCTGACTATCAGTCTCTTTCCAGGGGATCTAATTTGCAGTGAAGCCCTTGGGACTCCTGTCACCGGCACTAGTAGGAATGAGATCACAGCCCAAGTATTTGCTCTACATTTTCCAAGAAAGTAGATTTTAGTGCAGCAAAAGGACTCATACAAGGATCTCTGTGAATAACTAAGGTATGCATACACTGAGAAATGCTACTGTATGAAAGGTGTAGAGGAAAAGGATCTTTTGAGCTCTGTTATATTTCTGCAAGGGGTACAGGTTTATTTGTATAGATTAAAACTACTCATTGTGATCTGGGTTTCACCATTTTCCTCTCTGAAATAATATTTCTGATGATTTACTGCCCACTGAATTTTTAGGGTGAGTATTCCCCAGCCTTTTCAGGAGTGGTCAGCTACGGGGCAATGTCCAGCAGCTGCAGATGAAACTGGTGATAAGTCCCTTAGCAAGCACAATAGCAACTGGGATACGCACTGTAATCACAAATAGTCAGTCTTTGCATTGTGTAAATTCAGTTTCCTCTTTAGATACTCAAATGAAGCAAAAGCAGAATCAGACACAGAGAAATGTGAAATATTTCCAAAGAAAGAGTCCCCAGCTCACTTGCTTTGTTAGCAGCCTCCAATTCAACAGTGCTCAAAACTCAAAAAAACACATAAATTGCAGTTTATGGAGCATTCAAAGCAAAGACTGTTTTGTACAGCCATAAACTAATGTACGTGTTTTCACATGGATTTTCTGGCTTTGAATAGCTCTGACTTCAAGCTACACAAACCTTTCCACTTCTCTTTTGTACTGGAGATTTCTGAATGCTGTAAAATCCCCAGCTTTGGAAATGTGTGCAGATACAATTTGAAGCGAATAGTCGTGATTTGGTTTGGGTTTTGTGCACAAATCTCTGCAAACCAAATGACACCCTTGTTGGCAGAGCAAAAGAACCTTTCCAGTGCCTCTCACAAAACATCTTCCAGCCTCAGTAAGCCAGAAATTAGCTCAGATGTTCCAGAGTGAAAAAAAAAAACACTAAAGGGCACCTGGAAAGCATCATCATGTACACCATAGCAGGCCTGCAGCATTGACTCGGGATGTACTTTTCTTGACAACTCTTCTCCCTGAGTTTTAGAAGAAAGGTGGTGTTGACAGGTGACTGAGGAAAGGAAGGTTTTCTATACATGAATGTGTTTGTGTGTGTATACATACATATACATATATAATCTCTATGTATATGAAAAAAGTCCAGTGCTTCCTGAACCAACTTCCTTCTGCTGCCCTTTTTCTAGTTAGTTTCTTGATCAAAAATGAGATGATCAATCACCTTAGAAGGAAGTCAAACAGACGTGAAGCAAGAAAGGATGATGATTTTTTGAGGGGGTTGGGAATATAGGGATATATTCATGACATTATTTCTTTAGAAGTCTATTTCTTCAGTAAAAAACTCCCTTGTTTTCTCCTCCCACTTTGCAATTTCTGTCCTAAGTACCAGAAATGAACCATTACATGTTGGGGCAACTGATTCTCTCCCCTCTGTAGACAAACACAAACTGATCAGTGTTTGTGTGGCTACACAGCATTATCAGTTAATTGCCATGATATACACTGATGCTAGAAGTTTATGTGATGAATCAGTCAGATATTCTGTATTCCATGGGTGTATGTTTTTGGCTTCTGAAGCTACAAAGCAACTTAGGCAGAATTTACTAAAACTAAAAAGTGATCTGCAGAGTGAAATGTAAGCAAAAAAAAAATTAGTTATAGCTTTTATTCAATGTCAGAAAGAGCTATGTGAGATAAAGCAGATAAAAATCCTGGATAGAGGGAAAAGTCTAGCAATTACATTTCCAGAGGAATGCAGAAGCTGCTGATTTTGGTTCTATACCTTTCAAATGCATATACATGTAGGCAACTCCTCAAATTATCAGTTTCATACGCACACCATTGATGCAACTGGCCTCCAAGACACCTCAGGTGAGCAGGCAAACATTAAAGTGACAGTGGTGTGTACTAAAAGAAGTAGCTGCTGTTGGACTCAAAACCGTGTAACACTTGAAAGCTACAGAAGTGTAACACCGCACAAGCATTAAACAATACCAGGTTGTAAACAAAAGCCATTACACGATGCCCTGCAATGCTTCCTTTGTCACTTCTCTCACGTTATGAGGATATTTTTCTGGGCCTTCACCATTCTTTGAAGCAGAAACTGCCTTTTGGAAAGAATAAGACCAAAAGAATTATTTGACATTATATGTATGTGTCAGAGACCATTTGTGAAAGGCAACAGCACAATTCAGCTCCTCCTGGCTCCTGGTGGGGCAATTAACAGCAGAGTACACTCAGCAAATCTCCAGAGCAATTCCTTCCCCAGCCCTTTTGCTAAAGATTTAAACTGGGGAAAAGATTTTCTGAATTATACAGGGAGGAATCCAAAATTAATCTGTTCAACAGCCAGTGATTCAGATATTAAAATGTTTGTGACCCGTTGCTTCATCTTTTTCTGAAACTGACTCACAAGGAAATACTACAAAATAAAACTTCAATACTACCATAAGCTCCAAATAAAGCTTTTTCTCTTTGATTGCCTCTATCTCATCTGCTTAGATTTGTGTGTCTAGTTAAGTGAATACAGAAGACCATACACTTGAAATGAAAACTACACAGAGTACACTCTTGACTTGTTACCATAATTTACCCTCTAAGTGGAACCTCTTATGAGCCTACTCAATTATATTTAAAATGACTGCACCTTTCCCCCCACCCCGACACAGTGTACATGCTGAACCTGTGGGTCTACAGTCCTGAGCTGATGTAAAACTGCAGAGCCTCGTCAAAATTCACGGGGGATTCCTGATTTACACCCACACATCCAGGGCCTCTAGAACCTATCAAACTGTAACACTTCTCCCATGGGGAACAATATCAGTGTTAAGCAATAAAATGAAGTAGGTTTTATGTCTAACGTTGATTTCTTTTCTAGTACAATACTTTAGTTTATGCTTTTCCAAGCAACAACACCTCGAATGCATGGCAGGTTTACACTGAAAAAACACACTTTAAAAATACTTGTTAAATGCTGAAGGCTTGACAGTTCCTTTAAATAATCCTGAGGAAAAATGCACAAGAACATTTTGGTAGCCGAATGAAAAATGCTGCAGTTTACAGCTCTGTATGTCACCAAGAAATTAGTATAGATTTTTTTTCTAGGGACACTGTCAGGGCTGGCAGGCCTAAAATTAGACATACCAGGTATGCACTTCGCTCTGTCCCTCAGGTCTGCCTGTCAGCTCCCTGGGAACACGATTCCTGTATATTTCAATACCCTTCCTGCTCCGCGGATCCCCGAGAACAAAGCCGACGGGCAGAGCGCAGCACTTCATGACACGCATCTCTGCAATCAGGAAGCAACCCATCACCTTGGGGTTTGCTCCTGGCAGGTCACCTATTTAAAAAGCAGTATTACGTTCTGTAGAGAGAAAGAAACATTTCTATGTAATCTGGAACAGTGGAAGCTGAAAGATGGGCGGCTGAGCTATTCTGAAATATTCAGTGCTATTTTGAAGTGATAATCAGATATGAACTGAAAAATAAATCAATGAGTTCTCTCATGATAAACTATCAATATTAACTAAAGGTCAGGAACAGTCAGATTTTGTTTGTTTTAGGCTTTGCTTTTCACAGATGACATTAATTCATTTTAAACCTGTATAAAAAAAAACCCCAACCAACCAAAAAATTCAAAACCCAAAAAACAAACCATAAAAGAACCATAAAAGCAACCCACCAAAACCAAGCAAAACAAACAAAACCCCCTCAAGAGTAGGGACTCATTTACTACATTTTTTTACCTTTTCCCAATTACAGAAAGGACATGTTTTTGAGTTTAAATATGAGCATTTGCTATTGGGAAAAAGCTAAGATGATCTTCTTTATCCTGCCATCCTACAACACTACACAGAATCTTAATTGAAATACTTTTAAACGGTGCCTAAAACAATGTTTAGGATTTCTTTTCTTTTCTTTTTATAACAGCTGTTGAAGCATTTTCTTTTCTTCTGCTACGTGTCCTTTTGCTCCTTCTTTTCATCCATTCTGGTATAACTGACTCTGTCTGGATCATGAGTTATCATTGGCTGCCAGTGGAATGCTACAATGCAATTTGTCTTATTGAAACATGGGCTAGCCCCACATGGCTGCAAAGAATCATTCACTTTCTAATAAATCAAACATTTGCCAAAATTCCTTCTTCTCTGCCATGAAACTGGGGGACAGACAACGACGCTCACTAACTGAGAGGAGATGGTGATAGAAATGCCATTTTATTATTCAGCACTACTGAATTATTTGGTGATTAGCGAATTGCAACTACCAAATCCAAGCTCTCGTCCCTGTAAAGTTGGCTGGTGTTTGTTTCCTTTCAGACTCAATTACTGCACTGTTTGTCTACTGTAAATAAGATGTTTTTGCACATCACCTAATTATCAACATTGTTTTTCCATTTAACAGAAACCAAATCCTAGCCTCTTTGAAACCACTGCAAATTTTGCCACAAAAACATGCGACTTCTAAGACTGTGTTATTATGTCTCTTACAATCTCTCAGAAATATTTATCCAATAAAGACCTCAAAAATTATGGAATACAAAAGGCTTGAAGAACAAATCATTTTGTTTTGGTAATATCACTAAAAAGTTCGAAAGTTACCATAAGTGTTACTTCTCTGCAGCTGTAGCTTTTCTGCCAAATCCTTGGAAATGCAGTTATTTGTAGAGGACATCTGGGATTTCCAGCACTACATTATGATATGGTTTGAACTGCAGAAGTGACATCTCTGGTGATCATCTACTCAGGAAGAAATGTGTGCTGCGATGGATCTGAAAGTCTATCAAAGATCAATCCCCACTGACTGAGCAGTTTACAATTGAGCATTAACACTCTCGCATTAAGCTCCTAACACAAGGTCATTAAGGATGGCTTTATTACTTTTAAAGGTATGCTGTTATAAGAGTCTCTTAAGGCTGCTAATTCCATCTGCTAAGATGCTAAATATCCCACATCAGGAATGTCATTTACTATAACTTTCATACTTGTCTACCGAGTCAAAGCTGCCTTTTATCTTATGATTTAAGAAGGGGAGGAAACTGTTGCTCCCTTATATCAGTTTATGATCCCAAGATTTAGAATCTGTATGGAATCTGTACCATATGTTTGGCTGCAATCTGTGCAAAACTTTGATGGGAACATGCTCTTGTAACACAGCCCAAAAAAATCAAGCAATGCTGAAAGGTAGCAGGAGGTTGAATTTCCATCAAAGCCTGGTAAAACAGCAATGACAACCTTCAGGAAGCACTGGTCATTTCCACAGTAATGCAAAACCAGACCTGTCCATGAAGTCACAGCTCAGCCTCAGACAGCGCAGAGTTTACCTGCCATCTTTCTGTCTATTTTGAAGATCAGTTCGACTTGTGCCCTAAGGCCAGTGTAGGAGAAGAGATACATAACACTGCTAAAACAGTTTAGCAGAAGACCAGCTGGACAATTGCTGGCTGAGAGCTGCTGCATTGACTACCAACATGTTAACAAGCAGAGCATCTATTTGCTTTGGCCCATTCTGAGGGTGTGATCTGTTGTTTCCACAGCTCTACCAAAGAGTTCAGGAAAATGGGACAAAGTGCAGGAACTAACTTTGGTGCTTACCAAACTCACTGCTCTCTTAAGCAACTTCTCTTAAGAATGAATTTTTACAGAAGATTTACAGAAGCGTTTAGTGCTGACTCCCATGCTGAGATCAGGCAACAAGGAATTTTGCTGAAAATTCTCTTCCAAATCTGGGTTGTCTCCATGAGATCATAAAATTTCTTTCTGGCTTCCACAGGCCGGAATCAGACCCAAAGTACACGAGCATTGTCTATCACAAAAAACCCTTAAGAATGCAAATGTGTGATTAAATATTTATCACAACAGAGCCTAACACTTGGGTTTTCACACAGGAAAAAAATAAAAAAAGAAAGAAAGAAAACAAAACAAAAAGGCAGAAAGGGATTTTGCAATACGAACTGCTTTTGCATGGCATTAACTATGGTCAAGGTCAATTTAGGCTGAGTCTACAATTTTTTCTCCCCTCCGTCTGCAATAGCAATGATTGTGAACATGGTAGGAACAAGATCTAATCGCAATGAGTTTGCTTTGATTTAGCCTGTTTATGTTTAAGTCATGCATCAGTCTGGTTCTAATTTAAGCTATTTACTGGCACCTACATAGGAAACTCCATTTATTTCCAGTCATTCTTTTGATATAAACAAAATCTTTGTCCTGCAGCTATATCTTAACTATGTTAGGAGGCACAATAGCCATGTAATGGTATCATATGCACTTTGGTCACTACATACATTATTTTTACCAACTTGTAAGTAAATTAGCACTAATAGCAGCCTACATATAGTGGCTCAATCATAGACAACTTCTAGGGTTCCTCTCCCAGTAGTATTACTTATAGTCAGTATGATCCCAGGGCACTAAGGAACCTCACTGACCCCCTTGCCTCATCTGTAAAGCAGGGATAACAATATGGGGTGGAGGGAGGATGTGTTTGTAATATTTGTAAAGAGCTTTGAAGATGCTGAGAGTGCCAAGTGTTATCATGGTTTCTAAGCTCTGAAATGTTTGATATGATTATGTGCACACATAATTTTTAATGGTAATTCAGAGTGCAAATTAGAGATGATATTTACATTTCTTCCAGGCAAGCTTAATTTCCAGTTATCAAGGAAAATATCTATTGCACAAATAGGGTATCGGCTATTCAAAAGTTCCCTTAGGGCCTACCAGCTCTATAGCATGCCATTTTTTTAAGCTGTCTGTGAGATGACAGACTGCAGCAGTTCCCTTGGAGGTATTATGGATTACTGATGAAACAATAACCAGAAGTAATATTTTTTCATCAAAATTGGAGCCTAGGGTTTTTGTTGTTGTTGTTATTTTTCTCCTAACAACACATGCTTTCAAAAAGACCTTGCCTTCATTTATACATAATTTGCAAACCTACAGACACAACCCCTGAAAATATAATTAAATTCACAACAGACTTTTTCTAAGAAAAAGGCTGTATTTCTCTTCTGCTAGAAGCACAGAACTGTTAGTCTTTGCAGTTGGAAAATTTGGCATTTCTGTTTGCTGAAGAAACCCATCTGAGGCTGAATGTGTTTATCAGTCAGCTTCTAGTGCAGCTTCTGAATTGCAGCAGTCCTAGACTCTTGAAGACACAATGTTGCAGACAGGATCTTTAAACATCTTGTCTGTGAGCAGTGGTCAGAAGTGTAGTGACACAATCTGGGAATAGCCTTTGCTGAGAAACAACCAAGTGGTTGGACTCCATTTAAGCAGTCTGCCTACCAACGACCTGAGAAAAGATGGCACAGCCCTCAGAGCTCTAGTCAAAATGTCCCGCTTAAACTTAAGCAAGTTATTAGTACACAAGCCCACTTAGACACAGCAGTGCTGAAACCAGGAGAAACTGGTCACCTAAAAGCTTCTGTGGCATTATGTCTTTCCCACCAACAAAACAGCTGTGGTACTCCTTGTAACTCCATTGTTAGGCTTTCAGTGGCAACAGGGAACAGCAACACTCCAGATGGCATCAGCTTCTGAGTTTCTTTTCATATGTTCATTTATCCATTCATCTGCAAAACTGGGTAATATAATGGAATCACAGAAGGCCAAAATCACTGAAGCTGGGGAAGGGCATCTCTGGCACTGTCCAGTCCAACTCAAGCAGAGCAAGTTGCTCAGGGTTACATCTAGTTGGGTTTTGAGCCTCTCCAAGAATGGAGGCTCCACAGGTTTTCTGAGCAACATGTTCCAGCATTTGCCTTGTGTCACATGAAATAATGTTTAAATGGAACAGCAGTTTGGTATGACAGCCATAATCCCCAAACACCACCTTTGCAAACACTTCACCACACCAAATGAAAAACAAAACAACAACCTGAAACATCTCGTATCAAGACGTGTGCATCTTAACCCGCAGATCCCCAAATCCGTAAAGAGTTTGGCACAAATGATTTGGTGTGTTCACAACACTAATGGGACCAGGTTAGAATCTTCATATTATTCAGCTTACATCTTCTGTTAAGGGCATAAAACATTCAATCTTAGAGGGAATCTTTATGCTCTTTGGGTAGAGTTTGCAGCTTGAACCTGAGGTATTACTGATGATAACCAGTGAGAGGTATCCAAACAGACTACTCCTGGCAAAGCTGGCAACTTGTGGCTTGGACAGATTCACTCTAATATGGGCCAAGAACTGGCTGAAAGGCCAGGCCCAAAGAGAGGTTGTGAATGGTGCTACAGCCAGTTGGGTTGGCAGCCAGTCACTAGTGGTGTTCCCCAAAGATCAGTCCTGTTCAATATCTTTATTGATGACATAGATGAGAAGATTAAGACCAGCATCAGTAAGTTTGCAGGTGACATCAAACTAGGAGCAGGTGTTGATTTGTTGGAAGGTAGAAGAGCCCTGCAGAGGGACCTAGACAGGCTGGATGGGTGGGCAGAGGCCAGTGGGATGAGATTTAACAAGGCCAAGTACAGGGCTCTGCACTTTGGCCACAACAACCCCAAGCAGCACTACAGGCAGGGACAGAGTGGCTGGAGAGCAGCCAGGAAGAAAGGGACCTGGGGGTACTGATAAATAGTAGCTGAACATGAGCCAGAAGTGTGCCTAGGTAGCCAACAGAGCCAAGGGCATCCTGGCTTGGATCAGGAACAGTGTGGCCAGTATGACAAGGGAGGTTATTCTTCCCCTGTACTCAACACTGGTCAGGCCACACCTTGAGTGCTGTGTCCAATTCTGGGCTCCTCAATTCAAGAGAGATGTTGAGGAGCTGGAACATGTCCAGAGAAGGGTGACAAAGATGGTAAAAGGCCTGGAATCTCTCTATAAGGAGAGGCTGAGAGAACTGGCTTTGTTTACCCTGGAGAAGAGGAGGCTCAGGGGGACCTCATTGCTGTCTACAACCACCTGAAGGGAGGTTGTGGCCAGATGTGTGTTAGTCTTTTCTCCCAGGCAACCAGCAAAAAAAACAAGGGGAGACAGTCTCAAGTTGTGCCAGGGGAAGTATAGGCTGAATGTTAGGAGGAAGTTCTTGACAGAGAGAGTGACTTGCCACTGGAATGGGCTGCCCAGGGAGGTGGTGGAGTCGTTGTCCCTGGGGGTGTTCAAGAAAAGCCTGGATGAAGCATTTAGTGCCATGGTGTAGTTGATTGGCTAGGGCTGGGTGCTAGGTTGGCTGGATGATCTTGGAGATCTCTTCCAACCTGGTTGATTCTATGATTCTATACTCAATTTTCACTTGTCTGTGTCAACCCAAGGCATAGGTGCAGCATGGACTACTGTGTGACCACATCCTCCGGATCTAATTCCCATCATGTATTGCCACACTGGAGCTGATACTGGGGTCAACACACTTTCATCATGATGCTTTCCAAACTATGGGAAACTATTGGAAAAATGTAATGCTAATTTTAATGCATTACAATTGCTATTCCATGTCTCAGTTAAAATCCTGACAGCTGGTTTAATTCTTGCCTAGATGCTCTGAAACTGTCTCAGATTTTATCCACATCCAGCATACCTCAAAAATGCCTGGACTTCCTTAGAGAAAGTTGCAAAAATATACACATTTCAAAAGGGGAATGTAGAGATACAATGCAGTGAGACCATCAAATGCAGGAATCTCTACTGAAACATGTTCAAAATAAATAACTTGTCAGGATGTGTACACTACATCTGCATTGGCGAGATGTATCGAAGAGAAGCTCAACACTTTTCTGGCTGGAGAGATGAGATTGGCTGAAGATCCCAGTGCTGCCTTGTGCCCCCAGCTCTGCATGTTTATGGGCACAAACCTTCCTTTGGGCCTCACTTGGTAATGATGCAGCACTGTTAAATGCTGTGAAGGATTTCAGGGTGAAGACTGATTCTATTTGGCTTCAGTGTTCCTGTCCTTCACAGCCAGAAAAGCTTTTGGTTTTCAGTTCTTTTATTTGTGTTTGCTTGTTTCATTGTGAGAAGTGGAGATCTCAGTCATCCCCTTTTCCCTGTAACCTTTGCCTCTTTCTGTCTCCATTCTGACAGTAACAAGGCTGCACATTGAACAGACCCGCCCCGTGTCACTATAAGGTGGGGGTGGAAGAAAATGGGGAAAAAAAGATTGTCTTAACCTCTCAGACCATTAATGTTTTGTTTCTTTAATACCTAACATTTCAAAAGATACCTGAATTAAAGACTTCTCTATTCAAACAATGCATGCATGAAACAACTGATCCCCATTTGAGACTTTGGGAGTTGCTGGCCAATTGCTAAGAGTTTGCACTCCCCTCACTCAAGGGAGGTCTGAAATGTCAAAATCTTCTGTCATTCCACTTGTCATATCACATCCCACAAAGGAACATGGAAGCCATCATCCACTCTGCTGTTTATTGTCGTGAAACCCCATAAATACTCACTCTCCATAAACAGTAACAGCCCAATTAAAGCACTCTTTACCAAGTGTGATCATTTTCAGACACAAAGTATTGATTTCTCCACCTATGGGCACTGCATAGAAACATCTCTTAATGAGAATGATAGTGACCTCTGAACTCTGCTCTTTCACCCCGTAATATACTCTCTCAATTTTCTGTTAAGTGGTCTAGTGGCACATCAGCAGAGATGGAAAGACACTCTGATTCTTTAATGTCGACACTGGAAGACTCGCAAGGAATGCTCAAATCTTCATTGTAATGGGAGGTGAAGAGAAAGGTCACTCATATGCAGGGCTTTCAGCTTGTTTGACAAGGCTTCTTTAATAAGGGAAGCGTTGTTGGGGTACACTTGTCCGTCAGCTGCCTTTGCCACTCAGCATTGACACAGCCAAACACAAACAGTCGCTATCTCAACTCCTGCTTCTGGAGTCATTTCACCTGCCCAGGAATCCCGTGCAAAATTTATAGGTTGGTTGGGTTTTTTTTAGTACTCAAGAGGAGGAAGCAGAAGAGACTCTTGATTTTATTCTGTTCGGCAGCTTAAATTTGTGAGCTTGCTGCATGTGTAATTGACAGCAGACATGGTGTACTAAACCAGCACACCCGTTACTTTGATTAATCCTCCTTTGGAGTGTGATATTGTTTGATACACAGCACAGGGCTGACACAGGTTACTGTAATGCCACTTTACCAAACAGATTACAAAATTGTGCAGGGAGTATACAGCATCCGAGCAGATAAATGCACACAAGAGGAAATTCTAACAGCTTTTAATTTCCATGCTTTTCAGTTTTATTGTTGTAAATGCAACTCTTTATAGGACTAATGACACAGGCTGGCTCGCCTGAGTCAATTACACCAGTAGGCACTTGGATCAGATATTTTGCCTGCTTCCCATTTGCACTGTCTATGCTTCTCATATTTGACTAAATTACATTGCACCGTGGTGCACTGGCACTTGCCATATGTTATATCTCAAAGCATTTTAAAGGACAATCACAAAAAATAATAACATACAACATGCAGTTCAAAGTAGGGATGCAGGCAAAAGTGTCAATCATTATGAGCTACATTCAGCAAATAGCCCAGAGTGTTGCATTTCTGTGTCCTCTAATCTGTGGTGGTGCTAAATGAGTAGGAAAGTTGGTAAGGATGCCAGGGACACTGACTGCTCTCAACTGTGTGGGACTACTTGTGCATGTCTGTGAGTGTGCATGTTTGTTTGGTTTGGGGCAAGAGGGATATTTGGTGAATTTTAGTACTCATGAAAGTTAGACACTAATAGCACCATCTGGTCTACCACACAGATCTCCACAAACTTCCTCCACACAGATCTGCCAATGCACTTCAGCTCTGACCTCCAACACCCCTTCAATTCCAGTAATGAGTCTACAGCATCTCTTGAGAAGAAACTGTCAATTGTTCTGATTTCTGCTAAATTGTGTTATGCTTAACAATGTGGGCAACTGCCCACTAGTGACTAGCCTGAGGCCACTAAACTCCAATTTGAACCTTGCCTTCTGGAGGTGAAGAGCTTGCTTAATATACCCAGGCACCATTTTACAAGCCCTATCTCCTTTGCAATTTGCTCATTCATCAAAAGCATACAGAAGAAATCTGCATTTAAAGTCAATTTAAAATACAAGATGAAAAGGTTTTGTGATCTTTATCTGGCTCTGAGAATTTTGGGGTTTAAAAACTAGTGCAGACCACTCAAAGAAGACCCTTGTGTGTGTATACCTTTCAAAATTGAATTCCAGGATGGGGTGGCAACATCTACCATGTTTGCTCTGAGAAAACTATGTATTAGTGACAAAAGTAGATTTCACAGAATCACAGAAACATTCTGATTGGAAAAGACCCTCAGGATCACCAAGTCCAACATGTAACTCTACTCGACAAAGTTCACCCTAAACCATATCCCTACGCATGACAAACAAATATCACTTTACTTTGAGTAAAGATTCACTTTCAGCACTTTGTTACAATCATTTGACTTGATGTTCACACAAGTATATGACAGCACTTACAGTAACCAGTAAGGAATAAAGATATTCTTGAAAGTATTCATGTTCTGCCTGGACCTCCTTTTCCTGTGCTTCAAGTACATCTTAGATCTGTTTGTGGTTTTTTTTCTCCCACTGTTTTTAAATTACAACTTTCTTCCACTGGTATTTGGATTGTGCAGTAGTGCTGCTGAAAGGTATCATGCTTGACCAGAAGGCAAATTATACTGCAGTAATGAACTAAGAATTTGTCAGAATTCATACAGTTCATAGTTGCCAGAGATTATGATCTTTTCAAATGCTTAGTTTGAGATGTTTCAAAAGAAGATGCAAGAAATTATGATGGTCTGGAGTTATCACCTCCAAAATGTGATTGTTCTTTTTAGTCTGTTGGCTGAAATGTGAGGCTTTGCATTGCCTTCCAAATGGGTTAGGTCTAATTTTTTAATAATGGCTACTCTTATTATCTGTAAGGATGTTTAAATGTCACAAATCTCTTCTCAGATTTAAGAGAGATCTGCAGCTCCGGGTGAACATTTGGCTATAGCAGTTTTCACCAAATTAAATGAATGAATGATATTAACAAGCAATCTAATTAAGTGCATATTACTATGTTTGTGTATATTCTACAGTCCATGCCACCTACCATAAAAGTATTAGAGCTCATCAGTGCAAAGAATATTGCCTTCAACTCCAGGAAAAGGAATAATTTCCCTGCAGGGCAGTAACACTCTTCAACGTGGCGAATAGCCACAGGCTGCAGGGTTGTGACTTTATGGTAAATAGCTACCTTTTTCATCAACAGAGCAATGAATTGGAAGAGCCCCTGGTGAAATGTGTGAGGGTAATTTGATTTCTTCAGGTATAAACATGCAACCCACTCGTTTTCAGGCACTGCTAATTAGGCTGGGTTATCCAGATGCCTTGGGGTAATTATTTTGGCTGTACTTACTGATAGCTAGGAGGGTTGCAAGTGTCAGCCGTGTTCTTTCCCACCTTTGGCCACAGTCCCAGTGATTCATACTGCAGTGATCCTTAGCAAGCATCCTTTCTGAGGGGCATAATTTTGCTCTCAATAAACATGTCTAATCCTCCATTTCCATTAGGGCTACTTGGAGTGTTCTGACTGATGGTCAAACACACAGGAGAAGCAACATCTCCACTTCCCTGTGTGCCTTTATGTGAAAAGAAAAAAATTAGAGGTAAAGCTTGTTTTGCTTGCTTTTGAGTGCAACTATTTTTCAGCAATTCAGTCCAGTGAAAAAAAATCACAGTAAATTACACCCCTACACTGCTAATTAAAACAAAATAGAGGAAGACAATTAGGCAATAAAAGCAGGTACATTCCTACTGATAAAGAAGCAGCTCTCCATGAAGTAAAGCACAGTAAAACAATCATTGAGTACAACATTAAGCAGCAAGGCAAAGGTGCACTTTTGGATACCTACACTGTGTGATCAAATGCTGCATAAAATGCAGCCTACAGCATGCCAAGGAGCTAGGCAGGAACATGACCAACAAGGACTTGATCTTAAAAGATATTCCTGCTGGTCCCAGAGAGACTGTATCAGAGTTCCTAAGGGTTCACTTCTGCATCACACCATCTAGCTTCTCCCTACACATCCAATATTTTCCTCTTTCCATTGTTTCTGCAGACTCCCTTTGCTCTCACTCCTTCCTCTTTTGAGTTTTTAATTTTGGAGTTCTTCCTGTAAAGGAAAGTTGGAAGCTAACAGGGAATTCTTGCAAGAGGAGAGGAATAATGGAAGCTATTCTGCATTGTCATGAGAGTGCAAAGTTATTTCTTTCCACTTTACAATGCGGAATTTTCTAGAGATAACAGGCAAGTTGAAAATGTCACATTGCATCCCCAGAGTACAAGCCTGAAGATGCTCTCATTGTAAAGAACTTATGTCCAACCTAGCTCTACCCTGCTCCAGTTTCAAACTATTACCCCTTGTCTTATCCCTACAAGACCTTGTAAGCAGTCTTTCCCCAGCCGTCCTGTAGGCCCACTTTAGATATTGAAATGCAGCTATAAGGTCTCCACAGAACATTCTATTCTCCAGGCTGAACAGCCCCAATTCTTTCAGTCTGTCTTCAGACTTCATTTTCACAGGTGCTCCAGTCCTTTGATCATCCTTGTGGCCCTCCTCTGGACCTGCTCCAGGAGGTCAATATCTCTGTTGTGTTGGGTGTCCCAGAGCTGGGACAAACTTCTACCAAATTTAGCCAAAATTAATTATTCAAAATACCTATATACACATAGCTATATCTGTCTATTTGTGTCTACTTAATGCATTGGAAGAATAAGTACTTAGATATGTATGTGCACCTCTAAACAAATAAAACTTGAACATGGAAATAGATGTTCTATTTCACTTTTTGTTGTTGTTTATATATGCACAGAGACTTGCTTTATATACATAAATACTTAATTTTGATTTTTTTTTCTATTCAGAACAATTTGTTGGACTTCAGCAACCATAAACACTTTCTACTCTACTACTTAGAGAAAAAAAAAACACACAAAAATTGTTTTTAAGGATGTAGAGCTGCACAGACAAGATCTGCACAGTACAGCAAGATGACAAGGGGAAAACTAAAGACAAGAGAAAAACTGCTCTCCCAAGACAGAGGTTCCCAAAGGCAGAGATGGATGCGTAGGTCCAAGAGCTATGGCTGGTTTCTGTAGCTCACAGCTTTACTCACTGCAACACGTACAAATCAGCAAGGGTGTCAGAAAGCCCCACTGTCTCCTGCTTGGGCCAAAACCTGAGCAGTACAACTCCACAGCCAGGAGGATCTTCATGCCTCTAATCACCTGGTAATACAGATTTGAGCTGATTCAGAGCAAAACCTTTCACCTGAGCACCGACAAACTAGCAGGGCATACAGTAATATTTTGGGGAGACAGCACTGTACTTTTGGACAGTCTCTTGCTCCTCTATTTGTACATTGTAGCCATATCCCATAGTGGATTTTGATGTTTTAGGCAATTCCTCCATCCCACTGCACACAGAAGGATGTTTCTCTCTTCTCAGAAGCACGTTAAAGAGGAGAACATTGACCTGGACCTCCAAGCTCATGCACACACAAGCAGCTCTCCTTCTGACAAGTTATGCTATTGACACTGGTCCTATATAGCAATTTTCTCCAATTGAACCGTTTAGGTGACAAAGGGCTCCTCATGTTTGCAAAGGGCACTCATCTGAGCAACAGTTTGCCAGTCTCAAGTGCTGATTTCTCTGCTAATAACACAAGGGGGAGAAAACGCTGTTAATATTCAAACCTCTGAGATTTATTAGCTTTTTGTGCAATGCACATTTGTAAGTGTAAATGATGCAGAAAATTCATGTACATGATAATCAATTAAGAACAGTATTTTACATGAAAACTAAGACTCCACACACTGTGTAAATGACATACTTTACTCTAAATTGACCTAATGCATTTCCAGGAATGTGTCAATTAAAATTTTAGCCTTTTGGAAGAGTGGGAGAAAGACTATGAAATCGAGGCTATTAAATACTGGGAATAAAATCAGAATATTGGGTTCCAGCTGGCACAGTAAGAGAGGTTAACATTTTAAAGACTTTTTTTTTTTTAATAAATTAAAAAAAAAATCAAACCAACCCCTTCCAGACCTACAGAATTAGAGTCTAACTTGCTGCTGCCCCACTTTCAGACATTTCACACTCCATTTTAGGACATTTTTGGGTTTTGGATGGTTTAACCCTCATCTCTTTTAACAAAGGGAGATTATAGGAGGTGAAACAGCATGGCCATCTCTTCGAGATATCTATAATCTCCGATTCAGGGCCAACTTCTTACAATAGAGAAGCAAAATAAAGCGGGGGGTGGGGGGGAATATCTGTTGAAAGTGGCACAAACACTTTCTGTATATAACAGCATGCTCCTAAACTACAGAAAAGGTCTTTCTACACTTCAAATTATTTCTATTTAACAAAATTAATTCTAATCAATGTGTCCTTCTTGTGTATTTTCTTTTCTTCCTGTGCTTTACTCAGCTCAGAAGAGGTTACACTCTCCAGCAAGTTTCTCTTCCAAGGTCTTACTGCCTCTTTTGTGTCCAATGCTTAAAGAGTATTTGCATCAAAAATTAAAACAAAAAAACCTCTGGACACTCTTGATATTTGATAGGAATTGTCAAAAAGCACAAGGAAATTCCAGCCAGAAGAACCTTCCTCGCAACACAAGAACAGGTACTTGGGGACAGGGTAACATTTGATCAGAATCTCTGAATGATTGCAGAATTAATCAGCTGTATTTAAGAATCAGGCCCAAGAACCTGGTAAGAATTTTACCATTAACCTCAGTGAACCCAAAAGGTTTTTATGTCCAGTGTTTGTTCACATGGACAGAAAGATCAGAAACACCAGCTTACCTCTACTAGGAACAAAAAATTATGATTAAATAAGTCTGTCTCTTTTTAACTGTATTTCCAGCATATCCAGTGGGGACATTTTGGAAATTAATTAAGCCTCACTCTCAGTGTTGGAGATTTGATATTTTTTTTACCCCTTCAACACTGTTGGATGTTAGCTCCTGCCCACCTCTTGCATCTTAAACCTCTGAACTCCTACAAACATTTAATAAATAGTCCATTCACAAGTTGTACATTATATTTTTTTTTTGTAGCCTACTTCATTTGTAATTAAAATGCAAAAGGCAGGAACAGAGCTGACATTCCAAGCTAGCCTCTGCGAGCGCGACGTTTCGGCTGGAGCCAAAGCACAACAAACGCAGCCGACAAACCATAGAGGTGCAGCAGCATTTTTGCTTCATGCTTTTTGAAAAGCATCTGAACCCCTATCCAGTGAGGAGGGAAAATCCATTCAGCCCTTTTCATCAGTAATTGTCTTCCCCAAAATAGCCACCATTATCAACATTTTTGGGGTAGGGGAGGGACTTACGTATACCATATGCAGAGGCGCTGCTGCAAAAGAGAACCAAAGGGAACAAAGCCGGCGATCACATTGCCAATTTTCATTGAATCTGTAGGCACAGCTAATAGTGGTTTCTCAAAAGTGCCAATCATAAATTCCAAACTAGAGATAAATTCCACTATTGATATCTATAGCTCTACATTCCTGTATCTATAAACGGAGCAGTAGGAATTCATGTGTGGGTTGGTGCGTATGTGGGTTTGGGATGGATTGGGGGGAGTTCTTTGTCAGGGTGCTTCCCCCCCTTCCTTTTTTTTTTTTCTTTTTTGGCATGTATTTGTTGTGCCTTTTTGTCTGGTGGCAGCTGTTTCTTCTGACCTCTCCCATCTAAAACTGCTGGGGTGTGCAGTTCCAGCATACCTCAGGGGGCTTCTGCAGAAACTGTTGTTTACTGTCTCATAGAAGTCCTGATTTTTGTCAATAGATCACACGTAACAATGACAACGACTGTGTTCTGAGCTCATATGGACTGCTCTTCATGGCATAGGCTCAAGAAGCACCAGAAACTATTCCTATATTATTCCACAATCATTTAAAAAAAAAAAAAATCTATGCATGTCTTGGCTACCTGTGTGGATTTCCACTTCCTCACTCACTATTGCCTTTATAAATGTGGCCTTTCTAGTGCTGAGGAAGTTTTCCTTTCTTACTCAAGTCTGTTCACATTTACTATTAGAGCTGAAGGTAGTAGCTGCCCTTTCTTTTTTTGGAAAAGGAGTCCATTAAAATTTTTGAGAAGAGTTCTTCCCAGCAAAGCAAGTAACACTTGTGCATCTCACCAAGGTGCTGAGTCTACCAAAGGTTGCAAGAGGGATCAAAATTCCTTCTAGCCAATGAAAGCTCCCAGCACCTTCCATGGGCTGGGGATCAGACTCTGAACAAGACATTGATATCAGGTATATTTTATCTTTCTCAGCTGCAAAATCAAGCAACAAATCTGTGTCTTCTACAAATAAATTTTGTTTTTCTAATGGTTGCTTCCTCAGTCATTTTGCCAGCTGTGCCTGGGAGGACCTGCTGAGTATAAACTCTCTGTGCTTTTTAAAATTGATTTGCATTGTGTGAGATTCGCTTTAATGCATATTTCTTAAGTGGAAAAACAATAACAGCAGCTAATTTTGTAAGAAGTTACACCTAAATGCTGACCACCTTCCACTGCCACTATCATCATAAACAAGAAGAGGGCTTTCACTCCTTTTAGGGTTGGTGCAAGAAGGAATATTTCCCAAATCTATTTCATTCCTTATCCTCAGATCACTCCTGAAGCTAGATTATGTGCTGCTGGAAATCAGCATCGCTTCAGTGCAAAAACAATGCCAAAATGCTGCTTCAAGGTCTAACCAAAAGTCCACAAAATATTATACCAAGCCACTATAAGCTCTAAAAGAAAGAACACTAATGTAAGAAGGCAGCAGGCTGCAACAGCCACATCGAGTACATATTTTCTCCCACCCACCCCGACTTAAAATTACTTCCCAAGTAACAGTTTTATTTCTCTCATCTTTTTTTACATTACTCTTTTATGCCCAAAACTTTAAACACTCAATTGTTTGTTTTATGATGCCTTTTATAGTTTTGGCAGATAGTTCAGTGTCATGTACAGAATTTTAAGATTCCTCATTCGCTAACAATGTAATTTTAAACTCTTCCCAGATGAACCAAATTAACAATATTAATTACTTTGCCAAGCGACATCGGGATTTTAAGTTGTTTATATGTAGTAAATGGTTTTGAATTATAGGGATTTACAGCCAAAATTCTCCTTTAAGTTCAGTACTGAAACATACATAGCAATCCAGTAACAAAAAACCAATGTGAAACTTCTTTTTTTTTTTTTTTTCCTCCAGAATGAATGTTCAATTTTTTTACTTCTTTTTTCTAAGCTAGTTGGGAGATTTGTTCCTTCACCAAAAGAATGTCTCAGTGCAATTTAATTCCTACTAGCAGAAGTGTTATGTAGGAGAATAAGATATATTGTGTGGCTTATTTTGCAGGAGAAATATATTTAGTTTTAGTGAGGCTCATAGGCTTAATAAACTACCTAGAGGGGAGAAAGGGGAAAAAAAAAAATCCAGCCATAAATCTTTGCTTTCTACTTTTTAATTGTAAAACTCTATTAGTGTCGCTCAAAGGGTTAATGATTCTCTTGGCTGGAGGACAATTCATTCTACAGCTAAACGCAATGACAAATAACCATTATTCTTTCCAACTGCACTGATAATCGGGACAGCTTAAACATTTTCGCCAGTATAAGTGAAACCATTAATCCTCTTGGATTTCACGATAAGCGGTGACTGCGAAATAATGACTGTGTCATTGCAGGCAAGAAAAAATGTTAACAATTAAAACAAGTTAGCCATTATCTTACAGAGTACTGAATCGCTTTCACATTTCATTAGCAATATTGTAAGTGATATGTACCTTATTAAAAAGCTCTTATTATCCAAGAAGCCTAATTAGTCAAAATCTCTCAGCCACTGGTTTAATTTTCTAATAATATAAATGCTGTGTTGGGTAATGCAATGTGAGAAGAGGCAGACGTTTGTCCAAAAAGAAGTTTCCACAAGAAATTCAAAAATGTCATTTGGGATGAAAGGTACAGTGTAAGGAAATGTAGTTTTCTTATTACTGTATCAGGTGAATTAAGGTTTTTTTGGAATCCACTGTCTGGGCACATAACTGTAGAAAAATCATTTCCTCCTGTCTGCATTTAAGCAAATGGCTCAGTGCTGTACTGAATGAAAGATCCAAGAAAAAGGCAGAGTAACTTTTCATCAAGCTGCAAGAGAGATTTTCATTCTCCTCACACTCAACCCTGAAGCTTCCTATAAATGAAGCTGATGAACCAACACCTGAGACACATCTACACCTGGAAACACAGAGGAAAGAGGCCTCTGCATTTCTTGAAGGCAATGTCAGAGATCACAGTTTCAAATCCTGTAGGCTTTAGCCTCTAAACCCCTAAAAAATGACCACAAGTAGCACCACCGTTACTCCTGCTACTTTTTAAAAGCCATACAGAAAGCACTAAAAATACCTCTTGTTTTTCCAGGCAGTACCATTGCTTTTTTCTTGGTCAGCAGGGTGAGACCAGGGGGAAAATGTGTTTTAACACAGCGCTGTACCAAAGTGCTCCTGCAAGTTCTCCCACAGACAGAGCATCCTGCCTAGAGCATTCCAAGGAGCATGCATCTGCGCTACTTGGTCTGTTCTTACTGCTTTCAGACATATGAAATATTAGACTGTAACTGATACAACATAGCTGCAAGCCAAAGGTTCTCTCACAAAAACTGACTACAAGAAGCTGATGAAGTTAGAATAATCTTTTATGCCAAAGAAAGCATGTTTGGATTGACCAAAAGACTCACAAAATCCCATTGAGTTAGTCAGATGCTTTCGGTCTGAAAGCTAGACAGAGAACAGGGATCTGTCACATGGATTTTTAATTTTACAGAGATATTTCATTTACATTTTACCTGAATTATGTCATTTATTTATGTTTAAGTTATAAAGAAGCTCTGAAATTTAATGAACTGTTTAATTTCAGGCCATGAAATACATAGGATTTTATTAAAAACTGTGATTATTTTTGTATTGCTTATAACTTCTGCTTGATCAGGCAAAGCAAAAGATGTTTTGACAGTGACCTAATTCTTCCTTCCTCCCCCACTTCTCCTCACCTCTGCTTTCCTGCATGCAAAGCTTTGAATTGCACAGAAAATTGAATAAGTAATTATTTAGAGTAAAATCTTTTACTATATAATACTCCATCCTCAAACACATAATTAGGTACCCCTCAGCTTTTCCCTTATTTTGTTTTGCAATGCCCTATGGAGTTTCAGATCTGATTAAGGACACCGAACTGTGCTGTTTGCAATATTCTTACTGTACTTGAGCATTAGATCAACCTACTATTTTCAGTTTTAAACTTACAAACTATCATCTTTAATTCTGATGTCCCATGATGGAAACACTTTCTCCCTTTCCCCCACAGTTTCCCAAAGCCCCTTGTAACTGCAGCTGCAATTGAACCATAAAATCAGGGTTTGGATTTCAGTGAACGAATGTTTGACTTGGGATTCTGGCTCATATTTAGCAATTATGAATGTGCATTTTAGTTGACAAGATAATGTGACTTCCATATCTCTCACAGCAGGAGTTTTGATCCCACGTTAGTGTTTAACATATGCTTTTTTATACATTACATTGATGTGACTTGTAATGGAACATAACATAGAGTCAAAACACATTTTACAAAGCTAGCTCTTTTCTTTCAGAAGATTTTTCTAAAACAAAAAAGTTTGTTTGATTTTTTTATAGTAAGAAAAGCTTGTGGGTAAATCTTGCAGAAGAAGAGCAAGACCACTGGCTATTTTCATTTGCTGCTCCATGAGAAGTACTGGCCTTACAGCAAATGACTGAAATAAACATTACCAAACACACATTTCATAAAAAACGAGCCCTCTTCATAAGGGAAAAGCTGCCTAGGAGCAAACTGTACATGACATCTCTCACCCACTTTACCTAATGCACCAAGGTGCTGAGACACTGCAGAGATGAGGAGATGATAGAAGATCACATTAACACTTTTCAGAACAGGCCCATTGTAGAAGATGCTTTCGTCTGCTATTACTTCAGCTTCCCTGAACACACTCCTCCTACAAAGCAACTCAAGTTTTGTGCAACTTCTTTTCCTTGATCTGCTGCTTTTGAGTTTTATATCAGTTTAAGTTCAATATTTTAAAATTTTCTTACCTCTGCACTAATAATTATGCTGGAGTGGAAGCCAAGGCTATCAACAGCGGTTTCTGCCTGTTATGCACACATTGGGTCAGCATGTACTCAACAAAACCAGGTACCTAAGCACATGAGGAACCTGACATACTGTGAGGTACAGAATAATATTTGCAGCAGCAGAGGTATGGGAATACTTACTATGAGATATTTCAAAGTGGAAATGGGAGCTGAACTCTTAGCCAAGAAAATTTCCCCACTGGTTGTTAAAATTCATAAATAATTGTTTTTCTTTGCTTTTCCTTACTGTTTCTACCACTGCTGTTATTTTGCCACCAAGGCCAAGCCTGTCAAACCTCAAATGACAAATATGGAGAGGGCTTAGATTTGTTTCCATCCTGCTAAGACAGTGTTATTTTTTTCCTGAGACAAATAAGAAATTAAATACTAACATACAACTGGCATAGACTTTCTCAGCATTTATAGAAAGTACTTACATAAAAGCCTAAGTATCAGGGGGGGAAGCATTTGAATTAATAAACTCTAATCACAGGGAACAAGGCATAAAATCTTTAACGACACGAGCTGGTTGCAGCTGTGTGCTTAGATTCCAAGTTCAACCCTTGTTGAAGTTGTCTCTTGTGCCACAGGAAAGATTCTAGGTTTATTTTCCCTTAAACATGAAACTTATTAAATTCAATTTAGTCTGGCCTTTCCTAGCCTCTGGGAGAGAATGATGTATTTTTCCTCTTCAGGCTGGGCTGCACTTAAACACAACCAGAGACTCATGCAAAACCATTCAAGACTAAGGCGAGTGCTTCAGGGAGAGGAAAAAAAAATTAAGTATAGCTGTTCCTGCAGTAAATTGTCAACTGATGTGTTGCTCCAGGATGGGTCAAATCAGCTGAAAGTCAGATCCTGGCTTTGCCAATGGGTCACAACTTTATCAGGTCCTGCCTCTGGTTATTACTGCCAATGTGACCATCTTGTAACTAAGGAAATGCTAGTGCAAAGCTCGGCCTGTCGTGTTCTATATAATCTCTGGGCCTCAGCCTGTGTCTGCAGGTGTTTCTCTGTATTGAATCTCCCTGGGGAATCTTCGGCTTCACAGCAAAAGCCGGCTGAAGTGAAAGTGATTTGATTTGGATCCTATTACAGGCACTTTACCTCTTCTATTTCCGTGATAATAGCAGATTGGAGTCGATTATTGTACCGGGAGGGAAGTTAATGTGTTGTCGAGAAACATTGGTAAAAGTGGCACAGGAAAAGGCACATAAATAAAAGTTTAGAGTGAAGCAAAAATGTGGGAAGCAAACCTGTGTAAGTGTCTTTCTCAGCTCCTACCAGTCTCTGAATGGCTCTGGATCCTTTTCTGTCTTTATTCCAATTGTTTTAAATGAAGGATTTCTTCTTGCTTTAATTTTGTCGCTCCTGTACAACTGTAAGAGTGTCTGCTCTCCTCCCCCCAGCCCACTCCCTGTCGCGAAACTCAGCCACCCAAACAGAGTTGCCGCAAGGACTGAGTTTGCACTGATTATCTTGCTTTGTATTCCCTGGAGTCTAAAAGTTTGCCAGCCTCAACTAATGCACCTCGGAGAATCACAGAAGCAGGAATGAAACCCTAGCTGGGTTTGAAAGAGGCACTTTATGTCCGTTCACAAAAGAAAAGAAAAACATTGAAAAATTTCCAAGAACTCCTGCTAGGTGACAAAGTAGCATTTGTAAGATGCCCTTCAGTGCTCCTTCAACTTCAATACTGAAACCTTTGTGTTCTCTGCGGTGCGGCTTCGGATGGAAGTGATACCGGGTTAGAAAAACATGCTACATCAAACAAGACGTGGCTAATAAGATGGAACAATCAGGTTTTTCCTCTGATTTCAAACGTTCCCTGAAAAATTTTGTGTAGCTCACCCATATGCTTGACTGTATTTTAAGTGGCAAGCTGGAAATCTATTAA
This sequence comes from Pogoniulus pusillus, assembly GCF_015220805.1. Classification (NCBI taxonomy): domain Eukaryota; kingdom Metazoa; phylum Chordata; class Aves; order Piciformes; family Lybiidae; genus Pogoniulus; species Pogoniulus pusillus. The sequence continues at coordinate 19,450,173 of NC_087280.1, forward strand.
TTGGAGTTGTGACTTTCATCCAAAGACTTTTCCAAGCCAAAGACATAAAGCAGTATTAAAATACAACTGCTGTTAAGGACAATAAACTGGTACATAGCAGTGCAGCCTGAGTGGGGGTGAGCTTCAGGAAGCAGGATGTGAGAAGGGGATCAAGGGAATTTGGGGAATATGCTGGTGCAAGAATACTTTTTGCAGCACGTTTCCACATGAGCTCTGTCATCCTCTCTTCAGCCCTTTTACTACAATGAGCAGCTCACCTCCTCTACCTCTCTGCATGCTGTTTCTACCTTTTTGCTTTATGCTTGCAACTGCCAACACCACCAGCACTCCCTCCCCTCCCCGCCCTTTATTCAAATACCTTTGCTGCTGCTTCGAACTAGCACTTTTTTAGCTCAAGTGTAGCCTGAAAAAGTCTGATCAACAAATAATGTGGGGAAAAAATTACCCATAACAATTTTATATGAAAAGCTATTTTTTTAAAAACTTTTTTTAGGTTTCTCAGTTCTTAAGACACACATAATATGTGTAAACGTAACCATCTTTAGGACACTATTTTCACAAGACTGAGCCACACACAGCTATGAGTTGGATTCAGCAGACAGTTGCTTGGCCAAGGCTGAAAGGATCAATCCACAGAGCGTGATCTGGTCACACAGTAGGATAGTACAGAAATGTTAGCAACCCTATTTGCACTGCTTCATGGTCTGGGCATTTCATACTCTTTAGAAGTGATGGCTTCTGTATTTGGATGCCATCATTTACAAGAGGGAAGTACAGTATCCAGGCGCAGCAGCAGTCTGAAATTTGGCACATCTGTTCACACCTGTGCAAAGCAAGCACCAGGGGAGAAGTGTGCCTTGCCAATCCCAGCTGGAATATCCACATCCACCTTTATTCATACAATGCCAAGAAGAGAGCAGGATTCAGTGCCCACACTGTTAAAAGACAGCGTGGTCCCTTCTTTAAAAACAGCAGCTCTAGTGGAAGAGGAAATAGAACCCCTCCATGAGAAAAAAAGGGGTGAACTTGTCTTTCCAAGGAGAAGGCACAAAAACCAGGGCTGTAGTTTCACAGACCCTGTATATTTTATGGTGACTACAGGAAGATGATGGGACATATGCATTCCTTTCATGATCTAACAGATCTAGAAGCTGATTATAGTGTGCTGTCTACACAATGAGCTCTTGCATCCCTTTTCCATTATCACTAAATTGTGAAAAGAGACGTGGGCCATTCAGTTAAAAAACCCCAAACATATTACTTACAATTTTATGGGCATTTAATTTCCAACTGCTGAACTGCTTTTGTCTGGAGAGCCTTGAAAATCTACGTAAATTTTAAGTTCCTCTTACAACCATCACACAGAGTAAGCTGGATTTTAGTTTTTGATGTTGCTTAAACAAAAAGTGAGGGAAGTTTTAGATGAAAATATTTTGACATCCAAGAACCCCACCTACACAATCAATTCAATGAAAGAGAGACCTACCTGTAAAACGTTTTGGCATCACCAGGTCTACATGTTGCGCTGACAAACACTTCTTCAGATTAAGGGCATTGCTCAAATGTTCCCTGTACATCAATGGAAAGTTCTTCACTAACGAGACGCTTTGCAGAGGTATCTGAACCTGCACCTCTTCTTAGCTACCACTGTTGTTAATTCTTGTCTTCTCTTGACATTTTTCCCAAGTATTTAAACAGCACTTGGTTTCCCATGCCCTCCTTGCTTCTCTCTTCCTTCTCACATTTGTTACTCTCCATCATAAGATATAAGCAACATTAAAAGGACACCAGCTTCCTCTATATAAGCTAATCTGCTCCTCTAAGGATCCACATTTGTGTGTCTGATTTATTATAGAAAATGGAAACTTGTTGTTGGAAGCCAGGTATAGAAGTTGTAAAGTCATTCCAGTTCCATAGAGAGGCCCAAAATGCAATCTAGGAGAAATAGGAAAGGCAGTGCCTACACAGAAGCCATACTGAACATATGATGACTTTGTCTTCTCACTCTTGTCTTATGCATCTAGTTTATGGTTCTGAACTACTAGTCTGGAGAGACAAAAGACTGATAGGTCTATGACGTTGACTTGTTACCCTGAGCTAAGTGCATAGTGTACCACTAAAGTCAGTAGAAACAAGCTCCTTTCAAGGCCTAGTATAAAGAATGTGCTCATAATAAAAGTAGGTTTTCTGTGAAATACTTATGATGGACATCAAAGCAGTGAGTCATACAAAGAGTGGGTAGAAGTGCCTTCAACCAAAGCCTTGGCTGGCTTACACAGCCACAGCTGAAACACTTCTCTTTGTGGTTAGTGTGAAGTCTACTAACCTCTCTCCAGTGCCCTACTCCAAAATGTTTCCTGAGACAAACTTGATGTGATTTTTTTTTTGTTCTTCATGATATTAATCTGCCCAAGCTATGCCTATTTTAAATAAAATAAAGGCTTGTGACAGAATTTGTATTGAACAGTGCCAATCAAACAGGCAAATGTTATCATCTTCAGTATGAGAAATACAATGCAGGATTTCTTTAATGAATCTCAAAAAAAGTCTACATACTACACACAAAATACTTCATAAAACCAACATTAATATGAGCAGTGTGGAGAAAGACAGAGACTAGAGGTCCTATGAAAGCATGGCAGGAGAAAAGGTATTGAGAAGCTTTTATCCCAAGGTTACTAAAGAAGAATATCTTTAGCAGTGAATAATTTTGGCTGTGGCACAGAATCTAAAAGGGAAAAAACAGGAGAACTTTATCACCTCTTTATAATCCTTTAGAAACTGGTATTTTTCTTTTCCCATTTGTCTGATAGGTTAAACAATCACCTTAAATGCATATGTGAGCTTTGAGTGTTGTTTTAGATTCCTGGAGGATAGTCCAAGAAATGATACTTTGCTAGGAAGGAGATAAATCAGTCCCTCTACACAATCCAACACATTTGAAGTGGAACTGCTTCTGTGCATCAAAGTGCAGGGATGCTCCACAGTTGTGATGCATTACTGAGAGCTCTCCCTAACCAAACAAAGCTTTGCATCTGACTAGTTGTCACAGGCAACTGATTTACATAATTACTTTGGATTTTCCCCCTCAAAAACACACAACATATGAATCATTGTACTCTGTCTTCAAGTCATTATTAGCCAATTAGAACTCCAGGATTTGCATAATCACTCTTCAGTTATTTCTTGATAATCATACTGTGACGTGCGATTTCCAGAGTCAGACTGGCGATTGCACAGTGGATTATAAACTCAGGTTTATTGAGAAGCTTTTCAGCAATATGGGAACTACCTCAGCTGCTCAATTCCTTTTCAAACCGGCATAGAGTGGATAAAAAACAAGCAAAAGATGAGCAAAATTGGTCCTCTAAAGTGAAGGAAACAAAAGATAATTCTAATATTTAGCCACTCACAAGGGTGAAGGAGAGGAGCTTTGGATCTCAGGTCTGATATCAATCCATGTGTAAAAGCTCTATTCATCACAGACATATGTCTTAGAAATTTTCTGGATAACAATACTATGACAGTAGACAGCATCATGTAAAATCAAGAAATAACATAAAACTCCAGTGAATTCTACATTATATCCTTTTTACAAAGCACAGCACTGGTTCAGAGTATGTCAAAAGCTGCCATGGCCACAGAGAAAGAATGGCTGCATAATGGCCCCTGTCTTTCGTGGGTGATAACGGAGAAGAGCAGGGTCAGTAAGAGTTAAACATGTAGACAAACTTAGTGAGCAGGGCCTTTTTCTTGGGATATCTCCTTGTAATATGCTCCAGATACTGTCACGCCAATCTGATCAGGAGCAAAAAACTACCCATGCGGATGATGAATCGTGTGACTAAGTAATAGCCTAAGTCAAGTGTGGATGTGACCGTTCACTGGAAGATGGCAATGTAATGAATCTGCTCCAGGGTTTAGGGGGTTAAGTGGCTTGCCGGAAGACAAGTTAATGATGTACCGCTGCATTCAATGAAGATTGATTGAGAATGGTATAAATGGGCAATGGGCAAGGACAAAGAGGCTTGTTTTGAGAGTGAGGCAGAATGGTGGGGAAGAGACAGATTACAGCTGAAGGTGGCTGGTGTGTTGAGTTGAAAGAATAGTCTCAAAAACCATAGGGAGAGACATTTCAGAGAAGATGATTTCACTCACATCTCATACTGTGAAGCAAACAGTGAGAACAGTCATGACAAGTATCTACCGATAACATTTACCTTACCTACGGCAGCTGGACTGACATCATTAAAAACAGATGTAACTGAATAGGACATCACATCCTTCTTTGAGATCTTCCCCACATTTTGAGGGAGAACACTGATTGGTTTGTATTAATAATGCAATTTGAATCCAGAAGGATGAAATATGCAAGAATGCAACCAGAGGGGAAGAACAGGGCAGTACGACAGTGCAATTATACAGGAGAGCAGTCCTCTAGCCTTGCAGCAAGCACAGAGCATTAATATTTCAGAGAACAGGGACACGGTGACCATGGTGGAGTTTCAACACAAGGCTGTCATCAGAGGGAGAGACTGTATTTAGAACAAAGCAGCTAAGCAGAGGTCACAGAACCAAGTTCAACAGGTAGCTGACACAAAGGCGTAAGAAATGCTATCATTATGGTCTAGGCTGGGTGGAAGAGCTTCACAGATTATAAATTAATAGTCTCAAAATGCTTTTAACGCAAACCAATACTGCACAGAATTGCTCTGTCCATGGCAAGCACAAAAGCTGTGCTCAGTAAATACCTGAGACTCCAGTTACAAAATACAAATAGGAACAATATAGGTCTGATAACGAGACAACTAAAACCAAAAATCACACACGAAGGCATGCAGCGGGAGGAAATTCTGTGGCCTGAATACCATGCAGACCTACAGAACAGACAATTCTAATCTCTACTCCTGATAGTTTCATCTATTAAGTAAACCTGGTGGTACAATAGAGCTGCAACTTCCCTCAATGAACCTCATTGTAGCACTCATTTCTTGTAATGGAAAAGGCCTCTATTCACAGTAACTCACAGCAGATCATTTTAACCCATCCTACCCTTCTGTAATCCTCCTTCTCCCTTTCTATAAACAAGGGAATCCAAAACAGCCCACTTAAGCTAACATCCCTACGTGTATTAAGTCTGCAGTAAACATCTAGTAGATTCTCATCATTGCCTTGGTTGATGGGTCTCTTTTATTGGTAATAGCTTCAGGATTAGGCTAATTCTCAGATACATCATTTGGGTCTGTTTTGATTTAGTTTCTTAAGTTCCAAAATAAGGTCAGGATTAAGCCCCAGGGAAATGGTGAAGTCACCATCCCTGGAGATGTTTCTAAAACACATAGACATGGTCTTGGTAAGGGTGATAGGTTGGCAGCTGCATGTAAAAATCTAAAAGGTCTTCACAGACTTCACGATTCAATGTTTCTGTGGTTCTAAGTCATAGCTACTACAGGCCTATGCTGAGGATCTCAGCACCTCAAATCTTTTGAGAGAAATGCCAATTAAAATTTTCTTCCACCGTGACTGAAAGCCTTGCACAACTTCCCAGTGTCATCTTCCTGCAGAAAGTCTGAAACAATATTTGCCAGAATTATCAGTATTGTTCTTCCCAAGACAGTGTTATCGCCCTAGCTTCTACTCAAACTGAGTTTCTCCTACAGTCTGTAAAATTAAGTGGTGGTTTAAGCACAATTCATTAAAATGGACACATAGTAACTAGTGTGAATCACATAATAGGCAGTCTTCTTTCCCAACATTGTTTTTCTGCATGGGAAATATCCACCTTATGGTTGGGACTAGCAAACATCCACAGGGCTTCATTGTGGGAATGAGGGAAGGACCACACCAATAACAAGCAGACATTGCGGTGTGATTAAAGGAAGCTGGATTCTTCTAAAGCAGCCTTCAGCATGGTGAAGTTGATGTCTTCTCTAAAAAAGAAGTACAAAATGTTATGTTGCTCTATGAACTTGTGGCTAGGTTGTGTCTCCTGCATAGCAATGTGACTGGATGGGTGTCTTACTAGGAAACAGAATGGAGCTAAGTGAATGAGCACTTCTGAGATGTTCTGATGTTACTTTCCAATCAAAATATTTTCAGCTGAAATATTTTTTTCTGTCAAGACATTTTATCTACCTGAGCAGTGGACAGTTTCTTCTAAGGGCTGTGCTGCTTCTACCAAGCTCACCTGGTACCTGCCAGAAGTGCTCTAGAGGGACCTATCAATACACCTATCTCTGATCTTCATAGATATACTTGGGTATATTTAATAAGAGAATCACAGTTCTGAACTGAAACCTGTACCTTTGGGTACATCTTATCTTACAGTAGGGAAAAAAAAAAAAGAAAAAACAGCAAAAGGCTGCTGTCTTGTTTTAAAAACATTTCAACTGCACTAAACCACTAATTCAGTTTACTCAGTTCAACCCATTCTAGCAGGACATTGAGCCTGTGCCTAGAGAGTGCTCTGCTGCATGTCCCTTATTAGCTAATTCTCTCACATCAAGCTCATTTAAATCTATTTGTCCCAGACCACCCTCTTTAAAGAGAAGGAGGAGGAGGATGGGATCTCTTGCTACTCAGGCTCCCATCCTATTTATGGCTGAATGTTTAAGGATGCTTTACAAAACTTTCTCATTCTCCTCTTGTAATTCAAATCAATCGTAGCCATAAAACAAAAATTCTGGAATTTATATTCCCACCCACCCCCCCCCCCCCCAAGGAAAAAAGGTTTAATTTGATAATTGAAGAAATAAAAGGTTCTTTTCAAACCTGACATTAAAAATCTCTAATAAAAACGGGGAAAATGAAGGTCTAGGATGACAGTCTTTATCAAAGTGTATATAGAGACATTATATGTTCCAGTAATTGTTTAGGCCGGTGAATTAATGAATCCCTGGCTGTAAGTCTCCATTTGAAATTATTTCAGTGGTGTCTGCTGCTCTGCTGCTTTGGAAAAGCCTGTTGTCTGAAGCTCTGGAGAAGGGCCTTGAACCCTGCCATTCAATCCCTTTCAGCCCATCAGCTGAGTCTAATTGCCAGAAAGCACACGAGACCCCTAAGCCTGATTGTTCCCCGACCTCCTTTGAGGTTCTGAGGCATGAAAAGCAAAAGCGAAAAAAAAAGCTCTCTTTTGATCTTCTGTTTCTTTCTCTCTCCCTCTCTCCCTTTTTTTCCTGCCTACTCCTACTCTAAGAATGACACATTTCTTTATATGGCTTCTCCTCCTTATAAAGACAATAATTAATAAGGCCTTTATAAAATGAGGCTTGAATTGGTGTCACCTTCAAGGGTGGTCTGGGGCTCTGAAGTGAAACCCCCGGTGGGCTTAGGCATTGCATGGCCTTTGCACAGGTCAGGTTTAAATACCCTGACCTCAATTTTCACTCTCCTCCACTAATGAGCCGATTCACACATGGATACAAAATTATACGAGGGAAAAGACAAAAGGAGCAAGGTGTAGTTGACACCACATTGGCCAAATTTTATTATCATCTTTGTGCCTATGACATCACAGCTGCAGACATTGTCAAAGTGATGAAATTGCTCACATTCTCCCCCCACCCCACTTCTTTTTGTCCTCTGCCATCAGCTTTATATAATTACTTTCACAAACTCACACTCTCCCTATTATTTGTTCAGATGTCATGAAGCTGCAACATTAGGTGGGACTGGGGACCAGGCTGGGTTCTTGTGTGGTTACGCATGCAGAACTGGGTCACTTTTCCTGAGGTTCTGCTTCACCGCCTCACTGTCAATTGTGAGGATAAAGTGGCATTATGTGCATCTATTCTATTTCGCAGGCGTATCAATTTGACACCAAAAGTTGCTTTGTTTTTTGGTTTTTTTTTAAAGAATCATCACACCAGGGATGTTACATGTCCATTAAATGAAAATTGTTGATGGTTGATGCTGAATGAGTTGTCAAAGACAGCAAGGCATGCATTGCATAAGTTTATCTATTAATGCAAAATGGTTAACAGGTTTATTTGAGAAGAAGCTAGAGACGGGGGGGATGATGCCCTGACAGCCACACCCGTGGGTTGTAAACCTGTCAAATCCCGTCGGAGGAGCAAGGTCGGTGTTGGGACTGAAGACAGAATCAGCAGGAGGCACTCTTCCTCTGAGCCAGGGGATCCCACACCCAGGCGCTTGCAGAGCTGTATATAGGACAGTGCCTCAGGGCTAATTCACAAGCTCATGTGTCTGCATGACACAGCCACAACATGTTGTTGATAAGCTAAGAAACAAGTATGAAGTATTTCTAGGAATTAAAAAAAGCCCATGTCACTTTTTAATCACTACTGGAAAGATGTAAGACTCTAATGTTTATTCATGCAATTAGGTTCTACCACCTTTAGTTACTAATATGATGTCAAATGATTGTTTTCTTCACTTCTTGTTCTGAGATGTTGTCCAATGTTGTGGTTAAACACTGAGATCCTAAGAGGTGGGCTGGACATTGCTCAAGCCTGGATTCACTCTTATGCCTAAATCTAGCTTTTCAAAGGTGGTGTAAAGCTGTTGAATAAATAACATGCAATATGCTGGAAAGTCTTTGTGCTGGAAAAAAAAAAGTATACTCTCACCTTTGGACCATTTTGGAGGTCTCATCTCTCAGACAAAGCTCAAAAGGAACTAACACTGTTCTTATTAAGCACAAATTGGACTTTGAAGACATTTGTTCGTTAAACTCCATAATACCACTCTGCAGCTAAAAATCTTGGCATCCTCCTGCAAAGGGCAGACCACTGTGGACTGTTAAACAGGTATTTAACAAACTACGGTAAGGCACCACAGGCACCTTCCCTTAGCAAGGAGTTGCTAAAGCGGGCATGTTATTAATTACAACTATTTTGTCATGCAGGAGATTTTGAATAAAATTGATTGGCTGAATTTTTACTCTCATTCAAAACATTTGTGATCTCCACCTCCCCTTTGCCATTTTTGAGGCAAATTAGTTATGCAGACATGGCATTGAAGAAGAAATATCCTAGAGGATGCACATCGTGCATGTGCATACACAATATTCTGAAAGACAATTGCTTCAAAACATAAAATATCCAATACATTATGCTTAAAAGTGAAGAAAAAGGAATTTTGTCAGTTTCTTTTCAGCCTGAAGTATTAAAAAAATCCTCCAAACACTACAGACAAAAAAAAAAGGGGGGGGGGGGGGGGGGAAATAGTACCTGCACACAAATTCTCTGCCTTACATAGGCGATGTGTGATTGCTGGTAGAGAAAGAAAAGAATCTAACGTGCAAATACCATAGTCAGTTGTACCAACAAACTCCTCAGTGGCATGTGCAGACATTCTTCACTTCAGCAGGATAGGGCAAATCCATGTTTTTGGTTGTTAATTTTTCCCTTCAAATCACGTACGTTAAGGACATTTGCTGGCAGACACTTCCCATATTGCATCGGGACTGGCAATGAACAATCAAAATGAGCTAATAACTCTCTTTGGGCAAATGCTGATGGAAGAAAGCAAACTGGGATAACCTGATTTGGCCTCACCAATAGCTTTTTTGTATGACAGCTAATCAAGGCTATAAGTAATGAATAGATTAATTATCTTCTCAATTTTTGTTAGCAATTTCTATGCAGCTTCCAAAGTGCCAGTGTATTTATGAATACTCTCTAGGAAATTAATATCACATCTTTGACACACATTTCTCTCAAAACAAATAAAAGGGGAAAAAAAGGGTTTGTTTTGGTTGTTTGGTTTTTTGCCCCCTCCCCCACCCCCCCTTTTTTCAAGGCAAGCAATATAATGTAAAATTACGTAATTATTACTACTGGGACCAGAAATTCTATGGAGCTGACTTCCAGTTAATATAGCAATTAGTTAATATAGCAGACATTTACCCACTGAGGATCTGGATGTCTAATTCATAAAAGCAATACATGATGTTACAACAAGACTGTAGCACAATCTGTTTCTGAGTCAGTGATGGGACTGAAGGAATATCACTTTGTCTGACTTCTAGCAAAGTACTACTGAGCAATGCTACAAAGTGCAGAGCAAGACTGAACTATAAAAGACAACAATTGAATGTTTGCTAACAAAGTCCAAGTTCTTTAAGTTGCATTAAAAAGCCAACAAATACAGAAGTTATGATTTATAGGATGACCACAACTCCCCAGTCCAGATCATTCAAAATTAATTAGATCCTTCCTTTTTTTCCTGCACCTCCAGCCCATCTTTGCAGATGGATTACATTTCTAGGCTGTTCCTTGTAATGTATAGGGTAGCAAAATTAGGTCTTCTTTATAACTCAGAGGGAAGAAGCAAATAACAGTCTGAAAAGCCTATCTTTAGTATGCTTGATTTGAATTAGGCACTGAACCATTCTGGGAAAGAGTGTATCTCCTAGCCATAATTATCCCAATATAGAGAACAGAAAATATCAGGATCATGCTACACAGAATAAATTATTATACTAATTCTGCTTCTTTTCACACAGCTACATACAGAGATAAGGGGGAAAGGTAAGCATATGCCATATTCTAGAATGCATGTGAAATACTTAACACCAGAACAGTCTGAAATTTCTTGTTTCTCACTTTTCTATGTTTAATAGCACTAGAAATCAAATGGGCTTAGTAAAGTACTATTGTAATGGCAGTAAAGCCTGGCCATGTGACAATGTAAATAGCAGCCCAGTGAAAAAGACTTAGATATATTCAAAAACATCACGGGTAGTGCTTGTCTGCATAAAGCGAGTTAAAATGTGGTAAAATTTGTAAGTTTCACTGTGCTAAATTTGTAAATGCCATTCTGTTTCAGGATGAAATTTATAAAGCAGCCTTAGTGATGCCCATTTGAGGGCAATGTTTCATTTTTATACTTCAGTTACTCATCTTTACACATGCACACACAAAAGAAAAAGAGTGTTGGGGGACACGCCTGCCTTCTGAGACCACCCACAACCAGCAAAGAGCACATGGGCTTCTTCATGGATTCTCTATGAAGCTGCTAATACCCAACAACCAGCACACCCTCTGGGGAAGTCACTTAGACACGAAACTAATAAAGACATCTGCATGTCTCCCTGCAGACACGGCTCCAAAAGGGATGCCTCCTCACCAGCACTCCCTTTGACAACAGCAAGTTCTAATAGGTACCTCATGAATGCTGTACTACTGAAATCATAAGAGTGCTGTCTGTGGATAGATTTCTCTGAACGTGATTCCACCCACCACCAGCCGCAATACCCAACACACAGCTATCTTTGCACTCTTTAAACTTGTCATAACATCACTAATTGTAAGAGCTCAAGAGCACTAGAAATCTTAACTTCCTCATCATTCCACTTAGCTGCTGTTTCATTCACACTATCTGCGGGTACTGCTGGCACAAAGTGTTTAGCTAGAAGTTTAGTTCTTCCCATTCACCTAAGAAAAGATGATCTCTTAGTCTTTAGCAATAGTGATAACCTCATCATCTCTAGTACAGACATAGTTCAAACCAAGCCCTAAACTTGGTCAAATTCTATACCTGTGCTGAATGTCTGAATTAAACATTGAGACATTTTAGGTTTGCCATTAAAAAAATTTGCTGAATGCTGTTATGGATAGGAAAAAAAAATCCTTTTAAAAAATTAATTCAGTCAAAGAGGAGAAAATGGAAACACCAAATGGCAAAAATCTCTTCCCCCTCCCCCCCAACAATTACAGCATTATTTTATGTGAAATCTGTTCTGTTACAATGAGAGAAAATTAATGTGTGTTCTATTCAAAAGATACTGCAGGATGGATTAACATTTATGATCCAAAGTTCAGTGACTTGAATGTTTTCATTCTTTCAATTTTTATTTTTTTAATATTAATTAGATTTTCTGGTAGACACTGAAGTGGTAAAATGCATTTAATCAATATGCTCTGGGACTAAATTATCAAAGTATTAATTTTGTTGTGCAAAGTTATATTCTGTCTTGCACATTTTTAATCACAGTGTTCTCCATTTATTTCTCGTTTGTGAATCTTATGATCCCATTGTGTATAAGGCAAAGAGAACAGAGTTGGAGTAAGCCTCCTGAGTTCAAACACGTAGAGCAGGAGAATTTTCAGAGGAGTGGGTTTACTGGCTTCTCATCCCAACCTAAACAGTGGGACATAAAATTGTTGCATAGCCACACTGTCTGCCAGTTAGCAAGAGCTGCAGTAGCTCACCCAGCATTGTCTTAAATACCAATAAATCTGTTTAAAAGTGAGATGCCTTCTCAAGGGATGTGGAAGGCAGTAGTTTCAGGAAAGCTGACATGAAATGCTTCGCCAGTCACAGGTGTAACCCACATGCTTCAAGGGTCATGTGGCAAAGGATCAGGAGACTGGAAAGCAGTCCTGATGGTCATTGGCAGAATGGTCTGGTGCTTGCACAGCCGAGAGATGGAAAGGACAAAGAATCTATATCACAGAATAACAGAATTAACCAGGTTGGAAAAGACCTTTGAGATCATCACATCCAACCTATCACCTAATACATTCTAATTAACTAAACCATGTCACCAAGTGCCTCGTCTAGTCTCCTTTTAAACACCTCCAGGGATGGCAACTCCATCACATCCCCTGTCAGCACATTCCAATGCCAGTCACTCTTTCTGTGAAGAACTTCTTCCTAACATCCAGCCTAAACCTGCCCTGGTGTGGCTTGAGATCGTATCCTCTTGTTCTGTCACTGGTTGCCTGGGAGAAGAGACTGACCCCCACCTGAGTACAAACTCCCTCCAGGTAGTTGTAGACAGCAATGAGGTCTCCCCTGAGCCTCCTCTTCTTCAGGCAGAACAGCTCCAGCTTCCTCTGCCTCTCCTCAGAGGGCTTGTGCTCCAGACCCCTCACCAGCCTTGTTGATGCACTGCTCCACAAAGGGAGAAAACTTCCATTAAATAGAAAAACACTGAGAAAAAGGCCAAAGAAGCCAACAGACACTCCTGTCCCTGGGAAGGAGGGCAAGTGCTCCAAGGCAGACTGTCAGAGTGCTTATGGGCCTGTGGCTGGGGACAAGGAGTAAGAACAGCCACCAGTCCCCTGCAAACTGCATCAGTGCTTTTATGAAAAGACATAAACATCACCAGTACAAAGTTTCCATGCTGAACAACTTTGAACCACTTTAGTAAATTTATACCTGATCACTGTTTTCTGTGCAGGGCCACAGCATTTTTGATCCAATTCCAGGAGTCCAAAACTCAGTTTATCTATATAGTCTGATTCATTTTGGAGCCGAGAAGCATGGCTCTGGATCACATGCACAAGGCAGGAAAGACAGACCTCTCCAATTTAGCTGAAGGTTTGTGTTGGCTTAAGCTGTGGAAATCACTATGCATTCCTGAACAGGATTCTGCATCTGGTGGGGGAAACTGAGGCAGCTGGTGGACTTTCAAATCAAGCTTACATCACTGGGACAAATTTAGTATCAAAGTAGCATCTTACCCTCTTCTAGGACATACTTCCTCTCCTCTCTTCTTCCCCTGGAGAGGGGGAGACCTTTAGACCACACTTTTCTGTCACCTCGGCTCAAAATACAGGAAGTGACATTTACAGTGTAACGCCACTAAGGGAAAGGCTATTCTCAAGATTCATTTTTAATCTGAGGCTTTTCAAAGGGAAGCACAGGTTAAAATAAATAAATAAAGGGGGTTGCTTTGGCAACCGCCTAGGGCTGGCACTGCCATCCTGTTCCCAGGCATGAGTGGAAGCACTAAGGTACAGTGCCTGCAGCACTTCTCAGAGGGTGGCTCTCCCCAGCATCACCTTCTAACCACAGGCTGTACCTGAAAGGTACATGGAGGTCTTAACTTTAACGGGTCGGGATGGAAAGTAATGATTTGCTGAGCAGCAGAGAAGCAGTGTTAACCGTCTAAAATGGTGTGAATGGCTCAGATGTTCAGGGGCAGTCTATCAGGCACCAGACAGCGTTATCAGGATCACCTGTCTGTCAGCTGCATTACCTGCTCTCCCCTGATTCATTTGTTTTAAAGTAGTCACTGGGTTTACTTCAGACAAACCCAGCAACCAAACAAAGCTAAACCAGCTCCTCACTAAGACCTTAAGAGGAAAGCAGACGACTAACATATTGAAACATAAAGTTGAACAGAAAGGCTTAAAATTTGCAACTGATGCTGTGCAACAAGAAGATAAGAGCCTTCCAGACAAGCTAAAATGCACAGATATGCCAATCAACTCCAGATACATTCAAAGGGTGGTGAACACAGATTACTCACGTTACACCAGGCTACCTCAAGTTACTCAAATGACATAAAGGGATACAATAATCACACACTTGTCTCATTGTGTCAACTTTTTAACAGGGGAAAAGCCATTGTCCACTTCAAGAGGAAACAGCAAAGCAAACCAGATCAGATTATTCTCAAGTGAATTGTCAGGTTGAGGGGGTTTTCTACTTATCTGATACTAGCACAGACACCGATAGCAAACAGCTCACCTGACTGCACACAAGGACCCATTCTCAAAGGCAAAAAGCAATCTGTCCCACTTATTAAAAACAAATTAGATGATCAAACTGGAAATGTGCCTTATTTCTTAAGAGGACCACCACGAGAGGGGAGTTCTTGTGATGTAGCTAGAGCATCGGTTGCCCAGTGAAAGTAGACAGTGGAAAAATATCAGACCAGTGTTGCCTGGGATACAACCCTGGGGACCTCAGGCAGACAAAATAGTTATTTAGAATGGGGTGAAAGCTGGGGAAAAACTATTATGGGACACCTGGGAAAATATTTTTTTTCTTCTTGCTCTCCAGCTCTTTTGCATTTATTCCTCACAGCACTTGTGACATAGACACTGAAACTAGCTGCTGAGCAGTATAAAGCTCTTTGGGATGCTGATAATACAAAGACTTAGAGGTCATTACTAAAACCGAGAAAGTATTAGCTGTAAGCAGGAAAGGACTCTGTTTTCTCCCAGCCCTCTAAGTTGCCAAACACAAAGCCTGCTCAGTTGGGCTTTGCGTTTAAGGGGATTGCACTCTAAGACAACTAAATAATTTCTTCCATGTGGATTTTAGCTCAACACATATCCACAGCTTCAGTACAGGAATGACGTGATGCAGTGTCAGCTCATATCAACTGGAAACTTTGAATTAGCTTCAGAGGGCAGTGGATCTGCTCTTTTCTGTCTGTAAGAGGCACATGATACTATTTTCTTTAACCAACCCTCCAAGGATGCTGACGCAGTCTAGAGAAGAGCTGACCTTCTAAGCCAGTAAGAGGGCCACTGATGAACTAACCTTTCTTTTTAAAGGTCTCTTATGGCTTTGTTACAGTCCATGCCTTCCTACACAGTGAGTACCAAACTGACCAGCAGGACACAGCAAGAAAATCTTGGGTTTGAGAGGCATCAAGGAGTTTCACACCACATCTCGCACTGGGCCATCCTTAGTGTGTCTGTACACAGAAGACAATGAATCAGCTGGGTTTTTGTCAAAGAAAAAAATTCCTTTTGGAGGATTAAAAATGATAAAGCTAAGAGGCTTTTCCTGGTAAGAAATGATAGTCAGCTACACATCAAAGGACTAGACCCTGTTTTCACTTGTAGTCCCTATCACCTGATCAGACCACAGTCTAAAATTTTCTACACAGAAGTACAATCATTCTTTTTCCTTATGAAAGAGAAATTCCTATCAGGATCCAAACAAATTGTTACAACTACAAATTAGTGCCAAGAGAAAATTAACATTTCTAAGACTACACTAAGTTCATTGTCAATGCCAAACGTTTTGGGCACTTATGGATATCTTTCTCCTAAACATCATACACCCCTCAAGCCCAAACAAGCTGTTGTGAAGTTATGGAATCTTTCTGCCCTGAATACAAGAGCCAATGGAGCAGCCATACTAGACTTAAGAAAATGTACTGGACCTTATACCATGCTCTGTTCAGTTTTCTCCAACAACCTTACTTCATAAGATGCAAGCACCCTGTTCAGTCTTTCTCCATGAGACCTCTACTACCAGGACTACTCCTTGATGTAAAAGTGTGGTAGCTTCATGTACCCTGTAAATCTTAAGGCTAGATCTGTTCTGAGTCCTATGCCGATTGTACTACAGAACTTTACTGAACTGGGGGCTAAGTGACTTTTCCCTGTTGCTGCTTCCAACTCCAAGTATTTTAGTGCATATTTTGGTTGAGTGTCTGAATCACAGTAACAGCAGCATTGTGTTTGACTTTTTTTTACCCAAAGCTTGTGGTAATTCACAGCCACACATCTTAAATAAGAGCAGAGTCCTAAATGTGAAGTCCAACAATGTGAATATAAAGATAATTCTGCTTTCTCTGAACCCTCGTGTTCCCAGAAGAAAAAACCCAAAAACCAAACAACAAACCACCAAATCCCAACATTACCAGAGCATTAAAGCAGAGAAGGTAAAAAGGCTTTTTCTTGGCACCACCAAACTGTCTACATGCTAATCTGAACAGCTTTTCAGCTTTAATTTTCTCCCTACACCCCTGTAAAACAGGAAACATTTTATATAGTTTTAGTCCACACAGTGTACAGAAGTTTTGTGACTGCCTCCAGGCTCCTGTGTGTTACCACTTCAAAGGCACTGATGTCTTTTTAAACGTCCCTTTTGACAGCTCACATCTCTAAACTGGAAGTCAAAATTGGCTAAACTGTGATCTGATGATCGGCAGTTTTACTTCCAGTAGCATCCTGTGCTTGCAGTAATAAAAGTAGTGATTATCTTTGATATGGCTGATGATGTTAGGAGGACAGTAGGCAGCCCAGCTGCTTAATTTAATTTCAAATCCTAGTGACAGAATCTAACAGCTCTGGTTTAGCTAGTGCTACAGATTTCATTTGCAGTGACCATTGATACTGTCAAGATAGCTTTATGTTCTCACCAGACTGCAGAGTCCCAGCAGAAGATCATTCATCAGGTAACTATACTGTTGTGAAACAGCAGTCTGGATCACTGAAGTTAAAACCTTGGTACTGATTAAATGAAAATAAAGGCTGACCCCCAAAACTTACTACCAATAAAATTAGTGATCTGGATAATGAAATTCAAAATACAGAAGGTCAGAGACTTTTGTGCCTGAGACCTATGAAATATTGAACTATCCTGTTGAAAGCATGACAATTGTACATATTCACAAAATTTAGAGCCTTGCTTTGTACTTCTAAGAGAATGGAGAACTATGCATTAGGATGCATTAGAAATACACTACCAGCCAGTGGCCCATATCTGCAAATGGATGTTAGAAGAACCACACATTTAGGCCACAGTCTGCCCATTTCCTCTTTACTATTTCATTTATTATGCTGGCTTTCATCTGCAAAATTTATCCTCATCACCAGAAGCAGTTCTCTTTTTCCTTATCTATATGCTGCAATTTAATTTAGTCCATCAGAACTGCCCTAACCTCCCCAGGGATGACAGGATATAGCACTGGACAAAGAAAAAAGATTTTAAAAATAACAGGTAGAGAACTCACCTGTGCCTTTCAGTGGTGGGATGGAGAAAAAGAGGATGGCAGAGCAGAGGGAAGAAGTGTTTAATTGCTGGTTGGTTTCTTTTTTTTTGGTTCAAGGTCTCTAATTGATGTTAACTGCAGCGCTGTATTCCCCAAAGTAATTGTGAGCACCTGAACTAGCCTAGCCCCACTTCTGCCAGCTGGGCAGACAGAGGACAGAAGTTCTGGGATTTGGTCTTCCAAGAGAAAAGATGATCTTCATTTTTGGATTTTATTTTCAATCCACTTTCTTGATCAGGGCAGATGAAAACATTCCCTCTGTCCTATTTCCATACCTGTCTCCTGTAAGTCCCCTGCCATGCATTGTATTCCTTACCCTTAAAGAGCTGCAGCAGCCATGAGAAACGAGGCACTAATAAAGACATCCTGATTTTCAAGATCTTCTCAAAACACAAGGAATTTGTTCAGATATCTCTCTTTTGGGGGGCCTTGTTCAGCATTACAATGGCCAGGCACATTTCTGAGCCACTCTGGAAAACTGGGTTAGAATCAAAGCCTAAGATCTCAAAATAAGTGACCACGAAAGTATTTGTCTCATCGTTTGTGGACACTTCTAGTACAAAACAATTTGGTTGCCAGATCAAGACAGAAACTACTGAGCCTCCCTAGCAGATTAACATGGGGAAATTCACATGATGTCCATCTTTTGTCTGTAGCAGTAGTCCCCAGGACTCACAAGTACCAGGATATTTCTAAGAATACATTTTCTTCCTTAGTGTTGCATGTCTGCTTTGTCTCTCTCTGCTCATATTCTCAGTATTAGTTAATATCCTCTAGTTTCATGGAAAGAGGTCTGAATTTTTGAAGGGTATCTACTGTTAGAAGAGTCCTAACAGAACACATACTCCAAAAAGCACAAAAATCCCAAAGAATGGTAGGTTCAGGTTCACACTATGATTTTTGCTGGGTGTGCTACAAAGACTGTGGTTACCACCATCCTAAAGTAAGGCATCCACCCTGTTCTCTGTTTGATTCAGGGCAGGACTGCCACCAGGAAAGGCAATCACCAAAAATTGGTTATACTATTTGTACCATCAGCATCTTGGACTCCCACACGGACTTTTCCAGAGCGATACAAGAGTTTGCAGGAATTGCTTGTGCGGTAAGGGCTCAGTGTTCCTCTAAGTTACCTGGTCAACCATAGCACTGAAGTAGGTTCCTTTCTGGGTTAATGAAGGAGAAGTAAACAAAAGGAAACAAGGAAAGACAGTCCAAACTCTGAATAATTTAAAAAAAAAAAAAAAAAAAAAAAGGGAAAAGTGGATGGCTATAAACAACCTGCCAGCCCTGGTTTCATCATTTAGTAAAGATGGAGTGGATACACATAATTAAGAGATGAAATAGACACAATATGGTTGTGTGACACTGCTCTGGGCATATTGTCCTTGCACTGCATCCTGCAGCACTGGATGTAGACACCTGGGAATCACAGTTGCCATTAGATGACAAACATAAATGAAGACACAGACAAAAGGAAATGGAACAGAAAATGAGTGAATCTTGGACTACAAAACAAACACAAAGACCTCCTAGAGCAGTATCATATCTCTTTCTCCAGTACTGTGCCTCTCTTAAGCAAGTGAGAGAGTGCAGCATATGTAACGAGATAGAAAAAGCAGAAGCAAGAGATGTTTGTCTTAGCAAGCTGTCAATCACCCTGAAAATGAAACAAACAAACAAAAAAATGCTTCTGTTCCCTACACAGGACTATGGTTCAGCAAGTTCAGATTGACAAAATCTGCTTGGAGTCCAAATTGGAAGTAAGAATTGCAGGGCTCTGAGAAAGAACAGAGGAGGATGGACTGAAAGTTCTGAAAATGGAGAGGAAAATCATCTGTAGAAACTTCTTTATGGAAAATTAGTGGTTTTTTGTTTTCCTATTTCCTTCCACCTATTAAATATACTTAATGCTACTTGTTTTATTAACCTCTTCTGCACTGAATCCTGCTGATTTGTTGAAATAAAGATGCTGCCAGTAGCTCTCATAGAAAATGCTGCTCAAATCATTAACAGTTTCCATAAGTACAGACTATGTCAGGGAGTGACAAATTCTTTGCAAAATGGTCTTTGAAATTAAAATACCTTGTTAAAAATGTGTCCATATCTTTATACACTAAAGCAGAGAAAGATTCTCTGCTGGAAATCTTTTTGACTGGATAAGGCTATCATAGGATGTAAGTAAACAATAAGAAAAGGAAGAAATCTTATTTTCAGAGGGAACAAAGTCAGTAAAGAAAATACTTCAGTTCCCTAATCCTTGGCCTAAATCTGTCTCACTTGCATGCTTACCCAGACCTTTGCACGCACCGATCTGTGCTAACTCCTCAGCCCTTGTTGTGCGAGCGCTGAGACATGTGCAGTGCTCTCACCGCTCCAGCATGGGAGCTGGCTGCTCTGCTGACCTTGGCAGCTGAAGGACCCAGATGCCCAGCTCCAGGATGAATCTCTGCAGCAGTGTCATGGGGTGTCAGCTCATCTTCCCTAGTCTCCTCCTTGGCGTCGCTGACAGACCTGCCTGTGGGGTCTGGTGTGGGGTCAGCTGCTGCTGTGCTGCTCTGTCCTCCTTGAAGTCACTTTCCTTTGATTTCTGAGGATGAGGTGCATCCTCTTGACAAGATGCATCTGCAGTGTTTGATTAGGGTAAAAGAAGCATGTGGGGGGAGTATTTTCTACACTTTCCCATGTAACGCTGCTCGCTGCCTGTGGCCCAACTGGTTTTCAAATGACAGATGAAACTTAGAGCCTTCTAGGAAGCAGAGAGGCAAAATTAGAGAATAACTGTACATAGATCTTTATTTTTCTGAGGGTAAAATAAGCAGCTTTCCATGTTTCATGATTTAATCTATTTACTGTAAATAGCATTATAGAGATGTTACTTAAAATCTAGCAGGCTAATGAAAGCCTTACATGATAGAGGTGTGACATGCATATTTATTATTACGAGTACCATTACTAAAAAGTAGCTTATTTTTATACTTTCATTTGACTTCAACAATAGCAAAAAAAGAGATACAATTGCTTCATGAAGCCTTCTTTGTATCTTCAGGGTCTATGAATATAAAAGCATATCAGGGCCAAATCCAGTAGGTCTTACTCAGGCAGAACTGATTTTAGTGGAAGTAAAGCCTGATGGACTAAAGGATTTGGTCAGTAATTTATGGGACCCTTATCTCTGATCCACCTTCTAGGAATGCTAGCTTGTGGTACAGAGCAATGTAATATGCTTAAATATCTATGATTAATTTGAGTAATCTGGTTTATAGAGCCTGCTTATGTAAATGAAAAGGATTTATCTTTATGTCTGAGATGAAAAAAATATACATCAGATATAGTGAACCACATATTACAGAAAATGGCCTGGCTGAATTGTATTAATGTCTCAAAAATGTTGAGAAATGCTGTATCTTCTCCTTAAGCCAGTAATCATAGTACCTACAAATTGCATATCTTATCCTGCTTTACACATAGGCAGAAGTGGGCAGCATATGTTTTGAAGGCAATATATCTCTAATTTGTACTCCTTACAACACGCTTTTCAAAGCATAAGAGAGAACTGCGGCTAAATGAGGAGAAGGCTGCGAGGGATTAATGCTTTACCTGGCAAATGGAGCGGAAGTCAACTATCAAAGAAAACCAGCACCATTCCCGTTGGTCCAGCCTTAAGGACTGAAGATTTTCATGTGATGAAGTGGTAATTCAGTTCAATGTATCAGAGAGACTTTGGACTGAAAACTCCCTTTGTATATCTGTCCAAGAGCTACAAATTTAGAGATAATAGAGGGTGCACTGGTGCGGTCATCTTGTCTAACCCTCTCTAGAGCAGAGAGCACAGGTGTTCTCTGAGATAGTTCTTGTTTATGAAACAGAAGGTCTTCTTAGTTTAAAAACCCTTTTCCACCTCCACTGGTATCACCAGCTTTAAACAGAGCATCTGTGAAGACACAGATCCTTGACAAAGGAGTCCCACTGGATTGACAAGGGATTCTCTGAACAGCCCTTTCCTTTTCATTTCCAGCATCTGCAACAGCCACATTCCTTGTTAGCAGGAAATCACCAAGAAGCCTTCAAGACATGTGCAATTTAGCACATCCTTCAGACTGCTTAATCTTGTGCTTTGGGCAGCCCTCCATTTTCCTTGCTGCAGCAGCAAATGCCTTAATGCTCTGCTGTAAGTACATACAGACTTGCAAGTAGTTATGTACACATGAAAGGCCACTGAACATCAACCTTTTCCAAACAACTCTGCAGCCACAGACACTTCCCAGCTCCAGAAGAAAAAAAAAAAAGCCTGGTAATTAACAACAGGTAGTACTTCCTTTTAGATTGACTAATGCTATACAGTAAGCAATGTTCTCTCCAAAAGAGAAAGATGTAGTTTTGAAACAAAACTCCAAGTTCTGCAGCAGTCAGGAAAAAGATAGGAGGTGCAGGAGTTCTAGATCCAGCTCAGACAAAACACAACACACATTTCACCTAGCATCAGTTGAAAGGAAAGTGTCCTGAAGTGCTTCTGATATGAACAAGATGAGATAATTGAATTGGGTTAAACTAAAATAGATTTCAGCAACGCAAAGTTTAAACTAATATTCTTTGCTCAGTACAGATTATTGCACTTACATCACCTTGCAATATAAGTCCTTTATATAATCTCCACGGCAAAAAATCAGTTTAGTAAAATGATGTAAATAAGACGTACAAAAAACCCCCTCTGATTTTGTATTAAAGTGAAATAAAACAAAGTGAAATCAACACCCTCAACCAATAGTGATGTTCACGAAGAGATAAAACACCTCAAAGCAAAGCATCTATGTTTGTGCTGCTATTTCATGTCAAGGCAATTACAGTGATGTTATTAGGAAAGATCAGGGAGGGAGCAGTGTTGTCATATAGAAAGAAGAGAAAACAAACCTTTAAGCAATCATGTAGAGCATGCAGAACATCTTAAAGCTGGTGAAGGAACAAAGCTTAGCACTGTCAGAGTATTGATCTGCTCCAGAAGGTGCAGAGATCTGCACCACTGTGATTGCCTTCCCTGCTGGGTTTAGAGAGGCCTGAAAGAATACAGTATTGATCTGGCCCAGTTCCTGAGAAGTAACTTAGTGATAAACACTGACTCCAGTCCAGGGGCGCTGAAAGCAACTGTTGCAAAATAGCCCAGCTCTGCTGTGCACACAGCTCCTGTTATGCAGATAACAATACATTCTCACACCACTGCCCACTGCATGCCTAGCAGAAAACTAGCAAGAATATAACACCTGAAGACTTAGCTTCTGCTCCCATATTTTTTAATTCAAGCATCGTTAAGGTTTCTTGGGGATGTTGAGTGGTTTATTATTTACAGTGCATTCAGGAAATAAGGAGACTTTGTCTTAGGTGGAGCCTAGAAGAAAATAAATCTGAAATTCTGCATTTAACATAAACAGTTTTCTGTTTCTTACCATTCACTGTAATGCCACAGGAAGACTGAAGAGCATTTCTACATTTCTGTTTACAGATGGTAAAACATTATCCGCATTTATTTTCAAGCCTATCAGTTAAGTCTTGTGGATAGATAACATCTAAGCTTTCAAAAGAAAACACTTCCACTCTTAAATCTCAAGAACAGTGACATTCTGCATAAGTAAAATCATGTCAGTAACTGCACACAGAGAAAAGACCAGTGTGTACCTGCATTTCAAAAGTCTTGGGGAAGAAAGAAATCTCTCCCACAGAGTCCTCAGCAGTTGACTCCTGTCCTCTCTTAGAACTACCTCAAAACCTAAATTAGCAAAGATGAACTGAACCACGTTGTGTACTATTCTGTTGGCTTGTTGTGACTTTTGTTTTTAATGTGGTCGTCCTGCAGGCTACTGGGGATTCCTTGAACTCAAACTGCCCTAAGCCTGAATCTCTTCATGGATGATTCTGATCATCAACTTGACCCTAGGAACACTACCAGCTGCAGGATTTCCCTGTGTGTTGAAGCTGGACCTTGCCCCTGGGAGCCCAAGCTTCCATCTTCATGTTTTCATGCACAGCTGAGAACCACAGTCACTGGGTCAATATTTCCCAAATCATGAATGCACTGAATTTCCAGAAGGATTACTGCTGGGTTGCATGGGCCTGATCCCAGAAGGCCCTTAGGAGAAGTATTGCCTGTTTTCTTTCTCCACTGCACAGGTGCATAACCTCACCTGCATGCCCCATCTCTTCACTCTAAAAGAATTTCACTTCCAGGCTCTGCTAGGTCTGCTGAAAGATGCCCCATATTTCTGCTAAGCAAATGTCAATCTTTTATCATTTCTTCAAGCAGTGCACATGTATTTTTTTAATTTTAGAGTAGATTTTTCCTTCTTTCCTTTCCCCCCCCCCCCCCTTTCATTTTGGTTTTGCTTTTCTGAGGGAGAAGAGTTTGCAACTCTCATCACTAAGAACAAAAGAAAACTGTTTACCAGACATAGGCACCTGGCTTGGGTTTTGTTTTCCTCTTTTACTCTCTGAATTCAACTCTTTATTAAAAAAAAAAAAAGAGAGAGAGAGAGAAGCAGAAGCAGCAGCAGACCTCCTGGGTCAGCCAGGTCAGCTTTCTCTATCGAGCAGGATTTTCCCATACACTCTGACCTCCTCAAGGATTTTATCTAGCCTGTTTTTTGAACACCTCTAATGATGGTGACTCAGCTACCTCACTAGGCAGCTTATTCATCTGTCTAGACTAATTGCTCTTAGCTTCAGTTTGTTTTCCTTTGTATGCAACAGGAAATTTTCCTTTTCTATTTTTACACCATTTCTCTATCGAGGGAGGGAGAAAGCAACAAAACATTGCCTCAAGAGAAAAAAAAAACCCCACCCAAAAACCAACATAACAACCAAAACACCATTCCTTCCAATCTGCAAGTATCTGTAAAGGATGGTAGAACTATTGTCATGTCTTCCTAATTTATTAGCCCAAGTGTAATCTGCACATGATTTGGTCAGTTATAGGATCAATGTAAGTAACAGTTTCAGCTGTCCTGGCACTTGTTTTCCTGCAGGAGTAGGGATGATATCACCAAGATAATTTCACAAAGACAGGAAGGTCTCCACATCTTCGTAAACAAGACTGAGGAAGAATGTAGTAGACACTACTTTGGTAATGATTGATTCTTCCTCAAGAAAACACACATTTTCTTTAATTCTTGGACCCAGGGAGCTGCTCCAGCAGAGTACTTGGTAAAGTAATGAGATGTTGGCACAGTGGAGCAGCTATGCAGGGAAGAAAGGTTGAGTCCCTTGTTCATGAGTATAGGTGTCATTCACCCTCAGCAACACAGCCTAAAGACTGTTAAAGAACTGGGCTCGACAAGAGCTCCTCATCAGTATTTGAGGCATCTGTCAGACAAAGAACTGCAAACCAATATCCCAAAATAGCAACACAGATTGTTACTGGCTGGCACTCTTTCAGCAAGAGTCAAGAGTCTGCAGCCTGCTGGTGGCATAAAGTGACATAAGGCAGAGGTAGCTCTGGCTGGCACCTGCAGCATGTTGAGGGATGCATCTGCAAGAGATTCCCAGCTCTCTCCTACTTTCAAATTCAGGAAGACCTGGGGCAATCTTGCCTCATATAGAAATACAACCCACATTCAGTGACCTCCTACCAGTGACCTTGATCCCTAGTTTTGAAATAAAAGTGTAGTTTGTCCCGTAGTCTTTAGAAGAACACATTGCCCTGACTTACGTTACTGATTGGCATCAGTGCAGAAAGCTGCAGAAAAGTCAGCTACTGAGAGGAACTGATAAGCATTTTCATTTTGTTTATCAGATCATTTTGGTTTAACCCTGTTTTTTATGCCAAATGCCTAAAATTAGACTTGGGTAATTTTTATTTTTTTTTAAATAAATGGAAAAGAGAGGGAAGAAGATAAAAAGAATTGTCATGGACTTGAAAACTTGAACTCATGTAAATATGGTTGTATTCTGTCATATTTATCATATTCAAGAGAATCTCTGAAGGATAAAGAGAGAAGAAAGAATTGCTCAAAAGAGAGCAGGGAGAGAGCAGAAAAGGTGAAAAATGAAACCAAGTGTCAAAGGAAATAGGTGGTGGCTGCAGACAGAGGAAAATCCTTGGGTCAAGAAAGAAGTGTCCTACTGCACAGCCGCTTACACATCAGGTGTTTCTTGTAACTCAACCATGAGTAGCAGCTGAGCAACTTATTTTAAGTACTTGCCTAAAGATATCAGTCCTGCTAAAGTCAATTAGCTAGGCTCACACTTAAGTGCCTTACTGAACCAAAGCCACAAAGCAGGGTCTTTCCCCCAGCTAAGAGACCATTTGGAAAATCCCCTTGACAAAAACGTGCAGAGTAGGAGAGGTAAGTGCTATTGAAGTGGAATGCTCCTGGGGAAAAGCATGGTCTGCCATCCTCTGTGCTCCCTCCAAAAACCAAAGTCTCTGAGAGGTTTGTGAAAGCTATAGGACACGGACTAGAATACCCTTTGTCCTTAATTTCTTTCGTGCTAAAGACGTGGCAGATCAAGAGGTTGCTGTACATAAATGAAGAGGATGCTCTACTCTCTCTGTCATCCCTGCATGTAAAAACAATGTTTTATGCAGTAAGAGAACACTAAAACAAGTGTGAGGTTTTTTTTTCCCCCTCTTGTTCTTATGAGCTTATTTCCCTAGAATTGGCATTCTGAGAAAATTTCAAGGACTGTATTTAAAGCCCCTAAATTAAAAAAAATATTAAGGGGAGAAAAAGACTTTTCCATGACCACTGAATGAGAAACAGGCAGAGTTGCAGCAGAGTTACTGAAGTGAACAACCTTGATCTAACCAAAAGTAGTCATTTAATTTTAGGTACTCCCCAAAGGTTTTATGCCTCTTGGCTGCCAGGCCAGGAATGTCAGGCGTGTTGAGATGGGGCACCCTGGAAAGTGCCGAGCCTGAAAGCCAGCAAACAGGTTCCGCATGACTGCTGTTAGGTCTGGGAGCCTCCACGGAGAGCTGAACTCTTTGACCAGATAGGTGTGAAACAAAGAGGGGACTGGGTCATTTCTTTTCAAAGTTTTCTTTGTAAAACAAAGACTTGAAGATTTTTTTTTTTTAATTTCAAGAAGCTCTAAACATTCAGCTTGAAAAAAGAAAATTAAAACAAAACAAAAAAATAGAAGCACTTTCTTTTTGCAAATAAATGACACAACAGGGAGACACCCAGCAGGCGAATTAAAGCTCTTGTTTCTGACTGATCCAGCAGCATTTTTCTAGGCATTAGCCAGACTTAAAACAATAATGAAGTTTGTCACCATGTATGTCATAGAGGGACATATCTCTAAACCTCAAGGTTTAGAAACGGTAATATCTGTGGGGAAAGAATCGCCTTCTGCTATGGATATACATAGCACCAAGTACAACAAGGTCTAGCTCTTGACAAAGGTCTCCAGCTGATGTTGGAATACAAATAACTAATGAGAACAAGATGGAAATTGTGCTCTAATCCTCCCAGTGGCTATTGTGTAACAAAATGAATAGGGATCTTCAGAGAAAAGGAACAGAATCATATCCTCTAAGCACACAGCTGCAGATTCAGTGTCTGGGTACTGCCAGTCCAGGTTCAGCCCCATTAAAAAAAAGTACAAGAATATTTGAACTCTTAACCAGCCTGAGTAATCCATGGCCAGTTCTTTCTGGAAATGCACAGATTATGAATCTGAACAAATGCAGACCTGGGGCCCATATCTATCCCAACACAGGACTCCTCAAAGTCTACTGCTGTCTACAATCCTCTGCTCACCTCTAGAGTCTCCCAGGGCCAGGAGTTTCCTCATGAAGGGAGGACTTCTCCTAATCTCAAGGCCAAGAAAGTGAATTGCACCAGAACTGAATTGCACATCAACAAGATAATAGCAATTTCAGTGCCTTCCTAAAATTACATAGGAAAGAGATTAATCCAGAAGATAAAACATTATTCCACTATGGCTGAAATTGGAAAGTCTAACAGCTAGCTGATAGCCATGTGAAACTACAAATAATGATTATACACACACTTTTGATTTTAACTTCATCCAAACCTCCAACTTCTCACAAATGTATGGACCTTCTATTGTGTTTTTGCTTCACGAGCATCTGCTTGTTTCTACATCTGTGACTTCACCTAAAATCTACAGGACATACACACCAAAATTTTCAGATGGCCAAGTGCCACAAGGCCTGTGCCATGGCATTCTGAGTCAAAGGCAGATTTGAGAACGTCTTAGAAGTGAGAAGTGACAGCAACAGCCATGGGTGTTGCCATTCCTTGGTGGATAGGCTATATGGGACACTGCAATAGGTACGATGATGAGTTGGCACCACCAGAAAATGTACAGGTTAAGAGCAAATGGTGTTGATTAGGTAGCAGCCCAAACACTCTTTTGCTAGCAAACATGAGAGCCCAAGTACTGGAAAGACATTTTAATTGTTCATGGGTATACTTGAATGGTATCTTATTGTGGTATCCCTGAGTAGAAAACTTCCATTGTTTGGTGTTGTGGTTTTTTTTGTTTGTTTGTTTTGTTTTGTTTTTTTGGCATTTGATGAACTAATTTTGCAGAATTTGGCAACATTTTTTGCATGTTTTCAGCATCTTGGTTTATTTCTATTAGAATAATATCACTCCTATATTTCCGAATGCCTACATGAAATACAAAAAATATCTAGCACAGCAGCTATCTAAACCAAAGACTACCAAGATTCTGAGTTCAGCCTTGAATGTGCCGTTAAATTCTTCCAAAGAAACTCTTGCCTAGCTATAAATACTTGCAGGAATGTCTTGAAATGCTAGAATTTACCCTTTGATCTTTGTTTTTAAATGACTTGTTTGTGCAAGATGCAGAGTTACGAGCTGCTGCTGATTTGTATGAAAATGGGAAGCATTTATCCTTTGCAGAAATACCACGGTTTTAGCAGACAGGATGACTTGAGTGCATCGAAGAACTTTCAAGTGTTCTTGTTAATCTCTTGTGATAGAAATACTGTAAAAAGTCAGTTTTGAAGGGAATAGCAATTCATCACAGCACTGAAAAAGTGGTGATCGAAGGTCAATTGCCGGTTTTGCCACAAACTTTGTATACAACCTTCAACAAGTCACCTAATTTCCCCATGCCTTAGCTTCCTGCTTATGAAGCGAGAGTTTACGGTTTTCCTCTATCCTTTGCTAACAGCGACTGCAAGCATTTTAAGGCAGACCTTGCCTGGGGCTCCATGAACTACACTACAACAGCTACCACAACGCTCAGGAGGTACTGAGTGCAGTATCGCAAGAGACCTGCAGGGGATGCCTCCAGCCCAGTTCCTAGCGCTTATTTAATTCCTGGAAAAAAAATACGCTGGTGTGGGAGGGATGGAAGGAAAGATTCCAATTATCAGGTAGTCAGTCAGGTAGCAGAGTCAATCAGGAGAAGCCATTCTCTCTCCCTTCCCCAAAACAATGTAGGTATTAGAGCCTCGAGTCTTCAGTTAGCGTCACATGACACAAAGCCACAGTTCAGCTTTCTACATTACTAATAAAAGGTTAAGGTTTCAAGCTATTTTTTAATTTAGATCTGTTGTTTGGTAATTGGAATAAACATTCAAATTTGAGCATCAAATTTCTCATTAGTTTCACATCAATACCTGTGCTGAAACTATGGATCAGTGAACTGAGTTTCTCACTGCCCAAGTGAATTCATTAATCATTCTCTCCTAAGATGGGCACATAAGCAGACAGCTGTTCTAAGCAGCTGTCTGCTGATAAAACTCCTAACATGCATACTGCTTAAAAAAACCACCACACACACACCAGAAAAAAAAAAAAAACAAACCCAACACCAAACCACACACAGGCATAAAATCTACCTTTTCAACAGTCTGTTTCTGTCTAAACTCAAAGATCTACCTGTACCAGCATGTCTGGCAGAGTAAGGAACTGGATCCCCACTCAACAATGCATTCCAATTTGTAAATGGTCACTTTATGGTTACAGACAGAAAGTTTTAAAACCATTAAGACTTAGTTACCACTTCTTATCTGGGGTATCATGAGGAAGAGGAAATACAAAACCAGACACTGATGAATGTATTCAATGAACACGTTTAATCTTAAACCAGATGCAGTTAAACTTTTTTTTTTTTCCCTCCCTTGTCAATAGTTGCATAGACTCAATTCCTTCTTCATCATTCCTGTTCTCCTAATAATAGATATTTAGATCTATTTTCATATATATCTATGGTCTGGGATGAGATAGACTTTATGGTCCACATTAGTTTCCTATTTTCCATTACAGCCAAAACAAGTGCTTCGGTAACTGGAGCTTATCCTATTTAAATATATGCAATCAGGAAATTTGAGATTGCCTTGATGGACCATATAATATTTCCTTTAGAAGCTCCCTGATATGCCATCGTCTACAAGTTCATCCATACAGCAAATGGTCTGACTGGGTAACCTTTCCTTAGCTGCGTCACACACTGAAGTAAGGTGAGACCATTGAAAAACGTATAAACAAGGACTTTTGAACTGACCTTGTCCAGACTAAGCAAGAGACAGGAAAAGAATTGTATAAACACACCCTGTAATGCCTTGAAACATTACAAAATATTTGCCCTGTGTTAAAAAGGATATTTAGTATATTTGTGAAGTTTAATGCAAATGGGTTTCCTTTTATAAATTGCCTGAGTTCTATTTGGCAAGGTTGCATACTTGATAAATACTGCATTAACAGAAGTCTTTAATATATACCTGGAGAAGAAAATAGAATCTTTTTGTTGGAAAATGAGATTTCTGTCTGCATAAAATGCCATTAATCGTTACCAAAACCAAACCAAACCAAACTCC
Organism: Pogoniulus pusillus; assembly: GCF_015220805.1. Classification (NCBI taxonomy): domain Eukaryota; kingdom Metazoa; phylum Chordata; class Aves; order Piciformes; family Lybiidae; genus Pogoniulus; species Pogoniulus pusillus. Next base: position 19,480,475 of record NC_087280.1, read on the forward strand.
TGAAAAGTGAACTAAAGAGTCCATGCAAACACCTAAGTTTGTTCTAACTTAATTGGAAATTTGGAGCAAAGTTTTATTACTAGTTCATTTGGAAACCACTGACAACTGTATCAGGTTTGGGAGATGTTGCGTGACCCTTTGTGTTTTGCTGGCAAGCTCCAAAATAGGGTGACAGTCAGAGGTAAATACTGGGGAAGCTGAGCTGATACAGCAGCCTATCATTGCTCCTAAACCACTTGGCCATCAATTACTTCTTGCTACTAAGGGTTTGACAAGCATAATCTTTAAGAAGACAGTAGTTGTACAATGACAAAAGGGTATTTTGGTGTCTTCTACATAAGTTACTACGATAAAATTTGTAGGAAGCAACAGAATCTTTCATATCTCTTCTTGAAAACCCTGTCTGGATCATATCTTCAGATGGGCACAGCTTTAATGTAAGTTACAATGAGCTACTGAGTCTGGAGAAACCATGGCTATCTATCCATGCCAGATATGATGAGACTTCAGAAATTTCCTTCTGCTGCTTAATTGTTTAACTCAGAGGACTGGTTGAGTTGCCTTCAGTGAGGAGAGGGATAATAATGACTTGCTTCCTTAGGGCAGTTTACCTGAGTAAAATCAGTACAATACATATAATTTCTAATTTAAATGATAAAATAAGTTTAGTTAGTGCCTTGCACTGAAATGTTACAGCTTTGCAGAGGTTGTCAAAAATGGTATGCAAATAATTACTTTGTCCATCTACCTTTCCAGGAGATCAGCATTTTTCCTTCTTGTACCTGCACATTGCTTGAGTTTCTGTAGCTAGAGGATTTTACATTTCATTTTGTCTGGGCCAATTCCCAATTAATTTCTGAATCAGAGCTTTGAGTGTACATAGAAAGTCTGAAAACACAATATTCTGTTTCATATGCCCTGAAATAATCAACCCTCATGCTCTTAAATGTAAAGGAAATTTGGATCTTGTTACCTCCCTAACAATATTTTCCTTTTCCCATCTCATAATTGCTGTAGAAGGGTCACTATGATCTAAAAAACAAAGGAGAGGTGGAAATTTGCCATTTTCAATTATTACTTTTTTTTTTCAACTTATAGCATGAAATATGCATTAGAAAATTAATTCTAAGAGTAAATAGCACAAAAAAGTATTAACACCAGTTTCTGTGATGAAACACAAGATCCAGGAAGAATTATTTTGCACCTTTTATTAAAAATCCTGTTGTGTCTCTACTGGACCCAACAATTGTGTGTTATGATTGCTTCAAACCTACAAAGCTCAAGCGTGGTTTTCAGATGATTAAAGAACAATTTCTCATCTCCAATGAAGTCTATAGCAAAGCTCACATTAACTTCAAAAGGCCAAATTCTGATGGCTTTATTCACAATGAATCATTCTTTATTTTATGTGTAGTTCCACTGACATCAGTAAAAGTATGGATGAAGTAACAGCTAGTGAACCAGAATAAAAATATCAGAATTTGACACAAAGCAATTAAGTTAGGATATATGTATCACTTTATGACTTAATTCCCAGGCACAACTAGGGGGAGATAAAGTGAATTTTGTTCCATTTTTTAGTTATAACATTATTTTAATTTAAGCATTTAACATTTTTGCTTTCTAAAAGGAAATTCAGTCCTCTTTAAATGCTGGTACTCAGAAAATTATCCCTTGACAAATCACCTGGAGATTTTTTTTCTGAAGAAACAATAATTCACTTGTCATCTAGTTCCCATTAAAGTAATAATTTGTAAAAGTGAAAATTACTTTGATAGCTTGACCAAAGCTTGTATCTATGGTTAACTATGTACAGCAGCTTCTTGCATGAGGCAATTGATCAAAATATTTTTCAAGAGCTTTAACTTGAAAGGAAAAATGCCAATATTAAAGGATTAAATGAAATCATACACAGCAGTTCAAAAAAACTCAGCCTTGTTGAGGAGGTAAGACTGCTGCAGTTGGGCTGTTTAGCCCCTTACCTGGAGATCATCCTAAGCATTAAAGGACAAGGCACAAGGATGAAGAATACTCTATTCTGACCTCTTCCTTAGCCCACAAAGTCTATAAATTTTAGTCATTTTACATGGCAAACAACTTCCAGCTCCCATCTTCGTCTGTGTCTTTTTCTCTCACCTCTTTTACAAGATGTGTTACACTTTGAGGTTATTGTATTAACAGGATGGTCCAAAACTCCCAACCAGGGTCTATGCCCATTGTGCTAGGTACAGTATAAATAGGAAGATCCTGTCCAGGAGATATCTATCTAAATAATAAAAACAGACAAGCAGTGACAGAAAGGAAGACTTCCATTTTAGAGATGGATATCTAAGGCTTGGACAGTTTGAACTACCCAAGAACACAGCAGACACTAGCAACAGCAGCAGAAAGTAAGTGAAACTTTCTTCACTCAAGGTCTCTTTTATTAAGAATCTGCCTCCAAACAAGATTTTTCAGAGGGTCCCAAGCAGGTGACATTGCTCTAAAGTGAATTTAAACAAATAGATAATTTGTTCTAAAGGTGATTTTTCTCTTGGGGCAAGGTGGATACAACAGTAGAATGGTACATGTTTAGGCTCCCAAAAATAAAGGATCTCGAGACAGAAAAGAATGAATTTCCTTGCCTTTCCTTTTTTATTGCTCACATGAATGGAGTTTGCAACTTAGCAAATAAAAATACACACAGCCTATAAACCCATATTTTGAAAAAGGATACAAAGTGTATCATAGCAATATACTAATCCTGTAATTCCTTAGAGAAGCAAATAACCTTTTCTCTTGATATAGGCATCAGGCATTGATCTGTCACACTGTTTGTTCTAGCAGAGCTCCCAGAGGTGCATTCAGTTTGAAACGTTAAGGCTAGTTCATTAGCCCTCCCTAGCTCGTTTCTCTGAGAGAATCAAGATAATACTGTGGTTAGTTAATGGCTTTCTCTTGTTTCCCCCAGAGCCTGCCTGTCTGAAGACTGCAGGCCCAAGAAGCTTTCTTTCCCTCTTCACTATTAGTCACAGCTGGTAAGGCTTGCAGAAGCCTGGGTTGTTCAAAAACAGCCAGATTGCACAAATGGTTGAATCTCTCTGCTGCAAACCACCACCTCAGCCCCTGCTGCCATAGAGGAGATCTGTGCACACAGTAGTGGGCAGATGAGGGATGGAGGGCAAAGGAACTCCTGATGATCACATTACAGATAGCTCTCACTCACAAATAAACCAAAATCAAAACCCAACCAAACAAAAAACCCCAACCAAAAGCCAACAAAAACAAACAACAAAACCCCCTCACACAAACAGTCACAAACACACACACAAAACCAAATGAAAAGAAGAATTCCTATCTCAGTGAGATGCTGAGGCACTCTGACTTTCACAGGCAGCTACTATCTCCAGAATCAGGCTAGCAATGTCACCTGCTATGCTCTCAAGATCTGTTGTTTATCATCACAATTTAAATGGTGGATAGTCACAGACAAGAATCTCTTCCAGGAATCATCCCACTATCAGTTCCTAATGGATGGGCATCATTCCCTGCACTTTTGCTTTCTGCTTAACACGTTCTGCCCCTCATCATTCTCACATAATTACTGGAGCAAACAACCCACCTGCAGAGGTTCCACCTAAGCACTGCTGCAAGACTGAACGCAGCACTTTAAAATACACTTCTCCCTCTTGTTTTTAGGCTTTCTAAAATTAATATCTGATTCCCAGGAAAGCAAGATTATAACAATGTTGTTGAGTGTCAGATATCTCTAGGCAGGTGTGGTCCAAGTTCCCTTTACATGGAGTAATTCTATCAACACACTCCCGTGCTGAGCTGCAGTAGCCCTGGCTATTCTGGTGCCTCACTCTTTTATCTGGACATTCAGCACTCATTGCTGTGTTACCAGACACTGCCAGTCACAAAAGACTGCATGATGATTTTATCTGCCTTCTAGTATATTTCCCACTGGGGAACAAACTTAGACTTGTAAATGTTTTCTCCGACCAGTGCTTTAACCCAGGCATTTAGAGATGTTTTCGCTCAGCAAGCAAACAGTACCAAGCTATTTACAGAAATCCTGCTGAGGTTAGCAAGAGACAAGGTGATGACCATCAGTTACAACCTAGTCTAAAAGACCACTGCTCCATATTGAGGGGGAAAATTTTTTTGTAATAGTAAGTGCACCCTATCCGGACAAAGAAACTGCTCCTTTGCATACTACTTTGTGATACTAAGTAAGCCAAAGTGTGGACTGTTACCAAAAGGAATGAAGTTTCCATGTTGTTCCCCTCCTCTGCACAGGTGGTGGTGGTGGTTGGTTTTGCACTTTCTTATGGATGGAGTCCAGCAGAAAATTATTTGTTGCTTTATCTGGGAAGCACACCAAGACCTATGCTGACCCAAGGGAAGCAGCAGCTTGCTGTCAGATTGGCTCAGCCACAGACAAAACTGATAAAACATGTGTCTTACATAGGAATGTAATATTCTCCCCTGGAATTCCATTCAACATGACCATAGAAAGACAGACTAAGAGCAGTATCTGACTCATCACAAAATCAGGGCCTCTTTTTAGCGATTCATAGACTAAAATCTAAGGGAAAGCCAAATGCTAAGAAATGGAAAGACACTAAAATGTTTCTTGGAGAAATCTTTGAGGCCTACAAAATCAGAAGGAGGCTTCTGTACCTGAGTTACAGGCAGGGAGACTCAATCTAACAAAAAAAAAGCTTTTGAATCTCAGCTATTCGGTACTTGATCAGAATTAGAAAAAATAAAGTTTGAAATAATGAACATGATGGGGTCTTTTTCCAGCTCCTTTTCTCTTGCTGGGTCCATAATGTGGTGATGAAATACTTTTATGTCCAGAAATGACACTGCACAGCAAAGGCACAAAAAGCAAGGTAAGAATGCCTCTGTCTCCCGAAACAAACAGCAGCAGTGAAGCCAATGAAACAAGAACGATGTAAAAAGCAGGTATTCTCTGTGGATAAGGTTCATACTTTTCAGAAACACACCACAGTGGGTTTTGATAAAGAGTGATGTTGCTCTATGGCAAAATATGGCTTAGCTTCATTAAACTTCTCCTTGGTGTAAATCTGCCATAAAACATGCAAGGCACAAGCTGGTAGGACAAGTGTGTAACTCAGTGATTTGTCCCTTACACCTACATTCTTGATTTCAAAATCACTTCAAGTGACAAATGCCAGGATTTACATCAGCTCAGAACCTCACAACTGACTTCCCAAAAAATAATCTCTTTCTTCTGTTGCGGAGAGCAGGAATTAATACGTGGCCGAGTCGGGAATTTATCAAAAATAGTTATTTTTTATTTTCCCAAGAACCCGCCCCCACAACTATATATACAAAGATTAATTTAGTTTAATAAGCAGATTCAGTTGCATGAGAATTAACCTACAAGGATACCATCAATAATTTGACCATCTTCCCACATTCCATTCAAGGAACTCTCCCACAAATCCAATATTTTATCAGCAATTAAGTCTCCCATGACATGTCAATCAGGCAGCAAAGAAACCAGCCAGCCTACAAGTTCCTATACCACTGAGAGTATTCTCCAGGAATTTAATAGCCCTTAGATCCACACTGAAAATATACTCAGATCCCTCAAAACTTTGTTAACTTTTGCTTCACTTTACAAGTAAATTAATCACTAACTTGACAATGCATTTGTTTCTGTGTTGCTCCTTCTTTTCAGTGTAAAGGACCACGACTTATTCTCAAATGTTTATAGAAATTAAACAGTGTTGTCAAAATCCAAGTTCTCAGAATGAGATAGAGGAAGTTTCATGGAACTAGGCTGTTATTTTCAAGGTGTGCTGAAGTTGTCATATATTTTATCAAATCATTATTAAGAAGAGATGTATTAAGGAAATGGATAATGCTGTTTAGTCATCTGTACTAAGAGCTCCATTTTCCATGGATGTTACATGCTCCTTAATGAGCAACTATTATTGTTTTTATATCCTGCTTTATGACATCATGTCTTGCTTTAAGGAGACTATTTACTACTCTGAGCACTTAGTATAAAGAATTATCATTCTTAAGTAAAAGAAAATGACTGTTTTCAAGAGAATACTTTTAGCAGAAGTGATTTATGATCACTGTACCAATAGCCTTCTTCATTTGTCATGAAGACGCAGAACTCCCATAATTCAAAAATAGACAAATATTATCTGAAAGGTAAACTAATAGGGACTACATTATTGGAAAAACACCCTTTAATAGTACACAACTACTCCCCTCATTTAAACCACTGACTATTTAACATTCATTTACAACTTTTATTGGGGTGAAAGTTGGTGTATCATGCCTGTGTGTACTGAAACTGATGCAAAAAAGGAAAGAATATGTCAGAAATCCATGCATCTTTTAGAAGAAAAATAGAACCTCCTCTCATTTGCTCTGGAGATGCACAATGTAACAAGGGCTTTTTTCCTGCAGAATCTGTGATCAAGACAGTTTCAAAAGGTCTGAATTTGTGACAAAATTAGGAGAGAGAAAAGTTCAGAACATTTGAGTCATTTGGCAATTCATTTTCAGACTTGATCTCTTTTTGTGTTTTAACAAATGTCGAAATTTAGCTGAAGTCACTAGAAAGGACTCAAGCTGACACTTCTTTGGTAGAAGGCCTTCTAGCAGAATACAAGCTTGTGACTTCTTGCCATGAAGTCTTAATTGGTTAAGACAGAGGGTTGTTTGATTTTGGTTTGTTGGTTGTTTTGTTTTGTTTTTCCCAAAGCAAAACACATTTCCCTGAGTGCTCTAAGAACAGCCACTAAAAAAAAAAAAAGGAAATAAAATCAACATGTAAAACTGTAACATTTCTAACACTCTTACATGACCAAAAGGATGCAATTTTAGAACTGTGATTTGGAACCTACAAACATTTTAAACATTTGTCTTGTGGTTTATTTGTAAACTAATGAGTCTTGATGCTGCTCCCTATGCTCATACTGCAATCTGTTGCTGGCCTTTTAGCAGCTTTAAGATCTACACTTGGGAGAATCACAGGGGGTGTTGGAAAAATAAGCCAACAGAAGCAGCATGATCAGATTTCACTTTTAACTTTTGAGCAACTAAGATGAAGTAGCATGTGTTTTTGTTGCACGTAAACATCCTCAAAACTGTGGCACTGCAAGATGGATTAAGATTGGCATCTCCTTTTCCTCAAGACCTTCTTAGATAAAATAGCCTGGGCTTTTGTGGGTTGCTGTTTTTTCTGTTCTTAAATGGCATATTGCCAGTAGCTAATTTAACATAACAATGGAATTATCATCCTCACCAATTTCAGAATTTGTAATGCTCTATCTATGGCAATTGTTTTAAAGTGTATTACTAATTATTTTAACTTATTGAAGGCAGGAACCAATCAGGTTCTTACGCACATGTGTAACCTGGGATGCTTAGGCATGTGCAGCAGTGTTGGAGACTAAAAGCACTGGTGTGTTAAGATCACAAAACTTCAAAGGGTTACATGAGGGAGGCTAATTGAAGAGCAGTTTTATAATCTTGTTCAGTGTATTTACTTTTGCTTTTTAGGATGTAGATGTTGCTGCACTGTATGCAAACTTGTAAAATAAAACTTGTAGTGTCTGTAAGAACTTCATTTCACATATGACCTTTTACAGTAATTGGATCTGAATTATAATCAGTCACCTGAGTCCTGAAATAGATAAAATAGTTTTTTAATGTTAAAAAGTTTTAGCCCTTCGTTGATTATCTATCAGTGCTTACAGTCCTGTGAAAATAAGATAAATGAGAAATTTGGTCTCTAATTAGACTTCACTAGATTTACAGCTTTTAATTTATACGCCAATGCAACTCAGGCCGGCACTAACACAGATAGAGATGGAGCCACAGTTTTCAATTGATTTAACAATTTAATTGCAGCATTAACATCCATTAACATTTAACTAACCTTTTAAACTAACCTCAGGCACAACCTTAAAGACTAAATGAAGTAAAATTGCATATAAAAAGGTACTAACATACAGCTGTAAGAAGCCAGAGTGAATCTTTAGGGAGATTTAGCATTGCTTCCCCACATCAGCAGGAGGGAGTCTGTTTTCCTTCTTGCAAAATTCAGTAGGAAAGCATGCTCTAATTTATAGGAAAAGGAAATAGACACATTTGATGGTTATTAACTCTCATTTATATCTTCTTGTCTATATGTGATGTCTAAAAGACACAATAATCCTTACTCTGGTCATGCACTATAGAACAATTTTATTACTCAGAAAAACAATATCCCTGGATTATCTGTGATAGAATGTGATGTAGGGGAATATAAAATAAGATAGAGAAGTTTGGTACAAAAGGGAAACACCATATTTTAGAAACAATGGGCAAACTTGGCTCCTGTTTATGTGGGTATAAATCTAAAGCAACTATGCTGAAGCTGTTTGAATTACTTCAGGTTTACCTCTGTGATACCACAAGAGAAAGGCACAGAAAATAAGAACAGTAAGTGCCTGATTTATATGTGTGTTGAGCACCCCAAAACTCTACTTCAAAGCAGCAGTAGCTGCAGATGCTCAGGGCTCCAACAAGGAAGTCCATAGAGCCAGATCCACTGTTGTGAATCTTAGCTTCTTTGGTTCTGTGGCAGTTAAGGTCTGCTGAGGAGCCAGCTCCAGCATTGGGAGAGAACCGTGCACAGAGGCCATAAATTCTCCATTCAGTATCTACCATCACATGCAGTCATAGACTACCACTAGGGCTAGGTCAAGATTTAGAGCTCTTTTATTGCTGACATGGATGACAAACAGGAGTTTTGGGGACTGTTTAAAACATCATCTAGGCATTCTCAACCTATATTGTGTCAGATCTGGTGGAATTCTCAGCAGCAGAGTAATCCACAGATATGGTGAATTTACCATGTATGGGGGTATGGTAGCACAGCACATTGTATGGTGACTTGTGTAGATGCTCAGCAGCATGCTTGTGGTTCACAGTCAAGCTCTCAGCTAACTGTTGTGTTCTGTCACCGTTTCTCCACATCTAAATGGTATTTATAATGAGTCAAGTAATAGCAAACCATTAGGATGATGACTTGGAAAGTAACACAACCTGATGTCTTTTGACTACAGTGACAAGCATCACACATGGTTAGTGGTGTGTATTGGTATGCAACACTGTTACATCAGTGTAATATTAATGGCTGGAGAATGAAGAGTCTCCCAGCAGTACACTTTGACACTGTTACGTTGTAATGACTCTGCTGGAATTATTAGTTATTCTAATCAGCACTCTGCACTACTGTTTTACTATGTACATCATAAATGGATAAGGTCAACAGCACTGATACAACACAGCATGCCACTTGGATGGGTGTTTCAGGCACCTTCTTTCAATTCATGTTGTTGCACTTGAGAAATATATCACGTGTGTCAAGCTCCTAAAGCAGCTCTTTTCAGCTCCTTCTCAGGCTCTAGTAAGTAGACTGCAGGTGAGTAACTAAGAATCAGGATTTCTAGTGACATTTGATCTTCCAATTAATGCACAGTTATGGCTACTGCCATATTTCATAGTACCACTATGAGGTCAAACTTAAGTATTTCTAATAATTTGAATGGTGAATCCTCACAAATTACTGTTGTGACCTGAGCTGAATGTGCTGCTGATAATTGGTACCACGCTGCTGTCATGCCAGCTTCAAGATGGAAGTGCTGGCTAGGGCAAAGCACCATGGGCTTGAAGTTCAGATTGGGTTTTAGGGTGTTGTTTTTTCTGCTGGATGGGCTGTGAGTTGCAGGGTGAGGGAGGTCACTGTTTTTTACTGCTGTGTTTTGCTATGCTTTTCTGCAAATAGGCTAAGGTAGTTTTGTGGAAATGATCCAATACAGAATCTCAACCCAGAGGGTTTTTGAGTTACTTTCCCTCACATCTCTGTGGGGAGAGAAAGGGATGCATCTGAGAGGGGCTGTGTTAACCCAGGACAGTTACATAATGCCAACACAAATATGTGTGGTGGTACCATCTTTCTTTGCTTCATAAATAGGATAAAATCACAAGAGAACTGAAACCATTTTTTTTAACATAAACAACCATAGTAGTATGAATACTTTAGAGAAAGCCTAAATCACCACAGGACATGCTCCCCATCTACCAAGTGTTTCTAGAATTAGTAAGAGTTGAAAGTTCATTTGCTGTATATCCTTGTGAATACTTGTTAAACTCTATCAAACAGACCATATCCTGTTTCTTATTTTTCTGAAAAAGCAACCTTTTCAGCCTCAACATGTGGATCCATTGATTAGGCTTTGTATAGCCAAAATAATCCCTTCAAGCATCAACACAACTTTTTTAAGCTGCCACTTTTCTCGCTATACATCCACAGGAGGTCAAATTGACAGGATAGGTATATAATTCTAAGCAATAAGGTATTCATCTTCTGATCAATATTTTGCCATTCAAATTCAGGGTTAAGATCATTCTGTTTATCATACAATCCCAAACCCACAATTTCACAGCCTATGAACTAACAGGCTTGAACTTTGTTGTATCTCTAACAAAGAGTACAAGCATTCATCTGGCATAACAGTCAGCAGTTCTAACTTCTGAGTTACACCAGGAAAGAGCAAGTTGCTTGCATTTATTATAAAACACAAACATCTGGCTTTCCGTGGTCTCCTATCATCTGCTCTGCCCATCTGACCCTAGTGTCTTCAACTCACCACTTTGGTACTGCAGCTTCTGCCTTCAAAAACAGAACTTCCCTGTCTTTTCTGCCTCCACCTCTCCACATCTCAGTTTTGGATGGAAAATACACCCATACATATTCTCTCCCCGTGTTTGTTAACAAGTCATAATATTTTTACAATAGAATGTTTGTGTCCGTTATTTGCTGTTACATAAAACCAAGAAACTTTTGCTGTTAACTTTCAGAAATTTAAACCAATATTCAAATATCCTAGAATGGATGTAACTGAAGCCCATACACCAAAAGATGTATGGAAAAAAAAAAATCAGTGAAATTAGATGTTTTGTATGATTAGATGCCACATCAGCATACCAAAAAAACCCAGGGTATAGCACCAATATAAAGACCTGTAAGGCAAGGTGCATCATGGATGTGCTAACAGGAATATCAATATGAACTTAGAGCTTTTAAAAGTGAAAGTAACCTACAGGAACAAGCTGATTTTTCAGATTTGCTTCTTTAGAAGATCATTATATATTATTTATTTCAAATCCTCCCCTACATTAAAAACATTTTAATATTCTTTCAATATCCTGCTATGCAGGGTCTCTTTGATGGAAAGCTGCTACGTGCCTCCCATTTTCTCTGTAGCTGGTTCAAGGGATATAATCAAAAGGATGCAATCAAGGGATGAGGTCAGAGCCAGCCTGTGTTCTGCAAACTGAAAATTATCAGCTGATATAATAACATTCATCCTGAGCACAATCCTCAGCCCTGACAGCAGTTCCTAGGAGGCTGCCCCCTGCGTGGGAAATACAGAAATGGCAATCAGCCTTCTTTTCAGTCATCAGGGTAATGTAGCCTATGGTTTGATTCAGTTGCCAACCTATACTCAGAAAATGATATTTTAAGATACTCTTGAGTGTCAAACCTGGCCTTCACATGTGACTTCAGAACAATGTGAAACTCTCAGAGGTTCCACCTTGTATTTTCCAGCCCCGTGCTGGTCTCTTACAAGTTCCCCTTTCTTAGGCAGTTAAATTGAAGGCTCAAGAGCAAATACAGGTTTTCTTCTGGCTCCTCAGTATTTTACCACAGAACTGTAATAGCTAAAGACAAACGAGGTGTGGACAGCAAGCACACCTTTAACCATCCTCCCGATTTTAAAGAGCACCAGCAGCTGGAAGTAGGATGTGCGATACCAGGATTAAAACCCTGTATAGGAATGGCAAAAGGTGTCCTCTGCATGTACATAAGCATGCATATATAGAGACAGATATGCACACACACACACAATGCAAACCAGCAACCAATTAACAAAATACTATGGAATGAGTCACTGATTCAAACAGATGACATCAGAGATGGAAAACCCTATTATCTCATATATCCACTCCTCTGAATAGCCCTGCATTGCTTTGTTTAATTCTTTGTTCTCTTTGCCATTAAATATCCCTGCTGATTAGGTTTGCACAATCTATCTCAATTAGCTTTACCTCACTTTCCTAGTCAATTCAACGCTTAGTCTAGGTTTATATAAATGAATTCTGGCCACACAGCAATTGCTTTTGGAATTGACTAAATATAATTTCTCTGTAATAACAATGTAATTACATGCAATCACTTTACAAAGTTACGAATAACTGCATGCAATTTATGCTCTCTTTGATTAACATATTAACATTTTTTTCAAATCACAAACTGCATGGGCTGTATTTGAAAATTAGCTACAAATCTCCCATGACTCAAAGTGACACTCACATTGCCAGCAGTGAAGGATGTCCTATAAAGACACCACTCTCATATACTCCAGTAGTTTCTGTGGTGTCACACTACAGATTCTACCCAGAAATGGCTTTCTTCAGCTCTGGCAGCATTGCTTTACTGGAGGAGCCAGGCAGTATGTTCCTAATGATTATATAGAGATTATTTAGGGTAAAGAACATCATTAAGGCTAGATGCTGTGTGGTGGCCAAAGTAAGCTTGCATCACTCCCTGAAGAGGACAAAGTAGAGCAAGGTGACTCTGTAGAAACTTTCCTGGCTTCTGCAGGTGGTTGGAGACATCAGCCACTTCTAACAACCATATGGTAAATTCCTTTAGAAAGGGAGTCTTATTCTGCATTCATACTACATTTAACATAGCAAGACTTATACCTTAGCTGAAGAATTTAATTAATATAGAAACAAAAATAATTCATAATAATCATCAGAAGCTATCTAATTTCAGATAGAAATTGTGTGCTGTAACATGTTTTAGTTTAGAATGAGAGACATATCATCATTGCCCACATTTTAGTGTTCTACACACACACACAAAAAATAAAAAGAAAGAATGAATTTGACAGGAAATGTGAAGTTAATTAGCTGTATGTCCTCAACCTGGTGTTTTTAAAAAGTTCCCAGAAAGAATTCCATTTTTCCTAGAAAAGATGTGCAAATATGACTTGTCTGCAAATCCAATTAAAGTTGATAAATAATTCAGTTCAGGTAGCTCAATATTCAAATTGAAAGCCAGCATCCAATTTGAGGGGGGGAAATAAGCATTAAAAAAACATCTCAAACACATTGTATTACATTGATACTTTGCAGCACAAGCTGGACTTTAAATGAAATGCACTATTTTTATTCAGATGGCAAATTGCTCTAAACTGTAGTATTTAATAAATAATATTATGAAACATTAATAGTAATAAAAATATTTAAACATTTATAACAGTGTAGACCACAGATTCGGGATACTGATCTAAGAACTAAAGGCAGATACAGCTCGGATTAGTTGTAGAGCAAAAACAGGCCCCAATCTTGCAGAGAGCTCCACCTGCATTTGCATGGTATGAGGGCCTTGCACATATTTTTTTCAGGATTGCTTTTCCTTCAAAGATGTCCTTAAACCCAAGCACATGACAAGAGTGAAGGAAATGTCTTATGAGATCAGGCCTAGGAATTAAACACAAGTGTGCCAACCATCGTGAGAGATCCTTGAACAGATGTGAACTCTCTTTCCTAGTGGGGACTCAGTTGTGACACTTCTTGTGCAGGGCGAGGGAAGCCATGTGAATGGGTGGAAATGAATCACAGAACGGTTTAGGTCAGAAAAGACCTTTAAGATCTTCAGTCCAAACATTAATCTAATACTGCCATGGCCACTAAAACTTGTCCCCCAGTGCCACATCTACATTTCTTGAACATCTTCAGGGACGGTGATTCCACCACCTTCCTGAACAGCCTGTTCCAATGCCTGACCATCAGGAAATATTTTTTTTCCTAATATCTAACCTACGCCTCCATGGCACAGCTTGATGCTTTAAGGGTGCACCTTGGTAGGAAGTTAGGGAAGCTTCTACACCCACTGTGGATGGGAAAGAATTTCCTGAGGATTAATTCACTTGCAAATAAACCAAGCTCCAGAATGAACATTTTGTTTTACGGACTATGTAATTATCTCAAAGCCTCAGGACAGAGATGGCAAAGGCAGTAGGGCATCAATTTTCCCATATATATTTTATAATTGAGTTTATGAGACTGAATATGTGAAGAAATTAGCTTGATGCTCTGCTTAACAGTGTACTTCTGGAATGGCATCTACAGATTGACTAAAGGTAAGCTGGTGCACCTAATTATCCATATGAGCAATTGTGGCTATTATTATGCACATAAATGAAGCATTCGACTCCATCCATCTTATTCCAAAACTGATGCATTATGACTCTTCAATTACTGTAAATACTTGCTTTACTCTGTGTTCTCAATCCAGGTAAGCTTTTCTAATGAGCAATTAGCTTCCAATTCTGAAAAGAGAAATGTAAGCAACATCGTATGGCAAACTCCTTGGTTTTGGGGGCAGTTTTGGGGAGCTGTTTTGGCATGTATTTATAAATAGATACATCAAACCAGAGGAGTATCCTAGTAGTGGTTGATAATATTGGGGAGGAAAAGGGACTCAGTTAAAAAGTTCCAAGTTCAGGTCTTTGTGGGAACTGACAAGAATTTCTGCTAGGATATGGGTCCTCATCCAGTGGAAATGAATAAAAAGAAAGTTGTCAGTGTTCTTGCTGTAAGTTATCAACTTACGTTAACCACATTGAAAGTAAATATTTTTTTCCCCTCTTCACCATGTTGGATTTTTCTAGTGAAGGCAAGGATGTGCTAATGCCACGATACCAGTTCCTACTGAACCCTCATCCAGATCACGTTGTGCAAATTTGAGCAATGATATTCAAAAAGAGCATTTGAGATCAGAGAGAAGGACCTACTAATAGCAAGATCACAGAAAGAAAGAGCCCATCTTGCAAGAGACAACTAAAGAAGTTTGGTCTGTTGAAGTGAAGAAAAAAAATTAAGACCATGAACAATGGTAGGATAAGAAAAGATGGTGTCAATGGGCATGAGGAGGTTTCTAATAATCGAACTAGTGCTATATGTAGCAGACTTCTTTCAGGATGAAAGGAATTATGTGCTGTGGTAGCCTGCAATGAGAGAGGACTGGACTCAGTGACCCAGGCAATTCCTTCCAATATGCTGTTCCTGTATTAGCTGCAGCTCTCCAGCTCCTGGCAAGCTGCTAATGAGGCCCCAAGTGCTCCAAACCTGCTAAAGACACTAAGGATTCATGACAACGTGACCGGTAGAAACTGAATGAGAGCGCACACCCTGCGAGCTGGCACTCAGCATGCTTCACTACCTATTCTGCATTAGAGCTGAGCTGGTACACACTTTCTAATGGCATGACCAATGCACATGGTCCAACACCGAGGGACATTGATAAAATAAGGTACAATCCACGCAGTGAGATTTATTTTATTTCAGCATCACATTTACACTTTAATGGTACTTTTAACTTTGTTTTAGAATTTGGGGTAAGGAGACATGTAAAAGTTACAGTGGAACAAAGCAAGAACAAAGATAAGAATGCCTTATATATTTCTATTTGCTTCTTTGAATTTTCCTGCAGAAGCAAAATATGAAAATTGCTCTAAGAAATTCCTGAAATAATGTAGAGACATGATGAAGCAGAATGAATTATGGTTTGTGTCTAGAAACATACTCAACCACACCAGTATCCCTTAGCTCTTGAGGACCATACAGGATTTTTTTCTGGGTGGTGATTCATATTATCCTATCAATGCATTAGGGGGGGATTTAAATTCTTAACACCCACCATCACACCAAAGGCAGAATAGACTACTTAATATGAATAACAAGCACCAGAAGAAAAACACTCCACCCCATGTTTCTTCTGCAACTTTAAATTGGACACAAAGAGGAGGGGGGGGGGAGGGGGAAGAGAGCAGAATAACAGTGAATTAATAATGGAGAAACCTGATTAGAATATAATTTGTCCTCATTAGTACAGCATTCCTGACATAAGGCCTCTCCTTGAATCCTGTTTACTTTGAAACTCCAAAGAAAGAAAACCTATATAGTTGTTAACACTCAGCTTTTCAAGGATAGCTCCGTAATGAGGGTGGAGTGTATATGAGCCGGTTGGTTCTTTACCATCAGAGAACACTGAAAACACATCTGTGCAGTGAAGCATTATTGGGCCTTTCAAACAACCTCTGCGGCCGCTGCCTATAAATCTCTTCCCCTGTCATGTTTAACTAAAACCCAATACCCATTCAACATGAAATCCATCAATGTTATACAGAAAACAATGACAAAGCACTCTCCTTTGTGTCAGGAAAAACAAATAATTCTGCAGGAAAAAGAGGGAAACCTTTTTTGGCAAGCTTCTGCAAGGGTACAGAGATAGCAAGTGGCAAGCTTTCTCTTAAAGCAAAATATACCTAGCTATAAAAAATAATCTCAAGGCCAAATACTGGGCATTGGGACGCCTGTTCAAGATAATACATAATGCATCAGAAGAACCTATATGTTGAGGCATTTTATCTGACATATGTTTGTCACAAGGACAAAATCAGCTTGTGCCATCCAGCTGAAAAAAAAAAGGGGGTGGGGGGGGTGGGGTTGCATTTTTGGGGGAAAAAAAGTGTATCATTACAAAATCCTTTTTCTGCTATTTCTAACCCCAGGAAAGTGTACATATGTGCATGTATATGTACAAAGTTCAGAGAATGGCTTTAGCCTTTTCTTATTCTACTAACTTAAATTCAAAAGGGGACACAGTTGGGAACAAGACAAAAAATAAGGAGCAAAGACAGCTACAAGAGGACAAAGAGCTCTTCCATGAGGTTTCACTGCCAAGCGCAACAAGGAAGCAAGAGATTTTGGGAAAGCAGTGTTTACTGGAACAGATTGAGTTATCTCTAGGTAGGTGGGCTAAGGCAGCTGAACATGAGTGAAAGCAAGTAAACCAGAGATCTAAGAGAAGAATCTATCCCAAACCCTCAGATCTAATGAAAAAGTAGAATCTTTTTTAATCCAATAAATTCAATGCCGAGTAATTTAGGGAAGCTTTGTTTGGTAATTCTTTACCAGGTAAGTTTCATCAAAACCACACAAGCCTGGACTAGGAGTGGCTCCCTGACAACCTGCTTGTTCTTGGAGACAGATACCCGCATTGCACTGAACCTCTTCAACTCAACTATAGGTGCAACACTTAATACTGCCTCTGTCTTTTAAGCATCCCATTACTGTAAAGACATTAGCCACTGAACTTAATTAACAAAATCAATCATAATTAATTCTTTCAATGTTCAGAGACTCATCACAGACATTTCCTTTAGAGTTTTACTGTAATTTGCTATTAATGGAGAGCAAAATAGTCAAATGATTTAGAATATATAGAGAATAATGTACACTCACTGTACATAATAAGATGGCATTTTCATTGAGGAGGTGACAGAAGCATCATAAAGCAAGAAGTGTGGAGCTTGGACAGTTTATCACTGTCAGAAAAGCTGCATGAGGCTTCATCTGCTTGGTTTCAGGGTATTTTACTCCTCCATCTCATTAAATTTAGACTCAGAAGCACATGGTACTTGTGAACAAGGTGCTTTCTCCACATGACTTGGGCCTTCTTTTTAAATGTCACATGTAATGCATGTGGTGAGGAAATTGATTGATAGCAGAGGATTTTCCAAAGACAGACAAATCCTGCTGCCCATCTTTTAAAACAGGTGTCCCCAAAGTCACCTTTGCTGACCATTCACCACTTCAACATGTTTAATTTCAGGTTTTTCCATGTTCCAAACAATCATACTTACTAGTGGCACACTTTACAGTGAAAGCTTAGTCTCAACGTTAACTAAAAGGAAAGTTGAAATGGGATCATCCAAAATTCTCCACAGTATTTTCTTTCACCCAGGAAACAGACGCTAGAAATAAGTACTCATCTTCAGGTGACAACAAGTTGACTTTTGAATGAAAATGCCAGGCTTTTCCTTCAGGAGAACTTACAAGTCTAGACACCAAGTAGCTGAGCTTCTCTCTAGGCGTTCATCTAACCTACTTGTTACGATGTCAGAATTCATTTCATTTTTCTTAAGCCACCCCAATCAGTTGAGCTTGAATTTTACCCTGACAATGCTTCTCCCTCAATTCAATGATCTCAGGTGTATTTTTGTCAACCCAGAATAACTGCTCTGACAGGACAACTTGTGTTACTGAAACCAGAAAGTAGCCTGTGAGAGCCACGAGATGCTACTTAAGAACTGTCTGAAGGAGAAAGTGCAAGTTGAGTGCATGGTTGTTTACTTGATGAGACAGAGAGGATACATTTTTGAGAACATATGCATGTGCAGATGTATACTTACATGCTATCATTTTAAAACATATACTCAGGAGTTAAGCTAAAATGCTTAACACCGATTTCTTTTGCTCTCTCTTTTCCCCCTGAATAGCAGTCATTTGTATTACACACTCCTCCACGTTAGTGGGAACACGAATTAGTGTTCTTGAAGTCTGAGTGGTACAAGTCGAACTTCAAATGATCCACGTTATGGCTCTACACCTTATTTACCCACATGTCAAACAACCTATCAGGACAATTCTCCTTACCTCCTACTCTGAATAAAAGCAACACCACATAGTAACTATTTTTCTGGTCTTCCTCCATCAATCAATATAATCATGTAAGAGTTCAAACTTAACACTAGTTACATAAGAGAGCTACTGAATTAGATCAACTCAATCATCTTTGGTGATGAAATGATTATTTAATTATGGTCAGCTGGGCTTCCAATAGCACAGAGAGGAAGTCCAAGAACATCAATAGTCAATGGTAATTTATTAATCAATTAAACGGTCCTGATTGGGTAAGCATAATCTGCACAATAAAAATTGAATTAAAGGCTTAAGTAAAAGGGGTCACTTTTGTAACATTAAAAGTTGTGACACACAGCAAAGGACTGAATATTCAAAATGTAATGCTCAATGTTCCAGTCTCAGTATAAAGAACAACAAAAGGCTGATGGGGATGAAAAAGGAAGGGACTGACACTGCTCACACAGTGCTAACTGCAGTATGGTGAGAACTCCTGTGAGACACTGGACAGTAGGACTGTGGTGTTTTTCTTCAGCATGCAAGTCTAGGAAAGTTCAGTATCAGACCCAGGATGTTTGTTCTGTGTTAGTAGACAAGGCCATTCCTAATACTCCTATAAGAATGTTTTTTGACAGGAATTTTCTGTTTCTCAAGAGAAAAGATTCTTCAGAACCAAGCTATTCTCCAATTTTATTGCAAAGAGGTAGGATCCCCACATTACATCACAAACTGAATGATTTTGCTTTCAGCCCTAGAATGTAGCACTGCACTTCCAAACTCACTTCTTTCTCAGTGGGCTGCTTCTGCAATTACCCTTTCAGGATCTTCTGATCCCATCTTTGGATCGCTCTTGGCTCAGAGAGACTTTCAGTATATTACTTTCATATCCTAAAGGCATGAAGTGGATGGATGACATCCACACTTCTGCTAATTTGATTTCTTAATTACAGAACAAATGCATATTACTCAACTGGAAATTAAGAGTCCTTTCAGCTAGTTACTATTAGAAACTGCTAACAGTCACACAGAACAGACAGAACAGAGCTTGAAGGTACTGATATGAAAGGTGGAAACTGCCATGGTGGATTTGTAACCAGAAAAGGCCAAGATTTGTATCACTTATTTTAGGGCTCTCATCAATGGATCATCTCATGTCTCACTCAATTTCACTCTGTATCAGAGGAATGTAACAAAGAAATTGTACATAAGCAAAAACTTAGATACTCCATGAGTAGAACAGAAATCCCACAGGACAAGCCACAGTAATAAACGTGTTACTCTCCATCACTGCTGTTCATATCCCATGAGGAATACTCATCTCCAACCTATTTTCATGTCTTTATTAGTGCTTACCTGAAAATGAATGCATGCAGTCAAAGTACATCTGCTTAGTCTACAACTTTTTTTTAATATGGATGCTGCAAAACTTCGAGATAAAAAAGGTTTTGTGTATATTGTCAAGCTACAACATTTAAAACCAGCTTTTGTGAGAGGGCTGAGTGTAATTTAACACTACTGCTAAATAAATTCCTTCTCCACTCTCAACTCTGTTAGTACATTTTTCTGTGGTCTTTGGCAGTTGCTGCCTTTCTTTGCCTGTGTTAGCTCTCTACTAGAAATACAACGATCTCACAGCCAAGTGGCATTGGGAAGGCAATTCTGTATACACATCCTTAGTAGATCAAAATGTTGAATTTCTGTCATTCTATCACTTTAAACTGAGTTTCCTTACTCTCAAACTAAATTATCTTCTCTTTGAAGTTAGTCCATTAGGTCCGCAGTCAATAGGAAGTGACTTTAGATTTAAGGCACCTCAAAAGAGAGGAAAACTATGTCTAGTCAGATGCTTACAAGATACCATCTTTACAGTCCTTCCCTAATGTTCATCCCCACTGGCTGCTGTTGATCTTTCACTTTGTCTTGCTTATCTAAAACCAATACCTATTCAAGCTCCAATCAATCAATGCTACACACGGAATGATGAAAAAAGACAACCGATTCTCTTGTTTAACAACTTGTTTAACATCTACTGCTTCCAGCGATCTTTCAGCATCCACACCTCCTTACTTCCCGGTTACCACCCTTTTGAATTTAAGGCAGTAGTAGCCAACAGGTTCTGCATTGCTGAGAGTAGTACTCACAAAGGGAACACCTTCAACACCAGGAGAAACTCACTAGCAGGGGTTACTTAGGTTACAGAGGCCATCTGAAATCTACCACTCCATAAACTATGTAACTGCTGCCTTGGGTTTTTCACATTAACTGGATTAATAGTAAATTTAAGGGAGCTCAGAGCTTTGTATTACAATACATCAGAAAAGCAAAGCACAGCACAGATATTGTTCTGCTCCAGCCTTGGTAAGAAATTGATGGCAAAACAAAAAGGGAAAACTGCAAAGCAATACTGGTTCAGACAACTTGTTTTCTCTAGTAAATACCACACAGCAGAACAGTCTCAACCTAGTGAAAGCAAATGCTATGTAAAAAGCCTGATCTTATTTGTGGTTATGACAGCATTGTTTAAAACAGTAACTTTCCACTCCAGCTAGCTTGAATTTATATAACAGGCTGGATCCTACATCCTGTTTGAACATTTAAGCTCCCACCAAGTTCCACAAGAGTTTAGGTATGTAAATGTATTTTCAGCACAGGCCTAAGTGAACAGCTTAATGCAGGGGACAGTTTAGTAATGAGATTCAGAACTTGCTTCACATGCCTGAGGCTTGGGATAATGTTGCAAGTAGGTTTTGGATCTTTCTTTTAAAGCAAATTAGAGAACACTAGCAAAATTTGTACCCAAGCTTTTCCATAAACATGCAGGCTTCAACCTGGTATCTCTGCCCATAGGATCTGATCTTTTTTTCATTGTCAGAGACAGGTCTCAAGGTCTTACAAATGGCATCCAAATTAACAGAGCAGCTAGTGTGGCTTGAAAACTTCATTACTAAAAACCAAAAATAATCCAAGCTCCCAAGTGCTGAACGCTTTAAAGTGGCTGCCACCAGCACAGGAGCTTAGATAAGGATATAAAATAAAAGCATCTGTATTTTTCTTTCTCCTTTTCATGGATACATTAATACCGTGCTGGAGGCTAATCTGACTAACAAGTTCTGAGCTAGGAACTGAGGTTATTAATGTCACTATTAAGATTTTTTTATCATTATTATTATTGAATCCGATCTATCTTACATCCAAGAGTGTTTTTTTAATTGAATAATCTACTCACCAAATGAGATAGGCTGTGACTGAAAATGAGGGGAGGCAAGTTGTTGGTTTGGTTTTTAATAAAAAATGAACACATTTTGTGACCAGATACCACTTAATTTGCAAATGTGTACTCTAGAACCATATGTTGTCTGATACAGTCAACATTCCTTGCCAAGCAGCATTTATATAGCAGATCAAACACTCCTGCTCAATACTGAAGAGATAGGAAATTCTAAACTGCTACACTGCTGCATATGCATGAGATGCTTTTCTGTCCCTTCCAAGGTGCCTTAAGCAAGATAATTATTTTCAGTATTCTCACATTGTGCAAAAAAATATTGCACAAAGATTCAGTCCAAGTATGGACTTGATCTCTCAAATACTGACTAGTTGCCAGCATACACAAAATGCTGTGTCAAATGTGCCCTACATCTTTCCTGGGGTGGCAAATTCATGCAGTTTCACCCTGTAAGCATAATAATCAAATGGCTATACATGTGATGTTTACCCTCAACCCTCCCAAAAAAAGAGGACTTAAATGAAGATGGAAGTGAGACATGAGACCTCTGCAATTTGGTTAAGCCTTAGGAACAGGTAAGGAAGAAAGTAAACAATGGATGCCAAGAATTTCATAGGTATAAAAATCTTCAACAAACTAAAAGAAATTAAATAGTTCTGTTGGAAGAGACTCGCTCTGATTTTGTGCAGTGCAAGCTTCAACAAGGCTATTTAGATCTTTCACCATGAGAATTTAAGTCAAGTAACACAGGCTTAAATCCGAGCCCTTAAACTGCTGCAAGTACCAGAAAAATTCGGAGAGCAAAGCGCTCTGTGATGTACACAGTGACGCTCACAACCGTCATTTATTTATCTCTGCTTCCTAAACTGGTATTTTCACTCATGGAAATATTAATAATTAAGCTTGTGACAGCTCCTGCGATGCAGTTCATCAGCAAGGAGGATATAAAGAACACCAAGCACTCATTACACACAGAACAAACTTAACTCATTAACGGTACTTGGAGTGAGCAATCTCAGACCATTACTTTTAATGGGATTAGCCTTTCTTGTGTACAAAAGGCAGCACAGCTCAGTCTACTTAAAATCATTTCCGTATTCTAACGACATGGGCTACATTCATGTTAACAGGAAAGTGTTCATTCTGGCTTTGCTCTTCATTGTCAGAGTGGAATTGAGCACTTTACCAGAAACAGGAACAATAACCGAGTAATTCTTAGAGGTTTTTTTTGTCACTCTGGTCTGTGAATTTTTCTTTTCTCATTTTACAAGACCCTACCTTTGATCATCAGTGAGGAACAGGATTAGTTTACTAATTCTGTATTACTGTCAACAAGATGGCATAGACTGAATTCTTCACATTAAAGTGGAAAGCGAATCCTTAGAGGATATAAGGATGAAGACTTCCCACGAGTTCCTGAAACTCATCTGGCTTTATACATCAAATCAGTATGATATCACTGAATAAATATCTCTGCAGCCACACAGCACATCTCCAAACTGAATAATTAGCCATCTCTGACACTTGTTAGACCTGCTTATTCACTGTGAGAGCAAAGTATTAGTGTTAGCAAACCAAAAAGAGCTGCAAGCTATGATAGTGGTTCTCCTAAGGTCAGACAAATCCAAATGCCAGGATGCAAGTGACTCTATATATTGCAGTATTCCACTTCCAACAGGCTTGCACGAATCAGCACTAACTTTGATAACCTTATTGTCAAGGTCTTTTATGAAGCAATCTTCAGCAATGAAGTATTGCTACTATACAGTACATATAAATAACTCTGGCCAGTACTTGTACACCAGACTAGACACAGAGAAGTGCCTCTAAAATCTCTCAAAATCAGAAATATCAGGATTCCAGAGCTAGTTTTCTCCTACAAAGTGCTTGGTCTTGAATAAGCAATCAGCATGTAAACAAGTAACATTTAAAAATAAAGACTATCTAACCAATACAAGGAGAGATAAGGAGTGTCACAAGGACTGAAGGCAAGGCATCCAAACTCAGTTAAGCATAAATATATTTAGGAGAGAAAAACAAGCAAAAGCATCAAGAGGCTCCATGTACCGACCAGGCGCCTTCCAACTCCCACATTACATCTCAGACTGATCATTTGTAAGAAGAGTCTTTCAGTCAACATTTGACATTAATATGAATCATTAGTATTTCACATGTGTGATCCATTGCAATAGAGACCTGCTCATCCTCTGTCCCATTTTATTGGGTTCCACCTTCCCCTATGCATGCTACATACAGGTTTCAAAAAGTATTCTGAATATAAAATGCAGAGATGAAAGTATTAAACATGCTCTTTCCCTTACCAATGTTTAGTAGAGCAGTTCTTGATAATCCAGAACTGGATAGAAGCACTCTAACATAGTCAGAATTTAATTTTTACCATTACTATCCTGCAAGGTGAAGAATATCATTAACTCCTGGCTAAGCAAAGTTCACTCTGAACCTTGGAGGATAGGGTCCTTTTAGTAAAAGATCTGAAAACAGCCATTTAATGACTAAAATAAAAGGCAAATCAAAGATTCATTTTGGGGTAAAGTTGGATGAAATAAAGTTTCCTGTTGTCTTTCCATGGCTAGCTTAGAATCTTTCTCTATCTCTAATGAGACTGGATTGCAGTACCCCATACAGAGTCAGAGATGGAGTCATTTGTAGAAAGGATTTCCACTCACAAAATGAGAGCCTTAGGAGTTCACTTCAGAGACAAGATACCAATAGAGACATTATTAACATCACTGACATGTACACAAAGGAAGCCTGAGGCTCAGAGCTCTGCCTCTGTGTGGTTAAAAATGTAGGCACTTAGCAGGGAATGAAAATTACACTGGTCCAAGGTCCAGGACTTGCCATATTTAGTCCTGGAGTGGTGCCAAAATAAGCATTGCTAGACAAGATGATCAGTGGGAGAACAAGATTTAGAATCTGATAGTATCAAGATTGAAAACTAACTCCTGTAAGATACCAGGGGATGCAAAGAGAACAGAGAATTTCCTCCTAGAGCTGTTATACTAGACCTACAGTTCATAGCAGTTTTATACCCCTTTGCAGCTTCATTTTTGTCAGCAGTGTAATAATTTATTTTGGGAAAAGTGATATGACTGAAATTTGGGGTGGGGGATGTGTGTGTGTGTTTTGGCTTTTAAAACAAATATTTGGTCTATATCTGGCCGATTTTTTCCCCTCCTGCCTCATTTAAGTATCCTGTTGTCTTCTTGGACATGGTATTAGGATATTTTACAGTTATCCTATAAAGAAGCAACAGCTCTGAAATTGGTTGGATTCATCTTTGTGAGCTGGGAGTGCCTTTTTATTTTGCTGATTGGGGCACAGATACTTGTGAATTACCTTGTGGTCTATTTTGGCAAAACACAGTAACATGTGTCTGCTTGGTTACAGATGGAGGCCTGAAATACTAGATAGGTTGAAGTCAGTCTTCTCTTGATCCTTGTTCTTTTGCATAAGGTGAAAGAGAGTCAATTAACAAAGAGGTCTTATAATAAGGACAGCCTATGGACCCACCTGCTTTCAGGTAGAAAGGGAAGCTAAACCTGGGTTTTCTGCCTGCCACAAGTACACAGAAAAAAATAACCTATTTTTATCAGAAAAGAGATGCACTCTTTCTAGTATTTCCTCCTCCACCCTAAAAGTAGCAGAAATCACTACATTTCAGGTGGAGATTTATCTGAAAAACACAGCTTAGGACTGCCAAGAGCACATCACCACATAGAACCCTAGCAGGGTTAGCTTACAAAACACCTCTGGCGTCACTAGCTTGTCACTTAGGATAGTGACTTCTGAAAACCTAGGTCATCTATTACAAGTAGGGAACTATATCTGTTTTTATGACTTTGGTTTAATGGCCCAGAGTATTTAAAAACAAACAAGGCCATTTTACACAGATGTTAAAAGATGTAGGAAACCTTGCAAAGGGTTAAGCCAGTTAAACAGAAAGATATATGTTTTAAACGGAGATGTGCTTTAAAATTGCTTCTAATTTATCTACTTACGAGACATGTATGGAGGTAAAATGATCAGTGGTAATGTGCAACAGAAAGATATATACTTTTTTAATTGTAGCCAAGAGGAAAAAAACCAGCATGGAATAACTTAATCGTTGCTAATTATAATATCACTGAGGTAATTACAATAGATTTTGATTGTCTCATTTTCACACCAGAGGAGGGCACAATACTGGCTTTTCTCTTAATACATATTTGTTTTTAGAGAAGAGCTGACAATTACACTAATTGTAGTCACAGCATGAAACTTTGTTTTTAAAGAAAAAATTGTGTATGTATCACACAGAATAAATGCATCTTTTTGTGTGTTGTTAGGTGCAAATTAAAGACATATTAATTGCTTTGTTCGCTCTAGCAGTAAAGAGATCTTCTCATGCAAGCATGACTAATTCTGCCAGAGTCACATCGCTTGGGAAGTACGTAACAGCCAAAATGAGTATGTCAGAACAAACAACCACTTCGCAGTGGTTAATGTGGATGCCTTTGAACAGAATACAGTCACCTAGAGGGCAACAACCAGCAGCTGTTCTTTCAGTGGGGGACCCACTCAAAGTAGCAAGAATCAAGACAACTGGGCCAGACTCATGAATCTAATTTGATATAAGCTTCTCAGACTTCACTTAGATTCTCTCTAGCAGCTTCCAAACTAAGTAAGACCTAAGGTTCAGCATCTTTTGCCTGTGTTCAAACTTTTAATGCTCTAGAGGCAAATAGAAGAAACGTGAGGGTATGCAGTCTCAGGCACAGCTCTGACCTGAACACTGGAAGAGGATGTGCCCATCTCTTGAAATGCTGCCACACCATATGCACCATAGGGAACCTGCTAAAGACAGCAGTCCTAACTCAACCTATCAAAAGTCTGTACTTGCAAAGTAGCATGAACTATTTATCCTCTCAATGAAGTTTAAGGCATAACCTATGGTTTACCCTTGCAAAGTTGCACTTAATCCTCACAATGTTCCATTTATCATATTCTCTTCTTTGTATCAGGAGCAAGGCACCAGGCTTCCCATTACACCTCTGGTTCCTTCAGATGATACAGACTAGAACACTGCTACAGAAATTTGCACCTTTCTGATCAGAATCTTTAGTCTGTTTTCTACTGTTTCCAGACCAAAGCAAGTTCAACAGTTGGAGATAATCTTCTCCGACAGCTTCAATGAACATACTTCACACATCTTATCTGGCTACAAAAGTCCACCCAGTCCTGGCAAAATTTGGCATAGGAGTCAATGAAGCTGTACTGCATTTCTCTGTAATCCATGCAGTAACTCTCCACACTAGTGAAACATGCTGCTTACAGCTTTTCTGGGTTTTGTGGTAGTAACTAACAGAGCTGGAATTGTTCTGCTTCTTGCCATCTCAGAGCAGTATTTCAGAGATCACCTGAAAATACAACACAGGCTACCAGACAATTCCAGAGCTGACAAAGGATTCAAATATGTTACATTTCAACATTGGTTTTGGGTTTTTGTTGTTGTTTTGGCCTGGGCTTTGTTTCACTGAGTAGTTAGAGAAGTGTCTTGAGAAAAATGACACAATTCAGTATCTTTCAAGTGTGTCTTAAAAGTCCCTGCTGGACTTGAACCACATCTGTCAAATCTTTGCACAAGCAAGCCCCAAGGACCTATAATATAATGGCACACAAAGTTTTCACCAAATTCAAGCCTGGCAAAGGGTACCCAGGCCTTAAGCTATAGTATAACAACTCACATGGCTTAGCACAAGCACTGAAAGACTAACTCGTTTCTCCTTTCAAAACCAAAGCAAAACAAAGCCCTTTTATTTTTTAATCAATGTATGTAAAATATATATGAACAGACTCTGTGATGAAGATATCCTGTTACAGTGTTCCAAATGTGTTCTGCAGTACTCGTTTTCCTTTTTGCAGCAGACTCCCATGCTGAAAATCTGAGTAGGTTTGAACTGCTTGCTACTTTAGGAAAGCTCTCTGAGTGTCACAGGAATTCATGTTTGATTTTTATACCTGTGTTACACCTGCATATTTGCCACCAAAGTTTGACAAGCTAAAAGCAGAGAGTAGCTACAGGTTTTACATACCAAGTTAATTAGCAATTCTTACCAAACGGAGTGTATCTTTTCTTCTCAGGGTTCAGTTTGGTCTCTATTAGACATATTTACGGGAAAAGTCAATGGATAAGACATTAGAGGCCAACCTCAAAGTCAGAATAAAACAACCATAGACCTTAGAGAAGTGCTTTATTAGCCAAGAATTGGTTGGTTATTGATCTCGGTCTATGTCTCTGGTCACAATAGCACTTACCCTAATTTTTCTAGTGTAAATATAAGTAAATTTGAATGGGTGTTGTTGAAAACAATCTGTAAATCTACATTTTGTGGTTTATGTTGTAATTGTAGTTACGGGAAGGTTCAATATCTGGGGCATGGTAAGGAGACAAGGCTGTGGCATGGCAACCTCAGCTCTGCAAATATGTCCTGAAGCACTTTCTCAGAGGTTATTAAAATGACTAGAGCTATCACTCTGCTTAGAAGCAGAGAAACCACATGGGTACTCATAAGAAAGGAACTGAGAAAAAAAAACACTGTAAAGAGAAATGTTATGCATTTAACTTCAGCTTCTCTTTTCACTGAGGTCAACCAGATAATTAAGCAAAACAATATGCAGTTTCTTTACTTTTCTGCAGACAAACATTAATAAATTACTGCTTGTCTCAGCACTGCCATGCTTGCTTTTCTGTATTATGCCTTTTTTATATGGTTTCATCTTTAAGATTTATTTTTGAGATAATTTTCAATTTATTTCATAGCCTACTGCATAAGCCCTCACTTCTGTTTGTCCTATTGGGAACACCTGTCTTGTATAGGATTAATGAGGGTTAATGGCTATTGTATTTCAGATTGATATTACCATGAAAATTTCAAGTGGAAATGCAAAAGACCCCAGGATGGCTGCATCTGCTGCAGCCCTTCTCTCAGTTAGGTTAACACTGGATGGGCTATAAATGCATTTCTTTAAAATATTGCATACTTGCTGCAATACATGACTGGAATTTTCACTATTGCCAAGTGTTATTTCCTTCCAAACTTCTCGTTGTTACTCAGAATCAACAAGATTTTTATTCACTTCACACATATTGAGAGACAAAAGATCAGTTCTCTGCCTATAGTTTGTCGGTATCATAGAACACAGAATAATAGAGTGGGATGGAACTTTAACTTTGTTATTCATTCCCCTTATTAGCAGCAAAGGGACTAGACTTGGCTTGCAAGGTTCATTCTCCCTAGAGCAATACGTATGGGCAACCAAAACCATAAGCTGAGACTATGCCTTATTAAAAACATAAGCTTGAAGCCATGAATTTCCACTGCCCTACAATCAAACACCACCACTACTTACCTAGTCTGGACAAAATTAAACCCTGTCTGAAACAGGTTTTCTAACTCTGAGTTAAGAAACAGAGCTATCTGTTTAATTGACACATGATATGTCAAAAATCAGCTCAGAGGTCTGTTTTCTGTTCCTCCACCAGCCCTTCTCCATTGACTTGATAATTTCCATCCTACCCATGACCGTTATGTTCCACTGAAACTTTTATTTCACTGGAATTTGACTGTGCAGGTGATGGGTTTTTCCCAGCAGTTTGAAATGGGACCCAAAAACCAAAATATACCCTCAGGGAAAACATAACGCAGTTTCTCAGAGTCCAATTCAAAACTCATCACCAGTACGTATGTTTTCTCCTGCCAAGCTCATCTGTCTCAAATACAACTGCAAACTAATTAAAAGATTTCTTACAGGTGATCTGATACTACACTGAAGAACAATGGGAGGACCACCCAGATGATGTCACACTAGTGCCAGAGAAGAAGCAGGAGCAAGTCTGCTTTACATTCTGAAGTACAAAGCAGCCTTTCATTCCTTCCCACCTGCTCCCACATAATCCACTGTTAAAAACCACCAGCAGTAGCTGAAGTGGCTCAGACTTGCACTTGCCTCTACCCCTTCTCGTTAAAAATATTAGGCTAACTTTGTAAAAATTGTACAGAAGGCTTTAATTTGGTTTGAGTCATAGGACACCCTCAACTGTTTCTTTTCATTTGTTTGCTTCTCTGAATGAGCTCTACATGCCTCATCTACAGGCCATACAGCCCTTCAGAGTCAGTAAAGTAGGCAAGAAGAAAATTCTGAATAACCTCAGCAGATTTTAAATTGGGTTGTAATGAAAACCGATCCAAGACACCCAACCAAATGCAATTCCAGCTTCATGCTATTTAAAACAAACAAACACACACAGTCTTGGGTGAAAAAAAAAACCTTAGTGGTTAAGTTCTTTAAACAATGCTTGAGACCTCTCCAAGTAAGCACTGACTTCCTTCTCAATTTCCTTGCTATAAAGAGAGATGTGAAGGCGCTGGAGCAGGTCTAGAGGAGGGCAATGACGCTGGTGAAGAACCTAGGGAATAAATCTTATGAGGAGTATGTATCTAAGGGAGCTGGGTATGGTTAGTTTGAAAAAGAGGAGACTGATAGAAGGCTTCATTGCTGTTTACAACTACCTGAAGAGACGTGGAGAGACTGCTGCTGGTCTCTTCTCACAGGTAATTGGAGACAGAAGGAGGGGGAATAGCCTCAAGCTGAGACTGGGAAACTTTAGATTGGACATTAGGAAAAAGTTTTTCACAGGTCAGGCACTGGGATGAACTGCCCAGGGAGGTGATTCAGCCACCAACCATTGATGTTTTGGATGGTTTGGATGTGATACTTAGGGATATGGTTTAAGGTGCACCTTGCAGAGTAGGGCTATAGGTTGGACTTGGTGATCCTGGGGGTCTTTTCCAACCTGGATGTTTCTGTGATTCTGTGAATATGTCACTGGAAGAGTTGGTTTAAGAGGTTATCACTCCAGTCTCCCTCCTTCCCTGTTCTTCCCAGTCCCTAGTAACTCCCTTATTCACGCTGAAGGAATCTTTTATACAATGCCACTTAACAGGAAAAAAAAAAAAAATCACATATTTCTCACGTCTGGATCATGCAATGGTTCAAAAACTCCTAAACTTTTCAGAGTAAGAGCAGCAATGACTGAAATCAGCTTTGCCATCAAGAGATTTGTAAGGTGGAACCACACCTTAAGCAAGTTTAGAGCTGAAGTAATTAGAGAGTGTTGTGGAGCTGAGCTAAAACACTTTGTAACTTCACGCATCACCATTATTATTATTATTACGCTGTATCTTCCAGTGTAGTGAAAAACCATCTGGTCTGGAGAACTGTTAACACCAGTGAAGCCAACAGGAGTGATGGGGGGGGCTTAATAACTCTCAAATGGGGCCATTAGTACCCAGAATATGCTACTACATTGTGTCATTGGTATATATTGTTGACAAGTCACAAAATAGTATTTATATTTATTCATGCAGTGCAGAGGCAGAATTCTTTCTTTGCCTGCATCTCTAATGACTGTTAGGAGACTGTGGATGAGAATAATCACAAAACCTGAATGGAGATAATAAAACCAATAGTGTTCAAGTGCTGAAACAAAGAGAATCCCCAGTGGGGCAGTGATCTTCTGAATGACTCAAGTAGTTCTGCACAAGCCTTTGAATTTCACTTTGACGTTTAAATGAAGAAAGGGAGAGAAAAGCACAGGCCAATTTCATTGATTGGTGTAACTCAGGAATCTAACATAAAAGCATTGGGATGACTCACAACACATACAACATCTGAAACCAAACTCCATTCTCTTTTATTCCCATTTCATTAAAATAACCTCCTATTTTCTTCTCTTATATCATCGTATAAATCCCGTGCACTGCGCAGGGGGCTCAAACAGAGCTTCCTTCATCAGCTTTCATTTGGGAGGGGGGTGACAGTGTCTTTAACAAAAGCAACAGAATCAAACAAAAAAAACACAAACAAAAACTACAACAAAAATACTAACAACAAACAAACCCACATGCAACCCAGTGGTTTCAAATGAGAAGTTTCCATGTTCAGATTTTAAAAGGTCACAAACACACAGATTCCTCCTTAAAAACCAACCCAACCCAAAATATCCGCAGAAGCAAGGTACTTGCAGGGAAGAAGTAGCTGCAAACTTCTGATTCACAGACCTCAGTAAGGACCCTGCTGTGTGCTTCTGTGTGTTGCCCCTGCTATGTCCCAGCAAGTCAAACTCCAGGAACACTGCGCAGAGGAAATATTTGTGCCAAAACAAATCATTATCTTTAACAGTGGACTCCAACAATAAACACTTTTTTACCAATGCCAGGATGCATGCCCTCTTATAGTATTGCCATGGTTTGTTGATAACCTGTTCCAGTCACACAGACAAAGCCAGACAACTGCAGAAAGGTCAACCACCCATAAACCAGAGCCTAATCCTCCTGTTGAAACACATCCCGTGAGCACTCCAATGGTTCAAATTGTCACCAAGCATAGGAGAAGGACATATATTATTAGATGTTCTAGTTCCCTGTTATTTCAGTAACTCATGTCTACCTGTAAAATGCAAGGGTATTTGCCTGTATTGCACTTCAGAAAAGCCAAGAAATAAGACCACAAAATGAAACCTCACACTCTACTCATGTGAGAAGGATAAATTCTGTCATTGGCTCTTTTCATAACCATACAGACAAGGTCAATAAAATTACACTAGCTCTTCAGAGGAAATAATCTGTCACAGTCAGCACACCTTATGCCTTCCCTTCACCTACAGTTCATAAAGTTGAGGCTCAAGTGGCTGTGCATGACTCAGGCATGGCCTAGAGACTGTAAGCATAGTGTCACATTCAAACTGTGGACTGATTCCTTAGTCTTTTGGGACAGACTGCAGAACAGAGACGTGATATATCTAGTAAAGGAACCTAACATAAAGGGCATGTTAACTGGTTTACAATATTACGCCTGTACATATTTGACTTCCACAGCCAGTTAGATGTAAGAGCATTAAGATCCTCCTGTTTGATACCCCAACACACCAAACTCACCTCCAGGAAATGTTACACCAATCCCTTCCAACATGCAAACATACACTTATTGTAAGGCCCTAGCTTACACTGTTCTACATGTGAAAAAAAAAAGAGCAGTGGAACTGGAATGAACAGCTATCCTGCTCAGAGAAATGAATGGGTTGGAGTTTCCAAAGGGCCTGGGTACCTGCAGGTCTTCAACGAGTGACACTCAGGATCTCACATGCACTGCTGGATAGTTCCTAAGCATACAATCTGTCCGAAGGAGTGTACTGCATTAACTTATGCAAGGTCCAGGCTACGAAATCATTACAGCAAATATCCTTGCTTTACGTTTTGACTGATAACCTTCATCATTAAAATTAATGCCAGTGTACAGTCAAAACTGTAACTATTAATACAACTCTAATTGATACCATAAGTGGACAAAAATCTCACTATGAATACAATCAATTCTGCACGGATCCTGTTCTTTATTGACTACTTAGTTCACTGGGGATAGGACTTTTTAGCATCGTTTTTATTATTTTTTCAGCAGTGATGCCACCATATAGGCCTGAGGGTATTTGGCGATTTCATTTAGACTTCCTGTGACTTTCCCAACACACAGAGCCAGTATGGGAGGATGCTCTTAGTACACAGTCCCCTTGGGTAGCTAGTTATGAAACTTGAATTGCTGCACTTAAGCAATCCTGTCAGAATGCTTGGCCTCCTAGACACCATGGCTCCGGCTCCATCTACAAAACTTTAAGTGGCACTTGCTAAAAGTATGGAAAAAACCCATATCCTGTCTTTGTGTATATAGAACAAGACTATTAATGCTGCTCTGCAGCACTGTATGTAGGCTGGGATAGGAAATGTTGAGTGTTCTTCAGAGAAGAGCTCATTTCTTACACTTGTACAATACACACAGTTGATTTCACGCACGGACCAACCGAATTACAATACTTGTAAAAACTTGCCTGCAACTTAACTCACCTCTGAAAATAATTTTTTTCCCAGGATTTTTGACATTTCAACTATTTTTGAAAATTCTTGACAGCCTCCATGTGATTTCTCTTTTCAAATACTTCTGCTCATCCCTAGCTGCTGAGAAAGAGCTGAGGAAAAGGAAAGCAAGAATCCCTTCTTCTGCACTTGGCCTGAGGGTTTGCTATCCTGGCCTGGGCATCAAGAATACTCTTTGTCTCTCATGGTGTCTTCACTGTACCAGCCCAGGCTGCAATCAGTAAACATCTCAAAATTGTATTAGTGTCATAAATTAGTAACTGGAACAAAGAATTTCTGCTGGTCTCTTGAATACAGTGGACTAAAAATAACTTCGGGTGTGCAGTGTGCTCAAAGTTCAGCAGTAAAAAACAACATTTTTTTATTCTAAGTTCTTACAAAGCATGAAAATGCCAGCAAATTATTTTGAATCTTCTTAATGAACAAGGAAAATTTTCAGAAGTGACAGGACTGTAAGCAGACACCTCAGCTGAGTTTGTCCCAAAGACAAGTCATCAGAAAACCGCAAGAATGAGCTCAGTCTAAGTTTTCCAGTTGTTCTTATTAATGAAACTTCAGAGGGCATCATAAAAACAATGATGGCTAAGCACAGGGCACTCATCACCATGGCATCTAGCTGCCTCTATTGGAACCTGGATTGTCCTAACGAGATTGAAAATATATCAGCCTTCCCGATACTGGCTGCAGGAAGAACAAGTTCTTCAGGCTCAACCGATGATTAGATTCACACTTAAGTGTATATACATAGGTAGCCAACTTCAAAGGCATAGGCCTGTTAATGAGATTGCCCTGCTGCCAGCATCTGCAAAGCTGTACCCTCAGGAAGTGAGCTGTAGCTTTCCAGGCGGGCACAGGTTACCTGGTGGAAAGGAGATGGTGCTAAGGCTCTTACGACAAGTGTTGTAGCCACCAATGCTCAAGCACTTTGCCTTTTTATAAGTGCCTCCAGCAGAAAGCAGTCATCCTGTGTTTTGGGCTACTGATGAGGCAAAGGTAAGTGCTACCAAGTAGCTCGACTAAGCTACTATTCTCTCCCCTGCAGTTTTGGAGCTATCATATAGAAGAACCTAGCTTATCAGTGCCGCTCAGACCCTAAGTTCTGATGCACCTGACTGCAGTATGTGGAGATATGACCACAGAATAAGGAGATATTTGGACTCTGCTATCTGCATAGATTTAATAATTTTTTTAAATGTCATGATTACTGCACAGATCACTTAGCAGCCATACCTGTTTAAATCTTTATTAACTAAAATAATGTGTAGTCGCATGTATTTTGCTTGCTACTCAGTCAGTGACTATCAGAGCAATGTAGTTGCTTTGGTTTTTCCTCTCACGTTGTGTCCTCTTTCCCTAGTCCCCTCTTTGTTACTTTTCTGTGATCCAGTTATCAACTTGCTAACATCTTTCTAATTGACACTTGCTTAATCAACAGCTCTATTAATGTCTGTGTATCTAGGAATTTTAACACCATTTTCAATATTACTCACATCAATAAATTTAACAATATACATCCATGAGACACTTTGGAAGTTGACAGTGTCTTTTATGATCTACTGCCTCCAAACAATCAGCTGATAATCAGAAACAACAAGTCTTTTTGAGAGCTGCACATGCACACTTCAGAATATGTAAAGTCAGATCTTCAGCAGGTACAAATCAAGACAGGCCCCTAATTTAAACTGGCTAAGGATGTGACCCTTAAAATATTTTCTTGACACTTTTGATAGAGAAAGAACATTGCATTTCACTTTATAATAGCACCCTATAGTTAAAAATAGCTAGATTCTTTCCTGATTAAAGAGACAGAAAGATATAAACCAGATTTATTGTCTATTAGATTTTATGTTTCATTTTCTCTTGTCACTAGAGATGTAATTTTGTGTATATAGTCTGTCCAGCACCAAGTCATTTGTTCCTTCAGATACACTAATTCAGGCATAAATACATAGATCCATATTAACAAGCCATAGCTCCCCCATTCACACAGCTACAGATCCTGCCTAAACGTTTTCACATTCCCTGGATGTGCACCATTCTGTGCTGAAGTTCTTCCCTGAATTCTCTACTCTTCCTCAAAATCTTTGCTCTTTCCTAAGTCCCAACCCAACCGTAACATGTTTGTGCAAACAAACACTCAAACCCCAGTATTGTGTATTATTACAATTGGTTAAAACATTTAACCATAACTTATTAAAGCACTTTTTCAAGCAATTTTTTTCTCTAAAGTCTAACGATGCATTTTCTTTTTCTTGTTGGGATGAGGACATTTTTGCACACGTGAGCGCATGTGGGAAGCTCCCATCCAGCTTTACGAATAATGACAGCCAGAATGAATTGCAAGTTGGTCTTAACAAACATGTTCACAAGTACATTATCCCACTACTCAGCCCTCTAAGTGCTAAGTGGTGGCAGGCAGCAACAGCCCTGCCTAGCAGTCTCTGTAATTAAACATTCAAACACAGGCATGCATTTCTGCAAATGGGCCCCCCAACTTCCCTTTTTTGAACACTTTCTTCAGAAGGAAATCTCACACAGCTGTCGTAAGAACACTGCATGACATCTGCAAAATGTCTATTGTAGAGACCAGGGCGAGAAAACAGCCTAAAACACCAACAAGCTGGATCTGACCACTAATTGAAGCCATTGTTTAGGAAAATTACTCGCGTGTGGTCTAACAACTCATCTGAAATTAGTGATTGCTGCAAATGAAAAAGCAGGATTACATACCATGTCCCATCCCCCACTTCTCCCATAGGGAATTGTGCTAGAAACAAACATTTACCATCACACACAAGTACAATGCTGGTTTATAGAGTGTATCTTCTATATTTTTTAACTGCATCAGATGCCACTGAGCAGAATTCCAATGCATATTACTGATACTGTCAACAAATATGAGAGATTTTTTAGGTTGATGAGCCAATCAGAAACATGTCCCTCATTCCTGTTTTCTACCCAGTAGGTTTAAATAGAACAAATCATTTGTAGCTTACTGTCTATCTTGCACCTTATTTACACTGAATTTTTATCTCCCAATACATCTTATTCTTTGTTGGCATTCCCCACCATGCAGTTTACATGGTGATGAAAAAATAGCCTTGGAGGCATTAAAAAAGAGATACAACATGTTAAGACATAATTCCCTGCAGGGCATTTGGGGCTGAATTTGCTGTCACAATGAGTCCAAGCTTCCATATCTATCTGTGTTTTATATGGATTTGAAACATAAAATTAGATTCATCTTAATCTTCTGAAACAGCAATCTTCCCATGAAAACTGAGAGACAACAGCATGTGAAAATAACAAGAGAAAAAGAGAAGACAGAAAGACAAGAACTGAATAGAATAAGATGCCACACTCTCCTAATAAAGGAAGTGAAGTTCCCTTCCTTATGAGTAATAACATATGACAAAAACTTTGCTAAAAGGGATTAAGTTCCTGCCAAATTCCTTGTTTAAATACAAGGGATCTCTACCGAGGCTTCTCAGCAAGCCAAGTAAGCAGGAGCACTGAGGAAGCTAACACTAGAACAGAAATCACTACTGTTGAGAGGAAGGATTGTGATACAGTGCATTTTATAAGTAAGAGCTGATTTATGGATATGGCCTCCATTCACCTAGGCAGGGACACAAAGCACCAGCCCAAGAGAGCTAAAGTTCAAAACAATAAATCTCAAGTTTCCTTGGTCAGTCCAAGAAGGGAGCTTAAGGAATATACTGCCCTAGTTTTCTGAGATCAGGCTTTGCAGCTGGAGTAACTTCAGCTCTCCTTTTTCTTAAGGGGCTTCGGATTTGGCAGCTTTGTCATATTCTTTTGCTGCCCTTGAGGCGCTCAGAAAACTGACTGGTTTCTTAAAAAAGTTATCCAGAGTCAAAGCTGCTTTTCTACTCATTTGTATTCTTCACATTTAAATATGCAAAGAAGATTTTATTGCACACAACTAACAAACAACACAGAACCTGAACAAAAGAGAGAGGAAAAAAAAGGTCTTTGGTTTGATGATTCAAACTGACAAAAGAAACGTATTAATTGAAATCTTCCCAAGTAATATGGGACTAGAATGGGATTCTTTTTATATTTAATTTAAATCAAGTGCAGGTTGTTATTTTATTTCAATTGCTTCAGACTTAGAAGAGTATGAGTACAGTCTTCCTTTCTTCCCCCCCCTAAAAAAAAAAAAAAAAATCAATGAAACACACAGAATAAAGTTTTCAAAGGATTTCAAATACATTTGTTTTCCTGTCTCACTGCCATTAAACTGACAACATTCTGTACACTGTCATAGAAATCAGTTGCTGACTTACACTTTTCAACCATCTATTGTTCTAAATTTTAGAGAAAGAAACATGAGAACATAATAATTTAGATGGCAGGATACAATAACAAAATAAATAATAAGTATTTCCACATCTATCATATGAGCTGCATCACACACCTCTTCAGAAATGCATTCTTACATTTTTCAGTGTTCTGCCACTGGCCTCTGCCATTCTGACATCACACATTTCTCTTTAAGAGTCTCTCTGCCATATGTAGTACCATCCCTGGCCTAACTTACTTCCCTGCAAAGAATATAGACGTAATTACTTTACAATGCTTTTGATATAGGTCAAATGAATACAGTAAACCCAGGAAAGTCACTTAAGGATCTCCTTAACTTTCTTTTCCTGACTTCCAGTAAAAATAGTTTGTGTGTGATTGAAAAAAAAAAAATCAAACAAAATCTCAAGCGTTTTGCTGAATTTGGTTTGAGGCTGCTGCCAACTGCACCCCCAAATGTGGCTGCTCAAATGGGGCTGCAGTGATAGGGACAAGGTAGGAACACATGCTACTTGAAACAGACAAGTCTGGCCGCATAGGTATGATGAGAAAAGCTACAAAACTGAGAACCCAATTTTCTGCTCTTTCTGATGTGGTATCTTCAGCTGAATATTCATCCTCAGTTGTGTGCCATCCTAAATCCTTCTCCTTTGGTCAAGCCCTAGTAGGTAGCAGGTTCCTTGTACAAGGACTATTGAGTCTTCCTCTCTGGAGATAGATATTCAACACCCACCTTGGTGCATTCCTGTGTGATCTGGTATAGATGATCCTGCTCTGGCAGAGGGCTTGGACTGGATGATCTTTCAAGGTCCCTTCCAGCCCCTAACCTTCTGTGCTTCTGTGACTATGAGGTGACAACCCCTTTTTCCTCTCCTGCAGATGTACTGCAACAACCTTTCAAACTCTGCCACAGAAGTTATTTGGAGTGCTAGTAGATGCCTTTCTGAATCTTTCTTGCCTTCCTATACTACCAATCACATCCTTACAAAGCAGTGCCTTGCTGGTCAGGATGTCCTGAATACCTCCTCTCTGATGTTCCACATATGCAAGTACTCGTGGGTAAGGGAAAGGGGGAGAAAAAATTGCTTTTTTATATCAAACATCTCTGCTCTAAAACGGAACTGGAATAAAGAGAAGCACAAAGCAACAGCTAATGTACTGGGCTGAGAAGGAAATAAAAATAAGAACTAAGCTAAATCATCAACTAAATTAGGAAGAATTGGTGAACTGAATATGCATAAACGCACAACGGCACTGCTCCAGGCAGCAAGTTCCGTTGACTGTTTCTCCTTGATATTCCATTTGATATTCTCCATATCTAAGTTCTGCAGCCCCAAAACTTTAATGAAATGCAGTGCTCTGTTATTAACTGCTACTATACTGAGATCCCAAAGGAAGTCAATACTTCGTTTAATTGTGTTTATGTTAGCTCACAATACATGTAGAGAAAGAGAGGCTGGCATGGGTACACTGCAACAGCCTTTGTACACAACCTTCAACATATTTTTTTAGATCACATTTCAGAGAATAGAATCAGTTAACAACATTTTCCTATGGGATTTCACTTTAGCTGTAAGGATAATGCAGTACTGTACTTCATTAAAGTTACAGGTTCAACAAATGCTGACTCCACTGTTCTATGATCTTTGTTGGGGCTACACTATGAAAATAATTAGAACTGATGAAATGGGTGGGATAGAGTGAAGAGGAGCATAAAATTTTCTGATTTTATAAATGCTTTTCTTTTTTCACCAAGGTAAGACAGGCATCCTATCCAAGAATTAACAGAATAGTGGGGAAGATCAGTGCAAGAAATACTGAACACTATACCATGGTCTGAATCTTTGCTGGAGGACATCCAGATTCATTGCTGTGTGCAGGCTTTTTGATTATTGGCTGTGTCTCTGATTTTGTGCTCTACACCATTTACCACAATTTACTCAGGGATATCTCAAGATGTCTTCTGCAGTGACAAGCACCTAAAGCATTGGAATTGGCTGTATTTATATGCAGCTGCAATATGGAAATTAAAAATCAAGTATAAACATTCAGCATTGTTTTGGAAGTTCAGTATGAACCTCTTCAGATTGATTTCCTCTAGACTCAAAGAAGGGACGTATTCTTTTCAGAGTGATTGAGGCAACATCTCAGGAGCAGCATCACTAAGGGGTGCATGCTAGATCAAAGCTAGATTGAGCTACACAGGAGGCTTCTGGCAGTGGGAAGGTGTGGTTTGAGTGCACAGCCCCAGAGAGGAACTGTCAGCAAAACACACAAGACCTGAAGTGTCATCCAGGGGCCATCGTTCTCATCCAGTGCAGGTGATAGAAATGTCTCCAGGGAGCAACACAAACGGGACAGGTAAGCAGGTATAACTACAGTGAACAAGAGAAGAGCAACTCATGTCATCTATCTGGACTTTTGTAAAGCCTTTGACACATTCCTCCACAACATCCTTCTCTCTAAACTGAAGAGATAAGGATTTGATGGGTGGGCTTTCTAGTAGATTAGGAATTGATTAGATGATCACATCTAAAGGGTAATGGTCCACAGCTTGATATCCAGATGGAGACAGGTGGCAGGTAGTGTCCTTCAAGGGTCTGTATTGAGACCAGTGCTGCTGAATGTTTTCATCAATTATACTGACACCAAGATTAAGCGCACCCTCAGCAAGTCTGCAGATGATACTAAGATGAGTGGTGCAGCTGATAAGTCTGAAGGGTAGGATGCCATCCAGAGGGACCTGGGCAGGATGCAGATGTGGGCTGAGGTGAATCTCATTAGATACAATAAGACAAAGTGTAAGGTCCTGATCCTAGGTTGAGTGTGATCCCAGATATCGATACAGGTTGGAGGATAATTAAATTGAGAATTAAATTGAGAACAACCCTGCAGAAAAGAACTTGGGGGTGCTGGTGGATGAGAAACTGGATGCAAGCCAATAGTGTGTGCTTGTGGCCCAGAAGGCAAATGACATCCTAGCCTGCATCAAAAGAAATGTGGCCAGCAGATCAAGTGAGGTGATTCTGCCACTTTCATCTGCTCTCCTAAGACCTCACCTGGAGTGCTGTGTCCAACCATAGAGCCCTCAACACAGGAAGGATATGGACTTGATGCATTGGGTCCAAAAGAGGGACATGAAAATGATCTTCTACAAAGACAGGCTGACAGATCTGGGGTTACTCAGGCTACAGAAGACTCGACTCTGGGGAGATCTAATAGCAGCCTTCTCTTACCTGAAGGGGTCTACAAGAAGGCTGGAGAGGGCCTATGGTGATAGAACAAAGAGGATTGGTCTGAAACTAGAGAAGAGTAGATTTAGATTGGATGTCAGGAAGTTCTTTACCATGAAGATGATGAAACACTGGAACAGGTTACCTGGCGAGGCAGCTGAGGCCCCATTCCTAAAGATATTCAAAGTCAGGCTCCATAAAGTTGAGCAAGCTGATTTAGTGGAGGATATCCCTGCTCACTCCAATCCCTGCAGTGGGATTGAAATAGATGATCTTTGGAGGTCACACTTCCAAACAATTCTATGATTCCATGAATATCTCACCAAAAAGTTGCTTTAGCACAATTTGCACCTAAAATTTCAGGTCAAGAGCAAAATGATAAAACAGCTGCTCCCTAAAAGTATTTTTTCTGTTTCCTTTCTGAGCCTGAAATGCATCTGATGTACATAATGTGCAAATTCTGGATTCTCCTGGAGAACTTGAAGCAATTTCAAACTCCTTGATTTTCAGGCACTCAGAATTTCCACCAAAAAATAACTAGTCAAATTTTCTACTAATTCTCACCTCCTTCCTTTTCTACAGAACATAAATTGGTTTTCAAAAAAAAAAAAAAATAGTGCATAGCTCATCTTGCTTAGAGGCTCCCTTATGCATCTGAAACCACACCCAACATCAAGATACTCTTTAAAATGTATGAAGATTTAAGGTAAATCCAAGCAGTTTGAAGTTTCACATGTAGAGAGTACATAAAATAGGAGTTTTTGTAAGCTTCTTATAAAACCTTACTGGAGTTAACACCAACTTGCTTTGAATTTTGATTGCCATCCAGACAAGAATGTCAAAGTAAGGGTAGCCTTAACACAAAAGAATTGATGCATTTGGTACATCTATCCCTGGCTGCTTTGTTAGTCAGTCTGATTGCTCTCTTTTTTTCAGAGATATACATAGAAACAACTAGAGAAAGTGACCTCAGAAAAGAAACATTTAACCTTATTCTTGATGTAAACATCTCACACTGATATTGCAATGTAGGTAAGGGAAAACACGGCAATTTACCAGAACAAGGTCAATACCACAATAAGGTAGATGTTTCCTCTTTAAGGTTAACTTCTAAGGGTATTAAAGCACTCCTTTCTAACATAAGTGACAAAATGGCACATGCTACAAAGGTCTGCCTTCTGAAATCTAACAGAGCAGTCATTATAATTAGTCAGTTTTGAAAGAGAAAGGTGCACACCGTTCTAAACTAGTCTATCAAGTACTCAATTCCTATGTCAAATGAAGTAATGAAGCATAGCTGTGTAAATGTTGCTTTCTCTGCTGTACATTTACATACTACATACATATAGACACCTTTATACATAAGCCTGCACACAAAAACAAAGCAAAAAGGTAAGAGTATAAGATAGGCATGCAAAACTGTGTTCTAGGTAGGTCTTTATTAATGCAGTAGCAAAAATTAGAATCATTAAAGGAAAGATTCATGATCACTCTTGGAAAACAAGTGCCATGTGAATTGTTAATAGTTTGCATCCCAAAAGGATGAGAGTTATTATAATCTAGCACATACAGAAGAAGCTTTCTGCACACAGAAATTACCAGTTAACATTTAATTTTTGTGTTCCACATTTATGCAATTAATTAGAGAACACTTAACATTCCCTCTAACTTCAAGCTCTACATGATCATGTTTGATCATGAGGAAATTTAAAACCATTTATGTAGCCAAGATTTAAATACAAGAAGAAAGAGAGCTGGTGATGCTTAGAAAGAGAAGCATGAATATGATAAGTGACAGATTAGGAGCTATAGAAATGAAGAAGCCCTTACAGACACAAGAAGGTAACTTACAGATTACAAGAGATGTTTATAGAGGGGGGAAAAAATTAGTCAGGCAACTTTTAGCTCTATAGTTAATAAACTGAGATATTGAGGCTTTGGACAACATTTTCATGTATATCTTCCTGCTCTGGGATTTAGGGAAAATTGCCCCCATTCCTGCCTATCCCCTCAAGCTATAGTTAGAGGGGTCACAGTATCTGTGGTTTGTCAGAATTTGTTCACCAGCCATCATGAATTCCTGGTATCACTCTAACTTTTCCTCCAATGTTTGTGGCATCATCCATTACCCATCTTCCCTCAGGATAATTTCCCTAGGACCTTAACAGAGGTCTTGCTGCAGTGTGCGCCTTAGGCAGACACAGCCGAATCTCCATTGCCCCAGACCACAACACCTCCTAGCAAATCAATCGATCTAGGTGAGTCACCTTGCAGCAATAGCCTTAAGCTTAGTAGAATACATAGGAGGCTTAGTTGCAGGATAAAGAAAATCTTTAATATGCAAGTTCACTGCCCAGAGGGAACTAAAAGAGACATTTAAGGGTATGGTTTAAAGGCTGGTTTTGAAGAGACTAATGAGAACTCATTTTAAAAGGTGCTTAGAGCCTCCAACAGCTCCAAACCACTTCAAACCAACCCATTCCTAACCAAGGTACAATGGACATTTCAAAACAGGTATTTCTAACCTTGCTACTACACTGCACTTCTCACCTCTTGTATGTACCAGGTGGCATCCTTCACTGTATCACTTAAGACACTTGGTGTGATACAGAATCAATCCTGGCATTCCTACCACTATCAGTTGAGTGCTAAATAGCCTCTGTGCTCAGAAAGGGCAGAGATGACTCAAACTGTGGTGATGTCTACGTTTAGAAATCTTAATATAATTGATCTTTGTTTGCATCCCCAAATAAAGAGTCAGGATCAAATTGTCAACTACGCTAAACTGAGGAAGCAATATCATCTTCCACTGGCCCAAAATGCTTTAAGCATATACATCCACTTATTATCTGTGACAAGGCTGGAGATATTTGGCAAATTACTGTATTATTCTGAAAAAAATACCACCTTGTCATTAATATTAACCTGTGTCTTTAAAATCAGAGCTATAAGCAGCTTCTTCATCTTACTGCATCATGCTATAATCCAAAGTGCCCTGTAAGGAGCTGTAATATTTAAGATCTTTTTAGCTGGTACCTCTACATCCTGATTATCCTCTAGAAATTAAATGCTTTCAATATACATTTGTAAGAGAGACTAACAATCTCCCACCACTTGAAGGATGAAGATGGCAAACGACGGCTGGGGTTTTTTTTTGTTGTTGTTTTGATGCTGCCAGGCAGGCTGATGACTTTATATTCTGCGTCCATGGCTCAATGACCCACAAATCTCCTTTGATATGCCAGGCAGCAGAGAGAACCAAGCTGAACGGATCAGAAGAAAAGTGAAAATGCTTCAGCAAGGGGCCCCCCGATGAAGCCATCATGTGACAGGAATCCTAAGACTCTGTTATGGAGGGGAGAGGAGAGAGCGAGAGAGAGAAAGAGGGAAAAAAAGGAATAGGGCATTGTGGTGGCACAAGCTGATAGAGACGTCAGAGACGCTTCAGTAATCTCACGACGCTTTGG
Source organism: Pogoniulus pusillus (assembly GCF_015220805.1). NCBI lineage: Eukaryota > Metazoa > Chordata > Aves > Piciformes > Lybiidae > Pogoniulus > Pogoniulus pusillus. The sequence continues at coordinate 19,525,302 of NC_087280.1, forward strand.
CCCAGTGTGGGGGCAAACGAGGCCCATATTCAGCATGGCGTGACGGGTAGGACCACCCCGAAAAAGCTGCGAGGGGGCAGGCAGTTGGACAAATCAAAGCAGAAGAAAGTAATTTTCGATAAATTAAAGAAATCTCCATGGAAATTAGCATGAAACATTTTCTAATCTCCCGCTTTTCACTGCCGACAAGGGTCACTGGTTTAACTTCTCTCTCTTATTTTATTATTCCCAAGCCACATTCCTCTGCTTTTTTATATCCTTCAATTTTTACTACCTCTTTTTCTTCCAGTCTATCATTTTTAGCCTTTCTTAGAGCAGCTTCTTAACCCTTTTAGGACTTCTCCCAATAAATATGCTGGAGAATTAACTGATCCATTAGAGTTTAAAGGACGTACTCCAAAGCAGTTGCCTTTTCTAACTATCTGCAGCATTTCGTCTGCTGACTGTGCCGTCATTTTAACCGTGATCAAAGTCAGACATTCCCTTCACAGTAAAACCTGAAAAAGACCACTTTCCACAATCGCCTTTAGCGACAGAGTGCTGACGCTGCTAAATACCAGCTGCAAATGCACTGCTTGAGGTAACGGTGCTAAGTCACAGCATTATGACTTTCTGATTTTTAACTTGAATATATGAAACCTTTTCTTTTTGCTCCCAGGCTGCTGTCGCTAACAAAGGAACGTCAGATTAACAACTCCTCTTTCTTACCTTTGTTCCAAGGGGTCACATTTGGAAGTCTGTTTTAAATTAAGATGGATTAAGAATATTAAATAATGAGGGTTTTGGGGTTTTTTGTTTTTTGTTTTTTTTTTTTTTTTTAATAGGAATGAGAAGGCAATGAGGGCATCTGGTAAAAAGCTATCACTACTGCACACGTGAAAGCTACTGAGAGAAAGCGATACCTTCTCCTGACTACTGTAACTTTGTACTTGTAGACATAAAAATCAATAAAACTTCAATTATCTCTGATCCATGATGTATGGTGTGGATAACGTGAAGAAAATCATCATGATTATAATGATGATTTTCACAAAGAACATTAGCCCAGCTTCAATTCTGATATAAATAAGTACAGTTCTTCCCAAATTACTGGTATAGATTAAAAAAAAAAATCTTGTTAAATATTTACAATACAGATATTTATACCATATAGCAAATAAAATCTTGTTGTTTCCAAAGAACACAGACTTCTGACAGCACCTTTAGTGGGTTAAAAATCTAAAAGACAACAAGCTATATCTAGATGTGAAAAGGAAAATCTTTGTATAATGATAAATAATAATGGCAAACTTAATTAAGTTTTGGGCTCCCTTTTTTTCTGCCACTTGTAGATGTCACTGAATCCAAGAATGGATCTCCTCAAGTTTCACAGTCACTCACAGAAGAACATTCCCTGAAATGGTTTCTATAAAAAGTGGTCCAAATATGTCATTTGCTATCACTTGAGATAGGAACTCTATGTAGGATGATAACTGGTACAGTTTCTATCAGTTTTACTACTTGCACAAGCAGTGTGCTACATGTCTCTCATTTTCTTGAACAAGACAGATGCCTCTGGTGTGAAAAATACAGATGTTGGAGTATGCAGCAGACAACTATGGTTTATCAAAAATACACTACTGGCACTGACTGATGTCAGACTTAATCATTCAGCATCCTAGCAGGAGCGAGTGAATTATTGGGTCTTAGTCATGTGTGGTTTATGTTTAAAAAGTAATACGTCATCTTGTTTCTTCTTTACAGGGGTTAGAAACTATTGAGCAGACAGCAATGCCTGGGGCTATAGGTAAGAAACTGAACAGAACCCAGAAACGAAGGTGCATGACAAGGGGTATAGGCATGGACAAGTATCCGTGTTTTTTCTGAAAGATATCCCAATGAAGGGCAAAATAAATAATTTGTTTAAAATCAGCATTTGAAAGATTGCACTGAAAGGGAGCAGGGGAATGGAAGAGCCTATGTTTGATAAAAAACATTTCCATATTTAATCTCAACAAAATAGACACAACTTAATTTTATGTTTAAATATATGCATAGTTTAACAAACAGATTCTTAATTTATTCGCTGCTTATCGTATTTTAGATGATGTTTAAACAACACTACACACACACGTGCACAGAAGCATAGACAAGACTTGTTTATTAGTCAAGAAGAATTCACCTGTACACAGAAATTAGTTCTAATTAACTATTTGTATTGAGGACTAGAGCATCAGGTGCAATGCACTCTCCTGACTTTGTCTAAAGGGTGGTTACTCTTTTTTTTCTCCTGTCCTGTGTACGCTTCCCTTTAGCCACAGCATGAAAAGTTTGAGTAGACGTAAATGAAGATCAAGTGTAACAAAATGAACTGAGACAGTTCCATGCCATCTAAATGAGACGACAGTCAGTAATTGTTTTAAATGGCACAGTTTGAAGCTGCCTTTGAAAACCACTATGTCGGGGTATTATTTTGGTGAGGAAAAGGAGGAATGATCTTTTCCTTTTAATAAGAAAATGGTTACCACAAACTTGGGCAAATAAGAAGTGCTCTCTTGCAAACATCAGGCTGGTCCTGAAGCTATTATTTATAAGAGCACAGGTGAAGTCAAGTTTGACAAGCCACTGCAGCCCTTCCCACAAGTGGAGGTTTGCAGGCTCTGGCCCTTTCTATTAGATGGGCTCGCTATAATCTGCTCACACCTTTAGCACAAAGGCAGAAATGAGAACTCGATGTGTGACTCATTAGCAGTCACAGAGATGGAGTACTCTGCACCATTATTGCCAAGTGCCTGTGATTACCCCTCCAGGATCCTGAGAAAGGTGTCAGTTCGACCAGAACAAGCAATACCTTTATTGTGCATTTTTTTTTTTTAGATTTTTCTCATCAAGAAATACAATTTCAGAGTTAATGTTAGTTAGCCAGTTATGGGAAGTCAGGCTGTCATCCAAAATTCATGTGATACATTTTCTTCTGAATTATCTTCCTCCATGAACTTGTGATTAGGTAAACAGCATAATGCACAGAGGGAAAAGTAGATTAATCTGACTATTGCTACTTCTCTCCCATTAATGGTGTATTTAAGTTGCCAGAATCCATAAATGCAACAGCTTCCTTTAAAAGCTGTAAAATAATTTTCCTGTATAAATGGAGACTTTCAGGAGATCATTATTGGGAAGTCAACATAATATTCTGCACAGAAATAGGTCTCCTCTGGACTTCAACACGTACGAACTACAAAATACCAAGTCAAGCCATTTAGTTTTTATATCAGCAGAAATGGCTTACCTCCTAATTGAGAAGCTTTAGTCAGGGAAAGGGGAGAAATATGTAATCATATTCCAATGCTTTCACCAACTCGGTATCATTATGTGCATTGCAGTGGTGACTAAGAGCACAGGCCACAGATCACTGCTACTACTGTATGCAGTATGCTGTTGATTCCTACAGAGTCTTGAGCTCACAAGAACACTCTTTACCCCTCTGTGGATCAAATCCAAATAGAAGACAAGAACAGCCAAAACCTTTGTGTAGTATCTACTAATCTAAGACCTGGTTTTGCCAAAAAACTTTGTACCAACATAAAAGCATCAATAGATCATAAATGTATGCTATGGGCCCTTCTTGCATTCTGCTTAGGCACTGAACTCTAAGCTGTAAGCTAAGTCTTTAGAAGTTGGAGGAATGACAGAGGCTTCAGGAATAACTTGTGGGATATATGGTGTTCCATACAAGTCACTATCACTGGAAGCTTAGTAAATTTTAACAAAGTAAACCTTAAAAGTTTAAAAGGTAAATACAGTGTACGGAGGCTTCAAAGGAAGAACTTTTTGGGAAGGTGAGGAATGCAAGTGTTTTGGTTTGATATCCCCATACTAATATTTATATTGTCCAGGGCTTATGTAAGAATTTAAAGCATAAAGTTCTGCAGCATTCTGTCATACACTCAACCTCACGAAGGTTCATCCTTGTCAGTGACAAAACTCATACATAAATGGAAAAATTAAAAAGCAACCCACAGGTATTTTTTTCTAAACAGGTTACTGTCATAAATTTATTGTGTACTTACAGAGTGTCTCAGCACTTATGATTTGATAGTGAAGGAGGGTGACTGAAAAGTTAACCTTGTATCACAATATCCATTTACATAAACGTCTTCTCTCAATAAATTCAGATTTTGAGAAGTCACTTCAAATGGCATTGTCTCCAGTGGAGAGATGGACAGTTTTACAGCAGGAAACAAATTGTTTAGAACTAGAGAATGCCTTTACTAATATGATGCTTTCACCCCCTGAGACTCATTCAAAGACTGGAAAGAAAGTCTTGTCACCAAATGATTTCAATAAAGTTTCGTGTACTGTTATCTTCTGGGGCATCAAATACCTAAAGCTTGCAATTTGAGGATGTGCCTGTCCCTGCAGCTATATATATTTGCCATTTTTCATTTGCTGGTAACAGAACAAGAGTAGAAAAACCTTTCTCACTCTGACCAGAGCAGGTTGCACATGGATATTCCTTTTAACTTCCCTCTCTAGGTCGTGCCAACCATGCTGGAGAGCACTTTCAACATGCCTAACCTCCTTAGATTCTATCACTGTACAGCAATACCCAAGTCCATCATCACTTTCTCTTGGTGGGGTTTTACTCAGACGGCAAGGTTTTCTAGTCTATAGGGATTGCAAGAGGAACATAAGGAGGACTGTGCTGAGCAAAAGTAAAAGCACAAAACACAAATGTGAAAGGGACTGAATCTGTCCCCTCCCTTGGCACACAAACCACTTGTGGCTCCTTTGTCTTCAATACACATTTTACCATTAGCAATTTATTTGTCACTTTCTTTGCTGAAGACAATCCCCTTCATACAGGGAATCTATTCATTCAAGGTTGCAGAATCCACTTTATGTTTCTAGAAGCAGCATGAGGAGGAATGGTAGTGACAGACCACTGGCTCAAGCCCCAGGCTGTGTCTCTACATTCAAATCTCCCATTGCTTCCAGACTTTCCTATTAGTTACACTACAGCCCCCAGCCCTCTGAAGTCTTTTGAGCTGGCAGAAATGTGGATGGCTCTGGGCTTCCCTGTTAGCAGCGAACACCACCACTCTCTAGGGCAAAACTAATGGGGGAGCTCAGAGCAAGCGTGAATTTCAAGATGAGCAGCAGCTGGGCTTTGCTGACAACTTGCCACCTGATCTCCCAACAGGAGAGCGGCTGTAGGGCATGAGAAAGAGGAAGCTGGGGGCATGTTTGGAGGGGAAATTGATGTGATCTGATCTGAACCTGAAAAACGGCCAGTTTGGTTCAGACAAGGAGGGTGAAGGGAGGTTTTAATGTATACTGGCCCAAAAATGGCCTGTTTAGATAACATACACTGTAAGTCAAGAAGTAATTCAGTCTGGCTAATAGCTTTAGGAATGTATTTGAAGATCAAGGATATATCACATGGGACAGCTTTGCTGTCAAGAAGAGATATAGAGATTCTATATGGTGAGTCACAGTCCATTTCTCCCTTTTTGCCACACAGCTGTGCATTCTGCATGTATGTGTGAAAAGTTACTCACAAACGTATTTAAAAAACACAAGTAAAACAACCAAACCAAAATAAACCCAGAAAAAACCCAATCTACAAACCTGTCCCTCCTTAACTGGAGGACATATATAACATAGGAGTACACCTGTGATGGAAAATGCAGTTGTAGGCTAATGGATCAGCATGTTGTGACAATACCAGAAGTTTAAATTGGAACAAGAGAACTATACCCTAGCACAGAAGTTTCATAGCCTAGCATTACCATCTTAGAGGAGGTACTACTCATCCTAGCACAGAGAGCTTCCCACAGAAATGGGTACACAAGGACTCTGAGAGATAAGGGTGAGATACTGCCTAATAGAAGGTGCATAAGCCACCCTTCAGATCTTAAGAAAATTAGATTAGAGAGATCCCGGTCTGCAAGGGTCATTTGATTACTTCAAAACTTGGCAGTGACTTTCCCTCTTTTATTTTTACTAGCTTTTCATGAGTTCTGACGTTTTTACCATGACAAAAATTACAGTCATGACATGTGCATCCAGCAGGCACACAGGTCAGGCTCTATCTTTGTGGATCTACAGTATCTGTTTGACACTCATATGACTCTGTTCTACAAACAATCAGGGATGATTTTCTGCCACTAGGAACAGCTGCTAAATCTCCCCTTTGCCTTCACCTCTCCTCAAAGGAAACAACAGAACATACCTTTGCTTTTGCTGCTTGCCCTTATGCCAGTAGTTTAATGCTTTTTCTTCCTCAACATAGATCTTTTCTCTCTAGCTGTAATAACATGGTGTTTTGGTTTTATCTGTTTTATGCACAATATGTATAGAAAATTGCAGGAATAACAAGTATCCCCTGGAGCAGGAAGACAGTAGCCTAGCTGGAATGTCAGTCTCTCAACTTCAGCATCCTCTGCAGGTGCCTGATGCACTTTCTCCTGCTTGTTCAACAGTTCAGAGTGGTGTGTGCAAATGCAACAGAAGACTATCATACTTACATCCCAGAACAAGGTTTATTTTTATCACTGATTATGGACATGTGGATTTACAATCTGCAGCAGCTGGGGTGCAGGGGCAGCAAGGAACAGGAGTATGGTGCGTGTCATCAAGCATTGCTCACCGATCATACTCTCCTCTAGGCAACAGGAGGAAAAGTGCAAGGTCACTCACGAGGAAAATTTCCCTTTTAGGTTTAAATCCATAAGGAGAGAGTATGTACAGAGGTAGGGAATTAATTCCCTGTCGGAGCTGCAGAACTGCATGGTGCTGGGCAGACCTCAGCCCAGAATGCAAATCTTACTTTCCACTGAAACATGAGCTGGTAGAGTGGGAAAGTAGGACAGCGTCCCACAGTCTGTGGTTCTCTCACCTCTGCCCCACATGAGGTTTGGCACACAAATTTTTTTCTATCTACACCCAATTCTGCTACTACAGCAAGAAGGATAAAGTATACCAAGATATCTGCAGATTATTCATTCAGTTCCAAATGTTCATGAAATATTCCTTAAAATATTGCATCCAGCCATGGTGCCAGTAAATTGTGGAAGGCAACTGAAACCACCTGATGGGATTCCACAAAATAAGAATAATAAAATAGAGGTTTTTTTGCAGACAGCTGCAGGAATGAGTGGGGCTCATTGTTCCTACTAACTCACAGTGCACTTAACTCCTTAAAAGGAACTGACAGAGCACTGCAAGCTGTAGAGGTAACTTTCATCTTGACAAGAAATATCTCCATACACGGACTGTCAAAGTCTCAGTTCTTTTATTCTTCCTATTAAATAGGATGGATCTTTGAGGAGCAGGGAGGGGGACTATCTTCTGTTGAACGAAATACTTTTTTACCTTAAATTATGTTCTTCTCCACAGTTTTCCACCAGGACAAGTATCACTGAAAAAGTGGTATGTATTAATTGTCAAATATCTACACCCCTGAGAGAAGTGCTGAACCTTGTACCTCACACCACAAGGTTGTGAGCTGTTAAACGTAATGATCCAAGAGGTGACAAGTGTCACCCTGTGCATTTACAAGCCACAGGTCTAAACTAGTTTCACAGATTCATAGTATTGTTTAGGTTGGAAAGGACCTTAAAGAACATCTAGTTCCAACCCCAGGTCACTCGAGGCCTCATCCAACCTGGCCTTGAACACGGGCAGGGAGAATGCATTCATGACCTCCCTGAGCAACCTGTTCCACTGTCTCACCACCCTTTCTGTAAAGAATTCCTTCCCAATTTCCAAATCTAAATCCACCCTGCCCAAGCCTAAAACCATTCTCTCTCATCCTATCACTACAAGCCCTGGTAAGAAGACTCTTTCCTGCTTTCTTGTAGACCCCCTTCAGGTACTGAAAGGCCACTACTTGTCACTGGTCTCCATTTGGACAGTGATTGCAATTCTTTGAGTGTGGCCATCCAGCCAATTCCTTGTTGAGGGGGTGGTCCTCCCATCAGGTCCATATGTATCCAATTTGGTGACCAGGATGTCATGCAGGACAGTGTGAAATGCTTTATGCAAGACCAGGTAGATGACATCAGATGCTCTTCCCTCAGACACGTGGCAGGTGACAGCTGTAAAAACTGTTGTGCTCAACACTGCTTGAATGAAGTCAGAATAAGATGCTCTTGTCCCCAGCTCAGAGCATCCAGAAAATATGGTTCAAACATCTTTTCCTCTATTGGAAACTCAAGGAACAGGAAGGTTACGTGTTTTGTCACAGACTAAATGGATGGTAGGCCTGAATTTTTAAATCAAATATTCAAGTACAACTTTTTTCATCCTATGAGTCCAATCTCCATTCTTGACATGCAATTCAGCAATAAAGAAATAAGTAGAAATTGGAATTAGGCCTGAAGTTACTGAGGTATAAGATGATACATCTGGTCTACAGCAAAGATAACTAGTATGATTACATCAACTATAATACAGATCTTACATCTGCTTAAGCTGGGAGGGAGAGTGGAAGTAGGGTGTCAAGAAAAATTAGTTCTTTTATGCAGAGGTAGGATGTCTTTGCCCTAACATGAGACTTCCATCTAAATAACTTGAAGAGTGACTTGCACCTGATTTCCTTGGTTGGGTTTTACACTGTCTGCATAAGGCAGTACTGAATGCTGCATTCCAGGAAGATGTTAAGCAGTGACAAGCCAGTATGCTATTTTTATTTTCAGAGCGGTTTTGTTACATTCACACATTACATCTTTGCATGAGTCCAATCTAATTTTAAATCTATTGGACTACTGTAGGATCTGAAAGAGCTGATCCTGTAGGATTTGAAAGTGTCTTTGAACTGAGATCTCAGGAGATAAGTGGCAAATACATTAACTTTGCCACCTCATTTTCTTTAGCTTACAAATTAATTGTATTTTTCCTAGACCTCAGCAATCATGTTTTAATTAGGTCCCTTTGTCTGATTTGCTAACTTGTTTTGCATCATTCTTACCTTAGCCTACCACTCCACAGAGCTAAGCAGATAATATTCTGATCTGGCACTTATTTCTAACATTTACTCCAGTGAATAAGGTACTACAATAACTTTGACTTCTCTAAAGAACAGAATTACCAAAATCACATCTGCATATTGGCAACCAATCTTAAAATAACCCCCTACCTACACTGTGTATGCAACACCAATGTGAAAAGGGATTTTAGCTCAAGATAACCAGCTACACAACCCGGTCTTACAGATAGTTGCTGTTTCTCCTAAGTGATCCCACATAGGAGACCAGCAGGTGCCACATTTCAAATCATATGAAATTACAACTTTGCAAGCAGCCTCTCCCCATGGGCTCAAATACTACTTCTTAAAGGCTCAAAATAGGACATATACTAGAGGAGAATTTTATACTCTCTGAAAGGGAATTTCTTTTGTTCAGTTCTGATGACACCTGATTTTTTTCCCCTCCCCTCAGAATATCCCCAGAAATCTTTGTAACTGAGGACATATCTATTAAACCTGCTGCTCACTTTTCTGTTGTACCACATTTAATACGTACTTCAACTCTGAAAAGGAGGAACAACTCCATGAAACTCTCATTCTCTTATATTGAGAGTATAGTGATCCTAAATAATCTAAAATTTTCAATCTTCTTCGCATGCCCATGCTAAAGGTCAAAATAAATTCCAATCACTACTCTGTGGTTTGTTTTTATAACCCATTTAATTTTAAATACTTTTATAATCCCAAAAGTAGGCACTTTTTTTCCTTCCCTCCCCCAGATTTATTACTATTTAAATTCAATTTCCAATTCTTTTGTATCAGCTTCTACTTCTTTACACTACCTGTTCTTCAATCCTCTTTTGTCTCTTACAAACCACATCCTAGAGTAATCCTGCAAGACTCTGGCAATATTTTAGATTTCACATAATAGAACTCAATTTTTGTTTCAGGCAAAGTGTAATTTTGTCTCAATCAGCAGTCAGTAGCCACATTGCCAATTAGACTGAAGTACACTTTACAATAAAATGTGCAAAATTATTGGGGAAAAATATACAACTGAGAGAGTCTGAACTGTGGGTAAAATAAATATAATTGATGCATCCTTCAGTCTGCAGCATTGATTATTATTTATTACCAACTCTTCAAAACAGGATGATTTGATGTCAACATGTTATTTTAGGAAGTGCACAATTGAAGAAAGCATTATTTGCATGGATTGATTCACAAAATATGTTTACTGAGAAGAGATGTTCACTTTTACTTGAAATGATTCTGAATAATAAGGAGAAGTCAAGACAATCTTCAAGCATTATAGCTGAAAAGAATAGCTAAGTTTTTTTAAAAAGCTTCAATTAAGGGAGTAGTTTCTGTACAAAGCCTGAATCTAGAGATTTTTTACTTTTGTGCAGTCTGTCTGGCTAAACCTGCCACAGCAAAGCCAGGGTCACTTTTACCCCATGTCACCCACTAAATTCAGAAACAACTCCTGAAAAGTAAGGATCAGACCTAGCTCCTTTCCTTGATGTCCTTTCCAAACAGAGCAGCACCATGCTTTGATGTGATGTATAGAATGAGAAGAAAATAACGATGAAAATCAATGCGTCTAAATATTCTCTACTTGTAACTTGCCTGTTGCTCATTATGGCTGTGTCCATGAACAAGAGAGATTTAAATGCATTTGCACCTTTTTCATTTCATGTTATTTGTAGCTCTATACTACAGCACTAAAAAATTCTGCCTGAAGTCATGTGAGAATTTGGAATATTTACCTGTGTGAATATATATGTGTGTGCCTATATATAGACATATACATATATACAGAGATATACTTAGAGAGAGAGACAGACATAGGAAAACATGCTTTGATTTTGTTTTTTCTAAACATTCATAGTTCTCACTTTATTACAAAAAGAGGAACCAAACATCACCTTTACCCTTATTACCTGGCTATTGTTATTCAATGTTTGCAAAAAGACTTTTATTAGAATGCTTTCAAATTAATTTATAAGATTACTGTTATAATCTATGACCCTACAAACCTGTCACTGTCCCAACGGCTCAAAAGAAATCAAAGACAAGGAAAAAAAAACTTCTAAATCAATTCAATACCGCAACGGACAGCTACTACAAAACAAAGAGCTCCAAATCATCTCACAAAGCAGGTGAAGATGATGTTAAATCCATGCTGGGAGAGCAGCAAAGCCCGTCAGGTAAAGCAATGGATTGGCATGAACACTCATCTCTCTGGCACCTTTAGAACTTTGCTCTTCTTTCCAGTCATCATACTTCAAGATTACCTTGGCTCTTTTGTTACTCAGATTATTTTGTTTAAAGTAAATTAGTATCTGTCTCCCCAGGCACTCTTTTTCCTCCTGCTTTTAGATATGTTTCTTTCACAGAGTCATTTAGTTTTTACCATCTAAAAATGATAAACACAGAAGTCAGCCCAAATTATTCAAGAGCAACTGCTCTACAGTGGTGGGCAGGAGGAGATGGACAGACTGCTGAATTCAGCTGTGAGCCTTTTGTTTGATAAGACCAGTTATATTTTCCTAGCACGTCAATGAAAAAGAAGGACACTTTAAAAGTCTCTTCATGTAAGATACCAACTTTCCTGTGCTTTTCTTACTGTTTCAAAACTTTAGCTGCTTTTTGTGTGTATGAAGTGCTGGTTTTCATCTCTATAGTCTGGACATGGGTCGTTGGGGAAAGGGGGGAGAGGAGTGGTTATATGAAATAAAGAACAGTAAGTTTTGCTAAAGATGCCATCACTGAATATTTCAGCCTGCTTTAAACAACTGAGAGAACAGTCTGCTGATCAGCTAAGCATCAGAAAATTATACTGCCCCACTGAAAAATTGTAGCACAGTATCAGGACGTTATTTCCACTGATGGTATGTAGGGGGTCCTCATTGCTGACACTGAGGTTGGACAGAGCAATAGCAGAGCTGAGATCTCTGTTACTATGCAGATCCACCAGCAGTTTATCCTTTGACAAGCAAGCAAAAGCACAGAGGAGGGTGCCTGTAGCTTAGAGACTACAGTCAAGCTGGTCCATGGCCCGTGCACAGAAAGGTTTATTCCTTCCCCTGCTCCCTGCAGAGTTCCCCCACATCAAGTCTCTACATTTGGGCTATGCGTGGAGGAAAGGATTTACCCCTGAATGCCTTCACAACTTCATTCAAATCATTACAAATCACTACTGTTCACCAGAGACAAACTCCAACGTTTTATATTCTGTGCAAGCCCACAAGCATCTACCCTCTGCCAGGGCTCCAGAAACAACTGGGATGACAAACTCATATCCAAGATACATGCTAGTCAGCTCTGAATTCAACAATGGTTTAAGAGAAAACAAACAAACAAAACCCCAACAGACATTCAAATGTTGTGTTTTTTTAGTCAGATATTGAGCTGCAGGATGCAAACTCAGGGTTCAGTCTCACAGACTACTGCAGAACTACTATTCCCAGAAGTTGGCATCAATAAGTGTAACACACACTTGCTTACATGGGGTAACTACAGGAGACATAAGCACGTACCACTGCCTGAGTTTTGAGATCCAGTTCTGAGCTCACCCTTGTCTGGAAGTACCAGGCAGCAGATGTACACAGCTTAAGCACACCACATATTTAAAACAAAACACTTTTTACAGTGTTTAACACTTCTCAAAAAGAAAACCGTATTCCTGACCACCCCTTCTGTTTTCCCAATGAAACTTTCTCCCTGATAAAATGCAAGACAGGAATATATTAACTTCAAAGGCACATAATGGCAACTGTTCCTTGATCTTGAATTCCATGAAATTTCAGGTCATTGTGGGAACACCAACAACTAGTTTAGCTAAATGCTTAATGACATAAAAACAGTGATTGATTGCCATAAAAATGGCTTCTAGGGATTATAAAAAATGGAAGGGCTCACAGAAGTTATTCAGTGTTCCAAACTAAATTAAAGAAATATTTTGGCTACAAAGCTAAGTGAAATGTGTATATTTTCAAAAAGATAAAACATGAAACTAAATATTAAATAAAACGGACTTTAAATCCACTGATGTTAAAACTGATTTTAAATCCACTGACTTTAAATACATAGTTCAGGTGGATATTAAATAGAAAGCAACTCAATCATTTCTTAAGCAATGCAAACATCACAAAACTGTATATCCCACTATAACACAAAAGAATCAATTCTCCCCTCAATTAAAAGTACTGCAGGACCTTAGAAACACTTCACATTATTAACAAGGACGACTCTGGGCATTTCTACAGGTTATGCTGTGTAGCTGACCGGGAGATGTGGGGCAGGAGTGTCCAGAGTGCCGAGCCAGCAAACAAATGACAATAGCCGTAAATCGGGGTCTTTGTCTTTAATTTAAGGAGCGGGGTTGCGCGCCTGCTGGGGACCGTGACGGCTGCTGCAGCTTCCCCGGCACAAGACAGATGGCAGTGCAACCATGCTAGAGCCGGGGCCGCCGCCGCCGCTCCCGCTGGGGCTAACTCCTATTATCCACTTGTAAATTAACCTGTCAATTTATCAATCAACACCATCTTGATTCTCCCCTGTTCCACTGCCCAGCATTGCAGCGAATTTGCCTCGTAAATAACTGGGAGCCCCATGTTTGTTAGTATTGTGAATGAGTTTATTATCACTTTGATGACTGCTATGAATCACAAATGCTGCCGAGAGCCTGATAAGAGGGAAGGGGGGGGGGGAAAAAGGGGGAGGGGGAGAAAGTACATGCACACATTAACAGAGTTGAAACTATTTGGGAGATAGCAGATCGAGTTATGGCGATAGCAAATCATTTCAGCTGGGGAGGAAATGGCTAAAATCGTTAGGTTTTGTGTTGGATAAAACTCAAGTACTAAATACGAAAGAAAGAGGAATAGTACTGTGTCTGAAGCTCAGAGGTGTCCTTGCTGGGATACTCCAGTTTGTTCCTAGGATTTCTCCAGCATTATTAGATTTTATGCCTATTTACAAACTTCAGGAGGGAAGAAATAGCCTTTGAGATGCAACAAGTATTTTATTAATTTATTTTTGCCAGTCTAACCCTACACAGATCTGCAATTTTGCTATGATAAAAGCTGGAGGAACTAAAATGAAAATAAAAGATACTTTTAAAAGAAAGTTAAGGAGAAGGAAAACTCTATTAAAATTCCTTCTATGTCATGAGAAAAATGCTGCATTTGTAACATTTGAACATGTTTGCTGTGTAATTTTGTTTCTTCTGCGAAAGTCTGAATGTTTGGTCAAGTGGCTTAACTACTTAGACTCAAAAAAGCATTACTTCCACTCTAGCATTTGAATAATATTTAGTATTCTATCAAACAGAATCATGTAGAAAGTGAAGCAGTTTTTCAGAAGCCTTTTGGGAATTCAGGTTTAGAGTGGCTGTATTTGCTCTTTGAAGCCAAATGAAACAAAGTATAAATAAACTGCACGTTAATAAAAGCAGATGTTCAGCTATTTTTAAATACAATCCATCTTTTGCCAGGTGTAAAAAAAAAAAAAAAACAAAAAACAAAACCAAAAAATACACAACCCATTTGGCTAAAATTCTTTTGAAATCTTAAAACACACAGAAGTTTATTTAGAAAGTATAAACAGTATCATGAAAAAGAGGTAAAATTTTGTATATGTTCTAGCACTGTGAATTCTGAGGTATTGTAAGAGGATTAAATGGTAAAGCTGAGTCAAAATCTGAACAGAACTTCATATAGAGAATTGAAATGTCATGAGTCTCACAAAGCAGCCAACGCACATTCCTATTCTTTTCCCTGCTGCTAACATTTGAGGTGTATTTACTCATTATAATTTTTCCACACCCTGATTCTTTCAATGTTTTTAAAGTGAATAGAAAACATCACTGAACCCCTTAACGACTTAAGGTTTTTTTTTTTTTGTTTTTTTTTTTTTAATTCTATCAGTCTGATTTGCTATATAAACTATTCTCTAATTTCCAAATTACATTACAAAATGCAGAGTGCCAAACTGATGTCATTTATTTTGTTGCATTTGTTTCACCACTATCTTTCAAATTCCCACTAAGGTATGGACCTCATTCTCACCTCAGATCCTACAGAAGTTAAAAATTCTTATGGAATTCAAGGTGTACATGTATTTTAAATTTGAATCAACTAGTTTAAAGCAAGCTGTGCACGTAAAGCTACAAGCTGTCTGTGGCGGGATAAGACTGAAAAAGATAAAGCAAAACAGAATTTATACAAATATTTTCTATATAGCCTTACTAAAAATAAAGAGCAAACTAAAAAAGAAAGAACACAACAGTTTATGGAACAAATGGCAAGCAATGCACATGCCCACAGAGAAACAGTTGTCATACAGCAAAAATCTCTGGCTCAATTAAAGTAGAGGAACAGGGTGTATACTCAACATTGTTATGCCCAGTATATCATTGGTGGAAAAGTAATGGAAAATGAAATTATTTGTTAGAATGCAATTTAGGGGATCTGATAGGTTGCCCATTTTATTCAATTTATAATTAAGATAGTGTTTAAATTTGAAATGAATTCTATATATGCGTGTTCAATAGGCTATAGCACAACAATAAGAATGGAATCACATCTCATTTTATCATAAATTGTGTAATAAGCGATAAGGTAAAAACTAGGGCTAAAATCCTTCCAGCAAAAATGAAAGAGAGCGACCTCAATTGCCCTAATTCATTCTGATTTTTTTTTTTAAACTCTTCATTTTCCCTCTGTTCACATTATTAGCTTATACATGAGTGCATTATTAGAAAATAACAAAGCCAAACAGGGAAACTTGGAAGAAGCAGGAGATAGGATCCCCTCTACAGCTGAAAGGTATTCTCATTGCATTTGTTAGGAGTTGCAAAAATAGTTTTATTGCCAGGGAAGGACAATGACCTCTCTCTTTCAACGAGCTTGGTGGTTGGTCTTTTGATGGAAAAAAATAGGGGATACAACATCTGGTAATTTGTGTTACTGAGCTTAGCTGAGGTCTTAACGATGTAAGCAGATTATTCCTGAAGAAGAACAAAAAAAATTCCGGAAGACTCAATGAACTATTTAAAGTTATTAGCTGGTGCATTCTGGCACTTCAACACTCTTTTCGGATTCCTTTTCCTTTTAGATGCTTGCCTTCTGATCAGATTGATCTGAAAAAGAGCTCTACCACCTTCCAACTTCACCATGCTTTTCTGGTGGCCCACACATGTTCTGCCATGCATGAAGAGTCTGGGGTTTTTTTTTTCCCCTCTCTGCTGCAAGGAAGATGATTTTTTTTTTTTTTCTGATTAAGTTTTCCCCTACAGAACATTAAGAGCTTGTACCACCCCTCCTGAGCTGCTGCATAGGTCAGGAAGGCTGAACAACATAGATAGCAGCAGTCGGGCTCCAATTAAGGGAAAAAAAAAAAAAAAAAAAAAAAAGAAGACAAATTGATGGGTGGAGAATGAAGAGAAAGACAAATTATGTGTATTCTTTACCAGGAATTTCATACTGAAAACAAATATTCCAAAGAAAACAGCTTCTATTCCTTCCTTGAATTCCTTTCCACTGCTTTGAATAGCCATGTACAATTTTAGCTCTTATTCTTCTACTCCCTATAGTTCTTCCAAACATTTTAATTGCTGATAGTGTGGTGATTTAAAACATCTGTTGAGTTTCACTGTTCCTGCTATAAGCAATAATCCCATATTTCCTAACGTACACACACGAGACACCAGACAGCTTGAACTACAGACCTGTACTTTGCTGCCTGGCAAACGAAAATCATATTGTTGAACAGAACAAATTATTAGGCTGCTAAAAGAACCAAGATCTCTTAAATGCAAAAATGGAGAAAAATCTCAGAGTGAGTTTAAGCTGAAGTCTAACCATGTCCAGGATAGTTCTTTGTCATGTTTTTGTGATTTTTCCATGTTCACATTTATGAGTTTTAGTAGGCTAGCTCTGACTTAAACATCAAACTAAAGAATTGCAGAGAACTGATGAATGTTTCAACCAAAAGTCAGGAAATTTTATATATATAAAAAGTGTCTCTACTGCAAAATTCAGTTGTGCAAAGCAATGTGTCCCACGATACCCCTCTCCTCGAGTACCCTCTGACCTCATTTCACAAGTAATCACAGCATCTTCCAAGGCTGTATTCCAAAAGATTTGTAGAAGTTTTCAACAAACTTTTAATAGAGATATCTGGTCAGGCTGCTGTGACCTGCTGCACTTGCAGCTGCTGGCACTGGCTAAACAATTTACTTCCTTCTAAGGATGACCACACTATGACAAATGCTGATACTCTATACACTGAGTTTTAAGCACAGCACAAAATATTTGTCAAGACTTCATCAATGTTTTCCTTGAAACAGTCAGTTCTCACTGGTACTACCCATTTTTCCATAGAACTGGGATGTATGTTCTGCATTTGTTCATTATTACATGAAACTCAATCATTTTCTAACAGAACAAACACAGAATTTGCCACATTCATTTAAGAATTATATTGAATCCCTGGATGAATTGTTTCGTTAAATTCCAGTTTGTAAAGTCCTGTGCTAATAAAGATCCATCTGATGCTAGGGAATATTCTACAGCAAAAGTTCCCATGAGGGACTTTCAAGACCTTTAATCCACACAAAAACTGAAGATTATATTTGGTAATATATTTGAAATATGGAAATTAACACTTCAGAGTTTGACTTACACGAGCGATAGCCATGGCACGGTTTGGTACCAATTAGTATAACTTCATTATCCTAAATATTTTTTCCCCCCTGTGGATTTCAGTTAGCATTTTTAAGTAATGCAAACTTCTCCAACCAAGCTCTCTACAGCAGACATTTTCCATTTGCTTTGGGGAGTGTTGAAAAATAAAAGAAACCCATATAACTCCTGGATGCAGAAATAGTTTCTATTTCTTTTCTTTTAGTATGCATAAGCAAGCTATTTGTTGACATCTAAAACATATGCTTACCTATAATGTTTGATAGTTTTGCTAGCAAAATACTTACCCTAAAGCACACAATTTTTTTTAATCTGAAATGTGATATTTTAACTGATATCTTAGCTTCATTCTGTATCCTAAGCAAGCTATCGCTGGTCCAGATGACAACAGTGCAGGATAAGCTGCTGCCCCTAATATCAGAGTACACTGACCTAAAAGATGTGATTTTTTAACCTTGGCCCAGATCAGAAGGCTTACCAGTGAAAGAAAGTCTCATGTTCTCACCAGTGTAGCAGATGTATCATGTCAATGAGTAATTATTTTCTGTTTGCATTATTGGTGCTGAGGTCTTTCAATGTCAGAACATTGGGAGCATATTACAGGTGTCCCATGTGATTGGGAGCACTGAGGCTCTGAAGGACACAAAAGTCTTGTGCCTTTCAAGACTTTCAGTGCACGCAGCTTTGTGGCTTTTCTATCTTGGAACCTTCAATCTCTGCCACTTGGATAAGATCAGCGAGTAACACGAGGGAGATGTCGGAATTTCAGAGTTTGGTGTTTACTGGCAAGATTTGGTGCTTGTTTTCTTTCTTAGACAAATAAGACAAAACCAAAGCATGCACGGCATTGTACACATTGTATGCAGCATGTGCTTTGCTTCAAGAGTCAGCTCAAGTAGGAGACAATTTAAAAGTTGCAAAGACAAATATAGCACACTGTCATCACCAGTTGCCTCTCAATAAAGTGAATGCTGTTTTTCTAACACCTACTTTGCAAGAGTGCTTTATTCCCCATTGTTTACTTTTTAGAAGCAAAGGATCTGAAAGTGTTGAATATTATCATACATGACAAAAACTTTTGCACTAAAGTTTCTCTTCCCACACAGAGCAAGTGTCTAAAACCTTTATTATCATAAGGCATCATATTGAAAAACAAACAAACAAAAAAAATCAGCATGCAGCTATGGATTCATTGTCAACCTAAAAAGAAATATATCCTTAGACAGGAAACTGTGAGAACAGCATTGGAAGATCTCAAGGGAAGGGGTTTGGAATCAGGATTACAGAAGAAAAGCTCTTAGCTTTAATCAAGCAATGTAGAATGATCTTAAAGGAGATGTAGCCTTCAGGTAGTTTCTTATTCCCTTCATTTTAGGAATGCATGTTGTGCGAAACCAGAAATTATTTGAGACACCAGTTTGGCATCACAGACTAGAACCAATCCATCTGCCTCTGCGCAGATATTGAACTACCACGGGGATTCTCTCAGTATAGATTGTGTAATGCTCTTGTAGGCCTGCTTTCTTTTACAAGATGACACAGAAATGACAAGCCTTGCACATGTAATCACGCTTGAAATATTAGAGCCAAAATTTCCATTGATTTACACAAAACTTAAGAGCCGAGAAGATATCAAAAAATTGTAGAATATACATATAGAGCATTTCTTCTTTGTACATAAAATTGGGGGAGATACAGAATAGAAAGTTAGACTTTGTGGTTCTGCAACGCTCTCATAGACTGGGATTTTTAGGGCTTTCTCAATGTGGTGGTGAAACAGCAACACCTTCAAGAAGTATGTGTGGTCATTACAGCCTCAAAAGTGGGTGCTTGTACCTACTCTGCGCTCTCAAATGCAGTATGCTTACATGTGACTGTTATCATTTTTCTAGGCAAACATAAGCTCTTCATAACTCACATTTATCTGCAAAGCTGACAGATTTAGTAGTTAACATACTTGCATCAAGAAAAGGCAAAGTATGCCTTCATTCATCAGAATGAAGCTTTTGCCCTAGGACTGATACATGGGTGTGCTGAAAACAAGCATAAAAATTAGAAATTCACTGGGATAAGGTGAGCTGTTTCGTACATTGAGCCTTTTCTAGAGTGGGACAGAAAATATCAGTTGTTGCATAACACTCAAACACCAGCAGAGACTTGTAAGACAGGCTGATTAGGGATCTGGGAAGTAACAGATGTCAGGGCATGTCACATTACTGCTCACAGAAGCATCTTCCTACTCATGTGCTTCCATTTATTTCAAGAGGACCACAGTCAGAGCAAAGTAGTACTCAGATTCACAAAGTTTAACAGCAAAAGAACCTTAGACATTTGGTACTAAAAAAGGACCTTGTGAGGTTTACAATAAGAGAGAAAACAGACAGCAGTCTGTCAGAAGCAGAGGAAAGGGCTTTTAGCAGGCTACTTGAAAATATGTTTCAACGTAAACCACCCCACTAACCCCTACAAACATTCCTGCCAAGACTGATCCCGCACAGGAATGCAGGGCAAGTAAGGGATCAGTGTGTATATAGCCTCACGAAGCTAAAGCAGTATTAACACAGCTACACTTACGGCATCTAATTGGTACAGTAGCAATGGCTTTGGAGGTGGATGAGTAGAGAGCAACTTACTTATGGTGACATTCAAAACACAAGCCTGTGACATACTTTGGAAACAAACCAACACTATGAAAGATCCCAAATTTACTGCTGCGATATCATCATCAGGTCTTCATCATGAAACATCTATCTAAAATTGGATAGAATTTCCACCTACCCCTCCGCCCTGATCTGTTAGAAACCATGAACTGAAGTGAGTTATGTCCCATTAATCTTTCTCATAGAAGAATCAGACAGATGGGCTGGATGAAGCGGAGGTGAATGGAGAGAAGCACCTGCTATTTTCAGGGAGTCGAGGGAAATTGGTAAGGAAAAAAAAAATCACAAGTGGGTGGAGAGGGAACAGTATTGCTCTATTACTGGATACCTTTCTGAAAAATGACTGATAGGCCTTATGTATCTATGATAATGTGCTCTTGTCTCCTGGTGAGGGGGGGGGGGGGGATAAAAATGAAAAGGGAAAAACAAACAAACAAACTCACTCAAAAAGCAAGGATGACATTCAGGTCATGAGTCAAAGAGGCTGATGAGTTGTCAGAAAAAAAATTACAGAGCAGATATTTTCCTATATATTTCATGCTAATTGCTGTAAAAAAAATATGATGAAAAGGAGTGATGAATGTGTGCTCTTGCAGCAAAGGGAGATAACACTATCTGAGAAGTCACCTCTATTCAGAGGGGGAGAAAAAAGGGAGAAAAAGGGGGAAAAAAATATCACGCTGTGTTTTCCTCCCATTTGCACCTTGAGAATTGAGGGGATTTTTGTAAGAAATGTCCTGATGTTTCTCAATGGTTTCTTCATTAAACTCAGTATTTTCCCTGAAAACATTAGAGGACACTAAACAACACTTGTTAAAAACTAACATTTTACACATTTTCTTCTGTCATGCCACTGAACAGACTTTGAATACTTGTGCCAAAAGCTGAACAACAGAACTTCTGGGAATGCTACACCCTGCCAGAAGAAAATAGCCACCAAGCTTTGACAAGATCTCTTTTTTTTCAGATATAAAGCTTGTTCCAAAAGTAAAAAGAATTTCTAAATGGCCAATCAGTTCCAACAGACATTTTTGGTAGTTCTTTAACACAAGTGTAGCTCTTATTGACAAGACACACATTCACAGAAACATGACTTGGATTTCAGCAGGTGTAGGCCAGCAGCCTCTAAGGATGTTAACAGCTCTACCTCCAGAGTACTTCATGGCCTTATGCCAGTGAAACATTCTTATTAAAGAAGTTTACTAAGTTAGATATTTGTCTTCCTTAATGCCTTTATTTCTCTTCCTTACTGATGAATAATGAGCAACAAATCTATCTGAAGCACCTGATAGACTACCACAACTGAAAGTAATCTCTGTAAAACAAATCAAGAAGCAAGAGTGACCAGACTTTTTAAAAGTATATTGGGACAGGTCAGTAGGAATAAAAATCTGAATTCTAATAAAGCTCCAGATAAATTTTATGGCTTCACAATTTAGAGTTCATTCTGTCTTACCATATTTCATTAATGTAAGCCTAAAGTGAGTATATACACATATATATATGATACCCTAAAAACAATTTCTAAGAATTTACTTGTCCTTAAGAGTGCTGTATTTAGTCAAGTTTACATTGCATCTGTCTATGTAACATTGTTTTTCTTTAAAATCCACTAAAAGGTGTTAATTAGAGCAGAGTGATTAGTTCATAATGAACAGTTTAAGCAATTAATGCTACCCCATTTTTTGACCCATGAATTGTCTCTATGCAAAGTGCAGTTTTCTGGAACTTATGATTTAAGAAAAAAAAAGTGAAATTACTTCTTAAGCTCTGCAGTTCCTCATCAACCAGTCAACTGGTCCAAGTGTGAGTTCTGTTGGTTATTCATGATTCAACACGATGTCATATGATGTTATTATTCCTATTCCATCATAGGTCAGAGAGATGCTTTCAGAATCAGTTTTCACAACAGGCACAATCTTTTGGATAAACCAGCTTCAATAATTTTGCAAGCATTCTCAAGCATTAGCTTGAATTTCTTTCACAATTAAGTGAACTTGTTCACTTGGACATCCCTCTGGTAGGAATGGAAAGGTGAGGACTGAGAGATCAAAAGCAGGAACTCTTGAAAATCAGAGTGAGATTTTTTCTGCTGACTTCAACAAAGGCCAATCTGGATCATCGCAACAATGATTTATAAATACTCAGAGCATGTGCACACACTCTGCCTTGCTGTAAAAAGTTGTATCCATACACTTCTGTCTCAGCTGAAACACTAACCAACCCTTTCCAGATGCTTAGTCACAAGGAGGGCTCAGATAGTTTCAAAAGGGTGCTTCACAGCTGAGATTCAGGCAGAGACTGAACTATTTTCTCTTTAATAATCTATTTAATTTCTCTTCAAGGTAATCTCCCTTCTCCCTTTCAGGGAATGCCTGCAGGCTTCTTCCTTCACACCCAAGGAACACAGCTTCAACCTCGAAAATCATCTCATTTTTTCTTTCTCTTATATAATTTCATTTGATAAAATAAAAGAAATGCCTAAGCAGAACAATAGCAGCAACGATACAGTTTGAGCTTCATAAGTACAGCTGAAGTTTGTGTGAAGACATCTTGCCCAGACATTCCAAATCTGCTTGTATGTTTGTATAGAGACACATATGAAAGAGCCGAAGGAAAATCGCATCTTTCATGTAACAAAATAACACAAGAGGTTCTGATGTACCTTTGACTGTGGCCAGTAACTGTCCGTTAACAGCAAGCAAACCAACGAGCTGGGATTTTTAAGCCTGCATGGGCCCTGCAAGGAGGACTCTTTCATTTCCCATACTTTGTCACTCGCCTTAGAGCTGGCTGACATAATGGACTTTTACAACGAGCTCAGAAGCAATTGGCAATTAAGTGGTTTGAAGGGGTGCTTCTGGGCTGCCGTGAAAGGCTTCAGGTGTGAAACGCTTGTTTTCAAGAGCACTAAGCAAAATGTATAGTTGCTTTCAGGGGCCCCCTTGTCCTTCTGAAGGAAGGGGGAGAGATGGGGGAAGCAAGGACACTCAAGAGCAATTTGCTATTCAGTGTCTGAATGCTGTGTGCTTTTTCTCTCCCCCCTCCCCATCCTTGTGTGGCTGGTAAGGAGGGCAGATTGCGATGGCACAAACAGCTTTCGGCACAATGGCAGATCAAGAGAGAGGCAGGGAAAATGAGGCAGGGAGAGAATGGGAGCCTGAATGAAGTAAGGATGGTTTGATTGTTAATTGTGGGTAAATGTGTTGCAAGAGTGAAAAGGGTTCATGGACTACTTTAAAACTATACCCAAGCAATAAGTACAGAGTGTGGGGAAATAAGGAGATGTTCCTGACCCTTTTAAGAGCTATAGTAGTGCATCTGGCCCACTTGAAAAGTAAATTGAGAACTGTTAAAAAGATAGGCAAATACATTTGTGTGCATTATATACTTCCATTTCTAAAGGAAGCCTGACCAGCAAATGCACTAGGATGGCATACACACAATATTCTTTTCTCCAAGGATTACTTCACCCATAGGACAAAAACAAAACAAGCTAAAATGCGAACATGCCCTAATAGACAAATATTTAAAATACAGATTTTTAAAGCTGAATAAAAATATGTTTCTATTCTAGGACAAAATATATTTGTTCTAAGGCTAGCACAAGGGTAAAGAAAACTTCAAACAGAACTAAGGGAACAACATCCTTCATGAAGACTGTTTCATGTCACTTTTCCTTGTATGACCTTTACTTCTAACATATTGATTTTTTCCTAACCCAGCCTTGCTTTGCAGAAAAAAGGGGTATTGAGTCTTTGAGCTGCTTACATATCACTATTGTACACGCATTCTTAAAGGTGAAGGATCCCGTTTCAGAAGATGACTATCTCACTGACAATACGATTAGAATTGTCTGAGGACTTTTCATTTTAAATGCAGTGAGCCACATATATCAGTTTGGTGCAAAGGGAAATAGCTCAGATGGTGCTAAGTTGATGAAGTATTTGTGCAAGAAATGTGCTCAGTTGTGGCCTTTGGTGTTTTGGCAAGGAAGATGAGATGTGAGGGAAACCAGAAACGTGTCTCTTGGACTCCAGGAAGAAACTGTTTTTTGTCTCTCAGAGACCTCTAGGGAGGTCTGCAGACATGCTTTTAGCTTTCTCCCTGTTGCTACTGCAGCAGCCCCAACAGGCCCACATTCTCAACACAAGCCACCTACATCAGACCAACCTGAAGAGCTCGTTTACATCCTCACAAAAGCTTGTGTGCAAAGAAACCATGAAAGCAGAACTACCATCTATTTAAAGTGGTTCTGGATTATCAGCATGCTACCAAAATAGCTCTTACACTACAAAATTAGGCTGCATCTATATTTTCCCTTACATGATGATTCTCTTCTCACTTATATTTCTGTGAACCAGAAGCAACACTAATTCATTCACTGGGTGAGCACTTGTGAAACCAGCACAAAGAGGAGGAAGATCACGCCTCTTGTCAGCCTTTCCTTTACTTGTCGTTAGAGAAATGTCATTTTTGCTTGCAAGAAAACACAGCAAATTCTAACAGCAAAACAGAGAAACCTTCATTCGTGCATGCCAATGTTAAAAATGCTTCTGCATAAACCCTTTAAAGTTTAGTAAAGAAGCTACTGATCAGAGATGTCAGGTGAAATCTTTCCCTTGGTTTCAGCAGAAGTTCAGTGTCTCTCTACATTTTTTTTTCCACTCACAATATCAGGTAATAGTGCTCAAAAAGTGTGCACACAAGCGGCTGCGCTTAGCAACCTACACATGCAAGTGCAAGCTAAGTCACAGCACCTTTGGAACCAGGGCTTTTCAGATGCAAATAAACTTGCATTGGACTGGTTTTACCAGCTGTGGAGTTCAATGCACTCAACCCCCCACCCAGAAGTGAGAATGGCACAGAAAGCTGTAAACCAACTGGTGCTCAGCTGCAAGTGTGTTGTGCTTGAGCAGACTGTTGCATAAACAAAAGAATTTATTCACAGCGTGATGGACATGAATTTATGCATGCAACCTCTGGCTCAGGAAAATGAATCTAGCTTCTTCGGTTGTTATTTAGTGCATCACTATTCAAACCTTAGAAACCTGAAACTTGTACAGGTAATATGGAGAGGTAGATGGAAAAATAAAAATTAATATCCAAGGAGAAAAAAATTACAATAAATCAAAATACTTTGTTTCAGGTAAAGCCTTCTGTCTTTAATGTTCTATTTTGGAAAACAAAAAAATAAGAATAAAGGTGTAATCAAAATTCAAGTAAAGTGTGATGAAAAGCAGGAAAATGAGGGAGAAAGTGTTTTGGTGTATCTCATGATAGATGCAGCTGAACTGATATTTTTGAAAGAGAGTTTTTAGTTACTTGTAAAAATAGGACATTCTCTTTTGGCACAACAGAGTTTTCTCCATGGAAGGCAGAAGTTAATTTACAGAAAAACCTCAAAATACAAGTGTTTCTAAAAGTGCCTGTACAAGAAAATGCAGAGTTGGTACCTGTACAGCACCCACCGGCCACAATCAAATATCCAGCCAATTTGGTGTTAATTATGATGAAAGGGAAAGAATTTAATCCTCCACTAGTGAGCTGCAGCACAAGTAGGCCCTGCTTGCTTACGACTTAACCAGGGGAAGATAACGGGGCATGCAACGAGTCTCACACTCACAGCTTTGTGCTACACTAAGCACATTCTAAATCACACAGAAAAGCATGTGCTGCCTGCAGCTATTTTAATGTAAGGGCCAAATTGAAGCTGTGCTGAGTTTCCCCTCTCAGATTACACTCAAACTCCAGCAGAGTTGTCAGACTTTCTGCTGCTCTTATTCTTCTGATTCTTTCCCACCACAATATGGGCATGCTGTAGCGTCTCTCATCTAAAAATGAAAACATACACATTCTAGCCCACTCCTGTCTCTCCAGTCACTGCTTCCTCTCATTTTCATTGTACAAGCTGTTTATAGCTGCTGTCAGTTCTCCTTCCATTTTGTCCTAAGCTGTTCCTAATCTAATTTTTGCCCGTTACACTCAATTGACACAGTTCTCACCAGAGTCTCTTGTGACCTCTTCTTAGTCAAAGCTCCAACCAGACCCTTCTCATTATGCCAAGGTCCTTTTGACACAGTTTTCCATGATGTTCTTCATTAAAGTTTGCTATTCTTTGACTGTCATGACACTGACCTTTTATGCTCTCTTATCACCTTCTAGCTGATCCTGACACCACTTCACCTTCTGTGAAGGTTTTTCCCTCTCAGTTGGACTCATTTTTCTTTTCTCTTCCTACTCTCATCCCTGGGCCAGTTCAGAAATTCAGTTATCTTCATACTGATGGCTCATACTTCTGCACTTACCCAGATGCAATTCCTGCCCAAGTTAAATGTCTTCTCAGAATCTCCACATAGATATTTAGAAAACAGCTCAAACTGCATAACAAAGAGCAACAAGTGTCCTCCTCAGCTCCCACAGCACTACTTCTTTTTAAGTCACCATGGAAATCACCACTACCCTGCCTACACCTCAGACCTTTACCTTTACAGACAACTTTGCCCTAAGTATTTCTAAAACTTGTAGCCTTAACTGTTCTAGCTAAAACTGTTGTCACCTTGCAATATGATTAAGGAAATATCTTTCTCCTCAGTTTTGACAATTGCAACCTTGTCCTGCTCGTATTTTTTCAGAACATTTCCATAAAGATCACTTTTTCTGGCCCATTGCTTTGACCATGTCACCCCTTTCTTTACATCCCTCTGCTGCCCTTCCTCCATCAAACTGCATCAAACATAAGCTACTTGTCTTCATTTTCAAGGCCCTTCAGAAATTATACCTGTGCTTCCAATCATCTCTTTCTCTTTGTCAGGATTCTGAACCTCATCTCCAAGGAGCCAATAATGCCAGCCTCCATCACACACTTGTTATATTTTTCAAACAAGCACCTTTCCACTGTCACACGTGCTGCCCTTCACTCTTGGGAGAAAACATCTAGAGAGATGTTTTACATTATACATCTTCAAATCCTTCTTAATTTTTTCCTTCCCCACCCCCCCACCCCCTGAAGTCTGTAAAAGCCCTGAGAAGTGTCCAGCTGCTGCTAGGATAAGACCACTGCCAAACATGCTAACTGGTATTAAGCTATTCATTGTAAATCCTTTTTTGTATGCAGGTATCACCTCCCCTGCAACACGTAAGTTGTAAGCTCTTGGGGTATGGATTGTCTTTTTGATCTGTGTTTGCACAGTGTGTAGCACAACAGAGTCTTGACCCCTACCATATTCTATGGAAATAAAAAAAGAGTGGCGAATGGAACGTTATAGAAAGGGTTAATCAGTTTACATCAATTAGTTGGTAACTAGATACCTTTCTGGGACAAATTACAGGCTAATTAGACTGTCTTAATGATGTCATGTTTCCATCTTGCACTTAACAAGTAAAGTGCATTGTAGTGCCCTGCTGAGAGAAGCATGTGGGTGGAGCTTCTGTAAAACTGACTTTTTTCCCCCCCTCTAGTTTTGAAGTTTTCATTATATTTTTTCCTTTTTAAATATTCATCTTAGCAAAACATACATATATATATATATATATATATATATATATATATATGATTTTAAAATAAAAGCAATACTCTTCCAAAGTAGTTTTCTCCTAGTTCTAGTCTGAATTTGCCTTTTAGGCTTATGGATGCCTTCAGAATATGACTACACAACTGTGTTCTGTTTCTTCCAGGGTTTGGAGTTCTGTTTTGTGTATTTTTGAATACTTTTTTTCCCTGCCAAGAGGTTTTTTTCGTATTTGCTCCCACCTGCTTCTACAGTTATTAATCAAAAAAAACTCAGCAGAAGTAAATACAATTAATGACTTGAGGCCAAAGAAGTTATTTCTTCAGGGTGGTAAATGGTTTGATGTACATTGTTTTCTCACTGATGTTATCTAATTAATAATAATAATACAGTCAATAATTAACAATGTATTGAGTCATCATCAACAGTAGTTAGCACTGAAACATTACTCTCCACACTGAAACTTCTCTGCAAGCCAGCTGTTATATAAAAATATGCTGGGAGTTAAGGAAATTGTCTGTGTTGTTCTATCCACAAGCTTTCGTTTCTGTTTGGAAGGTATGTGGCTGTGGTTTGCGGAATACTCTTTGTATTTGGAGCAAAACAGAACTCACAGAACATAAATGTGCAGAGACACACATGCAGATAAAAGCAGATGTATTTAAGGCTGTATTTTACTACTTATCACATCAACTATCTTTTGAACCTTTTTGATCTATAGATCACCACTGAACCATCGCCTCTAGAAACTCTCGGAATGGTTCCCTCTTGCCAAAGATGACAGCCTTAATGGCCAGACAATCAACACAGAGTTAGTAAACTTTCATCCCTTCAAGACTTTTTTTTTTTTTTAAACTCCCCTGTGACCATAATGTTTATAAATTTCCACATGAAGTTTCAGTAATCTGTCTTGTCTTCCTTGCAGATTGCATTTCATCTGCATTGGCTACCTGGAAGGGAATTAATTTATGCACCATAGCTTAGATTTTGTCATGACCTTGTGAGTGGTCTTTTGGAGGTACCAGCCACAAGCTCATAACCTCTCAGATCTTGTTGTGAAAAACAATTGACATTAAACAATGAAAATATTGAATATATGCTGCTAATAATCAATTAGGAATTTTAACTCTTGGTCACACACTCTTCTGCTGCAGGACTTTTAAATGCTTATTAATACTGGCTCTTTTTCTTAGTCTTTCAGTTTGTTTCAATGATAACAGGGATATCTTGTTTGTCTGTATTTCCTTCTCAGAGGATTAGTTTTTTCTGCAGGGGTTGTTCATATTCTGGAAACAGTGCCTGTTGTTGTAAGTTTTCATAGCAATGCTCCAAATACCCAAGGAGGGCACAAGGACACAAACCACACCGCAGAGGACAGGTGCAGCAATAAGTTTTGGTATGGGGACTGACCTGTGTTAACAATCCCTGCTAGCTCCAAAGTCCATGCAAATGCAGAGAAATTCCAGTTGGCTTGATTTCAGGAAAAGTGGCCTAAACTAGGTTAAATATTTAGAGTTTACTTGAGACTGCCATATGCGCATGCCTCATTACCACAGATCAGCTGCTGATGCAGCATTTTCTACAGTTCAGCTGTAAATAACTCCTCCTTATGAGAATTATCTTATCAAATAAAATTATCCTATTGTTTTAGCACTATCTTTCATAAACCCATCTAGTGCACCAGTTTAAAACCTGACACCAAGCAGTTATTTCTGCCTTTCCCATCTGTTGCATACAAGCCCTGTTAGATTTGTGAGAAGAATTTATGCACAGTCTATCTGAAAGTGAAAAGGGTAAGACAAAAAAATATCCATAATCCCCAGCACCCCAGAGACCTCACAATGGTCTTGTTCTGGCTGCATTCAATTGGAACTATCAAAGATTTTTCAGGAAAATTTCGTTTCTTGACATTCCCCAAAGGTTCACTGACATACTCTTTTCTGGTCAGAACAAACTGGGGGTGAGGGGGAGTGTGGGTTTTGCAAGGATTTCTGTGGCTATTTAGCCTCCTTGCTTTTATTTTCTCTCTCAGAGAAAGTCAAATATTGGTACTAATTATTTGAAGTCAAACTGGCAAAATTCAGATGACAACAGGTACAACAGCCAACATTATCACCATACTAAACTTAAACACTTGGGTATTTAAGTGATGAGCTGATACAGGTGATTTTACATCTGTAAATGCTGCAAAATACAGCATTTACAATGAAGTCCTACCCTAGCCACAATTTCCACCATAGCATGTTAAGAATAATATGTTAATGAATATATAGTAAGAAATTCCTTATCCTGACCAAACTACATTTAGGTAGAAATGACATCTGAGGGAAAGCATGGAGCTGAGACACTCCTTCTTTCAAGGCAGACAGCAGGTAGAAGGCAAGACATGAATACAACTGAAACATCTGCTTCTGACTTCTTTTTTTCTTTTCATTAAATCATACTCTCTATAAATGAGACTTAACTCATTCCCAAATGCATTAGATTAAATTCATGACTTGCTGAAGTGTTTTCACTTGACTTGGCAGGTCATATTTCAAACATAAAAGTCTCATCTGTATTCATTAATAAGTTATCTGAATATTTGTATTTGTAAACAAACGTTTCAGTGTATACTTGTACATTTCCTATAGTAACTATGTTAAATGAAAAAGTCTCAATTTATTAAGAGGCCTCAATTGCAAAAATTAATTTAAAACTTGCTCTCATGCTCAAGACCTGAATACCAGCATGAACAGGTAGTTCTATTGAACTGCTTTAAAGAAAAGGTTTAGAGTTTAGTGATATTCTTCAGTACTCCCATATCAGCAATTCAGTGCATAAGCAGAGTATCATTACCTACAGAAGATATTATCAATGGGCTGTATTGAAGAACCAGGAATTCAAAATGCAGGGTAAACCTAAGATAAAGTCTTAGTAATCCAACTTAGTCCTTAAGCAACACCTTTTCTTCTCCATGTAGAACAGGATGCAGTTAAATAGTACTGCTCACATTAAAGGAAAAAAACTAAACAGAAAAAAAAATTCACAACCCACACCAAATTTAGGGCATCAAAATTAATATCTTAATTACTGGTTCAGACCCTGAACAAGGCCTTCTGATTTCAGCTCATTAGCTGTTCTATTTTTGTGGGTGATGCAAAGAGGAAGAGGGCTACTAGTTTCACCAGAACAATGCCACAATACTTACAGAAACTGCAATATAGCCTCAAAAGGGCTACAAAGCTGCCGCTTCGCAGCAGTGTCCCATTCTTAATTAACATTTTTGGAAACACTGCAATTCAGCTGTATGGCCATTCCATCTCAATTGATAGCTGACTGAAAGTGGTTTTCACAGCTGGGCTGCCCATCCAATACCCAGGGAAGCTGCAATATCCCTAATTTTGCAGTGCTGTTTAAAGCTGTAATTAATATTTCTGGAACTACTGCATGGCAGCTCGATGACCAGGCCACCTCACTCGACAGCCAATTGGATCCTGTGTCAGAACTGAGCTCTAAACCTGGTGCACAAACCAGCATGAAGATCTAATGCTGCCACAAGTCAAAGCTTTGTCATCTCCGCAGGTTACTTCCGGAGCATCACTGGTACTTTATAGTTAACAGCAAGCCCTTAAAATTAGACTTTCTTAACAATGCTTTCTCCATGAAGCAAAGATTTATAGAAAATTCTCAGCAGGGCCCATCATCCTTCATTGCAGTTACAAGCCCCCAGCCACGTGTGGGGTTTTGCAATGCTCCCATCGGCTTCAGTGAGACCAGAACCAGTTTGTCAGCAGCGTGGTGTATACCCTTTACACCTCAGCTTTTAGAAACTGAGGTTTTAAAAGCTCCTGTAACTCATAACCAGGACAGTAAGAGCCCACTGCTGTACACAGTTGTCTGTAGACATCTGTACTCAAAGTAAGCATTATTAGGTCATTTAAAAAGAGGCCTCACACAGAAAGATATTAATAACTTCTGACAGAATCTGCATGGGTATTTAAAAAACTAAAAGACATTGTGAGAATTTCACCTCTGGGGTCTTTCTGTTGTATCTTGTTACAGGGTATGGGACATGAGACAGTGGAATTTTAAGCTAGGTGCATATTTTTAGATTTCTGCCAAATAACTAATATTTGTAAAGGACTATTGGGAAAACTAAGAAAAAAACAATATTTTTGGTGATATGACATGAAACATACTGCTGATAAAACCAGAACACACTCCAAATAAAAAGTTTGTGTAAGTGCTAATACATGTCATCTTTCAAAGCTATGCATTAGTGCCTTTTTACTCAAAGCAAATCAGGCAAAAATCATTATTTTCCCTTAGATTTCTGAAGTGCAGAGATCATACACAGCACAAGAGTTAAGTGAAACCTCATAAGAGGCCATAAAATAGAAGTCAGCTGTAACCCAAGTTGTGAATTTCATATTTGATGCTTTTTGTTATTTGTTCAGGGCTTGTTTCCCCTCTGCACAATTTACAAAGTATGTATTTGAGGCCACACAATTATCCACGTGCTTAATGCTTTTCAAGGCAAACTGCGTAAAAGAGGAATTTGTTCTATGCACATTCTGCTTTGTAACAAATATTATCTTGCTTGCTTTGTATCTCTTGTTATATTAATCTTGCTCTCCCGAAATGAGAAAGTGCCTCTGAGTTGGGTGGGGGATTGATTGTTTGTTTGTTTTATTCCTAACCACCAACCGAAACCAAAGGCATTAAAAGTGCCCAATGAGGGGAATGAGAGAAGATCACGAAGTCAGGCCACTAAACAAAACAAAAGTGTGTGTGTATGGGGGGAGGGAGGAGATTAATCTTATTAGGATCGTATATCATGAGGTTGTCAGGTGTGAAAGCAAACGAATGGCCTCTGTTTATCTGAGCTAAACCGTGTGGTTCACCAAAAGACTCACTCCAAGCAGGGTTGTGGTTTTTTTTTTTTACCCTTAATAAATTGGCTAAGTCGGTGCAGAATGTTGATAATGAAGTATGTGCAAGGGAGGTCTGAGCTCTTACCTTCCAATGTTTAGATGCAACCAAGCTTTTTCCTGGCCGCCCTCCCCCCCCCCCCCCCCCCCCCCCCCCCCCCGTTTTTTTATCACAGCTGATTCAGAAAGCCCTTTGGAAAGATGAAGTAGGTAGAAATCAAAATAAATGGATTCTATTAAAACCAGCAATGCATCAACTGCTTGATAAAGTGATTAATAAACAGCTTAGGATGGTGATTGATTAAACTCTTTAATCAAAGTGCTAAACTGACTTAATATGGATAGTTTCAACATGTTCAAAGTATACATTTTCTCAGCTGAGGGTTCAGAGTTGTTTATGTAACTTTTCTGAAGTGTACCCCATAGGTCTAACCTGCAGATAGCTAAGACAGCGGAATGTGTAAGTATTATAAAGAACCATATATATATATAACATTAGTCGCTGAAAGTTTGCAAGCAAATTATTCTGCTCTCACTGGACAGTATTTCTCCCACAGACTTTTAGGTGTGACATTGGTTTATATTATAATAGAACTTATGAGAGAGCACAGTACAAAATAAAAATCAGCTTTTTAATGATTCTGTTGAGCATGATAGGGCTAAAAATGAACGAGTATGGAATGTTAACATAACAGTGGCAGAATAGGATTACTTATGCATTTACTGCAAAAGAGCATTTCTCATTTGCTTCAGTATCTGATGTCATTTTACACATGATCCCTCATCATGTGGATTCATTGGCTCAATGCACTGCTCCAGAATACATAAGAGGATCTGCAGTTCTGACATAGGCACACATGTGCCCAGCCTCACCAGTCCTCATATTTCTTGCCAGTGTAGCACAACAGCTGTCATTCAGAATTATAAAATAAAAAGTTTTGAAGTATGGCCTGAATATATCAAAAAGCTAAAACCAACCTTCAGAGAAAATGCAAAACCAGATGCAGATTACTGAAGTCTGTCTTGCTCTTTATGCCACCACTGGGGGAGGGAGGAACCCTAACTTTCAAGAATGTCTAATAGGTTTGAACACTGAAATCTGGAATGCATTTTTTTTAGAACTGAAATTTAGGAGACCTTCATTCTCCAATTTTTAACTAACTGATGGCTATTAAAAATAAGAAGAAGCTGCATCTTAAATTGGGCATTCCACCTGGGAAAAGCAGAGAAATGCAAGAGTAAGAGCACCCACTGTGCTTACTTCAGCCTGAAGACTTGTCATAGATCTGAAAGTCTGGACTATAATCTAAATGCCTCTAGCTTTATAAAAAGTCATAAACGTTAGTATACTTTTAATGCACCATAACAATTTTTAAGCTCAACCTATCAATCACTGTTACATAGAGCCCTCTTCCTGCACACATGCCAAAGTGTTTCAGGTAGCAGCATAATTATCCTGTTATGAGCATATATAAAACAAACACCCCATATAAGACCTTGCAATAGCAAGGTGTTTCACTTTCAGAATCCCTGGAGGAGGGGGAAATTCTGCAAGAGAAAACTAATAATGTGTAATGGTCTGAGTGAATCTGCACAGGGGTTTTCAATAGTCTCGTCATTGTAAAATATATGGGACAAACAAATCACTTAAATAGCTTGGAAAGTGGCTGTGCAGTGTTTTATAAACAATCAATAAAGCTTTAAAATCAATATCTTGATGAACCACCAGCCAGTGGAGGTTATTAAGCAGAGTGACTTTTCTATAGGAATATACAATGGGAATAGCTATTTGAGAACACATTTAAGACTGCCTAGCTCCACCTCCCTCTTCCGCTGTTGAAGCAAGCCAGATATTTATAGGAAAAGCACCACTGTATGTACACAGTGCCATGTAACAGAGAAAGTTCCTTCGTACTACATTGCCATCTCAGCCCTAAGATATGAAGGCTAAAGCTTTACAAATAATTGTGTCTCTTTATCTTGGAGAAGATGAGACTAAGAGGTGACCTCATCAATGCTTATCATTATGTAAAGAGTGAGTGCCAGGAAGATGGAGCCAGGCTCTGCTCAGTGATGCCTGATGACAGGACAAGGGGCAATGGGTGGAAGCTGAAGCATAAGAAGTTTTCTTTAAACACGAAAAGGAATTTTTCCCATGTGAGGGTGACAGAACACTGGAACAGGCTGCCCTCTCTGGAGATATTCAAAACCTGCCTGAATGCGTTCCTGTGTGATTTGGTATAGGAGATCCTGCACTGGCAGAGGGATGGGACTGGATGAGATTTCGAGGTCCCTTCCAGCCCCTGACATTCTGTGTTTCTGTATGTTCTACAATTATTAGACACTCAGTTTCTCAGATACAGTGCTTTCATCCAGAATGCCAAAGGATGGAAGAGAGGCTGTTGCAACTACAAGCTTATTTATGAAGCAGCAATACATGAATGTTTATTTCATAAATTATAATTTAAAAGATCACTGAAGGAAATGGGGAACTTCCTTATCCAACAACAGAAATTCAGAAGACATTTGCTTATAGATGAAATCAAGTATAAGATGGGATAAGTGACAGACATAGATGCTACAGAAGGCAATTCCAGAATACAAAAGGCTGGAGTTGTCTTGTGTAAAGCCTGTCAGCATCATGCAAAATATGTTAAAAAGGAAAGTACATAGTTTGATAGTTACCACAACCTCTTATCCCAAGCCAACTTTTGGCAGTGGGGGGAGGTTGTTCTCGGATTTAAAAATGCCCTTGGAGTAAATTAAGATGAATTGACCTGATGCATTCAGTTTGTTAGAGCTGGTGAAAACTCTTGGTAATTGATTGGAGCAGAGGAAAAATGGGAAGACAAGAGAGAGAGTTAAGAAGTCAGAAGAATGGCATCACCACTCCTTGGATCCATAATTCACCTCATCACTATCAAAAGCAGTTTTGCAGAAGAGAGGTTAGATAATTGCATGCACAATTCTGGTGTGTCTGAGAATTACATTTGATACTTGTTGCTATTATTTTTTCAACATAAGTGTATATTTTAGATGATATAACAACACAATTAACATTGAACAATTACAGCTACTCAATCTCAATATTCAATAAGGGCATCATAATTTTGAGTTTTCCCTCTACTTACCTATTCTAGAAATCTCTATCTCATTTAAACTTGCATGTACTGTAACACCGATTCTTTTTAATTCTTTGTGTTATGGCAGGTTTTGACGAGTAGGTGATATTCAACAGAGCACATGTAAGACCTAGAGGGCCACGAAGAAAGGAAGATTCTTTCTCTCAGTTCTTTTATTATGCTTATTCCTACCATATCTGTTCACCTCCAATTACTCAGTGTGGAATTTATAGTTACGTGCACCCATATCTGCAAAAACTCCTTTTCACTGGGTAAGGAGAAAGGGTCAGAGATACAGCAGCATAAAGAGATTACAGCCATTCTCAGTCCCAGTGAGATTCCCCAGAACAATTTTTTTCTTGAGCGTAGACTTGGGACCAGCTTTGCAAATGACAGTACTATGAACCCAGGTTAAGTTCTGAATACTGTCAATTATCATAATAATATGAAAACAACTGCTTAACTAGGAGTTGAATGAAACATTTTCAATTTCTGTTATTTTATGCAACTGAATGTTTTGCCACATACAATTTCCAGGACCAATGGATCATAAAGCATTGGTATAGCACAAGAAAGCAGTTGGTCTTGCAATATTTACAGTGCCATTCAAAACAGAAAACACCAGAAAGTTAAGAGTCACCTTTGTCTACAGCCTCCTGTAATACCAAAGTATTTGGATTCATGTAGAACTTTCAAGTGAGATGCCTCTAGTATCAGCTGCAGCACCTTCATATGATCATGACACTTAGTAGGTTCCTAGCTTTTTCCTGCTACAGATGAGGCAAGAGAGCTGAGAGTTTTAGTGTTGGATTCATGTGACCTCAAATACAGACAAGTGATTCCTTAATATGGTGTCCTCTCTTTTTTGTGCTTACAAAAAAACTGGGAGGGACTTTTTAGGATATCAAGTAGTGACAAGACTAGGGGGAATGGAGAAAAGCTGGAGGTGGGAAGATTCAGACTGGACACGAGGAGGAAGTTGTTCAGCACGAGAGTGGTGAGAGCCTGGAATGAGTTGCCCAGAGAGGTAGCTGAGGTTCCATCCCTGGCGGTGTTTAAGGCCAGGCTGGATGAGGCTGTGGGCAGCCTGATCTAGTGTAGGGTGTCCCTGCCCATGTCAGGGGGGTTGGAGCTGGATGATCCTTGTGGTCTCTTTCAACCCTGACAGATTCTATAATAACACTAAGCACTTTCTATGTACAAACTGGCTCTTGGTGTGAGAGCAATAGACATCATATTTCACTCTCCAGCTTAAGCAGAAAACAATTGTTAGCATCTAAACCAAATGCCACAGTAGTCAAAATGAACCCACCCTCTTCACAGACTTTGAATATACTGGAAAGGCTTCATAGGGTCTTTGACTCTCTCACAAGACACTTAACATTCAGCATCTTCAATTCTCTGGTGCACTTAAAACTGCATGTTTGTCAGATTTTAACCAAAGAAATCCATTAAATTTTCCTAGGCGCAATGATAAGGCTTATCCTTATGTTTTTTTAGAGGAGTGGATCTTAGTACAGACAAGCACTTCATCTTCCAACGACAAGGAAAGTATGTGCTTTCTGTCATCTTTAAAGCATCCAGAATATCAAAGTTGAAAAAGAACTTTATCCCAATTCTTTTCCTTTTAAGGACAACTAGCGATTCCAGTACAACCAAACTATGAATTCCCCTTTATAAATGTATTGTATGAAGATGGGGAGACCCTATTTTTTATAAAGGAAACAATATTTCTGCATGTATATGTTCAGGGCTAACAAGCAACACCATCTGCAAGGCTGGAATATTTTCACACTCCTTTCTATTATACAAAACAATAAACCCTCTCCAGCTGATTTTACTCATTGTAGAACACAAATTGCCTATAAAAGACCTCAGGGTATGAGAAGACACTTATCAAACAGATATTACACAGGCTTTCATACCAACTATGCTATCAACTACACAATTTTAAATATATTAAAGATAAAAAAGTATCAACAAACCTGCTTTTTATGGTTATAATAATCACAATCTGAAGCATCTTTGTAAAGCCAAT
Organism: Pogoniulus pusillus; assembly: GCF_015220805.1. NCBI lineage: Eukaryota > Metazoa > Chordata > Aves > Piciformes > Lybiidae > Pogoniulus > Pogoniulus pusillus. The sequence goes on from NC_087280.1 coordinate 19,563,207, forward strand.
GCTCAGGATACTGATCTGTCTCACTTTAGGTCTGAGATAGCATCTGCTTCATGCTAGGTGCAGAAGTAAATTTTCATTAAAAGAGCTGAAAAGGAAATTAACTAATTTTTAAGGTGTAAAAAGGGAATACTTTCACCTGGATGTAACAGATGCTATAAAAGAACATCAAAAAGCTGCAATTTTTGCATACGTTCAATGTGTAAAAGTAAGCATACTACTAAAGGAACTGTGTTAACATTTTGACGCAGAGTCCCACATCCAAAAGTCACATTCATTGCTAATAAAGAAGTGGTTATTTGGCACTCCTGAAGTAACTGGTTTCCATGAAGGAACTCCCTTTGACTGCAAGATCTTCTCTACACAAGTAATTCTGTACATCAGACCCTCTTTTAAAAATGAGATCTTCAGGAAGCAACAGACTTAGAACAAACCAGATCAGCGTCATCAATCCATACTGCCCAGGAACAATCAGCCATTAATTTCAGCAGTAGAGGTTAGTTTTATTTCAATCACTTTCTTTTTAAAGCATGACAGTTAAGTGTCACAGAAAAGACTAACCATGGAGTTCTCCACAACCTGAAATTCAACTTCCTTGTTCTTACAGGGAAGCAATTAAGATCCAATCATTTTCAATGCATCATAAATAATCTTCACACTTGCTGTTAAGTTAATTAATATAATCAGTAATGCCAAACGCATCAGAATGAAACTTATTTTGCAAACATGCAAAATGTTCTGCCTCATTGCCTCTCTATCAAAATTAAATGTCATTTTTCCTAACAAGTTTCACAAAGTTTTAATTTCAATCCCTTTTGATCACAAATCCCACTAAAAAAAAAAAAGAAGAGATAAAACTAGTCCAAAGTATAGTTACATTGTGTTTTTTCTAACAGAGTCCAAGTGTCATGGGAACACTACTTGAGCACTTAAAGCCTGATTCTTCAAAAAAGTTCTGGGGTCAAGTTACTTATGTCCTTAAGTGTTTCATAGCAAAGTATTGGGTATTATTCATTGACCTTTGCTGAATTGCCAGAAATTGCTTTTATGTGAAATGGAAGTAGATGGCTAAATTGTTCATTACTATCAATGCAAGCAAAAAAAAAAAAAAAAAAAAAATCATCATCTATAACAATTACAGGCAGAAAAAAAACCCTGTAACATGCAAGAAGTGAAATCTCACTTTTGGAATCGAAAATTCACAGCTATTTTGCTTACCATAGACTTTTACTTGGCTTTCTGTGCACAGAGTGAGAGCTCAGCTCACACATTCATATGATAATTGCTCAAAACCAAAAGATACAGAGAATAATCATAGGGTTTATTTTGTGGTCTTCTGCACCCTGGGAAATCCAAGAGTAGAGAGGTTCACAGGCTGAGAGGCACCACCGGGATGCTGTCAACTAAACAGGGGAACAGTGAATCTATCTGTGCCTGACCTATTAACCACATTTTGAGGTCTAGTCCAGCCTCTTTCAGGCATGCCACAAACAAATCCTTCCACCTGGAAGCTGTCTACAAAGTTTCATGCCTAGCAGCAGAGAGTTGAGTTCTTACAAATGCTACATTACTCGCTGTCTGATTTCCTGTATTGCATCAATATCTAACACACACACAAACATTCATTAGATGATAGTGAGGATTCTGCCAAAGCAATAAAATAAACATCATCAGGATGCTTATTATTTTGTTTCCAATCCTAGGGCCAAAACAGCTCCCAAAATCTGGCAACTTTATGCACTGTAACAAGTAGTCTTGTAGGAAACTTCCACAGGGAGACTTTCATTTTCCTTATGCATTCCTAGGAAACCAAGGATAATGAAGACAGTAACAAAGTTGCAAGGGCGCTCCTCCACAGGATAACAGCTTGCGGGTTTCGAGTAGTTCCTGTCTACATACTGTGTTTGTTTGTTCAAGACTTTAAAATACTCAGGAAAATTCTTATAAAGAGCACATGGAGCACACAAATTCTCCTTTCTGTTTAATAGCTGTGTACATACCACAGGTTTTAACAAATTACTCTAATTGCAAACCTTCAAGTAAAATTGCTAGCCAATAGACCACGTCAGTTATTCCTCACATCATCCATAGCAAGTATTGCACAATAAGTAGTTCACAGGTGAGTTGAGGCCTTTGCTGTTAAGACGCAGGTCTTTGTGACAACAAAACAAAACATCCATCCTTCAACATAAAGTAAGTTTTCTTTCAGAATTCTCAATCCTGCTCACCATCACCTAGTGCATCTACTATAAAACCAACAACAACTTGTCTGGTGGCCTTCAGGAATTCAAGTTTCTTCTGCATTTCAAGAGAGGAAAAAAATGCTCCTTATACAGTATTTTAAAATATATTAATTTACTCTTGCTCACAAATAAAAATCCGGGGTGAAACAACCAAAAATAGCCCCAAGTGATTTTAATAGTTCTAAAGCTCTACATCACAAATTTGTTCGCTATCAATGGATTCTGAATCTTTCTACAAGGCTTTAAAATACAATTAAAAAAAAAATAATGCTCATAGCCATTTCTATGAACTCCATTCACACAAGTGTTCAGAAACCAGGCCCAAAGGGAAATGAGCAGATCTAATCAAAACCTCAACTGCTTCTAATTTACAGACAAGTTCTTCCCCTATTCAGGTAAGGCCCATCTTCATCAACCTCTCCAGAATGATAGGAAAGAGATTCATCCAGATTTGAGCTCACAAGAACAAAGCCAAGTCAATGCTGAAGCTGTTGGGCCTGAATTATTTTTCTTCATTGAACACCACATAACCCAGGTTATCTAAGCAAAATCCATCCAATGAAAGTTAACCCAAATCCTAATTCTTCCTGGAAATAAATCATGCTTTAAAATTAGTATTGCTTGCCCATTAGCTGCAAATCCTGCAGAATGTGATCTTAATAGCAAGTTAACTCAAACAGCAGGCAGCACATCATGTTGCTAATACATCAGAGCTGCTTCCAGCAGCCTTTTTCTTATTGGGTGGGGGTCTGCATTCTTTTGTTGGGTTCCCTCCTGCCCTCTCAAAGTCACTTTCACATTAGAAACAATTTACCTCTAGCCAGGTTTTAAATCAGTGGTTCCCTGTCAGTGAGCATTTGCTTTTAAGTAATGATTCTATTTTAAATACATACAAGTCAATAAAAAGTAGGATAAAGGATGTGAACTGAAGCTGAAGTTTTGAAGAGCAAACACAAACTACAGAACATATCTTCAGAGTGTGCCAGCACTCCATGCACCTTTGCCACAACCTTTTATTTTTAATACAAAAAAATAGTACTGAACTCACCCATTGTTCCAGAATCCAATTCAAAGTCCTCCAGTAATACCTTTCCTCCAGGAAGACCTGACTTGCACTTCTGTAGCTAACTACAGTGCAGAGTTTATAATGCTGTTCTACCTCTCCTTGCAGGAAGGAAATGTACTGCAAGTAATGCTGGGATGAGCACAGGTTTAAGTTGATGGAACTGAATATTGTCAACACCTGCTGAAGCTTGGAGCGAAGAGAGACAAGGTGGAGAGCAAGTGCACTCAGTGCTTAGTCTCTACCACTTTATTTTGAGGTGCATCTCTATTGTCCAGAACATGGGGAACGGACAGCCTTCTAGGATAAGCATGGCTGGAGTAACAAGAAGAAAGGGCTAGCAGAAAATTAGTTCAGGGAAACTGCATCAAATGGCACACATTATCTTTTCTAATTAAAAAAAAAAAAAAAAAAAAAGCTAATCTCCTGACACAAGCACAGATCCATCAGGAAAGGTGACCAGGCATTACTTCTGTTGAGACTGTGATAGAACCAGCATGAAGCCCATTGGCTGTCTCAAGGAAAGGTAGATGTTTTGGACCTTCTCAGAGAAGTTACTCTGTTGTAACACTGGATTTATTTTTTTGTCATGGAATTAATTCACCTCAAAAAGGATAAAACCTGCTCAATCAACCACATAGACCTGAGAAGAGGCTCCTGAATCGTAGCACCAGTAAATACAGGCTCTCATACTTCTTCAGCAAGTGTGAAAAAGTTAACACCACCTAAATTCCAAATACACAGAGGCCAAGAATGTTCGCTGACTTCTTGCAGGAGCAGAATCTGGCCCAGATACATGAAACACTTTAAAAGAAGCCTTGACTTGCAAGAAGGATCAGTCGAGACAAAAGTATTTGAGTCAGGGCATTGCTAGACAGTCTTGCTGGTTGTCAGATCTGCAGTGTAATGACATGTCAATTTGATTCCTTTTGTGAGTGAGCTCAGAGCCTGTCTTTGGGCCTGAATTCTTCTGTACTTTGGTTTTTCTTTTGTTCCAGTGGCACTTCTCCCAACATCACTTGACAATGAGTGATGCTCCACAACCCTGATCTTTCACACCCTGTTGGTGACCTGTAACTTTTCATGCATAACCTTTGACCTAGGTCCTGACAGTTTGATTTATTGTCCAGTGTTATGATTTATGAGTATCTTCTCAGAATAATTAACGGACAACAGGTGGCAGCATAATAATTTTGATTACCCAGCGGTTCATGAAACCCCTACAAAGGTGACTTCATTTACTGAATAAGAAAGGACAACAATTAAAAATTACACAAAGCAATCCTTTTATGCCTTTTTTGTTGTCCCCTTTGTCTGTCAAACAGAAGACTTTATCTAGGCTCATTGCCTCGCTTCTCAAATAGCCAGAACTCAAATTCTGCGCGGAAGACAATGCTTCCTGAATCATGGTGCTGGTAGAACTATTTTGCTGTTAAAAACCATGTCAAATCCATGTGGTCAGTTCCTATAAAAATCAATGAGTTACTGCAAAGTTTGCTTGCAAAGCTGTATAATGTGGGCCAAAGTTTATTACAAAGCATAGGTTCTTGTTAACTTACACTTTTGCAGAACCCATCTGCAAGTATTGTATCTTGAATTTTACTCAGCTGAAGTTAGGTCCCCAGTCAAACTGGTTTTCCACAATTTGCCTCTTACACAAACTTCTAAACCTTTCTCCCTCATTTCTAGTGATCATAGAGTGACAGAAAAATTTCACCCTTAAGTGTCTCCATAGCTTAAACTTAGGTTAAAGGGCAAGTGCTCACTAACCTGGCTTCAGGTCCCATACTCAGATTAAACTCAATTAGCTAAATCTGCAGCACCTTCCAAATCCCTAAATTCACCTTTTCATCACAACTTCTCCTCTAGTCATTTGGGCAAAATACAGGAGCAGCAGTTTGAATAAAAATGTGTTTTCCAGACTCTTCAGACTAATAGTAATGATGATGCATGCATACAATAGGTCCCCAAAAGGTATAGAGTGGCACAGAGTTGTCTGTTTCTCCAAAATAGTCTTAAGGCAATCTGTATTTAGAACATGTTCAAGTTTCTGTACATTCTATCTAATGCATAAAGTCACAAATTTTTCTCCCAGAAACTTCACACTACTATGATGTACTCATTCTCATCACCACTCTATTTGCTGCCCTCCCCCTTATTTCAGTTGATCAGAATTCCTTAGCATTTTTGATAGACATATGTTGATATGGAAGAGGACATAATGATACCATCCATATGGACAGTAGAATCCACAGCCAGATTTTCAGAGCTAATCAATAAAATGTTCAGTGAAGTCAGTTGGAGTTGCAAGTGTTTAGAACTTCCAAAAACTGAACTGATGATGAATAAAGAATGAGCTGCTAGTGTGGTTGCTCACAGGATATGTATTACATTGCAGAACAAAGGCACATCTTGACATGACACATGCAGTTATTCTTAGATATCCTTTTCAATATTGATTAAAATAAGTGGGATAGTGTCTGGTTCCTTAATCTTTATTAAAAGATGAAGAGTCTAACATCTAGTGGAATTCAGTATTTTAGTGCCAACAGACCACTGCCAGCACGCACCAGCTTGGGCACTGGAACAGAGCACTTCCTTCTTATCCCCCCTAAAAATAAACTAAACATGTTCTAGTGAATTTCAACAGCAAAAAATTGTTTGTCACAATTTGTCTGCATGCCGAAGACAGCATATGCAAGATGAATTTTTGTATTCTCACAATGACAATATTATAGGCTTATCATTTTTAATTGACTTTATGACTTATAAAAATATTCCTACAGTCCTGCTTTACATTAGCTTTGTAATACTTTAACACACAGCTATGCAAATTCATTTTGCTGACATCCAAGTTTTAAAAATATCTGATGGAGAGCCTGGCTAATAAATAAAGCCATGTTCCCCAAATATGAAAGCACTCAAGCTTTTTTTTTCCCCTTAGTGGAAAAATAAATAAATTATTGTTTTCTAAATCCAATGTGGCTTATTCCACTGCCTTCTTTGAAAGCTCAAAGACAACCCTACAACCAAATGCTGTTAACGATGAAGGCAATTTTGTCCTTAGTAGTTTTATCAAACCTTTAATACCACATTAGCTGCTTAATATACAGTGAAAGTAGCAACAGAAAAGCAGCAGCACCCAACTGCAGTCTCAGTAGAGATGAGGGGGAAAAATGCAACAAATCATTAATGCAGCTGCTTTGAAATAGTCCCAAGCTTCCCACAAACAGAATAACAGTCACAAAAAAATTAAGAATGTGTGTTACAGTTTGGTCTAATTAATGTTTTAAATTGGGCACCGTGGTGATGTGTCTGGCATATCACATGACACCATTTCTCTCTCGGGTTGGGTGTTGCAAAGGTATTCATGATGCAAGCTTTACATGCAAATCTTAAAGGGATAACTGCGAATATACACGAACACCACTGGTTTCCCCACTGAAACTTGGTTATGTAAATGCTGACACACATTTAACCACAATTCATTTCACCATAAAAAGGTTTGAATGTTTTCTAAGTGGTTCCAGCTTTTATTCCAGCTCAGCTCTCAAGTAAAATTAATACAATTTAAAGAAAATAAAAGTTCCTACAAAGAAGTTTCACCTGATTTACACAGATAAACTAAGGCACAAAGATTCTGTACGTGCTAGGTCATTGGCTCTAGCTTTTCTGGTTTGATTCTCACACGGGAAGTGGCAAGCTCTAAAATGGTATATGCGCTCAAATCATGATGTGATTTTAGTACTTTGTTTCCCATCAATTTTTAAATTAATTATCTGGAAGCAAGCAGCGGTTCATTTTTGGTCATAGACTTTTTGATTAGAAGCTGTGACCCTTTATGCCTTTTTGGCATGCTCTATACAACACCAATGACATGCAGCATGACCTCTGACACCTGATTCAACAAAAAGTAACTCCCGGACAGATCTTTCATATTCAGCAATCTCTTTGTTACACCAGGACACTTACCCAATTTCATCGCTTAAAATCCACTACGTCTCCCCATTTTCTCCTCTACCCCCTCCTGCTCAGAAACTTATTTGGTAGCAACATTTCTATCCTTCCATTTGTGTCTCTCCTTCTGTTTTTACAAACTTTACACTATACCATCGTCCCATATGTTTGTGCTGCACACAAGGAGGTTTCTTTAGAAAGCGCTGATGCTAATTATAAATTTAATTTGCATTTTAATTAGAATGGTAGCAAATTAAAAGCGTGGCAGCTGGAGAATTTTGAACGCTTTGCAGAGATTTGGTGTCAGTATCTCCCTGCTTCTGACTTCGCTCTCTTTTCATTTTTCCCCTCACTATCTTTCATTCACACAAACATATTGGCAATTTTTCTCCTCTCTTGTTTCTTTTTTTGCCTATTTTTTTTATTTCTCCATTTTCCCCCCAAGGATCAAGTTATAAATTATTTCTTTTTTGTACTGATAAACAGTATACTCTTGTCTTGTGCCAGTACACCATGTACTGTAGTGATAGTGCAGCTTTTAAGTGAGCTTTTGTGAGGCTCTGTCAGTGCTGCCCTATTTTGCTATTTATATCTGCAGTTTATTTACAGGTAGGAATCTATTCTATACCCCCCCCACCCCTTGACTAATTTCAAATTCCAGCCCATAGCAGCAAACTCGAGCCCAGTCCTAGACATTTCATTTTTTTAACATGCTACAAATTTGCAGTAAGTCTGTAGAACCTTAACAAAAGCCATTCAGAATGCATTGGGGACTGCTCAACTTTATTCTTTGCTTAGCAAATGCAGCATTCAATGTGCTTTTGGACAAAAGGCTGAAGTAATCTGTCAGTCTCTCGGTCCATATAATGGCATATATTCTGCCCCTGGTGTCTCCCAGTGCTGTCTTTCATTTGCTACGTGAGCATGTCTGGTTTTAGTACTCACGTGAGCACATTTAGTCAGTTCTGTCATTTTCCCTATGTTGCATCTCCATGGTCATTTTCATTCCTTCTGTTCGCTTCCCCCACGGTGTCCTTGCTCAATAATTTTCATTAATTGATTGACAGCTCTGATAGACCCAACTAACCTCTATCTCACTCTCATGTCGGTTTTTAAATAAGTACTTGTACGTCCAATGACCTTGTCGCCTCATCAGATATCAGAAAATGAGCATGCAGATATGGAGGATGCTGATTAGCAAAATAAGGAAGATCTCACTTCTGGCGTAAGTCCATAATAAGCTCTGACAACTAACTTTAGAGTCAGCCATTTAAAATAAAAGGGATCTACAAATGTGGAATAAATAGACCTTAACCACATTCCAAAGTGCTCACTAGAGTAAAAGGAAGGTTTAGAACATCAATAACTTAACAGCCCTTCTAGAAAGCTGGACAAGAAGCTGTATTTACAACATGGGAAATATGTGTTGGAAATACTCAGACTTCTTTAGCTGTTTATAATTCTCTTTTTAATTACTCACACAGCATTGTTTAGCTTCCAAAATCCACCCATGGAGATGGAAGTGAATGTATAAAATGAAATTATGTTTCATTTTGTTTAGCATACAGCTAAATTGTTTACAATATTCCAGTGATTAATTGAGCCTCAAAATATTCAGGGGTGGTTTGTTTGTTTGCTTTGTTTTGGCTTGGTTTGTTTTTTATACACATGCTAGATCAATGTGGACTGTGTATGTTGGGTATTAGAAATTGTCTCTGTAGAAAAGACCAAGCTTTAAACAAACAAACCCACAAAAAATTACTTTGTTTTATCTTAGAGATGGGAAGTTGAGGAATATTGATGCACACAGAAGATCTCTTGAGGATCAGAAATGAAGCCAGTTCATTATATATCCTTTTTTCTACAGTTCCACTCTCTTTATCCATTTTGGATCACGGCAGCATTGTAAATTTTCAGAGTTTTAATATAATATTGCTTCATTTTTAATATAACAGTGCTTTATTTAGTGGTACTTCAGAGTTTTGAAACAACGCAGTGATGTCAAATAACATTCTCTGTCAATGTGCTTCAATGAGCTAGAGGCACACAACAATTTAGCAAATTATAAAGCCTAAACAAAGTTTGGAGAAGCTTTTTGAGTTGCTAATCAGTTAAAACTAGAAGACATGAATCGAAGTTTTGTCTCTACATTTTCCTATTTAGTAATCACTGATCTTAGATTAAATTCATCTGATTCTTGTTGCTGCAAAAGCTATTGAACACCAAAATCATGGACTTTATTATAGCAGTCACAATGCTATAAGGCACAAATGTATCTTGTTCAATGCTATATTCTGTGCCAACTAACACAACAACCACAGTATGGTATTGAAGAGCTGGAACACTGACTCCATGATTTTATAGAAGTATTTACTCTGAAGCATGTGGGAAAACTAGTCCTTGAGAATTTGAGCTTTTATTTGTAACTACAGAAGCTGGCTCCCACCTGACTGAAGAGCAAGACAGGAAGATAGGTAAATGAGTCAGGAAGTTGTCTGAGTAGACCTAGCTGGAGATCAAGAACGAAGAACAATGAAGACAATAGTGTAGACATGATCTAATATTTGTACTCCAGTATTTTATGGAATAATATTTAATGGCTTACTAAAATTACCAACCTTTTGGTATGGCAATCTACCTTGATTTTCAGAAAGGTCTCTACTTCTGCACATCACTCGCAAGAACATTTAGAGCAAAAAGTGATCAATTAACAAACAAACAAACAAAAATCACAAGACAAATAAAAAAACAGTAAAAAAAATTAAAAATACTGAATATTTTCTATAACTTTCAAGGGTTTAAAATGTAGCAAAACCTTGCAGTGAAAGACAGGTGCAATTTTTTTAAAAAAACTCGTCCTTCCAATTTGCAAGGATTCAAATATCAGTTCCAGGGGAGTTAGAAGGAGAAACCTATTTCTGAACATTCCCTTACATGAAGATTTTTTTCTGGAGGAAGCATTTCCATTAATTTCAAAGTCTTCTGTGCTACCAATAAAAAATCATTGACCTCAATGAAAGTAATCACACAGGTGCAGACTATTTATATAAATAAAGCTTTGCAGAATCTAAATCGACTAAATTGTCAAGATCTAAATTCTGCAAGTGGTAAGTAAAATTATGCAAAATGTTGATATTTGGTTACCCTAATTAACCTTGTGTTTTAATTATACTATTGCACATTAGAATTCTAATTCCTTTTCCACTGTTACATGCTCTAGAATCCCTTTCTCCTCTGGAAGATAAACAAACAAATCAAATCAAGTTCAGTTGCTGGATAAGCTCTGGTCAACTGAATTTCTTTTAATAACTTTTTATTATGAAATTGTCTGTGGAGTACAGAGCATTCCCCAAATTACAACTCTTCTACCTTAGCACTTTGGAAAGGCTTGGATTTTATTTCATGTAAGTTTTTGCAGCTGTACAAAATACTTTCATTAACCCAAGAATGGATTATTTGGAGTGCTAATTAATTGATTCTTCAAAATGCCAATTGACACACTCCTAGGGAAAACCTGATCTAAGCAACTATGTTAATCAAGCTATTGTACTTAGGGTTCTGTCTGAATATCAGACCATCTGAAATGAGGAGAACTTTGCCATTACTATCCTGGACCTCTTGTGGGCAGCTAATTAATATGAGTAGACTGTGACAGTTGCACTTGTACATTCACTGTACTGCCTGACAATAACTCTATAAAATTACATTTCAGCTAAAGAATGGAAACAGTGTTAAATACCATTATTTGCCTTCCTTTGATGTCTGAGAGTCATTATGAAAGCAATTACAGCAGTTTCTCTGTCTGTATGTCTACAGGGTATTTATCTGTATCTGTCTGAGTCCTTTGCCAGGTGGAGAATATACGGCATATTAAAGACAAGGGAATTCAGCCTCAATTATCAGACTATGAACAGAAGAAGAAACAAAATCAGAGTTTTGCAGATGATCCTGACAGAAAACAGTAATTTAATATTAAAAGCAGACAATCTGGGGAAAACTTGCCCAGTGTAGAGTCTTTTTATTTTAATATTATTGAATTCCCCTCTTCTTCCATTGTTCTATTTTGTTTTCTATTCTTTTAGCTTCCATGTTTTCTAATACTTCTGCTCACTTTAAGCTTATGCTAGTTTTGAGAGCCTCATGAGCAAGGGACTTTCTTGTAAACCCTACTTTTTATTTCTTAATTACATGCAGACATTTTGCCATCTATGAACTTCCCAGAGGAAACAACAGATTTTGAGTGGAGTAAGACCATATGAGGCAGATTTAGAAGTTCTGTAGTACCTACAGGAGACTATGTATTTTATTCTGCCTGTACCTAATTACTATTTTACTGATGCAGTAGCAGTAAGACTAGGTCTGCAGGCTGGCAGACAGGTGAAATCCTCGCTTTACACACAAAACAACCAAAGTCAAATTTATTTCTTGGATTCTCTCAGCTCTTTTACACAGAAGACTACTAGGCAAGTAAAGTCAGTCCTCCAATTGCTTTTCCATGCCACTGAGTTTAGAACTGATAAAATAACACTCTGCTAAAACCCTATGAAAAAAAACCACTATTTTTTAAACTAAACATACACAGAAGGCATGAGTACCTTGCTTTTTCAGATGAAAAAATGCATTAGTTCTAATCCTCTATTTTCTTTTACACTGAAGGTGTCCATTTACAAACAGCTTCATGGCTCCTTCATAAGTTGCAAAAAAGAAAAGGATGGGTATTTCACCATCTTGTCAGTTTAATTCTATATAAAAACCCCAGTTCTGTAACAGGGAAGCTCATCACAATCTTGAAACATCCATTCCATCAAGAATTCAGACTTTTATCATTATAGGCGAACTCTTGTGATGAGACTTGGTCTGCATCTGAGAACATTATAGAATGCTATAATTGGAACACGTGAAAGATATACTTTGGTATCTCCAAACAGATTCCCCAGTTGTACCAAACACACACAGAAAAGTAATGTGGACCTGGATGAAAGCTAGTTTGCCCTGCTATTTCAGGGCTGACAGGATGCTAATTTATCTTAGTTGCCTGCTATCCATCATCATTTGACAGGCTGGTGAATGTATCTATAAAAGCCAAAGATTCTGTTCTTTTAGTAACCTAAGATTTCTGATGCTTTATGATGCCTTTTGTTTTAACTAGAAAGGCAAGAACAATAAAATGCCATGCTGTTCATTGTTTATGATGGCTATTCTGAAGCCTGGCTAATATTCCTGGCCCTTAGCATGTTATTAAAAATGGTTCTTGGTATCACCCCCAGATTTTCTAAAAAAACCCAAACAAAACCAGAAATGTAGAGAAAAGGTATAGTAGTGTCAGACTGTGCAAGTCACCATCTGATGAAGTCTGACCTAGTCTTAAAGATATATATGATATAACTGCTATGTCATTAACATAGTCCTTGATTTCAGGAAAAGAGGGTATAAAGAGGGGATATAACATGGAATCATAGAATCAACCAGGTTGGAAGAAACTTCTAAGCTCATCCAGTCCAACCTAGCACCCAGCCCTAACCAATCAACCAGACCACGGCACTAAGTGCCCCATCCAGTCTTTTCTTGAACACCTCCAGGGACCGCGATTCCACCACTTCCGTCGGCAGCCCATTCCAATGCAAATCACTCTCTCTGTGAAGAACTTCCTCCTAACATCCAGCCTAGACCTCCCCCAGCACTCTCTCTGTGAATTGATAAAATTGATTTTAAAAAGCCATCACTTTATTTTCACATAATCCCATGAAGATATTGGACAAAAGAAGAGTGAGGGATTGGTTTGCCATAGGTGTGTTAACAAACTGTAGTCCCTCCTCCTACTTTGTTCTACTGCATTAGTGTTGTCCTTCTCAAGTGCCCAATACAACACTTACACATGCAAAACAGAACTGTGCTTCATTTACTTTAAGGCTAATATTTTGAAGGCCACGGAGATGATACAGCAAGATATCATCAACAAGACATCCAAATAATCCATAATATGCCAATTACTTGTGCTAGAGCTTTAAATACATTTGGAGTATTAGATATCATGTGCATCTTCTTCAAAATCCCTACAATATTTTCCAGTTGCACAATCTTTTTGTTTAACTCTTAAAGAAAGCAGTTACAGCCTGTCTTTATACCCTTCTCAGACATGCTCCTAGCAATCTCATGTTACAGTACTGTTTTTATCCTATTAGGACATATTCTGGTATTGGCCATTGGAAATGGTACTGTTTAAGTCTTGCAGAATTAGAATTTCACAAGACCTGTGTTTGTGTATCCACACACATATATAAGCTATCGTAATTTCATTGTAAAAGATTAATGAATATCTCATTAAGACAGGAAGACCTTAATACCTTCTGAGCAGAGATAGTGTGGCAAAGAAGGAGGAAAGAATTTAATATTATATTAAACATTTTGCAGTATAAATACAGTTTTGATTAATTAAATCTGTATAGCCTATTACCTTACCCTGAGGAAACTGTGATATTCAACAATACTTCTTTTTAATAAGAAAAAAACCCAAACAACTTGCTTTTGATATTTAACCAAAGAGAAAAGACATTGAGAAATATATTTTATGAACTTCTATAAACAAAGAAATTTAATTCTTTCCTTTAATTAAAAAGAAACAATGCAGCTTGCAAGAAACACACTTGTTTTCTTCAAAAAGGAAGATTAATACAGGTTAAAAAGCCTTTCTAGCTTTACAAAATTAATACTGTGTTTAATTATATGAGATTAAAATTTCATTATACGTTATACTTTAATTGGTATAGAAGGGGCCAGAGGTTAAAACCTTTGGACGAGTTACCTTTTGTGCTATTCCAATATCTACTAACATAGCAATTTTAAATTATAAACCCTGACAATATTTAACAAGTTTCTTACATGCTTTAATTTTACCTTAGTAATCTTTTATGTGGAGCAGTAGTGCTCCTGAGGTCATAATCCTCTATGAAGAAACAAGCAGAGGCAGAAATTATTACAAACCCAAAGTGGCTGGACATTATTAGATTATGGTGAAGGTGCTACAGCTATCAAATATAGGTTTAGATGTGGCTGCTGTACAACGGTTACATGCTGTGATGACCAAACTACATGTGTGGGGCAATGTTTTGCCTTCTAAACAAGCAGAGCAAGTGATACCTTCAAGAACACCAGGAACTCATTCTCAGGAAAAGATAACAGAAACCCTGACAGCCTTCTAAAAAAGTTTATAGTATAGCCCTAAGCTGTTCAAACCACTGATGCTATGTCCTACAAGAGGACTCCAAGGGGTTTAGGCATACAGAGCCTATTGATTTCTAACGGAATTAGGAATCATAGAATTAACCAGGTTGGAAGAGACCTCCAAATCAGTCAGTCCAACCTAGCACCCAGCCCTAGCCAGTCATCTAGACCATGGCACTAAGTGCCTCAGCCATTCTTTCCTTGAACACCTCCAAGGACAGCAACTCCACCACCTCCCTGGGCAACGCATTCCAATGCCAATCACTCTCTCTGCCAACAATTTCCTCCTAACATCCAGCCTAGACCTGCCTTGGCACAACTTGAGACTGTGTCCCCTTGTTCTGTTGCTGGTTGACTGGGAGAAGAGACCAACCCCAATCTGGCTACAACGTCCCTTCAGGTAGTTGTAGACAGCCATGAGGTCAGCCCTGAGCCTTCTCTTTTCCCTACTCCAGATGTGTTGGGAAAACTCAACACTACTTAGAACAATGTTCCTCAAATAAGCAGGAAGAAGTAATTGTTTCAAGGGCAGACACACCTCCATCTAAGAAAAGAAGCCATTTTATTTATGAGTAACAAGCAAGCTAATGCCATTCTCACCCTACTTCCCCGTATAGTGAACCTCTCATGAACATGGTTAATAAATCCAGGTGGGTCTGGAGATGTGGGGTTTGGTCTAAAAATGCTGATGTGATTCTTAAAGTGATAAAACATATGACTTATTCATGCTGAAACTGTGCATTTGAACAACCCTCATTCCTGACCAACTTGAGGGAAAAAACAAAATAACAATAAACAAAAGAGGAAAAAAAAAAGATAAAAAAAAACAAAACCCCCCCTCTGCAACAACAGAAAAAACAGAAAAATAAATCTAGGAAGTATGAATCTGAGAAATTATCTGTCTCACTAACTTCTCTTGTCCAAGCAAGAAAAAAGACAGAAAATCATCTTTTAGGGAATCAGTATTAACTTCTCCCACTATGATGACCGAAGAGGCTACCTATTACTATTGAATTTAGTGATTATTGACCACTGTCTAGTATTGACAGAGTCAGTGTATATATGGATTACCTGCCATATAAATGCCAGCCATGTGAATTTAAGGTTTGACCAATGAGAAAATTAAAACATTAAATGCCTCCTGAAAATTAAAAACAACTGCTGATTTGTACAGCAAATCGAGGGAGTGCAGCATCAACATCATGCAAACCACATATGCAAATAACACTGCGGTGCTTAGTGCTACCCTAAACTGACCTGTAGAAAAGGGGTGTTTGCTCATGTTGTTGAACTGAGGTGAGAACAGAGTTCTAATTACCTGTTTTTTTCCTGCAGTAGTTTGCAGTTGAATCTCATTATTGGCCAACTGTTTAATCAACTCTAAAAAATACAGTATAATTAGTACTGCAGCAATGTAGATACCCTGTGAGGCAAGAGGCTCCAGAATACCAGAAGCGTACTCAACATGCCATGAATATCTTATCTGAACCAAAATTCAGACACTGAAGAAAATAGATGTTTGTAAGCCCATAAAATATTTAGCAATCTTATACTACATCTTTAGATGTTAAAATAGTTGCTCAGAGTCCCATTTGAAGTAAATTAACACAACTTCATTTAAACCAACAGAGATGTACTGATTTGCCCAGTGTGAGACTTTGACCCACACCCCTTTTTGGTAGCATACCAACTCTGGGCCTGATAATGTTTTCACTGAAAAAGAACACTTCAAAGAGATTTTTGTGTGCTTAATGGAATTCAGGATGAGGCCTTCTGCAAGTAGCTATAGTAATTTTAAAATATCTGCCTCATTAAAAGGACAAACTTTCAGAGCCAGCAAATGAAACTATGTAATTAAAACATGTTTGTTTAAAAAAAAAAATCCAGAGAGGTCTTGGACAGTGAAATAATATCCTTTAGATTAATGTTTAATTGAAAACAGTATTTACTGCTCTAGTGCATTTGATAGAGCTCTTTACTGTGTTTCTTTATGTATAATTGTGGTTTGCAACCAATTTAAAATAAGTAGATGAGTGCAGTCCTTATAGAAGGTGAAGATGAGTCCTTGCAAGGATATCAACGTCTACAGGGGTTTCTTCTAACAGATATGAAAAAGTAATTTCCATTCTGCTACTTTTGTGTGATCCTTTCTGCATATAAAATGCCTTTTACACACATACACATGAGTCTTCTCACCTGAGAAGAATATTTCCTGAAAAACCAACATACCCTACCCTGATATTCTCTGCATCTTTGATTTAAGGAAAATGAAGTCATAATAAAAACAGCTTCTTTCCTTCAAAAGTGTAGCTCATTGTTCTAACACCTATAGTATTATCTAAATGTGACTGTTACAACTAAAACAAACAAACAAACAAAAAAAAGTATGTACAATTGTGAGTTGACCACGTTATGTGCAGATTGAAAGATTTCCAAACTGCAGAGTCTGGGGTTAGGACACTTCTCCCAGAGCTACCCAGGCAAAGATACTTCCCTGTCTTGGAGGATTTTGTATTGAAAAGCTGTTTGATTTCCTCTTGCAAAAAGCTGAGAACTCAAAATTTAGCAGTGTCATTGAAAGTATTAATGAGCTTTATGTTAGGTGATTATCCAGACTTTTTCCACATTCCACTGACAATTTCTCTTTCTGTATCTTTGTCCAAGTTTAGTTTGGACATGCTCAGATCAACGACTCTGTCTTTCTTCATGCTGCAAACAAGCAAGTTCGGTATGATGCTATTGAAACAGCAGTAATAATGCCCTGCCACACTGGGAGAAATTCCACTACAAATGTGAGCATTATTTGGCAAACCCACTACATTTTTAAGGGTGTTTTTAAAAATGAGAGGAAGACCTCAGTGGGAGTTATTTGCATGTGAGCGACTCAAACTCTTCCCATACATACTCATAGCCTGGTTGCAGTTAACGCATTGGCCTATTGTTATAGACAAAAGAATGTCCAACTCTCTCAAGGTTAATTGACTGCTGTTCTTTGAAAAATACATGAGAAACTTTATTGACTGTCTCACATCCGACCTCACCTGTCATGCAGGAGGAGAACGGTAACAGGGGAAAGGACTCCACAAAAGGATGAGAAGGACAAAGGTGAAATGCAGAGGACTGCACTGAATTTTGATAAAATTTCTTCTCTATTCTCATCCTGTGTATTTTCTAATTCAAATTCCTGTGATTAGAAAAAGTCTGCAATTTTCAGGAAAGATTTCTCCTTACCAGAGTAAGTAGTTGTCCTAGTGCTTCAGTGTTTCAAGGCAACCAAGAACAAGCAGGAATACAGAAGTGCCCCAGATTCATTTGCAAAATTAACATTTATTGATTTTAAGCCTTTCCCAAGAACAGTGATTTCTTCACATATGGAAATATTAGCACAACATTTTAAAGACTACACTGATGGCCACTTTCATAAGTAATTACCTTATCTTGGATATTACAATAACAGAACCTGAACTAGCTGAATCACAGTGTTAGGGGATGGAAGGGACCTTGAATAATCACCTAGTTCAACTCCCCTGCCAGAGCAAGACTTCTTTTCTTTCCTTTGCTTTTCTTTGCTTTTCCCTTCTTCTTCCCCATCTCCCTCCTTTCCACTCCATCTCCTATTTTCCCCCATCTTCCTCCTTTTCTTTCCATCTTCATCCTTTTCCTCTCCATCTCCCTCCTTCCAGCACCACCTCCCCTTTTCCACCATATCTGCCCCTTTCCTATGCCACACAGCATTTCCCCCAAATCCAGAGCACCTGGGTTCCATTGGAGTCTCCTCCCACCCCAGGTGTGGCCAGTTTGTCCTCCCTGCCCACTCCCCTTTTTAATCGGCCCCAGGAAAGGCAGTAGCCTCAAGCTGTGCCCAACTGGGCAGGGAGATCTTCCTCCTGTCATCACTGGTGAGTGCCCATGGTGCACACTGGGTGAATGGTGGTGGAGATCAAAGGCTGGGGGGCCTGGTGGCCCCCCAGCTAGATAGGATAGAGACTTGATGGTTACTCTAACATCATTCATGGGTGCTGGCTGGCCTCCTTACTTTGGCTAAGCTTCTCTATGTTTAACTGCTTCTTTTGGCTCGCTTACAAAGAGCTGAAGTACTTGGCTGAACTGTAAGCTCATGGGGAAGTAGTATTGTGTTGTCATAGAATTGTTTGAGTTGAAAAGCCTTTTAAGATCATAGAACCAAACTTGCAACCCAGCACCACCATGGCCATTAAACCATGTCACAAACTGCCATGGCCACATATTGCTTGAACACCTCCAGGGATGGGCACTCCACCACCTCCCTGAGCAGTCTGTTCTAATGCCTGACCACTCTTGCAGCAAAGAAATTGTTCCTCATGTCCAATGTAACCTTCCCCTGGCATAATTTCAAGCCATTTTTTTCTCCTATGACCTGATAATTAGGTAGAAGAGACCACCTCCCACTTCACTGCAACCTCCTTTCAGGGAGCTCGTAGAGATCAATGACAAACCCATAATGCTGGCATAGCCAACACCATAGACAGAGTCCCACAAGGAGATTAAATGAGATCATCTCCTCCTTGCTGAGGACATACAGATAACTTCCTTAGCTCTTTCACATCAACTTTTGGCCAGAATATGCAACTATATCTGTATAAATTATTTGTGGGACTTTTGTGAGGAAAATAGTGCTTCCTCTGAGACTGCTACATGCAGCCTGCATGTATAGATCTCCAGGAGATGCTGTACTTCTGAGATACACCACAGAAAAAGTAGTATCAGACAGGAACTGATATTTTAAACTCAAACCTTCAAGGGATAGAACTAATTTTGACTTACATATCAGACAATTTCTTGTGTTTTGAATCCTGTGACACCAGGAGAACAGCTGTAATTCTTAAACTCTCAACCCACCCCAAAAACAATTTCAGCTAAAACTGGAACAAAAGTTGTTTTGTTTTGTTTTTTTCCCCAGATAAAAGCAAGCATCATTTTGTACAACACACTTGTATGTCACTTCACACCACAGCAGTTATTGTTAGATTCAAATTGGTAAAAGAGTTTACCTCAGATTGCTGACACAGCCCTACTCCCATGCCATATTCCCCTAACTAGCATATATAGGCCAAACACATCTCATGCTTAGAGCATTCCATGAGTTAGGTCTCCACAATGACAAGCCTGCACAAGACACGTTTCTGATGATAACGAGATAACCCCTTGTAATGCTTCCACCATGATAACTGGATTTTTGCTAAGCTTTCCATGACTAAATTACAGCCATAATAATGACACACTGCACACCACTGCCAAGCAGCATAAAGTGATGCCTGCTTACAACAGCTTGAAATGGAACTTGTCAATATGACTGGAAACTTTACCAATAATTAAGGTACAGGGTTTGGTTTTTTTTAAATTACTCTTCTTGAATAGTACCTGCTCATCTTGACAGTCTTACAGAACCAGAAACTGACTTTACACCAACCAGAATCTCTGAGACCAAAGAAACAGTTTATGCTGTTGCTGGAACAATAACAAAAACCTACAATCCATACCACATGTCTTACAGAACCAGAAACTGACTTTACATCAACCAGAAACTCTGAGACCAAAGAAACAGTTTATGTTGTTGATGGAACAATAACAAAAACCTACAATCCATACCACACAAAGGAGTACCAGCAAGACTTATTGAAATAAGTCTCTTTGGACTGCATTCAGCTTCCACCTAGACTCCTACTACAGAAAAATCCACATGCTCAGTGTGTGTGAAAGACGGAGTTAGAATATTTTCATTACTCAGTGCAGCACTAGAAGGTTAAAAATGCCACTGTCCTCTTCCCTTTCAAAATCTCTCATCTCCTACCCCCAACCTGCCGGCTGTAGAGAGTATTTCCCTTGCCACTAATTCTGATAGCATGCCCTAATTAACACATTTTTATCTTTTGGTACAAATCAATTACAATTAAAATATAGTTTGTCAAACCTCAGTGGAGAATTGTTTCATGTTAAAAACATTTTTACTCAGGAGAGAAAGTGTGATTAACTTCAATAGCAAGCTTAAAGTTCAACTTACTATGAGCAGAGGGAATCAAGTGCAGCTCTTTCTTTGCAGAGGACTTCAAGCTTCATCTCAGTGCAAGGAAATCGAATGCATGGAGGGTTTTACACTGGTCATTCAGATCATTAGCATGTCACAGGATCTAGAGAAGGAAATTAAAAGTGGTTTTGTTTTAGGTTTGGCTGGCTGCTTTTAAAGGCATGTGCTGAATAAGGTTGTGACAGCATGTCTGACAGCTGAAAGGCCAAAAAATCAAGCTTTACAGCATCTTATTCCTCAAAATGCATATGGAATGTGAAGTACTGTATTTAATTTCAAATAGTAGGTGAAAATGCAACAAGTTCCACGTTCCGCTACAGCTAAGGGCCACAAGCTAGGAGCAGCAAAGTCTGTCAGACTTACCTTGTCTTAATGGAGCCCAAGCGCCACTGACGGTGTCCTACCCCGACTCCTGTGACTGCTGGCACCATTTTAAACATACTCAGTGTGAGAAACTTCCACACATTCTAAATATTCAGAAATACTGAAGTCTAGCAGAGCTGGACAGCTGCAGTGGGTATAAAGTGTGGGGCTTTGGTCTCAAGGCGCCAGCGCGCTCTGCCCTGAGCCGGTTCTGGCCGGTTCTACACAGGAAAACTGCTGCCCGTGGGCCCACACTGCAGCCAATCAGGACGCACCTGCTGCTGCAGTGCGGCAGCACCAAGCAAGGGGGAAGAGGAGGACAAGGGGGAGCAGCGTCACACAGCTGAGGAGAAAACACAGCAAGAGGTGCTTCTGGAGAAACCAAGGGAGAGTCAGGGAAGGAAACATGTCTGGGGACACAGATAGAAGTACTCCAGGCCTGAAAAGGCACCTCTGAGAGGACAACTGGCCATGGAGGACCTGCTCTGTAGAGTGCTCCCGTGAGGGACCTTGTGGTGGCCTTCCAGTAACTGGAGGGGTCCTACAGGAGGGTTGGAGAGGGACTATTGACAAGGTCTTGTGATGACAGGACAAGGGGTAATGGGTTTAAACTGGAAGAGAAGAGATTCCAACTAGATGTTAGGAAAGGTTTCTTGGCAGTGAGGGTGGTGAGACACTGGCACAGGTTGCCCAGAGAGGTTGTGGCTGCTCCCTCTCTGGAGGTGTTCAAGGCCAGGCTGGATGAGGCCTTGAGTGACCTGCTCTAATGAGAGGTGTCCCTGCCTATGGCAGGGGGTTGGAATTGGATGATCTTTGAGGTCCCTTCCAACCTAAGCCATTCTGTGATTCTAACTTGAGGAATTTCTCAAGAGGTTTTCTTAGTTACCTTTTCTATTTGATTTTATGACCGCAGCCAGTGAGCATCTAGTTGGATTCTCTCCTCTTCCAGTTTAAACCCATTATCCCTTGTCCTGTCATTACAAGACCTTGTCAATAGTTCCTCTCCAACCCTCCTGTAGGACCCCTTCAGATACTGGAAGGCCACTCCAAGGTCTCCTCAAAGCCTTTTCTTCTCGAGGCTGAAGAGCTCCAACTCTCATAGCCTGTCCTCATTGCAGAGGTGCTCCAGCCCTCTGACCATCTTTGTGACTCCTCTGGACTTGCTCCAACAGTTCAATGTGCTTCTTATTTATAAGCATAATGCATTTTTCTAAGACCCTCAAGAAAATCATCCTTACTGTTTCTGTTTTACAACAGGATCCCATGGCTTTGTACTCTGCTAAATGGGTTTAATTGCACAACGTGTGACGTCTTGCAACATCTACTACACACACAGACACACTTATTCTCTTAAACTGAACTACTGTGTGTGGCTGTGCAGCCGTGGGTGAGCACTGCACTTAGCTGAAAACATTGCCACTTCTGAGATGTAAAGTACCAAACTAGTACAAATCCCACCTGCCCATCAAGATGTGCTCACAAAAACATGAAGTGCAGCTTTGTCTCAGCAGACTTTACACTAAATAGAGTATCGCCTGCTTGTGTCAATTCACTTTGTTAGATTAAGTATCTATCTTTCTACGGATGCTGTAAATCTTTCTTTAATACTTACAAAACTTGTTCTTTGCTGTGCAGAACAGTGAAAAGAAAGCATGTGTATTTCACATACATGTGGAGACACATACACACGCAGACATAGAGCATTTCCCCCTAATAAGTGACACACTAGCCTCCTTTTACTCCATGTAGCTATGATTTCACCCAATAATTCTGGCATCAGTCCAAGAGTCCTCTCCCACAGGCTGATCAGCTGGTTATAAAATCCCTAGTCACCATAAGACTGGGGTGGTCAAAATGTAAGATGACTGGAGGCATCATCAGCTACATTGTATGTGAGCACACATTCTGCCCAGCCCACTCTGCCTGGAGTTTTGTTAGATGTGTTAATGTTTGGCATCCTCATAAATAGCACCTGAAAACCAGGCGGCCGTAAAAGCCAAAGTTTTTAGTTCCATCAGTGAAAACTGCAATGCAATTTAAAACAAACAAAAAAGGGGACACACACACACACATTAATTGGCAAACGGATTTCTGATGCACATTTCCATTGTAATGAATAAGATCACTGCATTTACCATTAGCTGGGAAGCTGTGATCAATGCTGTTATCAAAAGCTTGAAATATTTCCTTTATGCTTTTATCCTGTGAGATTCCATGAGTATTTTAGTACATATTTGTAATGAGCACAGCTCTAGATTAGCAAACCACAATTTTGTTTGACCCCAGATAGCATGTAAGCTTCTAGTTTTCTCTAGTCTAAAGTACACTGAAGTATTTTTCTGCTTTCCTGCAGTTTTTAAGTAGATAATAAGTCCCAAACTTCACCAGCCTTTAGCTGAAAGAAGCTTGTCACAGTGGTTGGTAGCTAATGAAGATCCTTTTAGTTTATCTTCATCAATTGTCAAATATTTGAGTCCATGAAGTGGTGTGATGAGGTACAAAGACAGATATTTGAAGGGATTTTAACTCATTTGAGCAATTACATGCTTAACTGCCCTGCGATAATCTGTCAGTCTGAGTCTTTTCTACACAGCAGAAGTGGGGAGTATTAGAATAGCTGGATTTAGAACATAAAGGCCTGGCCTGAATGGAAGAAAGGCAGCAGAGAAATTAATTGCCAGTAACAAACAGCAGGACTGCTTGCAAGTTATATATCACATAGTTACCTACCAGCAGTGGTAGGAGCCAGCTGTAAAATAACATACTGGATTGTGACAAAATAGTCACTGCTATGAAATCAGTGAATACCATGAAGAATTTAAACTAATGCTGCTAATCAAGTACATTGTATTGTACAAATTCTATAGATACAAAGAGAAAAACCTTGTGTTATAGAAAAGATTTGCTGATTGTGAATTTCAGTAAAGCAAGCGTGGTTTCAATTATAGCTGAAGGAGTTTTGTGATGGTTTGGGTTTCTTATAATTTACACCCTAGAAGGCTTTCTTATAATTTATACCCTTAAGTTTATTTATGCATGTTTCTACCATACGGAGAATATAACACTTGTGTAGATTAATGGAACAATAAATAAAACAAAAAAAGAGAGGAAAGATGCTTCCTTTATTTCTCATTCTTTAACTCTGAAATGCTAAAATTAAAGTCAGATTATTAGAAAGATCTAACTGCTGCTATATATCACTTATAGTGGTAGAGTTAGGACTTTCTTGGGTCCTGTAAGTCCTATTACAGAAGAGCCAGCTCTTTTCAGTCCAAGCTCAGTGCTACTCTGAGCCACTGTTCCCAGAACACTGAGTTATTGTCCTATATCTTTTCCTTCCTTATGCCATCCTTGCTCCACCAGTTGCCTCACTCCTCATGCAGCCTCCCTATTCACTTTTGTTTGGTGTGGGAAGACCTCTTTAGGTAGGAGCTAGTGATCTTTCCTGTTAGTGAGTATAGAGCCTTGGCATGCTGGTGTTATCACCAAGAATCCTACTCCAAAACACCCTTTTCCTACACCCATAGAATCCTAACTCAGTAACACTCTTGGATTTCCTGCCGTGGGGAAGGAAGTCTTAATTGTAGTCATTTTACACCAGAAATTAAGTAGTTGACTTTTCCACAAGTTTTGGGGTTGCTTTTTTATTCCCATTTGGAATTGCACCACAAGGAATTTGGACTTAGGCTACAACTAAAGCAAGAAATGTCAGAACACGTTTACTGAAGTCTTTCGTTGCCTTCCAGTAACACCATAAATGACAAAGTGTTCTTCTATAGAGAGAAGGCCATTTCACTCATATTACTCATGTTAGTTACAATGTTTATTTTAGATTTTCTGTCTCCCTAAGGTGCCAGCTCTGAGGGAGCTAGTTAGCATGGTAGTGTTAGGTACAAAGCAAAAGCCCTTCACCTCAGGGACTGTGCTTCAGTTCTGACCTAAGGTCAGAAAGGAAATAAGATAGGTAATCTCAGCTCTGTCCCTAATGACCAGTATTCCACATCACAATGCTACACATGGCTGTCAGCTTCTGCTCAGGAGAGGCCCAGGACACAGCCAGCATGGAGAACTAATTACCCTTCCATCCCAGGGAACAAATGGGCAGCCTAGCTCAGCAGGCTGAGATCACTGGCGAGGTACAGCAGCAGGCTAATAAAGTGGAGGAGTGTCACATGCATGGCTGTGGCATACAGTTCATGAGATGCTTTATTTTTCCTTCATTAATGAAGATTTTATTTTAGACTCACTGTATTGCATTTGCATATTAAAAAAAAAAAAAGGAAGAAGGAGAAAAAGGAGGGGGGGGAGAGAAAAGAACAGAGCTGATTTATTCAGTCAGCCTGGTGTTGCAATCATCACCTGCCTTTTGTTTTTACAGACCTAATTCACATGGGCCAAATTAAGTCCAGACTTTTATGAGTGGGGCATAAAGGGCACAAAGAGCTGCTTCCCCATCAGTGGAAGAAGGAACTATAAATTGGCTGCTTACACTGGAGAATCCAGAGGTAGAAATTCACACAGTGCCAGCAGGATTAGTTGGGTCAGACAGGCCACATCTGAACTGGATGGACTAGGATGTGTTCTCATTTCCACCCAAGAATAGAGCAGGGGAACCAGTAAGGAAGCAAAATCTTCAAAGAGCTTATGCTTAGTTCTCTGCTCTTGCACTCCTAGAGCCACCACCACCTCTGGGTATCACTGTTCACAGTGCACAGAAGGGTGTCTCCCTCCATGAGGTGCCTCAAACTAATTAGCTCATAACCTAATATTTATTGGGATGCAACAGCTTACTGTAATTACAGCATTCTCTAACTGCACAGACCAAAGGGTAGAAATGCCTGGCATCAGAAGCACAGGTCACTGCCAGTACATGTACACACAGGTGCCCACAACTCCATTACAACCAGTATCAACACTAGGAGAGCCAGCAGGACATTCCCTTTGTCTTACTATAGAACAGAGAACACACAAAGCTTACAGCAAAATGTGTGGTGGTGAGCACAGACAAAAGGGAGATCTTGAAAAGCTTATATTTTTATAGCCGTTATAATAGCCAAAGTGTTAATTAAAAGTACATAATGAAGGAAGCAATTACACATTGGGACACACACATGCAATGATTGCCAGAAAGTTACCTCCACGCAGAAGCACTGGAGCCACAGATCTGCCTATGAACCAAAAAAAACCCAAATGAACAAACCAACCCACAAACAGCAACAAAAAACAACACCAACAAACAAGCATACCACAAAAATACAACCAGTATCTCGCACTCAAACTTGCTCCAACAACACTTTTAAGCACCCAGGTGTGAGGTCAGTTTGCAGAGGTCACATGTCCCACACAAACATGCAGCATTCCAGGTTATCACCAGAAATTTTGGTTCTGTGACTACAGTAGGACTTGCACAGCTCTAGGGTTGTTGACATCAAACAAGACACCTTTCTTGAAGCACAAAAAGGGTCTTCGCTCTGGAAACAGCAACCTTCCAGTACCTGAAGGGGGTCTGCAGGAAAGCTGCAGGCAGGCTGTTTACAAAGGCCTGTGGTGATAGGATGAGGGACAATGGTTTGAACTTAAAGAGTAGATTTAGATTGGATGTTAAGAGGAAGTTCTTTACTGTGAGGGTGGTGGAATACTGGAACAGGTTGCCCAGGGATGTAGCTGAGGTTCCATTCTTGGAGATATTCGAGGTCAGTGTTGATAAGGCTCTATGATTTATAATTGGGAGTAAGTGGTACCCACCATTGCCTCTCCATTTCCTGTCTATCAGATCCTAGCAGCATCAGTGTAAGCTTCAGTCGTATTCAAGGAAAATGAATCATAGCATCCCACCCTTTCTGAAGAAGACAAACCATTTACAACCTGTGTAGAGTTTTTCTTCAAATTATTTGTCATATGAAAATGTCAGAACAGCTGAGTGTTTGATCTCAACTCAGAACTCAGGCTGGAGTCTATTTCACTGGAAAGAGGCAGCAGCAGCCTCCTCATAGGTCTGAGGAAATCTGTACAAACAGACTACCAGACCAAAGAAGACAGGCAATGCACCTTTGTGGGGCTTCTTTCTGAGTTTTGGATAAGAGTATGTCTCCACCTAGAAGATGTACCTGGTTCCTAGGTCTTAAATTAAGCTTAAAGAGTAATTTTACTTGCTACAATGTCATTAAGCCACAAATAAATGCAGTAAATTCCCAAACCGAATCACTCTTTGTTGAACCCAGTCCTGGCAGATGCTCATGTTTTTCTGGATGAGAAATAAAACTGGCAGAATGAAGCACAGGCTGGACTTTGTGTCTCCATTCCCAGTAGCAGAACTGAACTGGCATATTTAGAAATAAACAGTGATGAGACACAGATCCAACACAAGAATGCCCTGGTTCATAGTATCCTTCTCTGGACCATAACACAGAGCAGTCAGGCCAAGTCTTATTTACATGGGTTACCGCATGGTGATCATAATTTGGTAGGGAAATGGGATACTGGAAGGTATGAAAGTAAACCCAGTTGAATTCCATAATGTTTGTTCAGGCAGCTGTAAATAAGCTTTGCAAACACAGGCAGCGAATGGATTTTTGCCATGGAATTCAGTAAGGATTTCACCCCGTATCTGTTTAGTTTGCCAGTCCTTTGAGCTCAACTTACAGACATGCTGCAGAAAATAGGGCTAAAGTAGCAGGTGTATGTTCATTGCTTTAATCCATTGAGTGAGTCCTGATATAATAGAGATTTTATATCACAGCCAAGCTTCCCTGACGGAGACAAAACAGTCTTCCAGTAACACTAAAAGTTATTATCACTTTTGTTATGATAGCATATGGGAGCCTTAGTTGATGACTAGAACCTATCAGAGACAAATCCAAAAGGCAAGAGCAAGAAAGAAGCTTTCAGAATGCAGTGTGTTCTGTTTCAAAAGCAACAGGGATGGCCCTCTAAAAATGAAATCTACAAGAAACATGAGAGACACACAAGTTTTGCCTGAGCTCTGTTTCGTATTCTTATTAGCATCATTCCCTTGGGGCAAGTAATTCTGAGTGCGACACAAAGTTGATAATATGCTGAGTATAATTATAATGAGGATTGATTAAGTTGGTAGCCAAAGCACTGTAGCTTTATATCTGAAAGAGCATCATAAAAGAAAACCACATTGAAAGTTTTGGAAGAAAACTATACACAGGGATTGACAACCAGCTCCCTAGTGGAATAACATCAAAGCCAAAATATATTGTATGCAAACCAACCTGCAAACAGATAAATTATTCTAATTTTTTTAAGGTTTCCATGTTAAAAACTTAAAATCTGAATACATTAGGAGAATAAAGTATTGACAGCTGTAGCTATTCTGTGCAATTAAGCTCAATGTGCCCCCTTTTTCAGTAGCTGTTGAACAACTCTGTTTGCCTTTGGAATTTTCTACTCAGTTTCACAGGAACATTTGGCAATAGAAGCAATTTTTTGAAGATATCATTTCAGGAACTGATTCATCCCTGATTCTAGGGGAATTACAAGAGCTAACTGGTATAAGGACTCATTAAGCCAGCCCACTGTTTTAAAGTCTTTTCTCCTTTTGTTTTCTGTTTCTACATCACACTTACCTGCTGTCCTGCTCTGCATCTGACATTTGAATGTGATCTGAATTTGCAACAGTGAAATAAACTGGATGAAGTTTGACAAAGATCTCAACATTTCACATACCTGAGTCCTATTTCTCATCAGGCAGAACTCATGAATACAACTTTTAAATTAATATTTCTAGGTCACCCTCACTTAAACTGTCAAAAAACCCAAAGAATATTTGTACCCAATACTTAAAGCAGAATAATCATGAAGACTTCTGAGTCTGATTCTCTCATGGCCTGAAATACTGGCCCCAAAACAGTAGTAAACTTTTGAAGTGTTTCTCTTTGTAGAGAGTCATTCCAGTAAGCACAGTTGTGGTTGGCAAAATTAATGGAGTGAGTCAAGTGCTGAATTTAAGGCATCTGTTTTGAAAGACCAGCATTATCAGACCAACATGCTCCAGGGTCAAAACCAGGCATGGTACATGACTCTGAATATACAGCATTTCTTAGGAACCTATGACTTTCCAGTTCAACAAAGTCATGTCCCAGTTACTGCACACAACTACATCACAAAGAAAAAAAAAACAACAAAACCCAAACATTTAAAGTACTCCATATCTCATCTTAACACTACTAAAGCATTTTACCCCTGATCCTTCATCACTCCACTACAGCAATCGGTCTTCCTTTGATTTTTAGTATCAGTTTATGTATAACTCATCATATCCAACCTGTCCAACTGTTCTTTCTCAGGTCTAATAGTACCCTGACTTATAAAGACCTTGGTTAGTGTCTTAAAGCTTTTAAGACTTATACAAGAATATACCTCCATTGTTTACTCAAAAGTGCAAAACCTTTAATGAACAGGGTAAAGCCACATGGAAAAAAATCCATGGAGCAGAAGGGATGCTAAATATCACTGATCTGGATGTTCCAGTGTTGTGTATAAACACAACACACAAAAATAAACTAAAAAAGGTAGTGCTGGCTTGTGCAGCAAAATATTGACACAATTAGTTCGATGCTGTTTTTAGAGTTTACAGAATATGACCTCTGGATTTTTCATCTTGAAAGGTTACTTCTAATTAGCATCCAGCGATAACACGTTAGAGATGCTTCTTTAAAAGATATCACAGCTCCAGCAATGAGTACTGACATGGTATCTATCAAAGTCTCATGGTGCCCGCTATTCTGACAAAAGGCACTCCAAAGGACTGGCACGTATCACCTTATTTGCATTTTTGCATCTCATTATGCTCATAATTGCATACCACCACAGCAATTCTTCCCCACTATCTCAGAAAACATTATCAGCCATGTCTGAAATAAATGCTTAAATGTCAACAATTGACGAGCAAGAAAAGCTGACCTTTGCAGGATCTCATTCTTTTGAGAATTGCCCTGGTATGACTCACTCCTCAACTTTCTGTTTGTGTTTGATAACACCAAAGGAACAGAGTTGCTGTATGGATTGGGTTTTGTGTGCTGGAAATAGCAAGGAATTCAAAGAGTTGCAAAAATACAGTCCATTTATACTGGCAGTCAATTGGGATTGACTGTACATATGCAATGGCAGTTCTTAAAATCTCCAACACATTAAGGTAAGTGGACATTAACATTAAGCTACAGTGGAATTTCTGTGGAATTATATGTTACATCTACAATAGAATTAAAGTGAATTTCTACATGAGTAACATTATGACAAAGAAAAAACCAACCTTGCTTCCACAAACTTCCTCACACTGTAAGAATTATAAATCACTAATCTAAACCCAAGGAAAACTCTTGGTGCTCTTCCGCCATATATTGCCATATTGACTGGCCTTTATGCATGAGTGATGTTATGACAAAGGAAACAACCAGCCTTGCTTCCACAAACTTCCTCACACTGTAAGAGGTGTTTGACAATTATAAATCACTAATCTAAACCCAAGGAAAGTCTTTGCAGTCTTCTGCCATATATTGCCATATTGACTGGCCTTTATTCATGAGTAATGTTATGACAAAGGAAACAACCAACCTTGCTTCCACAAACTTCCTCACACTGTAAGAGGTGTTTGATAGTTATAAATCACTAATCTAAACCCAAGGAAAACTCTTGACACTCTTCTGCCATATATGGCCATATTGACTGACCTTCACTAGACTGAGCTAACATTTTACCCTAGTTAGTATTTCTGCCATTATTTCACAGCTCCATTTACCTTGATTTGCATGGCAATCTTGGAGCATGTTTTTCAAAGAAACACTCATCAATTTTAGCTTAAAATAAATGGCACCAGTGCTGAAATCACTGCCACTGTCCAAAAATGCTAATCAATTTTGAAAATCTACATCATGGCTTGCATCCCAGTTGCTTTTTTTTCCATCCAACCCACATCAAAAAGAAATGATAGAAAATTATGTTAACATGTTTGACTGCTTGTTTGCTTGTTTTAGTTGAGGCATTGGTTATGCTTCAGTGGCAAACTAATCACCTCTTTGGAAGCTCTTCCAGTTTGTGTTACAGTTTTGGTTGTTTGTATTTGGTTTTTTTTTTTAAATGGCATTGTGGAGATGCTGCAGAAGATTTCAAAATGGTTCACAGTGAAAGTTTTAGATTCTCTAGCAGGATGACTTTTTAACCCTACTTTCACACATGTTTGTAAAAAGAAAACTAAGTTGTTTGTTTTGACCAGTATTATATCCTTCTGTGGAAGAAGAATATATTAGTCAGTTTGGTCTATTAGTTTGTTCTAATGAGGCAAAGAATACAACAGATCAATCTAAAAATAAGAAGAGCTCTGAGTAATTGTCATTCTTTCAAGGCTCATAGAAATTGGTGTGTTTGAATATTTCAAATGAAGCAATGATTTTAAGCTGTTTTCACTCACTTCAGCTCTTTGATTTATACCATGTAGTACAGAGCAGGTTCCTCTTCCTATAGCTTTCACACAGGTTCACACTTAGTCCTAGTAACTATCTGCTATCACAGAATCATAGAATGGTTTAGATTGAAAGGGACTTTAAAGATCATCTAGTTCAAATCCCCCGCCATAGGCAGGGACACCTCCCACTAGAACAGGTTGCTCAAGGCCTCATCCGACCCAGCCTTGAACACCTCCAGGGAGGGAGCATCCACAACCTCCCTGGGCATCCTGTGCCAGTGTCTCACCATCCTCACTGTAACGTTGTGGTAACAAGGGTAGCTGTACCTCAGTCACCAAATTGTTTCTGTCTTGTGGCTATACCTTTTGTGAGTCTAGAGGGACTTTTTTTTTTCCCTTTCAATAAAACTGTAGAGTTCAGTATCCTGTAGAAGCAGCTGAGCTACTTCAAGATTAATTAACCTTAGTGAATATATGCTAACAGAGCTATTGAGCCCCAGGTACTGCAGCTAATCTCCATTTCATGGGTGCACTGCTCCTAGCAAAACAGTGTACAGATGAAGTAAGTACCAAAGGAAAGATGAGACCAACAGTATCCACAAACCTAGAATGACACCTCTTATTCTCTGCAATTAAAATGTCTTAAAGAGATTAATTTCCAAGGCCAGTACTGTGGGTCAGTCTAGTAACTGGTCACTCCTAATTTTGAGAAGCATTAAGCAGCATTAGTATGGCAGGGTGTATGCTGACTTGATTTTAGGGGAGCAGAACTTCATCCAAGGTAATGAGGGACCCAAAAAGATTAGGTCTGTACACAGATTACTTTCTGAGGTTTTTCCTGCACATTACCTTACGGAGAAAATGCCTTTACCTTTAGGAATAGATGGCAAAAGTCACATAGGGGAAAATCCAAGATAGCAAACAAAAATACCTACTAAGATTTTGTTTAAAAGTACTGTTTTGCACATTCTGCAACACACAAAATAGTTATTCTTCCAAAATATAGTGTTGCATCAAGCCCTGAGGAGCTTTCTAGCTCATTGATTCACCTTGTTTGAACCACACATCTTTACCTAATTCGATTCACCTTGCTCGAAACACAAATCTTTGCCATTGTTGTAATAAATTACACTAAGTCTAGATGTCTTTTAAGATGGCTCATGTGAAATAAGGATACATAAGAACTACTTATTGCATCACCCTTTACTCGTTTAAATAGGAGGAAAAAATAAGTGGGAGGACAATAGTAATAGACTTGGATCTACCAACTGTATCCATCATCGTTATACAATATGAACACTTCAGACTTTGACAAGTTTCAGCAGTACTGATCAGAATTTTCTGAAAAATATGCATTTGTTTCCCTAGTTTAGACATTTGAAACATCACTTTTAAAAAGCACTTCAACATGATTTCCATTTTAAAATCTCCTAGACCTCATTAAGATCGCATTCTTTGTGTCTGCCTGTTGAGAGAACTAGAATAAAGCTGAGACTCCTCATTATAAAATATTCTGCAACATTGATTTAAAACAAGGCATGAAAAACTATCTATAAAAACAACTTCCCACATGGATATGATTAACAACCAAGATGGAAGTGTTTTGTGTTGTCAATAACAACTTTCAGTAATGATTAAGACAGGCCATTATAAATGAGGGAAACAAAACAAACCCCAACAACATAAAGCATTCCCCACATGAAGAAAAATAAACCAATATTTTATATGAAAAATAACACTTGGAATTGTTTAAAGGAATTCTTAGGTTTACGTTCTTTTTGTCCAAAGTTGAAAAATGAATCTTTTTTTTTAATTTTTTTTTTAGTTGTGGTATGTTTACCATAAAAACATTTGTCACTGTTCTTCATTGAGAGATAAAATGCTGGAAATACACAGTGCACTTATTGGACAATTTAACATGCTAGGGTCAGGCACTCTGAGACTTCACAGTAGCACAACAAGAACAGATATTGAAGATGCTCAAAATCCAGATTATGGCTTTCAGAAGACGTGGTGCATTGTTCACCCAGGTTGAAAGCAGATGTATGTTTATATACTTTAATCTTGGCTCAGATGTGAGCTACCATGTTAACAATTTTGTTGCCCAGGCTGCCCTGGCTTGGGATTTAAATAAAAACAAATTACAGGTCTTAACAGTGATAGATGGACTTCTCTTACATTTGTGTAGAGTATTTTTGCCTTAAGATTAAAGGCTTACACATTTATCTGCATAAACTAACCCCTGGAGTAGGGTACTGCTGACATTTTCCAAGAAAAATGAATATCCTAACTTATTCCAAAGAGAAGACTTGGTATTTGTATGGCCAGAGTGACCTTTGCAAGTGCCCTTTCAGATTAGGTGCACTACATGGAAAATTGTGCTCTTACAGTACTCCATAAATCATACCTACCAATTTTCTTTAAAGGGGTATGTAAATATCAGTGTACCAGGTGGGTAAACAACACTAACCTCGTACAAATGGCTTGAAAATTGAAGAAAAGCACCTTATTTTGCTGCTGAAATTGCTTTTGAAGCCCAGCATCGTGGCTTGGGTTGTAGAATGCATGAAATGATTTGTGCACTGGGAATAGAAAATGGGTTGATGATAACTACACTCGACACAGTTCCTATGTTTCTGAGTTCTTTCGATGATCAAAGATATCATTGCTGTATATTACTTTTCTTTGCAGACCCCAAATGCATGTGAATTTCAAGTGACATACACATTATCTGCATGTTTCCAAAATGGACAGACAGCTTTTTAGTTTGTATTTCTCATTTGAGCAAGTTAATGTTTCTGGTCCAGTTTCACTCTGAGTCTCCTTGCAATAGTTATGTAGCATTTCCATTTAATCAAAACAAGGCAGAGAAGTTCATACGCTAAAGAAAAGAAAGAGAAAAAAAATGAAGTTACAGCCTTTGAAACTGTCAAAAGTGTTATTTGAGTAAGTACTGACTATGAAAGA
Organism: Pogoniulus pusillus; assembly: GCF_015220805.1. Lineage (NCBI taxonomy): Eukaryota > Metazoa > Chordata > Aves > Piciformes > Lybiidae > Pogoniulus > Pogoniulus pusillus. The sequence continues at coordinate 19,597,508 of NC_087280.1, forward strand.
GACAAGATGTGCTAATTGTTGCTAAGTAGAAAAGATTCTGAGCAAAGAAGAGAGCCCTGGGTTTAGACACAGCAGCAGGAGAATGGGTACGCTGCAGGTATCAAAGCACCTTGGTAAAACTTCAGATGCAATCCACACAGGATGATTTCACTTTAACTTTTGACATCTGTAACTCCTGTCAATTCCCAAGGTCTCACTCTTACAAATATGTTGTTGTTGCTGTGTTTCTTATTCCACAACATAGAGGAGGGTTTAGCATAAATATCTACAGAGAGCACTGGTTACACTGTTTATCATGGATGTCTTAAATTCAGAATTCTACTGCTCTCAGACAAGGTCTATAATCCTTATAGGTACCTTTAAGTATCTGGAGAAACCAAATACAACTGAATTTTCTTGATGACTAGGAGAATTTATTTCATTCCTGGGAACAAGAGTTTATACAAAACTCAAGATGTGACTTGTATTCCAAAATCTTCTGTGTCCTAGGATTCAAGACTATGGTAAGACAAAGCATCGGTCTGCTACCAGTCATCCCAGATACTTTTCTCACTGTTTTTTAGGCCCAGTTAACTTATGTTGATAAAATAGTCTGGGATCCTTCTTTGGTGCTACAAATGGGACCAGCAGGAATATACAAATTACATTGGCAGAAGTTTCTAGTTATTTTGGATGCTTTAACTGCAGTGTTGGAAAGACTCTTAGAAGTCTTCAATACAAGAGAGATGTTGAGATAGTGGAATGGGTCCAGAGAAGGGCAAAGAAGCTGGTGAGAGGCTGAGGGAGATGGGGTTGTTTAGCCTGGAGAAGAGGAGGCTCGGGAGTTCCTTCATTGCTGTCTATAACTACCTGAAGGGAGGCTGTAGGCAGGTGGGGTTGGTCTCTTCTCCCAGGCAACCAGCAACAGAATGAGAGGATGCAGTCTCAAGTTGTGCCGGGGGAAGTCTAGGCTGGATGTTAAGAGTAAGTTCTTCACAGAGAGAGTGATTGGCATTGGAATGGGCTGCCCAGGGAGGTGGTAGAGTCAGCATCCCTGAAGGTGTTCAAGAAAAGCCTGCATGAGGCACTTAGTGCCATCATCTAGTTGATTGGCTATAGCTGGGTGCTAGGTTGGACTGGATGATCTTGGAGGTCTCTTCCAACCTGGTTGATTCTATGATTCTATGATACGTTATGGGCTCACTCAAGTTCAGTTGCATTTATTGATGCTCAGACCCTCTGAGGACCAGGTTTCTTTTGCCAACATGGCTACCAAAATCCAGACCAACTCCTGGATAGTTCAGAAGTATGGATTTGAGTGGTGTGATCACAATTATAAGTAGTAAAAGCTGGGAGTAGAAGCAGGATATATGCTTCTTCTTTTTGCCCACTATATGATGTTGAAGTAAACAGATGAAAATTGTAATCAGCCATTTGGAAAGATGAAGTGTGAGCAAAGAATAAAAGCTATAATCCATTTTCAGCATCTGCTTAAGAAGGTGCCTTAGAGTTATATTGTATATCAACATTTCCAGTGTCCTCCTTCAAAATCCTTAAATCAGCTCAGCTCAGAGTGCCTTTGGGGCATAAGACAGAAGACAGAATTGCTCACAGGAAAGTATTTGAAGCATTTCTGAAAACAGATTTATTTTTCACAAGGGGAAATAAACCCAACAACAGAGGGATATCATCTACCTCCCAAAGAAAAACAGCACTGGAGGGAGAAAAGAGCTGCAAATGCTGTAAAACCAAGCCTGAGGCATTTCTGGTAAATTTGTTCTCACTGAGAAGGGAAAAGAAATCATGGAGGGGATACAGGCAGTGTCTGAGGACATCTCCAGCCTACAGATCTCTAAAAAAATCAGTATCTACCTCCCAGAGATGCCTCTTGTCAGCAGCAGATCACTCAACCACTTTCTCACTGGTCTACTCACCAACTTCTTCAGTGGGACAAGTTTACAGGGGAGATCCGACAGCAAATCCAACGCATTTAAGGCAAGAATTAAAAGCAGTTAGAAACACAACATTTCAAGTCACAAAAAACCCACACAAACACCTCAGAGATACAAAAAGCCTTGTTTGGAATGTGCCACATGGTTATCAGCTGCTTTCATCTTCTCACAGCCTCTGACATGATGTACTCATCAGCACTACCAACTTCCAGGAACTTGCATTTACTTTGGAGGAATGTCGATACTGAATTTGGCTCTCCACAGCCAATATGGCACTTAGTGCCATGGCCTAGTTGATTGGATAGGGTTGGGTGATAGATTGGACTGGATGAGCTTGGAAGTCTCTTCCAACCTGGTCAATTCTATGATATCTAAAAGTCATTTTCTTCCTGCTGTTCTGGGGACTTGTTGCCATTTTTCTCTTGGTTTAGTTGTTGTTTGTTTCACTTTGTTTTGTTTTTGTTTGTTTGTTGTGTTGTTCTTTATACTTTTCATTAGACATGGTTAAAACTGCTCTGAGAAGTCCTAGTGTCACTAATGCACTGCAGGAGGAAACTTTGGAAACAATTTCACTGTTCACAGGGTTGCCAGACAGAGGAGTTGCTGTAAGTTAGGTCCTGCACTCCATCTAGAATATAAAGATGTAGAATTTCTTTCATCTAAGATTAAACCAGAGACAACCATATTTCAACAAGGGACAGCACAGCCCTATTTTATTATGATGAAAGCAGGTGACATGTTGAAAGAAATTACTTAATCCTTGAAACATTTTGTTAGTGCAAGTCTCAGTTCTCATCTATGTTTTGCACTGATATGGGTTTAAGACAAGACCAGCAATAATTAAATTCAATACAGGCTCATGTTAGTGTTGGAAACTTGCACCATTTCATCTAGCTCCAAAAGGCCTCATTGTAAGAGAGAAGCAAATTACTCATGATTTTAGAAGTTAGGAGGAAACACCTGAGAAAACATCCACATTGTAGGAAAGGGAAGAGGTTGTGGGTTTTTTTCAGACGTACCCATGTGAGTTAGGTAGTACAGGGGCTTATGAAAAATACTGATTTTGTATGCCTGAGAAACTGAGATGTGTCTGAAAATTCCCACCTTTTACAAACACGTTAAAGGAGGGAATTTCAAAGCAGACTTTACAGAAATGTGTTCAGTTATTGGTAGATTCAGATTTACTCACAAGTTGTTGGGAGTCCAGTGTGATTACTCTGATGTATGAAGTGAGTGCACACAGCTCTATGTGCTCAAGGCTGAAAGCAACCCAGGCCTCAGAGGCAGGCAGAATATAAATATTTTCAAGGTGACTTCTTCATATTAGAAGCATTTTTTGCAGGCAGCACAATGTTGCATGCAATGTGATGTTGCAGGGCTCTGGGAAGTGTGTTGTTTTCTCCATTGAGGACTGGAAATAAATGTAATGTTGTTATGAGTTTTAAAGCATCTCTGAGCTTAGTAGGAACTGCATTGTGCCAAGCTTTATAAACATACTCCATATCCAATCTCCCCAGCTCCCAATATTTAAGGTCTCATTTATTATCACAAGATCACAGGATATTAAGTCTTGGAAGGGACCCAAGGAGATCATCAAGTCCAACTCCTCTGCCAGAGGAGGACCACACAACCTACCTCAGTTCACACAGGAACACATCCAGACAGGCCTTCAGGGAAGGAGACTCCACAGCCTCTCTGAGGAGCCTGTTCCAGTGCTCTGTGACCCTTACAGTGAAGAATTTCCCCCTTGTGTTGAGGTGGAACCTCTTGTCCTGCAACTTACACCCATTGATCCTTGTCCTATCCCAGGGAGCAAGTGAGCAGAGCCTGTTGCCCCAACTCCTGACCAGCCCTCAGGTGTTTATAAACATTTATTAGATCCTCTCTCAGCCTTCTCTTCTCCAGACTTAAAAAGCCCCATGTCCCTCAACCTTTCCTCATAAGGCATGTCCTTCAGTCCCCTAATCATCCTCGTAGCCATTTACTGGACCCTCTCCAGCAGATCTCTGTCCCTCTTAAACTGGGAGCCCAAAACTGAACATAGTATTCAAGATGAGGTCTCACCAGGGCAGAGTAGAGGGAAAGGAAAACCTCTCTCAATCTGCTGGACACACTCTTCCTAATACACCCCAAGATCCCACTGGCCTTCTTGACCATAAGGGCACACTGCTGCCCCATAATTAACTTATTATCCAGCAGCACTCTCAGGGCTCTCTCCACAGGGCTGCTCTCCAGCAGATCACCTCCCAACCTGTACTGGTGCAGTTCATTATTCCCTCCCGGGTGCAGGACTCTGCACTTGTCCTTGCCTAACCTCAGTTGGTTCCTCCTTGCCCAGCTCTCCAGTCTGTCCAGCTCTCTCTGGATGGCCACACAGCCTTCAGCTGTATCAGCTGAGCCTCCCAGTTTGATGTCATCACTGACTTCACCATAGTATAGGAATGTGACTGAAGCCTGCATCTAATTTTCACAAAATCACCAATCAAAAAAGAATGTCCTCCAGTAAAAATGCCATCTTGAAATGTCAATTCTGCAGGTATTTTGGTAAGACATAACTAATTTTCTGTTTACTGAAACCTCAAAACATCGCCTGACCTTGCATCATCTTGAACAACAGGAAAAAGAAAATAGAATTGTATCTGACAGGCACTGCTACTAATAAATATGTTTTTAAATGTAAGCTCTAGCAGCGTACCAATCACTGCCTAATCAGGGTTATGCTTTCGAAATTATATTGTGTCTTCTTTCACCTCCTGCCTATTATGTGAAATAAAAAGGGAAGTGCTTAGGCAAATCCTTGATCTGTTCACATATATTTTTGATATTAATATGTCAGAGCAGTGGCAATAATGATATTAGGCAAACGATGGAATTCTCCCCCCCAGCTGGACATGTTAATTGAGAAGCCAAATTTTAGAGGCAAAGTTCACGTCTGTGCAGATGGCAGGACAATGCCGGATGGCAGGCCTAGGTCAGTGTCAATCCCAGCCCGGACTTTAATGGCTCACTTCTCTGCTTTTTCAACGTCAGCTGGTCCCTGGGGGGTGTGTAAGTTGGAGAAGTCTGTCTCTGCATTTTTTTTTCTGCCCTTGACTCTGGTGCACTAATTTCATGCAGAGAAGATGCTCCTGTGTTTTACAGGAGTAATAAAAAAAGAGAACTAGCACTCAGAAGCTCAAACACAAGAGGCAGTTCCAGTGTTTCCTTTAGAGCTGATGGAACTGCACTAAAACCAGTACCTACCCTTGCTCTGGCAGGACTTCAACCAAAGTTTGCTGACATTGGGGGATGTTAAAATATAGGCACCTGATATTTCCTTTGTTTAATACATTTTGGGGAGGTGGTAGTGGGGTGATGTTATTGTCTTTACTTACGTTTACACTGAGGCCACTTCATATTTTGTTCAGGATGGCAAGATTTTAAGATGATTTACTCTGCTGCAAAGTCTTAGCTATTGTCAAAAGGTCCTGAATATTATTCATATTTATGTAAGTATTACTGCCTTTAAGGTGGTCTGTGAATCAAAAGCTGAACATATACACTTATATATTTAGAGAGGTATAGCTATACAGTGTCACCAAAAAAAGACTTTAATAGTTTCAGTTTCCTAAGTGATATAATTATTTATTATCTTTAATTAAAATGCAGAGCTTGGCTTTCTGCATGAGACTAGATGAAAAGCCTTTTTAATGAAAAGAGCAACTATGAGCTCTAATTTTTTTTATGGCAGAGATAACTTATGTAATCACTGGTAACCTTTTTCAAGAATATTATCTCACTATTTATAAAACAATACCTTCTTTACTTTAGAAATTCCTATTTACATATGAAAAAGAGCTTTATTTATTGATGCCTTTGACTGATGTGCATTCCTCTTTCAGGAATACCCTCTTTTTCCAGCCTTACATATGCCAGAGCATATTCCCTTTGGCATTACCTGCAGTGATATTTAAAAACAATTCTCTGCCTGAATTATCAGCAAGCACAAAATTAGTTCGTTCTTCACATGAAATCATTTTCTTGTTTTGTAATGTTCTATTTAAAACATGTTCTGTTCCAATACCTGAAAGGATGAAACATTTACCAACTAAGAGCAGGTATGAACAAAGGCAAAAGCATTTTTGTTTTCCTTTCTTATTGTTAGAGAGCCTTTCTTTATCATGTCACCCCAACACACACACAAATTTTCTGCGTTTATATATTCAAATACTTTATGCATCAGAAGAAGATAATGAAAGAACTGAAAGTGCTTTCCAATAAAGCTTGCCCACATTTATATTAAAGATTAGTAATAATTTCATATAATAACATGAGTTCTTTTTTTTGTGTATTTATATTATATACTTATATTTTTATTATTATATATTTATATGTTTTTATATTAATACATTTTTATTGCTAAACAAATGCGGAAAATACTAGAATGCTTCAAAGCCTTGTGGACTAGCATTTTTCTTGTACTTGTATAGCTTCCAATATACCTACAATCCAAATCTGACTCATCTCAAGCACTGCTAACATCCCTTTCTGCTAAACATGCTGGGGAAATAGAAAATCAAATAGTTGTATATTAAGAAATTATTGATATAAGGTGTATCATGCTGACCAAATAATTCACTGATATTTCACAACCATGTAAGTTTTGACTCAAGGCTCACTGTAGTCAAAGGAAAGACATCCACTGACTCAAAAGGGCTTTCAATTAAGCTCTTGACTCCATATATTCTTTCATGAAATGGAAGACTTCATCCTCTGTGGAACTGCCTGGTGTAACTGAGGGCAGCAAATGAGCTCAGTGATGCTGCATTTGGGTAAATCTGGGCAAAATTTGGTCTTGTACACTGACAGGTAAGAAGTAGGCAATGTGTTTAAACATCTCTGCTGTGCTCTAGTCATCTAGTCTTGTGTTTCACTAATTAATGGTTGCATAAAGCAGAGCATTCAAATAAACCTAATTTTAAAATCCATTTACTCTTCACAGTGTTCACTTTGTAACTTTTTAGTGAACATTGATTATCTTTTAGCTTACCTCCTCTCTCAAACTAAAGCCTTACCATAAATAACTCCATTTCTTTCCTCCAAAAAAGGAATTTTGCTTAAGAACATAGTACCAGCCAGAGAAGATTTTATTCATCACACTCCTTGTTACCTCACTAACATTTTGCTGGTCCTCCTGTGAAACTTCTGTAGGCCTCTCTGGGCATGAGTACCTATATAAAAACAAACTACATGTTTTCAAGTATATACCTGCATGTAGTCCACGACATTAGCTAGTCAATTATATCAGGTTTAATCGTATGGCTAGGCAGGGAAAGGAAAATAATAATCTATGTAAACCAGTTTAAACTTAGACAGTCAATCTGAAAAGCACTACACACAAAAAACATTATGCATTGATCAAGCAAATATTTAATTCTTTTTTAGAGGCAGCAGATGGGTTTATATTAAGTTGCCTTTAATTTTGTTCACAATACTGTTAGCTACATTTTATTCTACTAATGAAAATATATCCATATATCTTCAGGAAGGACAACCAATATCCTGGAAAACAGATCAAAAGAGCACAGAGTAATATAGGAATTGAGACATTCAAATGAACATAAATACAGTTACAATTTAATTTTGAAGCCATTATTTAGATCAGTGATGTTTTTATTTCTACTTTATATGGTTAAAAACACATAAGTGCGTATTCAGAATGGACAGGGAGGGGATTTGTCAGTAGTCATTCTGCATACACAAGGAAATACAGACCTGACACAATGCCCCAGCAGTCAAGGAAAAGTGTCTAACTCTAGTGGGCTTTAGATTTGACTTTCAAACTGGGTAACACAAACTGGTTCATATATCTAGAGATGTACATCTTTTGGAGGGTTTTATCAGCACCCACTGACACCAAGCAGCCTCACCGCAATTGTTCTCAATGTTATAACCAAACCTCATCCAATCCATCTCATTTTTCTCTCCTATTAGCAGCACTAAAGGTTAAATCTGTCCCTACAACAGTAAACTATCTTCATAATTCTCTTTAAAGATGAGATGGACTTTGCATAGGACCATTACACTCACATTTGCAAATGCCTGGCTCACCCATGCTGATTGTCTCCATGAGCAGACACAGGGTTACTGCATGCACACATTGCCAGCTAGCAAATAAAGTCAGCTGTGAGTAAGCATGTGTTCATAATTGTGTTCACTTCAACTGAAAAATCTCTATTTGGTAAATTACATTGGTCTGTTATGGGTCTGCTATCATTCTATAATAACTCAGATTTCACTACTTTTTGTGATTAAAGTGTTCAAAAACATTCACAGTCAATTTAGCTAGGAAAAAAAACCATATGCTAGGACTACTCAGGTTCGAGTTAATCTCAGATGATGCAGATTTATAGAGTCACACTTCAAGAGCTGGAAAAGGAGCAGGCAATCCAAGGAAATCTGGACAAATTGAGACCATTCTTTCTGTTTGTAATGCAGATAACATTATGCAGATTTAGTATTCTACATCACCAGATATTTTTCTGTCTTTTTTGTTTCTGTTCGTGTTACTCTTAGCAACTGTGTTGAATGATAACGCAGTTTGTGCATTATTACCAATGGGAAATCCCTGGCATCAAAGGATTAATTTTAGTTTTTGTCTTGTTTTAGTAATAGGAAACAAATTTTACGTAGTCATTGTCCTAAGCAAGTCAAATAAAGGAACTATATCTCCTGACGAGCCATTATTATCACAGTCAAATAGATTAGCATTGATTCACTGTAGGTAAGAGCTGTTGAAGGGTCTGTTCTATATGTGCTCCATAGCAGCATGATTATTTACTATAAACCTACCTTCTGATTTTCTCCTTAGGCTAGTATTGTTATTATTAAAGCTAATTCACATGAAATTATGGTAGCTCTCCTGGTCTAGTCTTTGGTCAGAGACCTAAGCAGGTGTTTGCTTAATAATTTGGTCAAAGATCAGGGAGTTAAAGGTTAGGCCATAGAAGAGAAGAATGGAGAGGTCAGAGCACTTGCAGGAGGGGTCTGAGACTTGATCTTCCTGAGTCTGGAATGGTCGAACCTCAAGGTCACCCATTAGTGATCTTGCTTTAACGGACTCTGAGATGTCGACCATAAATTCACCATGCCAGCACCTTTAACCCTATTAATACTTCAACTACTGGAAATAAAAGCAAGGACCCAGAAGGAACCAGCCCATGGAGAATTATTCACAAAATGTCTATGAGATTAGATTTATCTAATAAAGCTTGCAACTCTCAACACAGCTCTACAAGGGAAAAACTTTGTTTTAGCTTCTCGTGGAAATCCATTGCATACTTAGTACATGAAGATGGTAGATAAAGACCCTTCACAGCATGCTAGTACACATGAAAATGTTGAAATGGATATAAACATAGATTTTTAAATGTAGCATTTTCTCAGGTAATGAAAGTAGACATTAACAAAAGTAGGATCAAAACTGAACTACCTCCAGTTCTCAAAAGCTGTACCTGTCCATGTATGTGCAGTCAAAATTTTGTAATGTTCATCCAGAATTAGAGGGTAACTCACCTGACTTTCAGAAGCAGATTTTTTTTCTCCTTTTTTGACTCAGTAACAGTATTATTGAGTCAGTAACAGAAGTATGGGATCACTAAAGTGTAGCTATCAATTGGGAAAAATTATCCTGTCTGCTTAGGAGTTTCACCATGAAAAGTACTTCTTGCCTTCCACTCTCCAATTTCACTTCAAGGTGGAGGAGCTCATACTTGCTGAATCAATTCTTAGTTGCAGCAATTTGGTTTTTAGTACCTTGAAACAAAACAATTTAGTCTAGTCCAGAGTTTCAAACAATTTCAGATCAAAAATAAGCAAAACTGCTTAGCATCATCATATATCAGAACGATTTTGGGAACATCTTGCATCTCCAGACCCTGGAAGAATCATTTTTTGCTAAGTCTGGGATCTTCTGGACTGCCTGTGACCAGAATGAATATATATTAGCAATAGCAGTCATGCTATTGATGTGCAGACCACTCTTCAGAACAAATAAAGATCCTAGTTTATCTAGAAGAGATTACAGTCCAGATTAGAGCAAGGGCAGCATGCAGCAACCGTTCATGTAGAGAAGATAGAAAGGAAGAGCTGATGGAGGAACTTAGCTGTTTGAGAAATAAGGGTATTTGGTCATTGAAAGTGATATCACAGGCCAGGTTAGGAAAATTTTTATTTCTATTGTGGCTAGGATGTTCATGGGACAATGAAACAAAGACAATTAACTCCTTCTTAAAGAATTCCCAGGGATTCCTGGCAAGCAGCTCCTTCCATTGCAGGATGAGGACATAAGAACTTACAGGCATCAAAGTACCATGAAAGGGAGCAGAAGGGGAGAAAGGGTGAAACATAAAGGAACCATCCACTTGAGATAAATGAAGACATCACAGCAGAGTAAAAAGAGATAACAACAGACAGTTAGGTGCAGAGTGCTAATTGGGAGTCTGAACTGAATCAGTGGCCCCAGCCCAGCATTAATGAAATATTCATAGGTGGCCACACAACACATTGTCAGTAAAGGACAGGTTGTGTTGCCTTTTAGTGAAGAGAATTTTGCTATATCACTGTCTTCTTCTTTTCCCTACTCTTACAATTCTGAGTCTGTATGAAAGAAATGCATGCAGAATGTCTTTTCTCCATGAAAATTTCATACTGGGTACCTTAGCTAGCCAGGTATAAAAACCTTAGTTCTATCTTCCACGAAGTCTAGGCACACAGGAAACGGAAACATCCGGAAACTTCACAGATATCTTCTTTTAACTTCTAATCATCTTTTCCTTGACTTTTAGCAGATTTTAGTTTCCTATCTTATGAAACCTCTGCAAGAATTTGAAAAGAAGTTTTTCATATGTGAGCAGGAGGGAACATGGTGTTTCAACAGAAAAGTAGCTCTCCTACTGATAAAAAATCATGGGCGTTTTAAACTGAGAAAATAATCTTGACAGAGACCATCATCTTTTACTTGGTATAAAGTGCCCACAATTCCCACAAAAAATGAACACATTCTGGGCTCTGTCCAGAGCCCTTCAGAACTGAACCCTTCATCCAAAATACTTGGCTTTAACTTACATCAGTTGAACTCACGTTGTTCAGATGAGCTCAAATCTTTCCACAAGCCGTTTGCTTGATTGCACTGCATACCGTGCATGCTGCTGTGTGCACCTGTTTGTTTTGATAGCAGCACAATAGGATATTTTGTGGGTTGGAGTCATCCATTGTAACAAAGTAGTCTTTTTTTAATTAAAAACAATTCTGGAAATGAAGATACAATAAGAATATGTGACCAAAAAATCCTTTTAGAATGATTTAAAAGGAAAATGTGTCAAAATATTTTCAGAACCTCGCATGTATTTTGGTGACACAAAGTCAGTTTTCAGAGAGAAGCTCTGTTTTTAATGGGCATAAGCTTCTGTCTTTTAAATGATCTCTAAAAGATCTTCCAAGTAAATCATTAAAGTATTCTGGTTTAAAAATAAAATAATTATGAAAGGGAGCTGTATACTTAGTGTGTTCCATGTTCTGCTTGCTAATTAGGAAGGAAATGTGCTTATAAAATCTTATCAGGAAATAAGATTTCCAGTCTACTTAATCAGTATGGGCTGGAAACCATTCACAGAAAGCCATATCTTGGAACACTTCTGTATGTTCAGCATTCATTAAGTAAAAGAGGAATAACATACACAAAGCCTAAGCTGTAAGGCAGACAGAGCACCTTCATCTTTAGCATGAGGTCTTGCGCTTTGGAGGTGCTGTTCATAGTTGCCTGCAAGCAAATAGCAACTGTAGCCCCCAGCCTTGCAGAGAACTCTACAACATATGAGGTCAAAATGCAAAGCACTCTAAACTAATGATAGGCAGAAATAATTCTTTGCTATAAATAATTTAATAAACTTTCTAACACTGTACCTTTACACATGAATTAACATGAACACCAGAAAATGTTTCAGGTAGGGTCTTGTTGCAACAGGGTCATCTCATCCTGGTCAGCGACAGTAAAACAGTGATCAGAACACCAGCGTGTACAGTAAGCTCTTGAAATGAAAACACCTTTGCAGGTATGGAGGTATAAGAAAACATTATCATTTTCCCTCTAGATTATAGCCTAAGCAAGCATAATGACCTCAGAATTTTTGAAAGGACTGAGAGAAAATGTTCTAATTTTTTTAGTGGTCACTATATGGGTAAAATTAATCCAAACTTGGAAAAGGACAGCAAAAGATCTTTAATAGTTCAGGACAGCCACAGAGAGAAATTTCAGTACCAGGGATGTGTCAATCTTTAGGTAGCTAGCTGGCTCTGTAGGACAGAACCATTGGCACAATGTAACCTCTCGCTACATTAGCTGAGGTGGATTAGCCATAAACCAGGATAGAGATTGTTCTTTGGATTTGCTGCTTTCTTTGGAGTAGAGGAGACCAGTGTTGTCTTCCAGAAATCAGTTCACTGCCCAGCACAAAAGCTTTGCCCTTTAGTCTCCTTTACATGCAGAGAGAGAGAAGGCTAACATGGTAAAATTCACTCTTGGGCAAGAGGCCAGAACATGGCCTATGTACTATTAAGCCTTCAAAATAGAGTTTAAGTGGGACTTAAGTGGTGCATGAGCCTTTTCTTGGCTTTCTGCCCAGAAGTGAACTTTACCCACAGGGAATATTACATGTTGTCCATGCATTGTCTGCCATATATGGGTGCAATGTAATTCCCCTTTGTCACCCTGAGAAAATGCCCACCATTGCTTCAACTGAGCCATTCTAAATAGTGCAGTGTAAATTATGCCTGCTGCACGTAGTACAGCCAAGGAAAGTAGTCCTAACACAGGAAGAAAGTATGTCTTTATGGGGAAGGGAATTTAATTTTCTCAGAACTGCCATGTCAACAGGGCAAACAGTATGAGGCCTTCCTATAAGATGTGGTTTCTGGCATTTACTTGAACAGCATATAGATTTTTCTGCTGGTCATTGTTTTGAGCTTACAAACTAAGAATCTCATGCTATGAGGATCATGCAGCATTCTTCATATCGAAACATAGCTTGAAGTATTCACAGATTCCTCAATGTCTTAATTTTATGGACACAAGTAGCCTTTCAGATGCAATAGGATTGCACAGGCAGCAAAAATAAATGAAAGCATAATGTGTGTCTCTCAAGAAGCAGGGTCCAAAGTTGTACTTGCATTCCTGAAGTGAAAGCTTTCCCCTTTTTTAGTTTTATTTCTACTTCTACATTTCTTTCCTTTGGCACTAGGGCTGTCTCTTTCCTGATTGACTCATTTTCCTTTGAGAGTTGTTTAGGTAGGTTACTGAGAAGGTTAGAAAAGACAAGAAACAAAGGTTTAATGACTTGCTAAAATATGCACAATACAAGAGAAGTATGCACACGCTGGACATTTCCCAGCCTGATACAGTCTTAGCTAGAAAAAGGATGGTGGGGAGGGATGCAGAACTGGGAACAGATACATCAGATGTTCTGGAAGGAATAATAAATCACAATTTGCTATTGTAAATTCTACTGGCAGCTCTTAAAAGTGACCACGAGTAGTGTCTGGTATAGAGTGAAGGGATCCAGAACTGCTGACAGGTTTGTGTATACCAAATTGATTAACACTTTATACTACACAGACAATTATTAGGAGCTTTGAATGGAAGTTCCTACAGTGCTTTTGCTTCGAAGCAAGCAGCTGTATGTTTTTTTTTTCCTGATGATACTTTCTGTAAACGGCATGTGGAGCCTGATGATTATCATTCATTTTTATTTAGTTAGCAGATGGCTTCCAGCAGCAATTCCTTAAAAGTTTCCTCATTTATAAAATATGAAGTGGCTGACCTAAGTTAAACCAATTAGTAACTTTCCTTTATCATTTTTCCAGGTGCTTTCTTCATTAGGAGATATCAATCAGTGGCAGGGCAGTAAACATGCTAGTTCTGGTATTTGTGGAATGCTCAGATCATCAATTGAAGTACACGCAGTTCAAATCTGAAATATTAGCAGTTCAAAAATCCATTAAGATCAGTATCAGATGAGTTGTGGTAATAGCCACATTGAAAGGTGTTGCACAGAATCAGCATGTGACACCTGAGAACTGAAAGAAAATATTTCCTGTTACCACAATGTTCATACAAAAACTCTAGATTGCATTCAGTGGCCAAGATAAAATGTTTTTCACCTGGAAAAATGTTCCATTTCAGTAATATCTGCCTCATTAAAAGTGTTCAGACTACCTTTTTTCAGCTATTCTCTGTCTCCTGATACAGAAAGTAGAGAAAATTGTTCAGGATGAAAGTATTCTTTTGCGATACAACTGAAAAGTGATTCATCTCTTCATTAAAAACAGACAAATTTTACTTTGCTGCTACAACGAGGATCTTTCAGGAAGAGACCAGGTTTAGTTTCAAAAAGCAAAGCCACATTATTAGAAATAAGGCATGTGGCAGACAGACTTTTACTTACTCTAAGTTAGGAGCACAGGGCATGATTCTAAGAAGTATTACTACATAACTGTGCCACATACCTTTTTAATCTGAAGATTTCAAATCTTTCCAATGTCACTGCAGTGGAATCCAGTTAGTAGATTTTAGAAAAGAGCCTCATCTCGATTCTGTAAATCTACTTGATCAGCTAAAACTTCAACTCATCCTGGCAGGATCAGGGCAGCCATTCACCACATTTGTGGGTGTAACAAATTTGTGCTTTGGAAAAAAGGCAGGTTAAAATGATAAATGCCAAATATTAGTAGTTCTTTTTCAAAAAGCACCTCTCCTGATGCCTCCCCCTCATCCCTTGATCTCCCCTCCACAGATGGCAACAAGGTGCGTAGTAAAAGAAATTAAGATGCTAGTGTGTTGACAGGAGCAAGGACACTCCAGTTTTCAGCCCTGCAGACAACAGAAATGACATCACTTCTTCTCAAACTGACATGTTAATAAATTTAGTATCACCTGAACTTTTCTGGAAAAGAGAATCTTTTACACCAGCAAGTTATCTGGTGTCAGTAATAATAGGATTCTGTATTGTGTTCACCTCCATATATGATGGCAGAATTACCTTTTGGGCCCTAACAAGTTGACAGGGGTTCATTTTGCTTCCTCTTTTAATGACATCATCTTTGCAGGTGAACTGCAGATGTAATGACTTCCTCTTTTGCTTCTGAATACTCCCGAAATGTCACCATGACCCAAGACATCTCAATCTGGCTTAATGCAAACGGGAAGGAAAGGGTTTTTAAAGGTGAAAGTGATCTTGCTAATGAAGAAGTATCACTCTTCATCTGGACAGGGAGCACAAAGCTTGTTAGATCGAGCTAGGTGAATGTCACAGGTTAGAGTTCAAGCATAACACAGAATTGTGACTAAAGATGTTATCCTCTATTTGGGTAGAGATACACAATCAAAACAAAGTAATAGAAGTCTATATCTAAGTATTTTCAAAAGACTGTATCTAAGTATTTCAAATTAAACCTTTACAGAGGAGGTCAGCATTTTGAGGACCTTAATCCTCAATAGTTCAAATCTTTAAAAAAATAAACCAGTGAATGGTAAGAATATATATTAAATAAATAGATAAGTAAATACATATATATAAAAGAAGAAAAATTATCAAAGAGACAATAATGGATGCTAGTGTAGCTCATTCATTGCTCCAAGCTGGAGAATTAATGCAGAAGTATCTGATTTGTATATTTAGCTACAGCATTTCAGATGGCAAAAAATACTTTCTATTTGCCACTGACTTGGATTATTCCCAAAGTATATGCATATAGATATTTTTAATGCACAAGAGAGCCAATTAAGAAGCTCAAGTAATGCAAGAGCTGAGTTTTTTTCCATGCAAGCAGAGAGCAGCTTGCTCCTCAGACATGCAGAACATTCCCTGAAGCTACTGGAAGCTTCTGGGGGAAAAAGCTAAGACCATAAACATAGGCACGTACTGAGCACATTCCGATTACCTTTGCTGACTGCAAGCAGGCTTACCCATACTGCCTGCTCATCATAAATTTTGTGGGAGGTGGCAGCCCTCTCATTGAGAAGTCTGACTAGCTGTGGAAAGCATTAACTTTCAAAGCCTTTGGTGACTGTATAGAAATGGTAGTGGTAGCAGAATTTAGCTCGCCTCTCTGCAGATGTTTCCTACATGTTTCATTCATTTAATACTGTTTTGTTTACAGTCCAAGCTCTGGTAATACTCTTCTATTTAAAGCAGCCCGCTGTTTGCAGGATTGCAGGATGTCTCAGATGGACACATTGTGTGTGAATGGGCCCAGGCTGAAGCTGCTGCAGGAATTGTTCAATGATTCACCAAGAGAAAATAAAAAACAAAAAGCTTCCTAGATCTGAACACTTGTCTGATTCAGGCCACGCTTTAAAAACACCACATGAATATTTTAAGTGCCAAATCTAAAATATCTAAAATGGAGATATGAAAATAAAGGCTCGGGGTTTTTGAAGGAATGTTTGTGCTGTCCAGGCAATCCTCCTGTCTGCTTATTTTTAAGATATATTTGAGTTGGTTTAATTTAAGCTTTTGAGCAGTTTTTCCACAGGAGAAGGGGAAAAAAAAAAAGAAAAATAAGAAGATGACACACTGACTTCTAAGAGATTTTCCTTATTTACCCTTGCTTTCCCTAAGAGACTTAGTGAAGTTTACTAGTATGAAATATAAAATCAAATAGGAGGGAATATGAAATCAAATAGTAGGGAATATGAAATCAAATAGGAGGGAATATAAAAAAATACATATTGTGTGCTTTTAAAGACAATATCTGTGGCTAAATATGATGAATCCAGTTCCTGACTAAAATCCATCAAGTTCCATAACCAGAAGATACTAGATGAATTAAACTATGTCATAGCAAATGTTACCCAAAACAACCAAGTCAGTGTTTACATTAAAAATAAAAAAACCCTTTCTGTATTGAATCTTAATACTAAAGGACTCAGAGGAACCAAATGGAACAACTAGAGGTTATGCTCCATAGCACTGGGTCAATTTTGCAAAAACTATTCAGCAAAGTACCCGAAAGGTCACCACAAAAAAATGTCAGAGGTGAAAGAACAGTGGGTTCAAGAAGCAAAACTCGGTTAATGAGCCCAAAAATCTGCTGGTTGACTACTTCATGCCATCTAGATAAGAAATGGCTTCAAATATATCAGAATCTCATACAAGCACTGTAGTTCCTTGCTAAGTAACTGGAAACAAAGAACGTCCTTTATGCAAGAGCAAAAACTTCCAAGCTATACATCATGCAGTGGATTGATGCAAAGATTGTTTGCTGGAGAACAGCCTTTATTCATTCTAAATCAATGAGTGCTATAGAATGGATGATAAACTTTCATGTCGGACTCTGACGTTGCTTTTCAAGTTGCTACACAGAAAATAAGTGGTTGAATACAAGATTTGACTATCTAATACCCGATACAGCACAGAAAATGTAGTGCCCTCTTTCTTGCATGTCTGAGGTAGAGAAATTGGCTAATGAGTTTAATCCACTTACTCTGAAAGAAAAAGTAAAGGATTTGCAAATAAGTTTAAATGAATTTTCAATTAAAAAATTTATGAGTCATGGCCTCTGTGTTATTTTAGGAGAAACAAGCAATTACACTGAGTTCTAACAGGTGGAATAATGACTTTTTCACCTGTCGACTGACAGCTTAAAATTCCCACACATGTAGACCATTTCTGTTTCATCTTTTCTTTGAATTTCAGCTGCTTTGCTTTTCAATGCCTGTGCTTTGCTGGTGTCTCCTTTGTGTCTAAAACTCTCACACTGAGTTCCGCCTCTTTGGTGCTGGGCTTTCTTTTCACAGTGACATTTCAACATAAACAGTCAATATTCATTACCTCAAAGGAGACTTCCCTCCTATTGCTGACCAATTAAATACCAGCTGAGTTAGGCAGACAAAGGTAAAGAAGCGGTAACACAAGACTGGCTTGGAGTATGCTTCTTCCCTTGACAGCAAAAAAAAAATGTGTTCCACACAAAGAATTGATGATATTGGGAAAATCCAAAGCAGAGCAAACCAATTTCTTCAGAAGTTCTGTTCCTCCTCTTTATCTCATGTGGTCCTTTCCAGGTGTTATTCAGGCTGCAGGCAGGAACAGAAAAGATGTTTGTGTATCAGAGTGACAAAGGCAGATTAGAGGTATTTCCCTACAATCTCAACTTTGATGATAAAACAAGGATGTAACAAAAAAATAACATCTAATATTTGATGCCATGAGAGAGATCTTTCCCTTTTGTATTTTGGAGATGTGAATAAGATTCAGATGTGGTTTGAATGTTGTTGTATTACACACAGATCAGCAAAGACTGCTTCATTTTATGTTACATAAAGTTCTACTCAGAAGAAAAATGCCACCTAAATAGGTCGTGAGCAGAGAAGAAAAACGCCACCTAAACAGATCATGAGCAGCGGTGAAGAGGTACACTGAACTTACTGCTGATGAGAACAGCCTGCTGACGGACTGTCTGGAGGCTGGTAAACGTCCTTCTCCTCCATAGAGTGGGAGGGGATGGGCATTAGTATCATTCAGTGTCTCCAGAAGGTAGGCACAGCCTTTAGGGGAAGGAACAGTCCTGCCCATGGCAATTCAATTCAAGCATTCACATAGTTGCACCTGCAAACTGCAGGAGCACTGAATCATAAAAATACCTAGCTGAAAAGGACTCAGAGAGATCAGCTATACTGTATACCTGCCTCAGGCAGGAGCAGACACCTAAACTACTCCTGACACAGGTTTGTCTGAGCGCTCCCTGAAAACTTCCAGCAACAGAGGTTCTACACCTCCTTCAGCAATCCATGCCAGTGCTTAACTGTGCCAGATTCTCATTAATGTCTAAACTCGATCTTGTTTGCCATAAATTAAGCCCACATAAACCCAAATTTGCACACACCCAAAGGGAATCTAGGGTTAAGATCAACGTTTGGCCCATAATTTCAAAGACTTCAAGCATCTGCAACAGGCATTGGGTGATGAGGATGTTCAGAGAACAACTTTTAAAAACAGAGCAAAGATTTATAATCAGAAACAATGCAGAAACTTAATTATTTGTCTTAAGAAATGCATTAACCTAGCAGAAAGCATGAAGGAATTTGGAATATTAGGATACAAAGATCAGCAGCAAATGGGATGCTAACAAAAATGAGCCTGAAACCAAAGGACTTAATGATGGCTCACTGCAGGATCAGGCTGAATTGTCACAGTCTGAAATAGTGTGTTTAATGATATGAAATAGTTCTTGCATTTTTACATGAATGTATAAGGATTTTTTTTTCATTCTCTTGAAACAGATTTCTATAGCACAAAAGGGCCCAATCCCACAGCCTACCCTCAGTGGGAGGTTTGCTTAACCAAGAAATGCAATGTCAGCCTTTCTCAGAGGATAAAAACAATACAAAGAATTGATGTAGATGCTTTATGTAAAGGTAACAGCTTGAATCCCTGAAAGCATCCAAATGATTTTTACTTAAATGGATGTGACATTGCCAAGAAAGAAACTTTATCCTCATGAGAGATCTTTATTAGCCAGGGTACTTAACCCTAAAGATGAGGAGAATTTAATAATCACAGGGTTGTTTTCTCTCTCTTTCTTTCATTTGTGCAACCAGCAGCTAGAGGGCACAAAAGAATGCTTTTACCTTATGATCTATCATATAAAAGAGCTCTACAGACTGAATAAACAAAAAAGAAATCAGTGCTAATATCATAGTATATCAGATATTTTGTTTAGATTCTTAATCTGTGGTCTGTTTCAGAAGAAGCAGTATCAGTTCAGTGAGACAATGGTATGACAGCACAGGAGACTAATCAAAGACCTTTATCCCACTAAGAATATGCATTTAAACCCCAGAACACAGCAGAAATTTCACACCACATACACTCTCTGTGAATATGGTCATCATTACTTACTTTAACTGTTTTGCAAAGAGCTCTGTTTAAAACTAATATAAACACATATTTAACCTCCTTCATTCTTACATCTTAAATATTAATGCTGGCTGTGATTCTGCATTAAGAACAGCCATTATTTTTGTATTAATAAGGAGCTCACAAGAATAAACATGGAAGTCATAGTGCAGTCTTCCTGTCAATTAAAAAGAGAGTCAGTTGTAGTTGCAGAGTGCTTTATCTTATCATTTCACTCAGGAGATTCCGAGGTTCATGGATCTGATTTGAACAGCCCCGGTGATAATAAACATGTAAGTACACAAAAACCCATCACGGCAAGAAAGTCACAGAGGAGGTTATCAGTGAGTTGCCAATTTTGGAATCCCTCACTTTAGAAAGACCATAAATGAGGTCATTTTTGTGGACAGTGTGAGCACAGAGCTTGACATTTTTCCACCAGAAATCCTAATCGCCCCAAGAGGGGTCGCATCTGTTGCTCTACCGCAAAATGGGCTGGACTTTAACAGCAACGTGTGTATTTGTATGTGTGTATGTATATACATATAGCTAAAAAGCAAAGCAAAACAAAGACCCTTTCCCTTCACCCCTAATGAACCGCACCAGCCCCTTAGGCTGAAATGACTTGGATCCGGATAGAGTGCCATTTGCCAAATTGTAAATTGCCTACATTTATTTTGGGAGTGCACTAAACAGAGTGCTAATTGCCTTGTTTAGCACTTTCCCTTCTTTCATTTGCACTGGTGTAAAATCTTAGTAAATTAACTCAGGATTTTATTATGTAGGTAGCATTTGAACAACTGAATCAGTGAGAAAGCAGCATCAAAGGACTGATAAAAGAGGAGTTGACTCTACCCAGAATGCCATTTATATGTCCCTTGAATTAAAAAGGATGAAATTAACTTTTAATCCTTTTCCTTTTCATATAGCTGATCTTAACATAACATGTATTACTCAGTCATTTTATTTGCATTTACTCATTTTAAAATGTTAATAACTGTGGTTGCAAGCTTACTGTATGGGAATGTGCAATTGCTTGTATTCATATACATAAGTGTGCAGGATTCCTTAGTAATTTTTTTGAACTGCAGCCAAGCACAGACTTGAGGCTTCTGTTTATTGTCAAAGAGAACACCCTGAAGAGCAATTCCCATCTAACTGTTCAGTGGGCTATGCAAAATTAGCTGGTGGTCTTACACTTGTCCTCAGCTCCAATAGGATCTTGTTTTTACATAAAAAAATGAGGGAATGTGATGGTTTGGGTTTGGGTGTTACCCACCCCTCCCCTTTGAAAATCACCCAGACTAGACTCAGCCAGCTCTGGAAATTGAATGAAGCTTATATTTACAGCTAGCACAATATCCATGCAGATATTTACAGTATATACAGAAATATACCAGTTAAAAGGTAACACAGAAACACAACAGCCCTCCCAGAAACCTGAGTCCCCAGGAGGGGCTCCCAACCTCCCTTCCACCTTCTCCTACTCCTCTCTACCTTACCCTAGATGTTGCCTTTTGCTCAAGGAAGAATGGAGGGTTGGCCAGGGGGGTTAGGGGGCAGGTGGATTAATCAGAGGGATGGCAGGTTAGGTTAGAGAGAGAAATGCAGCCCACAGCCCAGACAGAGAGCAACTCCCTTATCTGTGTTTGGATTCTTTCTCTTACACATCTCAGTAAGCCTATGAGTGAAGTAGACATCACCATTGTTTTCTTTCCACAGCCTGTAATCTAGTTCTTCTCACCAAAACATTCTAGCCTGCTTCAAAGTAGCACAGGGAAGGAAATAACCAGCACATTCTCACCCCTACAATATTCCTCTTTCCCACAGGGAAATGAGAAATATGTCTTTATTTTAGGAGCAAGTTCAATGACATGATACATAAACAGAATGGTTTAGACTGAAATCTTGCACCAGCAAAATTTCCCCTTAAAAGCCATAAGCTGAGGATTTCAAGATGGTAGCAGTGTTGCTTGTGAACACAACTTGACTGCAAGAAAATGCAGACTGAAGAGCACTGATTCAGCACTTTGCAGATCTGGGTTCTCTTCTGAACACACCTGAATGACAATTGCTATCTTTAAGCAATAGACATCAGCAGTGAAGAAGTAATAGGGGTGTTTTACTGACAGAAACTTGAATTTCATAAGTTCAGAAAAGGCAGAATTTTTGTCTTCAAATTCGGCCAAAAGCCCCATATGTACAAAAATGACAGATAAAAGCCTGTTTGTCACTGTGAAAAAAGCACTGAGATTGCCAAAAACTGATTTACCCTCTTCTCTTTTCAGTTCATTCTCCTCTCAAATCTTGCTTTTAATCATAGAATCATAGAATCAGTCAGGGTTGAAAAGGATCACAAGGATCAGCTAGATCCGGCTGCCCTGCCATGGGCAGGGATACCCTACCCTAGAGCAGGCCAGCCTGACCTTAAACACCTCCAGGGATGGGGCCTCAACCATCTCCCTGGGCAAACCATTCCAGGCTCTCACCACTCTCATGCTCAACTTCCTCCTCATGTCCAGGCTGAACCTACCCATCTCCAGCTTCACTGCATTCCCCCCAGTCCTGTCACTCCCTGATATCCTGAAACTTCCCTCCTCAGCTTTTTTGTAGGCCCCCTTCAGATACTGAAAGGCCACAATAAGGTCACCTCAGAGCTTCCTCTTTTCCAGACTGCACAGCCCCAAATCTTTCAGTCTATCCTCATAGCAGAGGTGCTCCAGTCTTCTGAGCATCCTCATGGCCCTTCTCTGGACACGCTCCAGCATCTCTACATCCCTCTTGTAATAGGGGCTCCAGAACTGGATGCAGTACTCCAGGTGGGGTCTCATCGGAGTGGAGTAGAAGGGGAAAATCACCTCCCTCATCCTGCTGGACACAATTCTCTTGATGCAGCCCAGGCTCTGCTTGCCTTTCTGAGCTGTAAGTGCACACTTCTAGCTCATGTTGAGCTTCTCGTCTGCCAGCACTCCGAAGTCCCTATCCTCAGGGCTGCTCTCCAGCCAGTCACTGCCCAGCCAGGATTTGTGCTTGGGATTGCCCTGACCTGATTGCAGGACCCTGCACTTGGTCTTTTTGAACCTCATGAGGTTGGCTTGTGCCCACCTCTCCAGCTTGTCCAGGTCTCAATTTCCATACAGGAGAAGATCAGAATCAGAAAAAAAAAAATCATTACAACATATTTACTAAGGTTATAACAAATCTGAGAAACTATTAAAAAGCAACAAGTTATGTTTCCTTACTTTCTGATTTTATAAAGGCTACTATGCTGATTGTTTTCCCCTCAGTACTTCTGATTGTAATGGTAACAGGACATGAAAAACAATTTAGTCTCAAAAGTTAGCAAGACCTGAACCCTTAGCATCATAGAATTATAGAATCAACCAGGTTGGAAGAGACTCCAAGATCATCCAGTCCAACCTAGGAGCCAGCCTTGTCCAATTAACTAGACCTTGGCACTAAGTGCCTCATCCAGGCTTTTCTTGAACACCTCCAGAGACTTATTTACAGGTAGTCAAACCTCTGTTTATAACTTAAGGTACATTATAAAACAGGGGGAAAAGAAAAAAAAAAAGTGGTGGTGGTGGGGGAAAGTTTGCTCTACAAAGCAGCTTTTTCAGTGATATTTTCTTAGTTCCGTTTCCAGACCAGCAGGGTTTGGAAGGCTTCCAGGTAAGTATCTGAACTTTTGGATGCTTCTTCCAGCTGAACCTCCAAGCCATTTGATGTAACTCTATTATTATTTAACACCTGGCTCCACTGCTGTTAAGTGTGAATAAAATAAGGTATGATTTAGTGTATACTAGCAACTCTTTGCCAACAAACCAAATGTTTTCTACTATTTCTCTGTATGTGAATTTATAGCAAAGTTCCAGAGTCTACTCCTTACACTAGAAGGGTAAAGGAAGCCATGCCATATGTTCCCATGACAGCACACCCAAACACACTATCTGGGACCACATTTTCATTCTCCAGGAGTTTGTGAGTAGCACAGAACTAGGTTACAGATTTCTTTTTATCTGTGCAAGAATATCATGGTTAATTAGGAGGTGATATCCCCATTGCTGGTTTTTTTCTTTTCACATTACAGGTAATGCATAGCACTTACTCAAGCACTAGAACTCCGTGATGTTCCCTGCTGATAACACAGGTAATGAATATTTAGACTCTACATCTGGAAGTTTTTCATTATAATCTGAAAGTGTTGAATTACAAGTTGAAGAAGAGACAAAATGGGCACCAGAGGGAAAGTAGCTATGGAGCATGTGCATCTCGATGGGTATTGTGCAGTCTTTCCTCAAGGTGCTGCATAAATCTGGCAACAATTAAGTGGGTTCTGTCAAATAAGTGAGCTGCAGAGCCCAGAGAGAATTACTTTTACTGGAGGAAGATAATCCAGGACATAAATGAATAGTTCTGAAAAAGGAGTAGTCAGGAGCCTAGGAAGAGGATTTTGGTCTTAACCAGTCCCCAGTGTTTGACCACTTTGCCCGTGCAGTTTCAGGAAAATGGTTTTAGTGTATTCATAGAATCATAGGATGGTTTAGGGTGGAAGAGACCTCAAAGATCATCCAGTTCCAACCCCCTGCCATAGGCAGGGACACCTCCCACTAGAACAGGTCGCTCAAGGCCTCATCCAGCCTGGCCTTGAACACCTCCAGAGAGGGAGCAGCCACAACCTCTCTGGGCAGCCTGTGCCAGTGTCTCACCACCTTCACTGTAAAGAACCCTTTCCTAACATCTAGTTGGAATCTCTCCTCTTCAAGTTTAAACCCATTACCCCTTGTCGTGTCATCACAAGACCTTGTTAATAGTCCCTCCCCAGCCCTTCTGTAGGTCCCCTTCAGATACTGGAAGGCCACTATAAGGTCTCCTCAAAGCCTTCTCTTCTCCAGGTTGAAGAGCCCAGTACTAATACTGCAAAAGAAATGGAACCCAATAGAACCAAAAAGCTGCTTTTACATCCTATTTACTTTGGCATTTAATCACTACAAAATACTTAATGCAGCAGGGAAAATACACGAAGGGGAATGTCTCTATGATTTAAGAGTCTGCTGTAGTCTCTGATCTCAGGGAAAATTAATATATTAAAAATAAAGCTAAGATTTCTGAATATTCAAAAAGCTCACACAGCTGAGTTGGCCACTGTTAACATTTCAAGTGAATACTGCCCAGCTCCACTTTGAAACAGAATGCTATCAATAAAATATATATCTTATTGCAGTTAGGAAATGTAAAGAACTTTACAAGTCTTTGTTTATAGTTTTCAAGTATCAATACAATGCTTTCTTCTTTCTAATTTTTACTTTATATTGCCAATAGGCTTTTCTCAAAAGGCATAGTCTTCAAAAGAGAAGCAGTCCAAGCATTATTGTTACTCTAATAATATAAAACTGACTCTGTCCAGGTATCCCACAGGAACCAGTTCTTGCTGTTCCCTTCTGGTTCAATAAGCACATTTGTGTGGGTCAATCAAGTTTCAGAATCACTTCTATGATTTGTGCTTTCTCCAGTGCCAGTCCCAGACAAACATTCTGCTGGAGTGCAAAGCATTTCCTTTTGTAAACAAACTTTAAAATCAGATTTGTAAATCAGAAATTAATAAGTAGGTATGGCCTGGAGTACTGTGTGCAGTTCTGGAGCCCCCCAACACAAGAAGGACGTGAAACTGTTAGATAGAGTCCAGAGGAGGGCCACGAAGATGATCAGAGGGCTGGAGCAGCTCTGCTATGAGGGCAGGCTACAAGAGCTGGGACTCTTCAGCCTGGAGAAGGCTTCCAGGAGGCATTATAGTGGCCTTCCAGTATCTGAAGGGGACCTACAGGAAGGCTGGGGAGGGACTATTGACAAAGTCCTGTAATGACAAGACAAGGGGTAATGGGTTTAAACTTGAAGAGGGGAGATTTAAACTAGATGTTAGGAAGAGGTTCTTTACAGTGAGGGTTGTGAAACACTGGCACAGGTTGCCCAGAGAGGTTGTGGCTGCTCCCTCTCTGGAGTTGTTCAAGGCCACATTGGATGAGGCCTTGAGCGACCTGTTCTAGTGGGAGGTGTCCCTGCCTATGGCAGGGGGTTGGAACTGGATGAGCTTTGAGGTCCCTTCCAACCTAAACCATCCTATGATTCTAAGTCGAGGAGTTTCCCAATATGTTTTCTTAGTTACCTTTTGTATTTGCATCTTGCTTACAAGGATCTCTAGCAGCTATCACACCATTTAATAAATGTATACACAGATGCACATGCCTTCCTATAGAAAAAAATCATCAATGGAGTGGGATTTACACAGTGGCAGAACTGTGGGTACCCTTTCCCTTTCCTCTGAAGCTACATGCTAGCTTTTACGGACCAATCATGTAGTACTTTCTGCATTAAGATCTTCCACATTAATGTGGCCAAAGAAGGTTCTACCTGTTAGCAATTTGAAATTCTCCTCTTCATTTTTCATTGACTGAACACTCTGTTTTATAAACTTTTAAACAAAATTAGGTATTCTGGAAAACATTTAAATTTTGTTGATAGATAGAAGTCTGATTAAGTCATGAATGATGAAATGTTATAATGCGAAGTCTTAAGAACCCAAGACATGAGCAGAGGTGAGAGAAAAGCCTACTGTGAGAACAAAGTAATAAATGCACCTTCTACTGCTGGATCAGTCATTTGATGATGGTAAAGAACATAGTATTAACTCAGGAAAAAGTGATTGCACAGTGGTTCTGCTCACCTGGCTTTTCAGGGACATTGCTTTCTTTCTTCCTCAGCCTTCCTACTTGCATTCAGCTTGATACAGACATTTTCACCTGTACAAATAATTATGGTTCCTGGAAAATAAAGCACAAGTTTTTAATCAGTCTTAGTACTTGCAATGATGAGTCAGCAGGGCTTTGAGATGACTCTGCCTGCATCTTTTCCCTCAGAGGAAGCAGACCAATATCTTTGTGCACACCAGAGATGTTTTGGTTTTTTTTAAACCAAACACAAGATAAAGGAACTTTATCAAATGAAAGAAATCTCAGAAAAAAAACAAGGAGTGAAAAGGGAGTGAAATACTTGGCAAAATTCTCTCCCTGCACCCTTACAAGGTGGATCTTTTCCCTCAGGCTTGCTTTCAGATCAGCAACTCGGTGACTTTCTAAATTTTGACAAGTTGCAGGCAGTCTCCTGGCTCCCTGTGGAGCACTGTGCTCTCACTGCCTCTGAGTCCTCCTTAGTCCCTGTCCTCAGAAGCATCTCAGCTTCAGCCCTTGCTGCAGGGTCTCTTTTCCCCTACCTCATTTTCTGTGATCATGCTCAGGTGTTCTTGGGGAAAGAGCAATCTCCCCTTGTTCCAGAGGGCTGGAGCAGAGGACAGCAGTCAGGAGAAGTTAAACATCTCCCTAAGGGAGCCTCACAGGCTGTGCATTCACAGAGGTTTACACATAAACTACAAATAAAACAGGTATAATATAATGTAGTACCTCTGGGCTATTATTTCATAAATTATACCCTTCAAGTGATACCATTTTAGTTTTCCAAGTCTACAGAAAAGCAGCTTTCCACAACAGACCTACTGGAAACCTTGCCTTGACCTGAATCCTGAGGGAGGCTCGCAGGCAACCTCTGAGGAGCTTGGACTTCCCCCACCACTCTTATCAGTACTGACCCTAACACATCAAAACTACCTGTGAAATCAAGCCACCACATTGCCTCCACACCACGCTGTCACACAAAATAAGACTGTGCTTCACTTGAGAAATGCAACATATTAATTGTGAGTAATGGTGAAAGTGCTTGGTATTATTTGCCATGTTTCATGCCTGTAAATGATGACAGAAATTTTATATTATTTACCCAGTACTAGAAAGAGTTTAGTGATAGAAAACCAGGGGTGTCCACAGCTCCTTGTACCCATTCCTTGCATGCCAGAAGAAACCAGTAGAGCAGTCCCTCCTGGGCAAGCATCAGCAGCATTTGATGTCAGCTGCAACCTATGGCAGCGCCAAAGAGAAGTGGCTGACAGAGGTTTGATATTTCATTTTGGTGGGCAGGAAAATTCAATCTGCAGTTTGTGACTCTTAGGAAATTAAGTCTCTATTAGGAAAGGGTTAAAGACAGATTATGTAAATAGGGATATTGTTATTTGTCCCATGTGTAGCACTGTGGACTGAAGACTTCTTTCTCTCCCTCCCTGGGTAGTTTTTTTTTTTTTAAGATTTTTTTTTTTTCCCCCCAGTTTTTCTTTTGCACAAATTGAGAGATTAACCTGGTCTCAATTGAAATGGCAGCCCATATCATACCTTCCCTTGATCTCACAGCATGGCTAATAACAGCTGGGGCCTACCAAGCAGGCTTCTTTATTTTTCCTTTATTGTTCCAGGCCACACAACCGTGAACCTTCAGCATGTTATGTACTTAAGCATGGTCAGGTTGATGTCATTATTTTCTTATTGTTGTGGAGCTCCCTGGGTGTTTGCCCATATTCATAGAGAGGGGCTTGTGTGCTCTTTGTAGGTTAACCTTTTAAAAAGGAGATGCTCGACCACTTGCAAATGTAGCCCAGGGCTGTGACATTGCACTAGGCCGATTGGTACGCTTCAAAACACATATTAGCACCACTTGTGCTAGTTCATCTTTCTTTTTAATTTTAGCCCGGTCTTGTTAGATAAATCTTATCTGCACCACAAGTAAATGCTTGATAGAGCACATTTTTAAAGGCTTTAGAAAGGGGAGGGGGGGAAGTGTGGTTTGTCTGGGTCACTGTGTGCTTTGTCCGAGTATCGGCGTAGCTATTTGCCAGTTTATCTGTCTGCTGTCCCTCTGTCTATCTCTCCAGCTACCTCGCAGCAAACAAGCCATGAGCATTAGTGCTGAATTGTGAGAGCTACAGGGAAAAGTGCTTCTCTGCATGAACCACAGCCACATTTAGCTTTTACAATCCTGTAAAAATTGGTCTACTTGCTATCAGTTCAGCCTAGAAAGCAAGCAGCGGCTCTCAATTGCCTCCAGCTTTGATGTAAGCCCCCCACAATATTTCTGCTCGAACTACAGTGGATAGAAGACACCTATAAAAATATTAATTAGCTCCAGTCGACACTGGATGCAGTTTACATGCTATGCACCAGCTCTGAAATGCTGGAGTTTTTATTAGGTAAGCTAATGTTTATTGCCATCATTAAAGTCTGAGTGATAAAAGGCTGAGCATAAGAAAGCTGTTTCAGGTATTTTTCCTTCCCTTCATCAAACATAAGTTTTGTTAAATCTTGCTTAGAGTTAATTATTTTGGAAGTCATATTGCAAAGAGAAGCTTCCACAGAATTTGTCAAGACATTTTCATGCACTCAGTGGGCCAAATGTAAATAAGTAAGGGAGTGGTTTCAACTAGTTTCAGTGAATTTTGGCCTTGTAACTTCCCAATGAAGCAGATACAAACAGCAGCACAGATTACAGGCTTAATGTCTGAATTACTTCAGAGGCGTCAATTACGATAATAACAGTCCTGACACCAGTGTATCCTTTGCTACAGTTTCTTTTGTAGACTGCTTGATCCTTTGCTTTTTTAAACTAAGAGGTCAAGAAGGTGAGCTGTACAGCTGGGCAGCAAGCAGACTTATGCATCTGGGTCACTGTCAATGCCCCAAAGGTGTATCTTAAGTTACTCCTGTAATGGCAAGCACAAGGCTGCCTGTGCTTGTATGCATGAGGATTAGGTTTGTGGCTAGCACCAGTCTGAATGCAAAACTTGCCCTTTCTGCAAAACCTGTGCCACACGGGCAGGAGGTGAAACAAAATAATGCTGAAGTCTTTCTGGGATGGAAGTGAATTACTCAACATTTCATGTACATAACACCACCTCTGGAACCTCCTTGTGTCTGCATATAATCAAGATTGTATTCTCAACGACTCAGTTTAGAAAAGACAGTGAACAAAAAGACTTAATTAGTTACAATTTTGAGGATCCTTGTTTGTAATAGAGTTCTCAGTATACATATGTCAAAGCATAAAGACTGGTTTGTCTGAATCCTTTTCACATCACCACACCATGTTCGGTGACACAGATCATGACTACACTGACTTTCCCCTTCAAACCTGAGTTTGTTGAGACAGCCAGTTCTCACTCTTCTGTCCATAAGGAAGGAGCTTGAATATGAGCCATGCCTATCACATGTACAAATCTTCCTGGACAATCTGTCTCACTCCAGAGTGGAGCTAGGAGTTTGAAAAGCCAGGAAGTTCAGATCTGATGGAAATCTCAAGTCCCAGAGTAACATGGAGGTGGAGGGAGCACCTAACTGCACTGTGGTCTCTCCTTTTCATTTCCACACTTTATTTTCATCATCAAAAGCCCTTTTCTAGTCTACAGTATTCAGTAATATGTTGAATTAGTTGTTCTTTGCATTCTTCTCTGTTATTTTGTACCTCAGTGATTCCTCCTTTGCAGTGCAAATGAGCTTGATATTCAGGTAAAACATCTATTTTCTCTTAAAGTGACTATTTTTTTTCCTATAATGAGACATTCTGAGAAACTGCTTTAAATCCCCAAAATGTGTGCACTTATGTGTATGTATTTGTAGGTATAGTCACACACCTTACGCCTCACTGAAGTGCTAAAGTGTAAGATCCTTACTTCAACTTTAAGTGAATTTATAATCAGAAACACAAGTGAATAAAGGTAAAATGAAATTAAGATCTCCCCCATATGTATTTTAGTGACGTAGTTGTAGAGCAGGACACTCTGGGTTTGGACTACAGCGATGAACTGTGAATTAAAATCTCACGAGACTAATCTTTGAATATCCTTAAGCAAGACAGAATCCCCTGGATTGTTCTTTGTACACTTAAAATAAACCATTTACCTGAAGGACAGTTTGTAAAACTACTTTAATCTTTTCCCAGATAAGCACAGCTCAGCTATGTAAAACAGCACATTGCCCTATCACAGGCTTCATTTTGACTGAAGCTCTTCAGTACACTGTTATGCCAAAACCTAGATCATGTTGGTCCATGTATGAAGCCCATAAAAATCAAACAAACCTGTGAAAAAACATGAAAGGTTTAGTCCAAAACATTTTTCTTCATTTTCTGTGGACCAAACCCATATTTGAATTTAAGGAGAAACCTCACCTTTTGATTCCATCAAAACCCAAGACACAACAATATTGCCAGAAGACATTAGTTAATGCAAACCATAGGCTACCATTTGGAAAATATGACTTGAACAGGATGTCCTTTTGGATGACAGTGTGCTCTGGTTATGATTCCATAAAATCTTTACATATTTTAAATGATATTCAGAAATATGCTTATGCTTTGCTTTTAAGACCTTATTTTCTTATCTGAACTCTTTTAACAAAGGTATTACGCTAAGTATAAAAGCTGTCCAATTTTTTCCAACCTTTTGCTTCTCTCTAAACCACAGTCATTTTGTTAGACATTGAAAATGTCTTGATTTAGTTGTCTTGCTATTTTGGGCCTGTCCTGCCCCCTGCAGTGGTAATAAGGATGGGGCTTCCTGCTGGGTCCTGAAGAATACCATTTCACGGCCGCCACATAGCTGGCGGCTTTTATTTATGGAGCCAAGAAAATGAATGGGTATTAGTGTCCAAACATTTCAACATGCTCCTGTGGCCATGCACAAAAGGGACTGATTTGCAGCAAATTTCCACTTATTTTCCAAAAGTATTTACCTTGCAGAAGCTTGGCTGATCGCTATAATGGCATAGCAGAGGGGAAAAATGACCATTTCAGAACCCAATTTTTGTATATGTTTCTGAACCTTAAAAGCGCTACACTTCTTCTGAATAAAGATAATACTCTTGGTTGCTAGGCTTTTATGGATATGTGGCTAATGCCAGCCCTTTCTTCGTGTGTGTCTTTACAACAGATGAAATGGGCATTACCTAAAAGCAGAAAGCTTGTTCTGTAGTAGAGACTGCATGGGTGAAGGTTCTTGCAAAAGACCAAAGTTAAGGTTCTTTTGAGCAATGTGAACGGCTCTCAGCATGGCATATCCAAGAGGTGCTTTCAGCACCTGCAGCTTTACCTGCCTGCTGGGGGCAGCACAGAGTGTGTTTTACCCCTTTCAAAAGCTACCCCAGGAAATTTGGGGAATGCTTTCAATTGTTGTTTTACTGTACCACCGCACAAAACTTGCATCACCATACTATGCTGACTGACAAAAGTTGGTGAGAGCCACACCAGAACACTATACTGATGAAAACAGGTGAGGTTTGCATGTCCCTTTTAAATCACTGAAATTCAGCCACCATTGATAGATTATTTAGATACAGTTGCTGAAAGTTCTGCCCAGACTCTGCAAAGTTCAGGTATACAATGCAAAGTCTTGTGCTCGTGTCTTCTTTAATAATTCCAGGTAAACTTTAACAAGTGAGCTTTCACTGTAGTCAGCATGTGGATGTTAGACGACATAAAGAGAAATTAAATGATGGCTATTCCTAGTTCTGCAGGTGTTTCCAGGTACTAAATCTCTTCTCCCAGGCAACCAGCAACAGAACAAGCGGACATAGTCTCAGGTTGTGCCGGGTAAAGTATAGGCTGGATGTTAGGAGGAAGTTCTTGAGAGAGAGAGAGTGATTGGCATTGGAATGGGCTGCCCAGGGAGGTGGTGGAGGCACCGTCCCTGGAGGTGTTCAAGAAAAGACTGGATGAGGCACTTAGTGCTATGGTCTAGTTGATTGACTAGGATTGGGTGCTAGGTTGGACTGGATGAGCTTAGAGGTCTCTTCCAACCTGGTTGATTCTATGATTCTATGGCAAATATCAAGTGTAATTCCATGTACTTATGCTCACAGGTAGAGACTGCATGTCTGAAGATACCCATCATAAGATTTATAGGAAAGCCACAACAGAAACTAAAACTGGATTACTTGCGCTGCAATATCACCCCTTGGAAGTTCCCAGCAGGTAGGATGTGAAGTCTAGATAATAGAATCACACCACTAGAGCAGCTGCTGTATAAATTTATACAGGTTGCAGATATTGCAGTCTGTAACCCTTGGGTGTAAAGTTCAAAAAAGAAACAATACAGGAAAGGAAGAGTTGTCAATGACAATATCCTTTAAATATTTTTTGCCTTTTTTTTAATATACTATTCTAGATATAGACTGCATCACTACTGTTTATGGTTGCTTTACTTGCAATGAAATGGAAAACAATCACAAAGTATTTACAAGTTGATTAGTTCTGTGTTTGTATTTCTTGCCTTTTATCCTGGAAACTCATCTAGTAATTATAACAACACTCTTGATTTAGCTCCTGCTCTTAGCCGTACACTTTTTTCCCCTAAAATCAGTTTACATACATGATCAAACCAAAATAAGTGTTCTATTTCCCCACAGTCTTTGAATACTTTGCAGAGCAAATAGACTTATAAGGGAAAAAATCTGACAACACAAACACACAGCAGCACATCTGGAGCTGCTTCATAAGTACAGCAATTGCACCTTATTGCTCTGCCTCCTGTTTGGAGTCTTACTACTTGGAGTCTCTGTCTCCTAAATCTATTCTTATTCAGAGAATCCCAATGAAAGAGAACACAACACAGGCAAATCCTCTGCAGTGAACAACTCTACCTCCTCCTGTTATCCTATATTCAACTGCTGGTATCAGTTTAACTATGTATATGAAGAATGAAGTGATGGAATAGAGAGAAGATGAAATCATCTCATCTCTTTCAACATCCTTCAAATCATGCATGAGGCATACCAAGAGAAAGAGTGACGGGTGTGAGAGACACACTTCTCTTGCTCCCCACAGTTTTGCAACATTATGCTTTTCTTCACAGTGGGTGGCAGAACACATCACACACTGGAATAACATGTTGGAAGGAATAAACAAAAGGTGCAGCTGGAAGAATATCTCCAAGACCCTTTCTATATTCCTTGGTTTCTCTCACTGTTGCATAGACACATTAAGATTCACAAGACAGAGTTGTGAGGGTCTACTACGAATTTTGGACACACTGAGTGTTTTCTAAAGTTTTCACTCAGTTTCTGGTCCCTCCTGTAAGCAAGATACTTAATAAAATCCTTCAAACACCTTTAGAAATTTCAAAGCACTTCACAGCCACTGTAAAAATTTAATTTTCTAAAGCAATCAAGGCCAATCTGACACCAGACGTTGCTTTATAACAAACTATACTTTTACACATTTTGAAAATAAGAATGTGTCATTGATCTGCCTAACTCATACACTGCAATTAAGACTGTGGAATGCTGAATTATTGTATCTTAATCTGGTTAAGAATAAACTCTGCTGAAAACTCCCAGAGTGTATCAAAGATTGCTCTTCCCACTAAGTATCGATTTTGCTCCTTTGTAGTGAAGAAGGAAAACTTTAACAAAAATAAATACGTGCTACTCTCTTTCATTTCTTTTAAAATATATCTTAGTTTAATCAGTGATTGAGAAAATCAAACCCTGCTCAAGGTCTTTTTTCAGTCATTAGAAGTGAATTATCCTTAAATCTCCACTTATTAAAAAGGTTGGGTTAGGGAAAAAAAGAAGAAGAAAAAGAGAAGGGAAAAAAAAAACCCAGGAAATTCTGCTTTTTTTTTTTCCCTGGGGTTAAGAATTGCTCTCATCTGACAATAGCTTTGCATGTTACAGCATTAATTTTGCAATAAATTATAGTTCAGGTAGATAGAATTACTCACATTGCTTGACCATAGTGTCTGACCTAGCCAGACCTCTGATTGATGAATAGTTGTTCATTTTGTCCTACGAGTCCTAGAAGACAAAATCAAAAAACTGGGTGAAAAAGATTCTGTTTCATGTAACAGCATTTTGTTATATGTCATTAGCACTTAATTCTATCACCAGTGCCATGTCTGTGTTAACTGGGCCTTTCAACTTAATCCTTTCACACCTCAGCGTGTCATTAATTTTGGCCAATCAATACACCAAAACTCTTGGTCCCAAGGAGTGAAATAATTCACAGACTGCTGCTATGTAGTGACTTGGTCCATACCATCCAAGGAGGGGTCTCTTATAAAACTAAAAATGTGATTAGAGCATGGTTAGAGCTGCCTCTGGACTAAGTTCCTTAAGTATCAGTACACTGTATACCCAAGAGATGTTTAAGGAAGAACTGAATTCAAGCCCATGTACTTGGCTGTTCACCTCAGCATACTGAAGTTCATGTGGCTGTTACTTGACTGTTGTTATCCAAGGTACTCAGACTTCGTCTAGTTCAGATATGTCTGTCTGTAGTATTACAATTCATTATGGCATGGACAGTATCAGAAGTTTAGGTTTGATCAGGACCTTTTTTCAACATAGAAACTAGGGTTTTGGAGAACTTTATGATTACATGTTTATTGTTTCTTCTAATTGGGCCAGAACCCACACTTAAATTCAGACTTGTTTTATAATCACAGTGATGAAATCAAAATCTGAAATCAGTTTGTGGGCTGAGGAGGAGGCTCGTGGCACTATTTCCAACATGTCATGATTCCTGTCATGCTGCTCCAACCAGCACCATGGATAAGAGAATTATACACGTAGTTACAGATGGTTGGCTTGAAACTTTCAGCTTGGGCACCATAATGCTTTGTAGCAACATCCCAAGATCTACCTGGTCTGGTTTAGAAACTAGGCAATCATGAGAATGAAACTCACTCCAATGCAATTAGTTGTCATGTTAAGGGCTTTCCAGTGACTTACATGAAAACCTTGCCCTTTCTGCAGGCATTTATAACCAACTTGAATTTCAGTTAAGACAGATGAAAGGCAAATATTCAGCGAGCTGGCTTTGCTTGGCAGCAACAGTTTTGTTATTGCAAATCTTATGCTTGCAAGAGGAGCATGAGATAGGAACTACATAATAAGAGCACACAGTTCTGATAGCTGGAATTTCAGTGGGAGGCAAAGCTGATCAAAAGACAGCAAAGAGGACTGTGAAACTTTGAATGTATGTCAAAAGGCTCAAATCTTTGCCAAGATTTCAATGATTTTGAATCAGAATTACAAAATACATTAAAAAAATACTTATATTCTGCAGAAAAACGGATTTCTTGTATTGTAGTTCTAGTCGTGCATAGTACATAACAATTTGGTATACACTTAAATTACTAGATGGTGCTTGTACTGTCACACTACTTGTTCAGACTATCCTGGGTGCATGGCACACCCTCACACAGGTAACCATCCCAGAGACGTCCCTCATTCTTATTTCCCTTCCGAATCGTCTCACTCAAAACTATTTCCTTCTTCAGAAGAAGTTTGATTCTTCCTAAAACAAATCAGAGTTCATGGAAGAGGTAGAGATCAATTCCAATAATCTAATTACATTATCAGGGTTCAAATTTATGAGAAGTTTTTACTTTTATATTTCATGCTACAAGAGCATTTAACCATGCTCTGCACATGGTTTCACTTTTCAGCTAAGGACTATTGTTATGGTGTTCCTATCTTTGTCTCCTTCCTCACTGTTTTGATGCCAGCACACTGAGTCATGTCCTATTTGAATTGCAAGTTCTGTGAAGCATAAGCTGAATATTCCTTAACTAACCAATAATGTATTTAGTATAAACAGGAGGTATGCAGCAGGCAAAATCTAATGTCATAGAGACTTTATTTCATCTTTCTTTCTGCAGAAGTAGCTATCATTAACTTTGAAGATCTTGTTGCTAAATTTTATCCTAAGCATAATTTCTTATTTGTTGGGTTTTCTTTTGTTGTTGGATTGGTTTTGTTGTTACTGGGGTTTTGACACCTGGCATCTGTCTGGAATCTTGAGCCTGAGTTAAAGTTACATTGCGTCCCTTACACTTCAGTTGTAGCAAATGTATATCCAGAGACATTCCACTGATTCCACTGGCATCAATCCATATGTGCACAACTGTAAATGACATGAAAAAAATCTGGCTTCTGATATGAAAAAGGCTATTTATGCACTTCCACAAAGGACAGAAGTCCTGTAACTTTGGGTCTATGCAGAGACGAGACACAAATATGTTAGTGAAAAGCCCTAAGTTTTCTAAATGTAGATGAGCACAGATTAAGAAAGCAGTAATTAATTTCCTTTGACCTCAAGCTGAAATTCCTTTCTAAAGCTGTCATAAAGAGAAAGAGGCCAGAGAGAAGAAGTGAAACTGTGTAACAATGCAATTAAACCCTTGTAATGAGGTCAGCCATTGGACTTGTTGCAACTGATATCATTATAGCAATGAGGAGGCATTATACGATGGCCTGATTTTTTACAGGATTCTTATTTTTTTCTTTAACCCTTTAACAGTCAGATATGTCTTCTGTGGCATTGTAAAGTAATTGTTGGTAGCAAGCAGAACTGTAGGCACAAGCTTTACTGTTGCACTAACAGCATTCCATGAGTTCTGGTAATGAAAGCATGAAAAAAACCTTGTTGAGAGTGAAATAGAGGATAGCTTTGATACAGACAACCCTTCACTCAAACTCTGTGTCATATTTGCTATTTGATGTTCCTCCAAAAAGCAACTCTGCTCCCCCCAGCAACAGGAGAGAGTAACTTCCAGCAAGACATTGACAATTTGTGATAGAAAATACTTGACTCATGGGAGTTGTGATGCTCAAGGAAAGCGTGAGCAGACTTGTAGGAC
Source organism: Pogoniulus pusillus (assembly GCF_015220805.1). Classification (NCBI taxonomy): domain Eukaryota; kingdom Metazoa; phylum Chordata; class Aves; order Piciformes; family Lybiidae; genus Pogoniulus; species Pogoniulus pusillus. The sequence continues at coordinate 19,634,941 of NC_087280.1, forward strand.
TAACCTAAACCAGAAAGAGTCTCAAGTAGTCTCAAGCTCACTTGAAACTTGACTATCCATTAAGGGTGCCAGGAAAAGGATGTACTCTAATGGAAGAATATTCATTGGTTTCATCTGGTCTACAAACAGAAGTCTGGTTAGGCATTAAGAAAAATGAAAAGTTGTGAAACTCGGATTAGAGCCCCGAATCAAGAAGATTTAGAGAGGGCACATTTTATGTAAAGCTTTAATTAGATAAATGAGCAATTTTTCAAGTGGAAATCCAGGCTTAAGATATTTTTCCTTCCTGGAGGGACTGTCCTGAGCTTTGGGCTTGCAGATGACAGCCACCTCTGTTATTACCTCTCTGATTCACTTGAATCCCCTACAATTGAACTTGCATTGCCTGTTTCCTCTGTAATTATTTGCAGATGGGAAAATAAGAAGTTGCAGTTCCTCCTTCAGCACATTTTTGAGTGAATCCTTCCTAGATCTTCTAAGAGAGGGGCTTGGGTATTTTGGTTTAAGAGCTGCTGCAAGGCTATGAATCCAAAGTGGCTGCATGTATTTCCATCTTCTCAGAATATTTCAGTCGTATCTATTTCTCTATGCTGTAGTATTTCCATCTTCTCAGAATATTTCAGTCATGTCTATTTCTCTATTTCCATAGTTATTAGTTTAGGAGTCTCCTTGCTCAGTATGTTGGTTCCCAGCTTTAGGTGCCTTGCAATAGCATAAGGAATATGCATACTGAACTGAGAGATGTGTACTCAACTGTGGAAACAATGGGATTTCAGACTGTCTTGCAGAAACTAAATGCATTCATTTGTCTTCATGGAATCACTTATTTCAGCTCACATATGAAAAGAATCTTTGGAACAGTCTGATTTTTATCCCAGTTCTCTGCCCTTTTCCCATGAAGTTTGTCTGAAAGCAACAAGCTGGCATACACTGCTGAAGACAGGTGCCCATATCAGAAGGAGGTACTGCTTTAGACTGCTGTAGATCTGCAGTCTGCTGGGCAGAATTAAACTGCCTTACCTGTGAGAAAGGAACTTGAGAAAAGCAAGAGATAGCCCACTCCAGTCACTCTCCTAGATGGAGGAATACCTTTGCAGGGTAAGGAGAGAAAAAGTTAATGGAGAAAAATGTTCAGTTGTTGCATACTTAATTTGTCATATCCCATTTATTTCTCTAAGAAAACATTTGGGAGCAAACTTGAAAAGGAATAAGATGGGGTATTTATATAATGCCACAGAGAGGAGATGACTGCTTGGTGAAGAGGCTGCTCATTGACTTCAACAAGGCAAGGTGCCTCTTTCTTGAGGCTTCAGCTCTTCTGGTCCTTGAAAATGTCAATGCATATATGAAAGCATAAAAAAGAAATTCAAAGTGATACCAAGTTTTTTCTAACTCTTCCTTCCACATTCTTCAAATTGATCAGCTTAAATCAGCTTGAGACAAGTTTCAAGTACCTTTCCCTTTTTGCAAGAAGTTCACCATCCCCAGTGTGCAGATTATACTTTTAAAAGAACTATTAGAAGGCAGCTTACTAGTTGGAGATAAAGGGAGGGCATCATTTCCTTGCACTTAGAGGACTGAGTCACCAGTTCAGATGCCTTTCCTTCTAATGGTGCACTGAGTCATCATGTGCCTCAGTTTCCCTTCAGTGAGCATAACACTTACTGACCTTTGCAAAGAGCTGTAAGCTTTCTGTGAACCCCTGTGTTAAGTGCAAAGCCATAGTGTTATTAAAGATAGTTTCAACAGAGACAGCTGAGTGATGTCCTATAAACTGTCAGTTCTCTCCAAATGGACCACAATATAATATTTCCTCCCAAAATGCATTTATTATTTAACACTTTTCTGTGAAAGGTTTCTTTTACATTGCAAATGCTCAGAGTTCTTTCATAGGTCTTAGACTATTGACCCTTTACCTTAAAACATGCTATTAATGCTTAACGCTGTTATTAGCATTCAGGGAAGTAATGACTGGTACTAAAATGGAAATGTGCAGTAAAAACACTTTCTATTTTGTAAAATAATTATGTAGCCTAATAATTATTTCATATGGTTCTTTTTGATTGATAGGGAAAGGGCAGCACGAAGTTTGGAATCATGATTCTTTAAGGTCTACATTCAAATCCCAGCCACTAACACCACTGTTTCTGACAGCTACGTTTTATAAGAACAGCAACAGGATGATCCTTGCTTCTGTTTGAATGAGGGTTACATCAGATAAAATATACTTAATTAGCTTTTTTTTTTTTTTTTTTTTTTTTTTTTTTTTAAGAATGGCAAGGAATTATAATTCCATAAAGGGCAATACACCATTCTTCCAATTTCCAAGTAAGTCACCGGTACCCTGGAGGTCAAACATAGTTCAAGTTTGCAGTGAAGTGAGACTACCTCTTTCCACTCTGCTGTCATCACACCTGACCCCAACCTGGTAAAAGCATCCCCAGTGGTGCCAAAGAGGCCTTTCCATTCTCTGTGTACTAGCTGTGCTGGTCTTTCACATTTAAGGCTGCCAGATAAATGTCAAATCGCAATGTTCTTATGATGTTTAATGGGAACCAGGCTGAGAGTGCTTGAACTTGCTTCACTTTGGAGAAGTTTTTGTCACTTTGGCTTAGATGGAAAAACAAGTTTTAGATCAATAATGTACATAAATGAAGCAAGTTCACTGAGCTGGGCTTTCTTAGCTGATTTTCTGCTTGCTAGAAAAACAGGAAAAACCTTCCAGGCTGCGTGTGTCTATGTGTAGCACAGAAATAACTACAAGACTATTATTGCATGTTTTACAAAGATGAGTAGGTTTAGCTCTCTTCTTTTTGGAGTGCATAATATTAGAAACTTCTGCAGATGTTTTCATGACAGATTTTCAGACTGCAGCAGTTATAGCTGGGTGTCTGTATTCGTGTAGTTCTATTTTAGACAATTTTTGATAGGCCTGGTTTGTTGCCATTTTTTTTCCCCTTCAAACACTCTATTAAAATTGAAACTAATACATTTCAGCCAGGCTTGCTACTACAGCAATGGTTTGTAAACGAAAGGAAAAGTACAGCTGCAAATAAGTAGCTTACGTGTACGCAGATAAAGTTATTGTTGGTAAACAAATTTAAACAAATGTTAACATGAATTTGGAGGAAGTACTGAGAAGTCTTTCCCATTGAAATGTTGATGAAGACAGTGGACTGCTGACCTCTTTTCCTCTGCTTTTACCAGCAGAAATTCCTAAGCAGGGAGAGGAAAGAGCTGCCACCTAGCATCACTAAGAATCCTGCTCATTACTCAGCCTGGGAGCTGTTCAGCTATTATAGTGAAAACTGCCACGATAAAACTTTAAGGTCTATTTAAGAGTTGTAGAGAGGAAGAAAGGAGACACTCCTGGCAATCTCACCACAGCTGCAAATGCTCTGGGTGGAGCACAATTTCTGTCCTGGATCTGCTTCGGTTCCTACTGAAAACCATCAGCGGTGCAAATAAAAGCAGTAAAACACCAGCAGAACTAGCAGTAGGAGCAACAGCTGGCCAGATACAAGAAAGGAAATAAAATGTACCATCTGAGGTTAATCAAGGGATTAGTTATGACTCATGAGTCACAGCTCCTTTCTGGACGGAGTCCTGCTTTGATCTAGCTGCATATGGTCCTTTGCTCTGGTTTTGTACTAGAGAGAGCAAGCAGAGAAACACAGGAAGTGAGCACTAAGTAACAGCAGTAGGTGTAAGATACTTGGAGCTATTTATATATTAACTATGTTGGGACAATTAGCTGGATTCAGAGCGACATAATAATAATTAAAATTCAGGTAAGTATTTACTTTTGTAGAAGAGGTTATGAAATTAATAAAGAAGAATGTCAGTCATTTACATAAGACATCACTGATGATGCTAGTAAGAGAGATGAGAGACAGGGATAAAGGAAATTTCAAATGTTTTATGAATATTTTGTCACATTCCTCTTAATATTGTTGCAGTAAACAATGAAAATTTGAAAGAGTTGCTTTATTTCAAGGCTGAATTGTTCTGGTTTAGCTTCTACTAACTCAAATCACATTGACGTTTAAGCTTTGTTACCTGCCAGAAGTGTCATGCAGACCATAAGTTCTTAAGTTTCTACCAGGCAAGTTAAGTAAACTCTTTAAGTTTGTCAAAAGGAAGAGTATTTTCAAGATCTCAGTTTTTCCCTATCTCTCATGTCAAAATCCTCCTAAATAGATTTTTGGTGTGGGTTTTTTGTTGTTTGGGGGTTTTCTAAGCATCTTTATTTCTTCAGTGTTATAGGTCCAAGAATTGCCCTTGCCCTCCTTTATTAACTCCTGTGTTCAATTATGAGTGCCACATCTATTAGTCTTTTTCAGAGGCTTTCCTTTCTCCAAGCTTAGAAACATCATCCACGTTCTTGTTCCTAGATGTATGCCTGGGGTAATACAACCTCTAATCTGACCTGTTCTTATTGTTATTTATAAATTACCATCAGCAAATTCTATTGATATTTTCTCCAAAAGATTATCTTTGGCCTATATGGAGATCTATGTGGAAGCATATTAAAAATACCCAAGTGAAAGACAATTTCTCATTTAGGAGCAGAGTTTTGAGATCAGCTATCAAATTGGAATCGGCTTGGTAGGAGCTGCATGAATTTTTGTATTGCACCCATTCTTACAAGGAAGCCACACAGTGTCAAATAAGTTACAACATTTTCGTTCTTTCAGAGCAATTACTCTTACTTGTTGGAAGTGGTAAGCCTGTCCTGAGAGTGTTACAGATTCAGCTAGACCTGAAACTAGTTCACAGATGTGAAGGAGTCTTTTTTCAGTGCCACTGCACACATTACAGCTCTTCCTACAGATTATGCAATGAAGCAAATGTCCATGCCAATAATAACTCTATAGATATGTGGTTTTATATATGCCAAATATATAGATGGCCTATATATAGAGGGTATATACTTAGCCTCTGCTTTTATCACCCTCTGAATGTAATGCCAGAGGGAATAATTAAGGGGCAAGACTGACTGACCTAGACTTTGGTTGACCCAGCCGATGGGCTTTCAGACTGAATTCTCTGGTCTCCTAAAGAAGAAAGCCTCACAAAATGTCTTTAAAGCAGCCACGGAAGACAAGAAGAACATTCCCCAGCGACTCTGTGACGATGTAAGTCTGCCAGAGATGGCTCAGCTATTTGCCATCGCAAAAACATTTCCTGCCCCCAGCACAAGAGGACGGTCATAAAGTCATAGGTATGGAAGGCAGAATGGGAACTGAACATAGTGAACTTCACTACTTTAGATCCTTTGACAGCAAAAGTAGACTTTCCTCCTTGTAACCCACAGCCATGTGAATCTGCCTCTTCAGCCCCTTGTGGTTTCCCACTTTGTTCTGTGGATTTAACATACCAGGAAAACGTGGCTTGGTGGTCTTATTACCCTAACAATAAATCGTGAGTAACAATCTGAAAGACTTCAGTTAAATCCAGCTTAACCTTCAAAGTGGTTATCTGCTACCAGCCAAATCAAACAAGAGGACTGACACCACAAAATTTTGCTTGGTCTCTCCAATTAATTTATTCCTGAGTCCCTGTGCTGAAAACTCACCAGAACAGAGTCAGCATTGGGACCATAAGATCTGTGTGAGGAGACTACTTGTTCCATGTAGGCTAGTGACAAGTCATCAGATACTAAAATAATCAGTTTGCTGATTAATACAGTTTGAATGGAGTCTCCAAATCTACTGCAGAGATGAAAGCTCCTGTGTCAATTCATTAGCCACCTTCTCTTTATCATTAGGAAATGTAAAACAATAAGTTTACAGGAAAGATTTTCATTACTAGGCCCCAGCTGGAGTCTTTCAAGATCAGGGATTAAAAAGCACATAAGCTCACTGTTGCCAATTAGGAACAAATGTCTTTCTCTTCTCTGTACTCTCTTCCTAAAGTTGCTCTGAATTTGGCTACAATGACACAGGAAGACCACTTGATGATTTTTTTAAGTAAACTGGTAAACTCATGGTATTAATTTCTTTCATGAGCTACCCCCAGTTATCATGCCCTCATGAAAAAAAGGATTCTGCAATACCTCTTTTCCAAAGCATCCTACGCACTTTCCAGCATAACCTTTTCCTGCACTCTGGCAATTCCCAGCTCAGAGACTAAATGTGGGACATGAAGCAGAATACAGTAAGATCTAAAAAAGAAAAACAAACAATAAAGAAACCACTAAAACTATCACAAGCCAGTTGCTTTACAGTGAAAATCCAGAAGGTTTCTAAGATTTCCACAGCAGGCAATCTCCAAATGACATACATATCAATATCAAATATATATCAAGTCTGAGGCAGCAACAGTACAACATATTTTTTCCCCATTTCCACCACATTTTTATGACTCCTCTTACTGTTTCTTAAGTGTTTGGGGATTTTTCCCAGTTCAAAAGCATATGGCTTGTGCAGTCCAACTTTCTTTAGAGGTCACTATATCTTAATTCACAGTTTTTAAGCCTGCTTAGAAACCTTTCTTAAGCAAAGCACCTGCCAAATTCCACCTCGCTGAATTCTGGTGGATACTCACTCATGAATCCCAGTAGGGTCAATGAGACTTCCACAACCAATCATAGAGTTCCAGTCCTTTGTACACTGCAATTATTTTTGCCTAGTAAATTTTTTTTTTTCTTGATAAGCCTGTTTTCAAATAAAGGATAAGGTTCAAAAGAAAATGTCAATGCTTTTCTTTCTTAAATGTCTGGGAAGATGCAACTGGTGTACAATTTTGTTCCTGTTAATTTTGTTAATAGTCTTGTGCTGCAACTTGTCTAGATGCTTTGTGACTAGTGCTGGTCTTTTCTCTTTCCTTTTTTATTTCCTCCCACTGACATGCTCTTGCCAAGGATATCGTTATGACATTCTGTAGTAACAAGCATTCTTCTGTTCAAATTTATATCAATTAGTTTGGGACAGTAATTCAATCGGACGGCCCACTGGATTTTGAAAGACTCGCAACCATGTCAAAGTGGCGACCTTTTTCCTCCACTCTCAGCCAAAAGCCATTTTTTAACAAGGAGCTCTTGAAAAGAAATGCCACTTTGATAATTAGTTATTGATCACGGACAATGCGGCGACGAATACCATCGGATTAGCCAGACGCCAGTGGGTCGCGACACGAGGGTTTCCTTATCGCAATAATCTGTGGAAAGAAATATAGAATAAAGGTCATTAAGGCTTCTGTTTGGGGAGCATAACCCAGATAATCTAATTTCCTTATTAAAAATAAAAATTCCAAAGCATTCTGGATCCACTTGGTTTTGTAATGAACCTGTTAGAAAAAACTTCCAGCTAAACGAAATTTGGGAAGTTACACTGTTCAGGCAACTACACTTAAAATTAGTTTGATAAATTAACCCTGCTTTACCCATCAGTCTTACCTCACTAAAATACCATTATCTTTCCTACCCTAAAATGTCCATTAGGAACTAATTTGGACCAGTGCATAAAAACATGAACTTAAGAAATAATGGACTTTTTTTTTTCATCTAATTTAAGAAACACTTCAAAGCCAGCCTGAAATTGCTTTATGTAAGTTATTTAATGGAGAAAAAAATGGCAAAGAACAATTTTATTGCTCTTAAAAGAGCAGAAAAGAGGAAAAAAATCCATTTGTTTTAAGGTTTCTTTCCAGAACATTAATGAAAGATAGCTTTTCTGAAATGTGCAAGAATATACAACCACCTGTGCCATAATTTTGGCTGATTTGAGAGACTGTTAGGTAATTGAAGTAATAACTATTTTTTAAGTTATGGGGGATAATGTTAGAGTTCTGTTGTAACTGAACTCCTATATCACCATAGGTAATACTCATACATGATTTGACTACCTAGTATTTTATATTAATAAATATATTACTTACAGGTCATCACATCAAATTCAGCACAAGGCTTTATTACAGAAGAGTTATCATTTCAGTGTGCCTATGAGACAGAGAAACAACATTATGGTCAGAGAAATCAAAGTCCAGAATGGTTGCTTTACATAATGTCACACAGAATTAACAGAAGTCTGCATGTCTGAGAATCACAGAATCACAGAAGGTTAAGGGCTGGAAGAGACTTCAAAAGATCACCCAGTCCAACCCCACTGCCAGAGGATCACCTATATCATACCACACAGGAAATCAAACCCAAATTACTTTCTCACCAGACAAAACTGTGCTCTTATAAACTTATGACTAGTGGCATTTAAAGCAGTGAAACAGTCTCCATTTAAAGCAGTCAACACTCCCCAAAGCAAACTGCTATTATATCCACTTACTATTGTATCATTCCAGCACAGAAATCATGGACACATAGACAGAATGAAGTTCTCAAACCTGGAAGTATTTCCACATATATTTGGAGTCATGTGGATGTGATGTTCCCATTTCAATGGTAATAAGCATCCATTCATTCCAGAGGAAAAAAACTCACATTATTAGATTGATGAACCTGTCATGAACACAATGTTAATTTCTTCTTGTATTCAATATTATTTTCTAAAGATCATTATTAATTCAGTGTCATTTTATTGTTATTATTAAATTACTATTATTTTAATTTATGGGAAATTAGCTTTTCAAAGACCTTCCAGAGATTCATTTTAATATTGCAGCGTGTATGAAAACAATCTAAAGATGTATGCAAGCTAACAATTAGAGCAGTTACTCATTAGCTTCCTAAAGTTAATCTGTTCTAACTTCCGTGATCTGAAGGTTATTCCATTTTATTGCTGTGACTGCATGAAATACAGTCTTAAAGAGGAAACTACAGTCTCATTGATGTTGAAGGGACTATGTGCCCACAACAAAGGTAACAAGATACAAAAGTTTTGCTATTGGTGAACAGGGTAATTCTGCAAAGTGGTGATTTTGTGGCCTTTTTCTCATGTTGTCTTGTCTTGTCATGGGGACTTTGGCAACATAGTTCACTTTAAAAGGTGGCTTGTTTTTCAGCCTGTCTATTGTGAACTGTTATTTTATGGTTCAGATTAAGAACATTAGACTGTAGCCAGGTGGGGGTTGGTCTCTTCTCCCAGGCAACCAGCAACAGAACAAGAGGACACAGTCTCAAGTTCTGCTGAGGGAGGTATAGGCTGCATGTTAGGGGAAGTTCTTCGGAAAGAGAGAGAGGTTTGCCTTTGGAATGGGCTGCTCAGGGAGGTGGTGGAGTCTCCGTCCCTGGAGGTGTTCAAGAAAAGCCTGTCTGAAGCATTTAGTGCCATGGTCTAGTTGACTGGATAGGGCTGGGTGCTAGGTTGGACTGGCTGAACTTGGAGGTCTCTTCCAACCTTGTTAATTCTGTGATTCTATGATTAAAAGAATAATCACAACACTCCTCTGAGCAGCTAAGAGTGAAAGCCAGAATACTTCACCTGACAGCATTCAGGTAGTTTTGGTCTTCTCGGTTTTCCTTTTGTAAGCAGGAAAGACATTCAGCTAACTAGTTGCACATATTTTTCAGTATACAGATAAACACATTTGCACCTTACTTAGGGCAACTTGTGCCTGAAAGCTTTTGTTGCATACTATAAAAATGACCCACACAGTACATGTACACACAGAATTGCTTCCTGTGGGCACAGGATAAAGGGAACAGGCTACTCTAGTGCAGTGTATCTCTCCAGCATACAATTCAACATATTAATTCTTCTCTGCTAAAAAGCAGTACCTGGACCTTGAATATTTCAGAAGACTCTCCCTTTCCTAATGTGCAGGCAGGCCATTCAGAGACATCAGAGCTGACCTTTTCTAAGAAGAAAGATCACAAATGCAGCAGGACATCTGTCCTTTCTGATAGTGGCCACAATCTTGAATGCGAACAGGATAATGGTATTAATATAGATACCATAATCATCATTAAAATAGAGTATATCTCTTTAGATAGCCGAAGACATATCTATAGCTAAGCTTACACCTTGCAATCTCACCTCAGTGGATCATAAGGCAATGGAAAGATTATGCCCATCAGACGGGTTGTTTGCGTAGATACCATGGTGATGGGTGTGTGATAAGACATGGTTTATTTTTACAACAAGGCAATAATTCTCACTCACCTATTTCCCCCAGGGTGTTCTCAGGACTAATCAGTTAGTGTTTGCTCAAATCTGCAACAGGCCATATAAGGACTAAGTATTATTATTATTACCTTATTATGATATTGACTCTACCACATTGAACTGCAGTACTTTCATCTGCTTAGGTGTAATATTACCATGAAGTGTTTATATTCCCGTAATGTAAATGTTTCCTTTTGAAGGGGAGTTGAGCAGCTTATTGTTACATGTGACCCACAATATAATTTATTTACATGAGCCAGGAGACTCTCAAAATGTTTTCCAGGGACCTTTCCAGTTAGACTTACTCTTTTACATTCCCAGTTTCTCCTGAGCAGTGTTTGTTGACACACATTTCCAAAAACCTGTTTGGCCAATCCCTACAGCCCTCCAGGGCCCTGTGTTTTGCTGCACCAGTAGGCATGCTGTCATTACTTTGGCACTGAAATATAGCTGACTGTAAATGCTGGGCTGCTGTTCTGTTGCTGAATTCACCTGAGTCGCAAGCGCCTCGCCTTGTCCTGAGAGCAAAGACTTCACAACTGCACCAAGTCAAACCTGCAGGGCCTGAGCACTGATTAGCGCTTAAGCCAAATGCCAATCTGCCCCCAACACCCCCACAAAAATCCCACAAAGCCACCCGATCTGTCAAGTTTGCTCTTACTATCCATATTCCAAGCTGACAGATATTTACTCTCCTCTCCCCCAGCCCTTGCATCTGGATCAATGGGGACAGGCTTTCCACCCCTCAGAAGATTCACTTACATTAAGTGGCGAGGTGGAAGCAGTGAATGAACAATAGACGGCTGTCAGCCTCGACAGCAGGGCATGGATGTATGAGCGTGGAGCTGACAGCGAGGGCCTCAGAGGGTAAACTGCTTTGCTGGAACTAATTAAACAGATGAAATTATTACATGAATATGCAGATGTTGTTTACATTTTACCATATGGTATTATTTCAGGTAATAACTCGCAGGAGGATCCCTTCCTCTCATCAAGAGGAAATGAGTTGAAAAGGAGGCTCCACGTGTCACCTTTCAGTTGCTAGGCAGACATTGATATGGCAGGCTTCTCTCCTAGTCACGGGGAAACTCTTCTCCTTCTAGCTATATGACACTGGAGAGGATTTGCATTCTTCCCACTATGCAGTGTTGGAAGAGATTATCTTTTATTAAGCGTAAATGTTAAGGTTGCCAAATTTTTCCCATTATGCACAGAAACACATGCACTTTTCCAAATGTTGATTTCCAACGTGCACTTTACAGCTGAGATGCTGCCAGTCCATAGTCAATAGGTAAGAACTGACAGATCTGTCCAAATATGCAGAGGCTGGAAGTATGACATTTCTGCAAAGTCTGACATGTGGCTGTGCTGGTTAGCATTTACTGCTTTGCTAACCTGAAGTGTTGATAACAGAGGCATTCCTTTCTAACAAGTTTCCATGCATCGTACTGAAAAGGTTGCTCTCTAGAATTACAGAGGCACGGGACTGCCGTATCAAACAGTATAAAGAATTATTAATCATGTGCATTTTAGATGGGTAGCCAGCTAGAATCTGAAAAGCCACATTGCTGTGCAACTTAGACAAGGCTACACATTGATAATAACCAGCTGCAAACTTTTCCAGAAGTGTTAATTATGATAGCAAGATGGTGGTGGACCTTAGCTAAGGCAGTGCTAGAACTGCCTGGTTTGGGAGCTACTTCTTACTGCATAAATTCAGGAAAGAAAATTGCATAAATACAGCCATAGCCTTGCTGTCTGCACCCAGTCTCTGATGAAAAACTGTCAAAAATCTTGAACAAATGAGTACAGCTGTAATTGCCAGATGAGGCTAACAACACTACTCACAAACAGATCATTTTGCAGCAACATCTACTTCTTAAAGATGAACATGTGACTGCCCGGTCATTTTTACCACTAGATTAGTCACAATTCCATACTAATGCAAGTGATGCCTTTTTTTTCAGGCTGATTCAGCATCTCATTTCTACAATGACCATATTCATCCTCTCAGTGGCACCACCTTTTTGATCAGATGCACAGAATATCTTTGTATTACTCTCACTATTGCTTCTTCTAAATGCCCGTAGCTGATATGTGGACTGACCATATTGATCTTTCCCCAAAGGCTATAGATGCGTTTCTGTAGTTCATTCATAGGGGATAATGTCAAGTTACATGACTACTACACTGACAAATTATTTGCATGTTGCCACTTGGCTTCCATGTTTCCTCAGGTACATCATTTTAATAGATCTTTAGGGCCACCACTGACCTGTATCAATCAAGATGCAAAGGGGTGATGTCGGTTGTGCAAAATGTGGCCTTGATTCAAGCTATCATACTGTATTTTTTAAATAAGAAAAATGTTTTCTCTTTAGTGCTATTTGCCCTGTAAAAATTCAACAGAATTGCCAGTATAACTGTCTGTGGCAATTCCAAGTGCATGGACAAGAGAAAAACAAACCAAGCCTCCTTGGCGTAGGGATGGATAGATAGCCCTGTTATAAGTTCAGACAGGATTTCTTTGACTTTGTCTTCTGACATAAACGTTTAGCAGTATAACATATATATCAAAACAAACCAGAACAGTTAGCTTTCTATACATTCCCTTTGGAGGGGAGGTCAGAAAACAAACACAGAACAGATGTTAGTCATGCTTAATGTACTACTGGAGGGAACTCAGATACTAAGGTGATGAATATGGTGAGAGAAATGAGTATTCTCCTCCACAGCTTCTATTCCTAACTGACAAAAAAATCGAGGAGAAGTGCTTCACTCCTCTTGTCATCAGTGCACCCCACAACCAACCAAACACTGAAGATACAAACATTCTGGATTTTCTTCAGGAAACTAGCACACACGACAAATATTGCTGATAATTACAGGCTGGTATCCACCTTTCTCACCTCCTTTGGTTTTGCTGAATGTTGGCTTTGATCACTCAAAAATCCACATTCCTCTGTAATAAATCAAATCACTGCAGCAGCTACTAAAAGTCTCTGTAAATACCTACAGATTACCTTGTAGGTTTTTTTTTCTTTCTTGTTTTATTGTATATGACACTATAGTAAAATATCTTGATTTAGGAAACTATTAATTTTTCACAAGAAACTCATCTTCTGCATTACAGAGTGAGCCACAGGTTTTGCTGGGCACAGAGTGTGTCCATTTATCTCACCCCTGCCTGAGACCTGCCACTGCACATTTCTGTGTAACTACAACCACCTCTTCCCTGCTAACAAAGACAGGAGGTTGTGAAGCAGTTCTGATTTCTTATTATGAAGCTTATTGTCTGCCTACAATGTATATTATGTTCCCTGGTCCTATGAAAAAAAAAGAACCCTGGGGGGGAAAAGACAACAGCATGATAATAAATCCAAGAACTTTAAGATCAAGATAAGAGAAGAACTTGCTGCGAGTGATCAGAGGTGTGGACAAGCAAACAAATGAAACAAGAAGTGCTACAACAGGAGCTGAGAACGTCCTGTTGTTGGCATCACAGGAGGTGGAGTGTGACTGCACACAGTTCACTGAGCAGGCAGTGCCTAAGGCTTTTACTGCTGAGCAGAAATCATGATACAGCTATTATTAATAATAGTGAAACAGTGCTCAGAGGTCTCTCAATAGTGTTAGAAGTAGCAAATGAGACACCAGATGAGGCCTGGAGAATAAGGTCTCGCCTTACACCTTTTTGTCTTTTCCTATTTGCCTCTCTCAGACAGGCTTCCTGCACCTCTGTATTACTTCAAAGCCTTATGTATTGTGCAATCTGAACACAGAGTGAGTAATGTGTTAATGAAAGAACATAATTATTTATATCTATCTAGTATCCCTAAAATTCACCTTTTCTTCTATTTGCTACAAGTGAATCACAGATTCACAGATTGCATTAGGTTGGAATAGACCCTCCAAGGTCATCTTTTCCAAGTCTCCTGCAGTCAGCAGGGACACTTCCAACTAAATCAGGCTGCCGAAGGCCACATCGAGTCTGGTCTTGAATGTCTTCAGGGACGGGGCCTCAACAACATCCCTGAGCAGCCTTTTCCAGTATTTTATCACTCCTGTTGTGAAGCAACTCTTCCTTATGTCCAACCTAAATCTACCCTGCTCCGGTTTAAAACCTTGCCCCTCATCCTGTAACTACAAGCCCTCCTAAAAAGCCCTTCCACAGCCTTCCCATAGGTCCCCTTCAGATATTTATATGTAGCTATAAGGTGTCCCTAGAGCCTTCTCTTCTCCATGTTGAACAGTCACAATTCTTTCAGCCTCCCTTCACAGGAGAGGTGCTTCAGTCATTCACTGGACCTTTTTCCCCGACATGTGCCTAAAATTGCCCATCTCAGTCTTCTTGCTGTCATGCTGTTCATTTAGTATTAGTGTAGTGCTCTCCTCAGCTTGCTGTCTGAATATTGTGAACTCATGTGGAGACAACTGTGCTTTCTTTATGTTTGGAACACGTCCAGCACATCAGTGTTACTGAAAAAGATTTTAAAGTAGGTAAACTTTATTTTTATTTTCCTTGTTTGCCTTTTGTTCTGCTTCCAAGAAATCAACTCCACTTGGCAAGCATTAACTGTGTAAGATAACTTCCTAATGCTGTAAGATCTACAACTAAATGTAGCATGATTATCAAACACATATGTGATTTACCATGCACAGTTGAGCTAAACTGTGGCTTCTCTCCTCTACTAGAAAGTCCCAGCAAACAAAAGGCAGCAGCATGTTCATTTGTTTTCTTCATATCATATTCTATATCAGGTTTACATTCTTTAGTGTTTTGCCACCTGAGATTTGGACATTCTCCACTGCATGCAAAATAAAATGAAATAAATCAACTTGTACCAAAGACAGATTTACCCTGAAGTCTCTTGGATAAAGGCTAAAACCTAAGGGAAGAAGCAATTCAGATTTTTTTTTCATTCAAAATAAAGCACTCTAAAGGCACAAGTGTGTGCTCTTGACACAGGAAAGCTACACTGTGTAACATCTCACTTGTCCAAACTTCAAGATGATCTCTGTTAAAGAGGAAGAACTAATGCCAAGTCTGGAGCTGTGCTGATTTCCATTACAGCATTTCACTTTAATAGACAGGATATATCAACCAAGGTTTTGTCTTGGGGTTGATTTTTTCTGCAAGTTGTTTGGTCGATATTTAGGGTGTGAAGACAGATACTTGGAGGTTTAGGTATTATGTGGTATTGTTTTCAGCTTGTAATAAATTCACAAAGCAAATCAGAAGTCTGCACAACATTCTCTTTGCCTTAAGTACCATTCCCAACATTTCTAAGTCTTTTCACAGTTGTGTTTTGTCTTTCTATCATGTGAAAGCATCTCATATTCCTAGGAAACAGCAAAGATATTTCTTACAATGAGTGGGGAGGAGAGAGAATTTCAGATATAAAGCAACAAGTAGACTAAAAATTGCAGAGAGGAAGAAAATAGTTTAGAAGTATTTTGGTTTAGAGGGAAGTTTGAGAGCCAGACTTGGTTTGAAAGCCCATAAATTATCATCCTCATCCTTCAAAGAACTCAGGCACATGTAGTCCTACTGAAGCCCACCAAGGGACCTACCCATACACAGGTCAGAGCAAGACCAGGGCTCTTGTTTTGTAGAGCTTAGTTCCATATGTCTGGGAAACTGTCAGGGTTGCAGGCATCACCTGCTCATCTGCCCATAGACTGTCAGCTCCTTCATGAAGACCAAAAGATGCACCAGCAATTTACAACTGCTTAATGTTTTGTTTCAAAATTACCTGAGCTCTGCATCTCCATTTTTGGGTAGAATATTTCAAAAGCTTAAATGAGCATGCAGGAGGAGAAGGCATCCATGAGTGGTATCTATTTTGCTGGCTTCTTGCACTCTTCTTCTTGTTCATATTCTAAGCTGAAACTGAGAAGGCAGGCCATAAACAATCCTATATATCTAAAAGTTTCTATAGCCATCTGACTTGGATAAATTTTACTTCAAGTTATTTTAGGAATAGTCTAGAGGGACTCAAGAACAGTGGACTGAAGAGGGGAAAGTCTGCCCAGCAGTCATAACCTTATCATATGCTCAAGGGGAGCATGACACATAGCCCAGCTGTAATTCAGGAAACAGCCACTAAAATTCTCTTAGTCTCATCCCCAGTAATTCTATGGTTCTCATCAAAAGCTTTTTTCATCTGAGTTTTAGTTGCCCAGATTTTTAGACTTGCTGCATATACAAATAGATGATTAATGAGTTCCTGCATGCTGATGTTTTCTCCCTTAGTTTTAGAATGTCCTCCTCATATTAGTGGTCTACCCAGGCCTCAGCTTTCCGTACATGTGGACTGCCAGATTCTGGGTTTGATTTCCCATTCCAGTTATAGATGGTGCTTAACCTCATCTGAGATAATCATTTAACCAAGGTTAGTTATTACACCTATGTGTGTCCTATTTTTTCATAGTACAACTATATTAAAAAAAACAACCAAGCAAAAAAACCCAACAACCTGTATGTGTCCTATGGGTTTTTTAAGACTGCAGCATACACCTATGGCATATGCCTTAAGGCTGAATGAAAAGCTCTGCAAACAGACACAGGCACTCTTTAGCAGCAGAAGTGCTACCAAGACAGTCCAGATGTCTCACTTGACCTGCCCTGGCATCTGGCATAGCAGAGTTGCTATTGCCTTGACTCCTCATGGCAGATAACTAACTCTCGGCCCCTTTGGTGCTCAAACCCACATTAAACACAAGCCTTTGGAGATGCCAGCACACATACTTCCATCTCTAAAAGGTGAAGAAAGTATTTGTGCTAGTGCAAGACATAAACTTGTAGAAAGACTTCCCTGCATGAGGGACATCTAACTGCAAAACTCTTTTAGAATAAACACGTTTCAGTGAAAACAGCCACATATTTCTTTCTCACTGGACATCACTCTCTCCTCTGTGTCATTCTGAATACATCCTGAGTGCTAACTGCATACATATGCTGTAATTGTGAGGCTGTTGCACAGGTCATGAGTCACACTGGAGTCATTCTCCTTTCCAATATTTTCTTTTTGAACTTCCAAAAGTAAGAAAATATAAGTTCCATGGAATGAATGAGGTGGTGGAGATATTGTTAAGTTTGTTAAATTTCTGTTCAAGTATACTCACAAATACCAAAGAATAGTTCTGGAAGTATTTTACATTGTGGCTAATGCAAAATACTCCAGTTGTGTCAGCACTCATGCAGTTCTAGGTTACATTTGGGTGCCTCAGCCAAAAGACATCTTGGCAAAAGTCAAACTGAGGAACAAATCATATGATTATGGCAATTTATATTTGTAACAGTTGTAAATGGTAACACCACTGCTTGTTAATAATCCTTTGGTAAATTCTTGTTACCTTTCAGTCCCCAGACGTATCTATGTAGGTATAAAGCATATTGGAGGCAGATGCTGCAGCAGATGAATGTGCTTGCCAAGACGTGTTTTGTTTGTCAGGGTATTTTTCATCTAGGTATTCTTAACCGTCATGTTACGCACAGCAAATAGGTTCTTGCTTCTGGCACGTTTCATGCAATGTTCTAGGACATTACAGTTGTCTTTTATTCCACTTTCTTCTCCTTCCTCTCTTTCCCACGTCTTTATGTGAGGCCTCATCTCACAGCCTTTGCTCAGATGAGTAATGTTATTTGTTCCAGTAGCACTACCTACATGAGTAAAAGAAATAGCAATAAGTTTGAATGAACTGCAAAGTCATTCATATTTGAGCCAATTCAGTGAAGTTTTTTTTTTTTTTCTTTCTTAACCTTGAAACATCATAATGGAATATAGTAAAATAGAAGAAAAACTCATCTCAGCACAATGGCATTTAAAATTATGTTCCTTGTACCAGGAATGCAGCATCTGTTCAGTTCTTTTAAGTGATGGGCAGGAGTTAAAACAAACTCTGGAAATCTCCACATTCACTTATTACCTGAATTTGGGGACACTTTAGATGTCAACATTGCTGTATCTTTTTGTGGCTTTACACTGCCTCCCTTCACTGAAAAACACAGAACAATTTTTACCTTAATTTGATAGGAGGAGAGCTTGATGTCATCTCTGGTTTTCACCTGTTTTGCTCCTTAAATGTCTGTAGGGGGTTCAGTTTTGGGTTTTATAAGTTTTGTTATTAATTCACTTGTAATTGTCTTCTGAAATTGGAGGTGTTGGTTGCCTGCATAGCAAACAGAGAAGAGGGCATTAAACTCGTGGTGCTCCACAGACTGTTCTTTCTTTGAGAGAAGTGCACACACGTGTGCACGCAGGTACTCACCTTCAGCAGAGCATGCATGTATGCAAACAGGATGGTCATAGAAAAAGGCTGGAAAGCTTTGGAAGCTCTAAAGCACTATCTTCCCCCTCTAAACTGCTTTATTACTGGCATTCCTTCCCTCTTGGGCATGCGTTCAGCTGAGACTAGGCCAAATTGGCAGTCATTTTCAAAGTGCTTGGCAGCCCCATGATGCCTGGGAGTTTTCAGCTGACATCTCTCTCTCAACCAGTCTATGCAAGGGTCAGTGGGAGACCTGACTCCCAGGCCTGGGCTTGCTCTGCCTGTGTCATGAGTCAGGACCGATATAAATTAAAACCTTAAAGCCATACTGTGAAGGCATTCTTTACCCCCTGAGGTATTTCTTTTTCCCTGTGACAGATTGGCTTTCTACTAGTTTCCTTTTTTTTTATTCTTGGATAGTACAGTAGCTAGTATATTCCTTTGGCTTGAAGAAAGGGGGAACATCTGGCAAAGAGGGAGTTAAACTTCCACTAAATTTTTAATATTTTTGGTAGATTTGTTGCTGCTCAACAAGCAAGAGTGAAATAATAATAATAATAATAATAATAATAATAATAATAATAATAATAATAATAGGGGCTGCTTATCACTTACAAACAATAGTCCAATGACAATGTTCACAGTGATGGAAAAAATGGGAGTAGAAATTAATAGTGACAGTCCTGCAGGAAACAAGGGAGAAATTGGATACCAAGTTATAAAATACAGACTAACCCAATAGGCACATGCTGCTGTTATTATATTAATATTGTTAAAAACATCAAAGCACTTTAAAAATGGAATTGTACTGTAGGAAGATGGACAGTATTATTTCCACATTCTTTTAAATAGAAATTTTCACTCCTTGTTTGGCTCGGAGGCATAGATGTAATTTGTTGCTCAAAAATCAGTAGCTGAATGTTGTGAAAAATAAGATCCAGGATTAAAGTCTCCCATCTGAAGGACAAAATCAGGCTACATGGAGAGTGCTCTGTGTTATTAACAAAACTGAGTCACTGCAGATATGGATTCCACTGATGTGGTTCAAAAGTAGGGTGGGCTGGTTTTATTCATGTAGTTAAGAAACAGGAAGAGATTGTGTTTCCTCTGCGCAAAAATAAACTGATTTAAAATAGACCTCACTCCTGTAAACAAAACAGTAAACATGAACATAAACAAATCTCACCTAATGAAACCTAATAATGAACAGTATCCAACAGTGCAGGCTCAGACAAGAACAATCCCTTTGAAAAAAAAGTCAGTGGACTACTCCACATGGATAAAGTTCATAATACGATCTGTACATCCTGAAGGAAAAGACCACAGCATCAGTATTAGCAACTCAAGGTGTTACTGCAGCTGCTACTGTGTTTCCCTGCTACAGTTGTGCAGTACCTAGCACAGTGGAGGCCAATCTCTAACACATGAAATCAGAACCTGGGTAATAACAATGCTTCACAGTAGGGTAATTTCAGCTGAAATCAGGGGATTAGGGAATCGATGTGGCTTCAGATAATGCCTCAAGAGGGAAGGGGGTTCCTGGGAGGGTGCAAGATAGCCCTACAAGGGGTTTCTCCTCCACACTGTCTCCAGGTGGAGATAGAAGATGGCTTTTCTTTTGCTCTTTCTCCATCTGAAATGCTGAAGAAGGCCATGAGGAGCACTATTGGTAATCATGGATGGGTGACAGAGACAGAACACCCAACGTCTCAGCACCCAGCTTTTCCTAAGGCACATCCAGTGTCAGCATGCAGCTCTGTACCACATTGACACTTGGCACCGATTAAGAGACCCGACCAAAACTCACAAATCAAATGTTTTATGTTGCCCCAGATTTTGTTCCCTTTTTCAGCCAATTGCAAACAAAACATATCAGTTCTCTCCCAGGGACTTCGAGCAAAGTCCACGACCCGTTTTCTTTGAAAGGGTCTTCTCCACACAAATAATTTCACTCCCTATTTTTAGCAAGGATGCGCTGCCTCCCCTCTCAACGCTGCGCAAAACCTTCATTTTCTACCAGACACCAAGACTTGACTTAATAAGCAACGGGGGTAAAATATCCACTCTTTATACTCACGGTATCCTGAGGTACATACAAGCATCGCTCTAAGATGTGATAAAGTAATCTAAAGCTGGGCCCAGCCTGCCAGTTCAGGCCTAAAGGGATTTGATTCAGTGTCAAAACCTTTGGCTCAGGAGGTCACTCTCTCTTCTTGCTTTTCTTATAACAAAGGCAGAGGGTTGGGGGGTGGGGGGGGCAGGGTTTCCTCAGCTTTTTTTTTTTGCTTTTTTTTTTCTTCTCTCCTTTATTTTTTTCTTTTTTGTCTTGTGAATCCATCAACTGTTGTTTGTTGAGCAGCAGGCCTTTATTCAGCCTACTGAAACATTTTCATTAGATGGAGGCCTCTGAAGTACGCTGGCGGCTGGGACCACGCGAGGACAAAAATCTTAGGCCTCTCCAGAAGCCGGCTGATTGAAATCAGCACTGTGTCAGGGGCTGTCATATCTCAGAAAAGACATAAAACACACGGAAACATCAATAAGCAACAAGCCTCTGACAGCTCTGAGACATTCCAGCTGACAAGAAGAGAAAAGGGGTAAGGTTAGGGCTCATGGGGGATATTTAAAATGCCTAACAGCCAGCCGAAGTGTTGGCAGGCTTCAGGGAGGCCCAGAAAAGACAAGATAAAGTCTATCAGGTTATCACCTGGTTCGAGATGGATCCCTCACAGCAAGGCCACAGGGATGAGACAATGACACGATGACTTTTTTTATTTTTTTCCCCCCGCTATTATTATTATTATTATTATTTTATTATTTATTTCCCAACCTATCGAGAGAAACAGGCTGCGTTTTACACCAAGGTTACCCAGACAACGTTTGTGCTGGAGAAGATTAAAAAAGAAGGAAAAAAAAAAAAAAAAAAGGAGAAGAAATGTAAAAGAGGGAGGACAAAAAGAGAATCCTGCGAGTTAAAGAATTCTGCTTCCAGCTACCATGTACAGAAATCAAAAAGGATTAACAAGGTTTTTTTTTTTTCCCATTTAATTTCCTGTACACCAGACGCTTTTGTTAAGAGATCAGAGATATTGCTATTTATTGAAATTTTAATATGATCTTTATTAAAAGACAGCACACATGTTTGGGTTTCTTTTTTTTTTTTCCCCTCACTTTTTTTTTTGTTGTGTTGTTTTGCGGTTTGGTTTTTTTTTATAAACATGCGTGGGTATAAAAATCAAAGCGCAGGAATGAACCATGGCTGTTTGATTTCTTTATATTATGGTGATTCAGTCTCTTATTTAAATGTTCAAATCATATAAACCACACAGAAATGGCTCCTCATCCTCCTTTTAACTTGTGCCCAAGTGGCCAAGAGAGCCAATGGCATCCTGGCCTGGATCAGGAGGAGTGTGGTCAGTAGGACAAGGGAGGTTATTCTTCCCTTGTACTCAATACTGCTCAGGCCACACCTTGAGTGCTGTGTCCACTTCTGGGCTCCTCAATTCAAGAGAGATGTTGAGATACTGGGATGTGTCCAGAGAAGGGCAACAAAGCTGGTGAAGAACCTGGAGCACAGCCCTGTGAGGAGACGCTGAGGGAATTGGAGTTCTTTAGCCTGGAGAAGAGGAGGCTCAGGACAGACCTCATTGCTGTCTACAACTACCTGAAGGGAGGCTATAGCCAGAAGGGGTTTGATCTCTTCCCCTGGGCAACCAGGGGACACAGTCTCAAGTACTGCTCGAGGAGGTCTAGGCTGGATGCTAGGAGGAAGTTGTTTGCAGAGAGAGTGATTGGCATTGGAATGGGCTACCCAGGGAGGTGGTGGAGTCACCATCCCTGGAGGTGTTCAAGAAAAGCCGGGATGAGGCACTTAGTGCCATGGTCTATTTGACTGGATATGGCTGGGTGCTAGGTTGGACTGAATGATCTTGGAGGTCTCTTCCAACCTGGTTGATTCTATGATTCTATCTATTCTGCTAATCAATGGGTCCAGAGCAGGACTTAGACCAATCAGATACTGAATTCTGCCTTTGGAGTCAGCGTTAGACCATGAAATGAGGTGCAGAGCTCAGTAAAAAAGGCTACATGTAATTATTTTAGATTTTTAGATTATCAATCTTACATTGAAAATTTCACCCTTGACTTGCAAATCTGTAATTGTCATTGTACATGCTCATTTCTTATGCACAATACCCCCAGGTTACTCTTCAGCATGGATTCTACTGCTAATTGAAATGAGTCATAACCCAACTATGTGACCCTCTACTATCCCTTGGTTCTGAGTGCTAAGGGACAGGACTCATTTTGACCTGAAAAAGCCAAGGGGGCTGGAGCAGAACCTCTTTTGCACAGCCATTTGTAAAACTCATCCATCCATCCTCTCCAACGACAGTTATCAGCAACAGCAATTCCAGCCTCTCCTTCCTTAAATATTTGGCATGACAAAAATATGAGGACTTTTTAAGGTTAATCTTGTGTTAAAAGCAAAGTCAAGAAGGAAAAAGCATACCCTGACCAATAGATGACAAACTTTCTATATAGCTTTTCTCTAGAATTTGTAATTATATTCTACAACCATTTAAAAAGCTGAATAGATGACTTCAAGAAATGTCCTACTTGTCCTATCTCATATTGCTGTAGATTCACAGGATTTCACATTCCAAAATGTGAACTGGGAGTCTCAGTTTTCCCCTATTTGCTTGTAGTGAAAACTTAGAACTCTCTGGACAGCATAAATCATGTACTTTCAATGGACCCCATGCCTGGAGTCCCCTGACTAAAGCAAGAGCTCAGCATTGGCTTACTCCAACACATGGCAAAGGCGTAGTCAGCATTATACGTAATCGAGGGAAAACAGGCAGGGTATGGTAACACATATTCACACAAAATATTTCTACACAAGCATCAGGTTTGTGAAAGAAAATTAATAGGAAGCCAGAAATTCCCACTTACAAAAGACAGAGATATTCTTTTTACTAATTTGTTGGAAGGGTAGATTCTGCTGATCAGCACAGCATGAGGTTAGGAACACCAGAGGATGTGTATCACTTGGGTTCTTTTCATCAGCCTTTTAGATCAAAACCATCCTTACCAAAGGTGTCCTGAGCCTGAAGTGAGGATAAGGAAGTCTCTTGACTGCAGCATGTGTCAACCTGGACACCCTTTGACCCGCCAGGTTATTTCTACTTCTGGCTCTAAGAATTCCAGAGAGGATACTTCATCTGTGCCTTTCTTTCTAATGGAAAGTTGGAGGTATATCTAACATCAGAAGTAATTACTCTCTGTATCAATAATTGTGAAGGGTGGTATGCAGGTCACAGATGGTCTGTGGGGAGCAACAGGTATAGACAGAATGGTCCAGGTGCTATTTGATGTTGGTAGAAGTTAGAGCCATCTTCCAACGTGGCACAAGAGACTTTTTGTAGATTGCAGGAGTGCAAAGGTGAGCTTTCATATACTTTCACATTTGACCTGCTCCATCTAAAAACCACCTCTATCTCGGGATCTAGCCAAAACTCTGAAGTCATATGGGCTGTTGCTTTTTCCCCCTACGGACTTTTCTGACAAGCATTTTTCTAAAAGTAAATGCAATTAACAACTTTCCAGCAGAAACTACGTTTTCTGTAGTTAAAATAAAAGTAAATAGCAGGTCTTTTTTGTGATGTTTTGAGCAGGAACTTTGTTTCAGATACAGTGGTCAAACCAAGCGTCTCCTCTTCCGATAAAGAAAAGAATGTCAGGCTTATTTTTTTACTTTTGCCCTTCCCTAGTCTTCTTTTGAGCACATTTTTCAAAAGGGGGGGGAAAAACACAACAAAAAACAACCAAAGACTTTTTTTTCCCCTCTAGAGATTAAAACAAAATGAGAAGGTACCAGAACTCTTTACTTCTTAAAAATAAGTCCACAAGATGAACTTAAATACATAATAGTTTTGTGCATAAAGACTTGGTCTGTGAAAACTGCATTGAAAACCTGCCAAGGAGCCTTCCAGGGCTGAAATATCAGGTTCACTGATCACTTCCTTTAAAGTGAATCTGGCAACCAGCACCGTTTTACAACTCAGACAGAAAACTGATTTCTATGCAGTCTATAGCTGTTAGGCATTCTAAATCCCTTAGAATGAAATTTCCTACTATGAGATATAGAGCTGCTTCCAACCAATGGAATGAAAATATCTTTTGAGTCACTGGATTCTTACAACCTTTACCAGTTCTTGAGACTGCAATGCCAGAGAGCTCCAACTAGTTTCAAATGAGGAATTTTACACATAAGTTTACAGAATGATGTACTGAAAACTCCAGCAGGTAATCAACAAGCTTATAAATAACAACAATAATTGGTTAATAGCTTACTTGTGCATCAGTGGGATTTAAACATAGTAAAGAACTGTGTTGAAATTTTAAGCTCTCATAGGAAGATAGATTGAAATACAACTACAGGTACCACAAATGGGATATGTAGCAGAGTGGAAGTGGCCTCGTTCCTTTTTCAGCATTGAAGAAGTGATTTCATTAGTCAATGTGGTTCATTAACATCTATTGTTAAGTATTAATGCAGGATAGTGTAATCAGAAAAGGGGTTTCTCCCTTTCAGTACGTGGAAAATATGATCTAACTTATGGTGACCACATGGTCTAAGTTATGGTGACCACCTTGGTGATCAGTGCTTGGTCTGGATGCCAATATACAGACAATCACGTAAGTGAAAACAGTGGAGGCATATCCAAATTACTGTCTCTATCCTTGTGCTAACTTTTCATTCATGTTAGCAGAATTTCTGGGGGCATATCTACTGCTCAGCTACATATTCTTAATCACAGCTTAACTTTGCTTCCTCCTTACTTGATGTAGTCTTACCCTAACCTAGGCCTGCAATGGGCATGAGAGAATGATGGCATTTTCCCAGATGTATAGATAGATATATATATGTTGGGCAATGCTTGCACTAAGAGATCAGTAATGGTCACTGACACGAACTCTGCTACAAGCAGGTCTGTAACATAGTTCAAGGTGGAGTAGTTTTGAGTGATGACAGTCATCAACAGGTGTATGATACCATGGCCTCTCTCCCTGTCAGTGACCTTAAATTGACATC
This sequence comes from Pogoniulus pusillus, assembly GCF_015220805.1. NCBI lineage: Eukaryota > Metazoa > Chordata > Aves > Piciformes > Lybiidae > Pogoniulus > Pogoniulus pusillus. Next base: position 19,660,372 of record NC_087280.1, read on the forward strand.
TGTGAAATATCTTAGTTATACTCGCTTGAATGTAGAGCAGAGTAAAACTATTCCTTCTATAGCCTGCTACGCTGAAGCATAGGAAGTAAAGTCTTCAGGATCTTTTCCTCCAGAGATCTGCAGAGATCTTTCTAGGCACAAAGGAAGGTAATGGAAGGTTATTCACAATTCCAATGATGTAGCCTGTTTCTCCAGCACTCAGACAGAAGAAGTGCTCAATTTCTTATTTGTAGCCAGTCCAACTTGTCAAGCCCCTTAGACTAGACAAAAAAGTACCATAAACTGAGGCAAGAATAAGGGATGAGGAAGCTAAAGATAAGAATATTAGTAATTCTGATGATAAAGTCTATACATACTGCTGCAGCAAGAACACATAGGCAGGGATTAGGAAATAATTAAAAATACAATTTCCATAAGTGAGTTCCAGAGAATTTATGTGGTCATCTAGTCTACATCATCTTGTAAATACTTGGAGTAGGATTGTTCTAAGATGAGTGCCTCCTCCTGCAAAATGCTTTTCCCAGGACTTTGCAGCTTGTTGCTATGTTCTCTTGGCTTTGGCTGCAAATACAGTAGCTCTTGGAGTGCCATCACTAGCAAGGTGAGCAGGATTTACTATGCCTTAAAGTAATTACATGCAGCTTCAAATTCAACGAGTTCAGTGGCAATGAAAGTCCAAGTATTGTGTTTACAGGCACACATGTTCATGCAGTGCAACACTGCAGTCAGAACTGTGAAAATACATTTTCTAATGTGTGCTGGGAATTAATTTTCATGAAATGGGAATATAGTCCCACTGAATCTCCCCACACACTGAGTATATGCCATCAAGTGCCACTTCTTGAAGAAACCCCTTAGGTTAGTTAGTGCCAAAAAAAGCCACTCATCAAGTAGTGTGACTGTTGTAATTTGTGAGCTGTGCTTACTGTCCTCTAGACTTTGATTTAAGAGCATCATGAAACTATGTCATTTTGGTGTAGTCTTTTTATTCCCATAGTAATTTATGTCTGTGGGTAAGCATTTTATTTTATCTGAGCCATGGTGCCAGAGTTATTTTCTGAAGCTCTTGAGTCTCCCTTTGATGCCATTGAAATTAAAACCAGAGCTGCAGATAGTGCCACGCTGTTTGTCACAGAGTCAGAGGTTAGAATGCATTTGCTGCTATTTATTGTGGCTCATCAACTGCAATAGTTGCTGCTGCTCTTCTCATCACTGATACAAAAATATTAATAACAGACAACAAGAAGTGGCATATAGCTGACTTTGTCAGTCACCATCAGCATTATGAAAAACACATTACACAAGTATCAGCAAATCTCTCCATGCTGCAGTAATCCTACTTGCCTTGGGAAAATTTTAATTAAAAAGAAGAATTCCAACCTTAAATATTTTATTATTTAGACAAACAATTTGCATCTTTGGTAATTCAACACTAAAAGATGTCTCTGCATTTGCTATGTAGAGATGGTGTAAAATGCTTAAAAGTGCACTGCCTGAGATAATTTCTAAAATACATGAAGATTTCCTGTCTGTGCATAAACAGCTAATAGTGTAAAGAACTCAGCTACATGTTCTTAACCACAACTTAACTTTTCTTCCTCCTTACTTGATGTAGTCTTACCCTAACCTATGCCTGCAATGGGCATGAGAGAATGATGGCATTTTCCCAGATATACAGATAGATATATGTATATTGTGCAATGTTTGCACTAAGAGATCAGTAATGGTCACTGACACGAACTCTGCTACAAGCAGGTCTGCAACATAGTTCAAGGTGGAGTAGTTTTGAGTGATGACAGTCATCAACAGGTGTATGATACCATGGCCTCTCTCCCTGTCAGTGACCTTAAATTGACCTCTGTGAAGCATCTTAGCTTGAATATACTAGCTTTAATGTAGAGCAGAGTAAAACTATTCCTTCAGTAGTCTGCTCTGCTATAGCACACGAGGTTTCAGTCATCAAAAGGTGCAGGAGACCCTGCAACATTTTACTTTCAGCATTTAGTTGCTTTTCACTGTTTCGCTTTAAAACAAACAGATCATCACAGTTTCAAGTCTATACTGTATTCCCACGGTTTTGCCTGGTGGATAACTTCCAGCACTCAACATTTGTTGGAGCATTCTGGCCAGGTTTCAGCAATTGAAGGACTTTTCTTATTCTGCAGGACATCCTTGGTGTTCTAGGTTCTCTACCTGGAGAGAGGCACTAGTGCTTTCACCCAGTGAGGTCATATTATGCCTGGGGACCTGTACAATTTGTACAACAACTGTGTAGTCTGCCCCCACAGACCAATAAAGGTCTACAAACCACAGAAAGGAAACATTGCTCTGGGATGTAGCTGTGAATGGTTGCCAAGAAAAGGGGGAAAAAATGCAGACAGAGAGTCAAGTCAATAATTTATCGAAGCAGCTTCTATAATCCCCATTCTCAGATGCTTCCATCATCTAGATCTGGTCTTTTACATCCCAAAGTTCAGTCAGAGCAGAGAGTTTATGCACTAATCTGCATACACAAAAAGTAAAACGTGGACATCAGAAAATTAATTTGAAAATTAAGAACAAATGTACACTTGAAAATAATATGTAATTAGTTCTTTTTAATTACCACTTCACTACCACTTAGAAAAAGGTGATGAAGTTCAATAAAATGAGATATTTTTGTTCAACACTAGTGAAATTAATTTGCATACTCAAATTCTCTTTAATAATTGCATTGATATTGTAGGCTTCTGTAATCCAAATTTTAGAATATATCTGTGCAATAGTTATCTCAGACCGTGAGTACTGTCTCAAAATCTTGATAAATTCTGGAACAGCCTATTATTAGAGGAAGAAAAGTCACTTCATTATTTGTGCTGAGTCTGATTATGCATCCTACAGTGCAGTTAGGAGATAGAAATGCTCTTTCCTTTAAAAAAAAAGAAAAGAGAGAAGGCCATCAGACCACTATACTAGAGATCCCATTTCTCTAGCAAGAATATACTATCTATCTGCAAATCGCCTGCCAACACAATCTATTGTTGCTCTTAATTATCTAAAACATCCAAGCCAGAAGCTTCTGCCTTCTCCCCATCATTGCAGAGGCATGAATATTTTCAATACCTCATATACTTTAACTCCACTAATACACAATATCAGACCTGTCTGTCCATCCGAGAATACTCTATCACATCCTTTGATGGCGAATACCACAGATGCTATTTACCAATTCTGTGTTCTGTTGTCTTTACACCTAATCTTGACTGAGATTTCAATAGAAGAATCTTCTAATAAATCACCCTTCCTGAAGGGGAAAAAAGAAAAAAAGAAAAAAGCTGTGTCTACAAGCATTCAAGTGAATGACTCTTGATACCAGTCATGAACTTATATATGTTGCGCTGTGACATGAAGAGCTGCTTCTAAGCTTAATAATTTGCCTGTGATCAGCATTAATGAAAAATTCACTTCAGCTCAATGGAAAAAAATATAGTTATCATACAGCTATTGATGTATGATAATATAATATTAATGCATCCAACTCAGACACAGGCTCGGCATTATATACAAAAGAATTCAAAGACGACTTTTCTTGCATTTGTTCTAGGATACTCAGTCTTTAGTGCTTCTAAGATTCTGGGGAAGAGAAAAGCCAGATCTCTGCACTGATTGCTACTTTCAATTTCTCATTATGCCTGTCTACTACATTAAAACTGGGAGTAGATGTCACTAGACCAGCATGATTACCACAAAATTTGAATGTTGGGTTTTTTTTCCAGGAACCCCTAAGTTTCACATCTTTCTGATCCATCTTAATAGTTCCTATTTTGCTGATGACTCAGATACAGCTATGATTCAAATAGAGCTAAAATGGAAAATATCATTAAAAGCTTTGCTTTTTAATTTTTTTTTCTTTTGAATTTACATTTAGTTTCTGAACTGTTTCTGACCTATGATATTTTCATAAATAGGCTGAGACTGATAGCTGTAACAATGTGCACATTCCCAAGCATAGCTCACAAAGAATTTCTTCCTTTGGAAAATGCCTAAATCCAATGAGGCTCATTTTGCCTGTATTCTGTCGAACAGCACATGCCAACCTAACAATACCATGTCATTACAGTAATACACTTCCATTATGCTGCCAAATTTGCCACAAACACCAATATTCAACTTTCCCAAGTTTTTTTTTTTATATATAAAGATTTAATGTAATATTTCCACATGCAAGATGTGCGTATGGTTACTGATAACAAAACTAGTAGCATTCATTAAGTATTGCTATAAATCTCTCCACTGAAACAGCAATAATATTGCCTTCCAGCAACCACAATAAATGTAATGCTTAATCTCTCTCTGTGATATTGTATAACTCTAGCCTGCAGCAAGCTTTCCACTGTAGGTGGTACTGTAGAGGATAAGTCTGCAGTGACAGCACGTGATGTGTTCCTCTTTCTCAGTATGCTGAAGTTCATGAGTTTGAAAGATTTTCTTTCCTCCTTTCCAGGAAGAAGTCAGGATTTAGAAAGGGATAAGAAAAGAATGTTTGGGGATTTCTGAATGGTACTGCACCACTCTTTGTAGGAGCCCTATGAATTTGTGGTTTTATTTTTTTCCTTCTAACAGTGCGTATTTGATCTATGTCCCCTGAAACTGCATCTTATCCTCATCTCTGTGTCCTTTACAACTCACTCTTTGCCTTATCCTTCTCCAGAACAGTGAATGATAGAAGTACCAAAAGCAGGTTTTGTGGGAACTCACACTTTTTTTTTTTTTTTTTTTTTTTCCCTTCTCTGCAGTGGCTGGTTTTGACCAAGGAAATAACAAAGAAACATTTTTAAACTATTTTTTCATTAAAGTTTTCAGTGCCAGCTTCCAGATCACAGAAGTCTAGGCAGAAAACATCTTCATTTTTTTAATTGCCTGTCCATTTTCCATCACTGCAGTTCCTATGTCCCAAGTGTTCCTACTTAACACAATTAGTCACTTAAGCACCACCTTTGCTATAAGCAGACACCAAAGCTGCACAGTTTGTTGCATCCTCATGGCAGGTGGGACTGTCCCATGGGCAAGGATCCTCAGGGAGGGTTCTGCAGGCAACAGCATCAAACCCGTGTGTCCAAATTCCCCATAGGCTATGCAAGATGCCCCTGGTGCTTATCCCTAAAGGAAAGGCTAACTCCTGTAGCATTTCCCTCCCAGACTACAAGGTGAGGAGGAAAATTAAGAGGGTGAGGAGCAGCACAGCATCCTTGCAGGACAAGGGCCATGTATCGGGGCAGGCCATGCTGCTGCACCACCGGCACCTGGGTAAACTCCGCTCTTTGAAAAGCAGCAGCGCTCGCCGCAGGCTCCAGCTTGCTGCGGAGTGAAGCGTGTTTGACAGCCAGCTGAGGACCTGGCCGAGGCCTCCGGCTGGCAGAGCGTGCCCTCCTGGAGCTGGGGCTGTCACAACCACTTGCTCTCCCTCCCCAGCGCTTCCCTGAATGTCAGGCTGTAATCCTGCCCTGCTGTTCCCAGCCTCTGAAAGCAAAGCTTCCTACCTTCTGCTTTGCTGTTACCATAGGTAGGTAGCACAGGGCTGGATTTGACCTAAATTTGATTTATTCAGTTTTCCAATGCTTTACAGGGTACTTAAGCCCTAGGTCAGCAAAGCACTTAATCACATGCTTAACCTTAAGCACATGCTTAAGTGCTTAATCAGGGCCTTGTTGCTATATAAAGAGCAAAGCTATGACTCAATTTGAAGCAACTGAGTTGAAAAATTGAGACACCCCTGCTTCTTATTTGCTTACCTTAACATGCATGCATAAATCAAATTATTCACACTGAGGGTCTTTCACTATATTCTGGTTTGAAGCCTAATTTAGAAGTTTAGCATCTAGACCAATCTGAATATTGGGGTCCCTGTAGGATTTGTGACTTAAAAGAATTACACTTTGGGATGCAGACAGTGTTCCCCTTTCATAGTATAATTGTAGCCATGTATTACTATTCTCTTAATTCTAATGATTGATCTGGTGTGGGGGGGGGAAGGGAAAGGATTATCTTTAAACATAAACTCAAAATGAGCAACTCATACGTAATACAAGGATGCTACTTAGAGCAAGATGCACTCGTATGCACTCTGCAGCTGCATATGCAGTTTCAAGATTACTATTTTAGAATGTGTACTGCATCCTTATCTAACTTGTCCAGTAGGTGCAATTATTTGTAGAATTTGTTCTACAGTTCTGCAGGAAATTTTCCTTTTGCTTGAACAGTTCAGATTTGCCTCTGCTGTGATTTTCTTCTGACTAAACATCCTCTGAAACACTTTTTTGATGCTTCCCAGAATTACTGGCACTCTGATTACAATATCCTGTTGGGTGGATACCATGAAAGCTACTAGCTTTGGTAACTCTATCTAAAATGTACAGAATGTCATATAAAGCAGTTTGTTGAAGGGAGGGAGCCTGGACTTTAAAACCAAGAATAATTTTATGTGAGCTGCAAATGCTTATCAACATATTTGCTTTCTCCTATTACCTTCTTATGTTTGACAGAAGCATTATACCACACACATTTTATATTATTATTAATTAGCAATGATTGTGTTCCAAAAGTTTTAGATAGAACTGGTTAGAATCTTTCATATTTACTTTTATAAAGAAAATACATTTAGAAAAAAAGCTTCAGCCACACTAAGACACAGTCGACATAAGTAAGGCTCAGCTCTTTCTGATTAAATCATCAATCCAGCTTGAACATGATCAAATGTTTCTCAGTACTCCATCAAAGGAGCATACCCTCAGCACCTTCCAGAAAACACACAGTGCAATTTCTTGATGCTATTTCCAGATAGCAGGACTATACTTGTTGCTCTTCCCCTGGAGTGTAAGGAAATAAGATAGCACTACCCTAACCACTCATTCACACTAGAAATGCTGTCCCCTCCTGACCTCCTTCCACCAGTTGAACCAGTTGTTCAAGGCTGCAGGGAGCCTCTCCTACATTTTGGTTAAATCCATTCTGCTGCAATGGAATGATTACTTTGTCTCTCTAATCATGCATCAGGGAACTAGCTGAGAAATGAGCACAAAAATGGCTGTCCTGCCTGTTACAGAGAGAAAATCACATGATCACCACTCAACCAAGCACTGTACTACCTCTCTTTGGCTTCTTGCTGCATGCATTAATTTGGGCTTCCCAAAAAGGACCACGACTCTTAGCTGTCCTTGGATCTGTTCATCACAGCAACTTTAGGGTTTCCCAATAAAAATGGCTTAGTATTTAGACATGGTCAGGAAAACTGTATTCAAATGGAGCAGAGCATGAAGATTGGCATAGGAGCACTACTTTCTGACATGAATTGATGCTGGAAAGTAGCAAGGGATGAAGGAGCTTCCAAGGGATAGCCATAAGGCTTGTCTTCAGATTCTAGCCCAGAGTAAAGCCCTCAGGTTTCTAGCAGAGGGTGAAGTTGGAGGGGTTTTGTTATCTGCCCTGGCATTATTGATATACACATTTTTATTTCTAAAACAACCCTGAAAACTATTCCAAGCAAATCTGCATTAGTTTCACTCTTACCCTGCCACATACATTGCTGCAGAGTCACTTTTGATGTGTAATAGTATTAAATAAAATCATGCTCTGTTCAGAGGCTGGTGAAATCAATGTTTTCTATTACAGGATTGGTGAACAGTTTCTTTCCATCCATTATATTCTCTACACAGCAATAGCAGGCTCTCAGTTAGGAGATGAACCCCAACCACTTATTAGTTCATGGCCGGAAGCCATCAGCTCCACATTATACAAAATCCCCGATTCATCACTGCCTCTCTCCATCCTCACACCTTTCAACTCATGCATCTGAGGTAAATACAAAGTAAAGCAGTGGGAAATCTGAACCAAAGTTTCTACAGGGAGTTTATTGCATTTTAGTGTCACCTTTTCATTCTTTCAAATCCTTAAAAAAAGACCTATTTTCTGGTAGATGCTTTTTTTCCAAGATAATAGTAGAGACTTCAACAATATCTCTGCCAAAAAGGAAAACTCCTTGAACCTTGACTTTCTGTCCTACTACACATAATGAGACAACTACTTAAACTGCATTTTAAAAGTGCTGAGTAGATGAACTCAATGCCTAATGATGTTACTCAGCTTGTCGGCAGCTGATTGACACTAAAAGTAATAAATTAGAACAGAAAATGATTTTACAAGATCCCCGGGATGACAGACAGGCTAAGTGTAATATCCTCCATTACAGTTGTCACTAGATTTTATACAGTTCAGATCTGAACAGCCTCGGCAGGAAAGTGGAACAATTTCATGAGATAGATCTTCAGATGATGTAGAGTAGCATAAGCTCTCTGAAGTTAAAGAAGCTATCCTGATTTATGCAGACAGGGATCTGGCTCGAAATCTTTATACGTATTTCTGCTCAAGTATTGGAATGAAATCATTTGTTTTCCCTTGCAAACCTATGCAGAGAAGAGCAGAAACCCTGTAAGAGAGGAATGCTGAGAGGCTGGTGTCTTGGCTCTGTTTGTTTCTATTTCACCCACTTCTCCCCCTCTTCCCCCCCCTTTATAAAGGACAGAAAACAGTATTTAGAGCATGGCATCACTGATTTTGTTGGCCGCCTTCATTTCAGGGAATCCCACTGTAAATCCACAGCTCTGCAGAAGCACCTTTTCAATCATTAGCATTCACTGTCAGAATCCTTTGTAACGTGTTAGGATGTGTAAAAGCAAGACAAAAGGCAAGCATGTGGATACTCCACCAAGCTCAAAAAGCCATAATGCCATTATTGTTTGGGGTTAATGAAAAGAAAGAATAAAAATGTGTATTTAAGTCCTGGCTATCCATAAATCCTGAGTGACCAGCCTGATTTGGGGTGGGGTTTTTTCCCCTATTTTTCACAAAGTTCCATTCATAAAACTTTTCTTTAGAAGAAAACAGTCTCTTCACATACAGTTTATTCCAAGCTCAAGGATGACTGTGGATGGTTTTAATTCTGCTTCATTTAATGAGCTCTTCTAATGCAATGATTTTCTCCATGGAAGACCTTAACCACAGTGGCCATTTGCAGCTGATGAATTTTTTTTTTATAAATAATTTATAAAGCCATTGCAGACTTATACTTTTACACTGAGAGAAAGGAGAAAAAAAGGAGGGGGGGAAGGACTGCATCTTAAACTCTATTTACAAATTTACCTTGGCAGGCCCTCTTGCTGCCAATAGGAAGCCATGTTGCATATTTAATTTGCTCTTTTGTTACGACAGGGCTTAGGTTAGTTAATTTCAATTTTCGATTTCAAAAGCTATCAAATATGGCTCAGATGAGAAATCAATTTTTCTCAGCTGCCTCTGTTTTTGTGATGGGGAGGGTTCCCATTGGCGAGAGGACCGCCACGTGACACGGCAAGAGATTAGTTCACTAGACCCCGTGTTTCAGCCACCTCAATTACTGGCTGCCTCTTGTAATTTAGCCTTATAACACCTAATTTCAAGATAGAACTCATATTTAATTCATGAAAGCTTCCACAAGAGTAATTGTGAAATAAATTGCCATAGAAAATATCCATTTGTGACTCGTTTTAATTTTGTATGCTACTCGCACGCTATTTGTTCTACTTGTTTAACACTTTAGCACAAACATATTTTATATTGAACTTTATGGACTGCTAATAGGTTATTATTTTTCACTGTTTCCCCTTCATGGACACACGAGTGAACATCCCTCTCCCTCATACAGCGCTGGGTCTAGTAGCATCAAAATAGATGTGTTAAAACACAGCAACTTGTAATCTCCTAATTATTGAATGGATTGTTATGATCTGTTCATAACTTTAAAAGTAGGAGATAAAATCACAAGTGATGGTTTGTAAATGGTAGTTAGATGACAAGGATCATTTAAAGGGCCAAGGAATAAATACAGTTTAATTTCTATAATGTTTTAAACAAACCCATTCATTACACATATTGATGTTTCATGATAACAGCGGTATATGTATTTTTAATTCTTTAACCAAAATAAATGTTTCCACTGTATACACACCATTTTGTCCTTTTCCTCCCTGTTGCTATGACAACAAGGTGGGTGAGGCCTCCTCAACTGCCAAACTCAGCTGTCATCCCTTCACCCTAAAAGCCTTATAATTGCTTTTATTTGCATACGACAATTAGGCAGGATGGCTCACAGCAAGAAAACCAACCTTTCTCTCCCCCAGTGCACACAACGCCAGCCTGTAATTTATAAAAGATACACGCCATGTGGTGGAGCACTAAAATAGAGTGATGAGTCCTTTCATCTGATTGTAAGCTATTAACAAAAGAAAACATCCCCTTTCAGGCTGCAAAAAATGCCTATCTGGTGTGAACCTGGAGGGAAAAAAAAAAAGAGGGGAGAGAAAAAGAGAAAAGTTTTGCCTCCTCCGTGCAAACCCTTCCCATTCAATATCATGTTGAACTCAGCAAAAAGAGTTTGAAAGCAAGAGTTACATTTTGGTGCTGTATGAACAATGTGGTGCCAGCAAAATTGATGACATGGTAAAACTGGATCTAGATTTTTGTTCTTGGATTACATCACACTCAGAGATGCCAACATCAGATGATCGTTCCTAGGCAGCTTGCTGAAAGAGCTGCAAGAAAAGCATGGAGTGGGTCAGGATGTCAGATGAGGACAGTTGCATGAGAACCTAGACGTTCACTATCTTTAATAGTTCTGAGGAAAAAATATTTAATACAGGGCTTAAGCCCATGTTTAAAGTCTGCCCTTTCATATGTTGAGCTGATATTTGGGCCTAAGTGCCTGCATAGTTTACTCACATGAAAAACCATCATCCAAGTATATGTTTTTCTGCAAGCTATGTGACAACACACTCCTGAGTTTAACTTTCATAGTTACTGAAGTATCTTCCTTTAAGGAATTCAGTTAAGAAACTCATCCATGACAGCCTCTCCTCCTTTCTCCTTTCTTCTGGAAGGTCTTCATGCAATATTTGTAATACCTGAGCTGATTAAGTATCTCAAACCCTCAAAAATCCCACAAAAGTCTCATCTTTCCTTTGCCAGATTTTGCATCTACAATCTTACTGGTGAAAGCATTGCATGTTAAGTTTAGAGTTCAGAACAGAAATTGGATTTGGGGGAAAATTACAGGATTTGATACTGCAAAAATGAGGAAGCAATAACAATACAAAAAAAAAAAAAAAGAAAGAAAGAAAGCAACACATCTCTTGCCACTGTGCAGCTAGCTCGATCTGAAAATAAACCAACTAATACATTACAATGGCATTACTGCACACCCATTTTTAAGCCTCTCTGACTAACCTTCCTCAGAAGGGCACCCCTGTTGAAACTGGGGAGACTACATAAAGGAGTAAAACAGAACAGATTTAGGCTGTCTCAAACACAGGACTGTTCTGCTGTCTCACTGCGGCTACCTCAGTGACCCAATATTAACGAAGAAGGTGACTCAGGAGCACTGCTTTCAGGTATCTCCTTCAACTTTGCCTGCCTTATTGCTCCAAACACCCCTTTAGCACAGGAGATTTACTCAAAGCAGTTTCAATGAACATGTGGAAGGGCAGGGGGAGTAGTTTGGGAGAGAGAATGGAAAAGAAAACTGGGGGATGTTTAGGCATGGGATGTTGCACCACTGAGTTCTCTTATGCCCTCACTTTCTTAGGGCAGGTACTCACAAAACACAGAACACAACTTTCAGAGGCACAACCCAGCTTTTATCAACACAGGGAGCAAGAAAGAGTCAAGAGACCACAGGTTTCCCAGTACAAAGCTTAAACAACCAGCAGTTTTTTGCATCACCTTGGACTAGCAGAAGGTGTAACCAACAGTTCTGCCACTGACTCACAGGCTGAACCCTACGAATCACAACTCCTGGGCTGCTTGTAGATGACATTGGTATTTTCTTTCTGAAGTTGTGCAAAGGACTTGAAAGCCAATTGTCTCAGTAGAGGATTTTTTCCTACTGCATTTTACTAATATTTTGTCCATTTTAGCTTTCTGAGAGCTAAATACCACATTTATCCATTAAGCGTATATACTCTACCCCAAATGGACTTGATCTGTTTGCCTTACATTTCAGTGTACTGTATTCCTCTTCTAACTCTGTTTCTGTAATGTGCACCTCATTGATCTTAGTATCCTGTTCCTGTTCCCAACGTTGTAGTCTCAAGTAAGATCCTTTTATACAAGATAAAAGATCTGGAAGATATCATTTTATATTTTAGGTAATTATTTTTAAAGAGTTCTTTCTCATCCTCATCTATTGCTATTAAGGCAAATTGAATTCACCTATTTATTTCAACGGGAGAAATTTGTGCCTTTATGTTGGGCCAAATTTTCATTGCATATTTAATCTCAAAACCATTATTGCTGGATTAACTATTTTAAATGTCTGAAGCCAAATTCTTCCCTGAGCTAAGTATAAGCCTTTTGGATTCTAACCCATGATCTTCACAAGAAACAAAATTTAACTATAACAGTACTTTGTGAAGGTAAAAACAGTATGTGCAAGGCTTCTCTGGAATCAGAGGGAAGGAGTATTTCTTGCTTCATGAGACACATATCTTCTACAAAGGGAAGCTTATTTTAAGCTGAGTTTTTCACTCTGCACTCAATAATCCATAGCACCTGAAAAGGGTAGGTTTTCTCAAAATGTAGTACAAGAAGACTCAGATGAATCTTTCTGAGGCTTCTCATTTTTAACATCATCACTCTCAGTTTTCCAAAGTCATGCATTTTAAAGAAAAGCAAACCATTAACAACTAGTGAAAGTTTACAAGATGAAGCTTTCTTAGGATGGTCCAAACATGCACTCTGACCACATACATGGAGTTTATGTCACTATTGGCTGTTGCATTCAATAGAAACACATACAGTACAACCACAGCAATGGAGTGCTGTTCATCACATTCAAATAAGTATTAAATCTTAATGTATTTTTCTCTTAAAATGACCAAAACTACCTGAGTGGTAAATCCTTTGGTTTTGCTGAAGTTACTGCAGTTTTCCAACAATATAAATGAGCAGAATTTGTTCCAAAGTGGATACCAAAAACATACAATTAAAAGTCATAATCAGCTGTGCCCAAAGTGCAAAGAGTTGACTGCATTTCTTTAGCGACGTTATGAGAATACACTGAGGGTGTGTTTAAACTTCTACTTTTCTTTTTTCTCTTTGAAAATTCTCCATACATAGGATAGGAAAAGGATTTGAATGTCAAGAACAGATTTGTACTGTGAAATAATATCTTGTTTTGTGACAGTTACTGGCAGGGTGACATCATAAGATATAGGAATACAGTATAAAGAGAATTATTACTCTGAAGATCTGTTTTTTTCCAATCTGAATGTTTAATATTAGTCTTTACAATTTCACTCAATTTTTTCCTGTCCTTCTACTTCTAATGGTTTCCAAAAGCACACTGAACCTGTTGGATTTCATGCTCACACTAAACATGTTAGTATGTATGCTGACATCCCTGCACACATCCAATAACTCTTCAATAATGGAGCAATTAGCATGTGGATCAATTTTACCTCCCTTATATGAACAGGTTAAGATGTTTCACTGTTTCTACTGGCCCATATGACAAGGACAAGTCTGCAGCTTCTCACCATTTCTTTCTATTGAGATAAACAGTACAAAGTCCTTCTTTTTTGGAATATCAAAAAATACACACAAAGCTGATTTCTGAACTTTAAACCTTGGATATTTTGCTATACATTTATTTCATAGGCAGAAAGACCTAGTTCAATTTATAACAATACATTTGCTCCTATTCCCACTCACTACAGGGGAAGTAGGACCAGGCTGACGTTTTGATAATCACAACAGAAAAATGCCACTAAGTAATCCTTCATGCAGACATTATACAGCAGGTCACTGTACTTTAATCCATCTCCTTCTACATTTTTTTTATATCTAATAAAAGAAACCATGTACACTCGACATGAACTCCAGGATTTAAATGAAGCTTCATATGTGCTAATATTAGAGACACATTAATAATAAATTGGGAAGCAGGCAGGTCTAAGATGATTTCTGACTTGGTTTTGTATATCAGACACTAGAACTTGAACTGCAGAGTTTGATGCTGACACTTTTTAGGCAACAAAGTCTCTTTCCTACTACCTCCTCCACCCCCCAATTCAAATCTCATCTGAGAAGTGCTGAAATGAAGCTGTCACTCAGGCCTGCTCAGGGACCTGTCAGCAAAACATTGAGCCTTTTCATTTTGATGGGTCAGCTGCAATCCCCTTGAAAGAGAAGTCCGTGCCACTGTGGTTTTTCTTTCTGCAGGAATTCTGAATCCTAATGAAACTCCAAATCGCTCAATAAAGGCAGGGGCATGGGGAAGTAATCCAACCCAGATCGGAGTGAAATTTGTATTTTATCTCTCTCTTTTTTTTTCCCCTTCCTCAGACTATTATTCTAATAGCATTCACAAAGGGTTGTGGGTTTTTTCTTCTCTCTCTCTCCCTCCCCTTTTTTTTTCTTAGGGCAGGCGCAAACGGAATGAGGTGTCCTTTGTCTTGATGCTACACTGAGATTAGGTAGCGGCTCTCTGAAAATGAAAGGGCATGGCTCAAATTTTCTTGGGTAAATATCCATCCACCTATTGCAGTCTGCATCTCTACCGCTACAAATATCTCTAATGTATGGCTGAGCTGAGAGAAAGAGAAAATTTCACATTAGCATTTCTTCCCCAGAAGAAACAGTCTTTCATTAACACTGTACAATGCTTTTTCAAGCCAAGAAGGAAAGCTGTACCTTTCTTTTTGCCTCTGTTCTCCTCAACTTTTTCTTTTGGATTAGTTACTGCCTATAACTGATGCCAGTATCAGGATGGAGAGAAGATTCAGAGTGAGACAATATTTTTTATATTGATGCATTCTCTTTACAGGGACTTTATTAGCACCCAGGTTTTATGTTTTTAGTATGTATTAATTCAGTAGCCCTTTTATGTTTTTTCCCATTGAAGACTATTTGTTTAAACAAAGAGATAATTGCATTTTGCTACCTGTTTAAAATTTGGAATCATTAAAGCATATACAGGGAACCTGAACAGAATTTCAGACATGGTCAGTGCTATAGCCTAATACTTTTTGATATTTTAGGAATTAAAGGTGGTCCTACTCATTATTAGTTTTTTTTGTAAACTTCTTTGTACAGTGCCCAATAAAGAACAATTAAGACAATTAAACACTATCAGATGTAAAAGACAAATAATTTGAAAAAAAAAAGTCTGAAAGGCATTCACAAAAGTGTCATGTGAAAAACACAACACTCTCTTCTAGTAATATTCTATGGAATAGAAAATAAAACCAGACAGAAAACCAGCTACAAACTTTGAATCTAACACAATGATGTTAAAGTGTCAATTAGGTGATGTAACACTGCTAATGGTGCCATGGTAAACGTTGCCTAACTCTTCACTATCTAGTTAACCTGCAGGTGTGCCCATCAGTAACATTTCCACAGTGCTACTGCTGCCCTCCCACCCTATAGTTATGTTTGTTTTATTCAATCTCACAGAATCACCATCTTCAGGCTCTCACTCCCTCGCTGCAAGACACAGCTGAAACATCTCATCTTCCTCTGCTCTGCCTGTCCAAAGAGAATCCATTATAACCCCAGGTGTTGAAAAACCCAGGTATTATGTTATACACAGTAAACCAATGCACGTGTGTGTATGTGCATGTGCAGACCACATATAGCTTCTGCCCATTTTCTTGAGCATTGTGTTCAACTTGGATGCCAGAAAAAGTACAGTATGCAATTTTCTTTGGTTCTGACCTTCAGAGGTTCTTTTCTTGCCTTGATTGGCACACGTCTCCATGGGAAATCATTATAATAGATCCCTATTTCTCTATCTACACTGTCAGGAGCTGCTAAAACTATACTTCATTTACCTTGCTTTACCTCACTGTTGCACCATAGGTAGCATGTGTGATCACCCAGAGTTCTGATGTTGCATTACAACTGAACACCTAGAAAGCAGTTAAAATAGCAATAGATACTGCTTCCTTCCTCTTGTCCTCTTTGCTACATGAAATTCGTGCCATTTTCTCTCACTCTCTTGCATAGCAGCTAAAGGCAGGGTCTTGGATAAAGCAAAGATTTTTACATTGGTCTTGGGTCTGAAGAATACATTTTGGTTTAAAGATATTTGTCTAATGTGTGCAGTAAACACTCTTGCATGCAGTTCAAAATTGCTATGGCTATATTTATATACCTCTAACTACCCCACCAGATATGTATGCTAAGCATACACATGTTTTTCAAATGCCTAAATACTTGCAAATCTCCAATTTAGTAGGTGTGGTGCTTCTTAAGATGCATGCACCACAAAAATAGCCTTGATTTTTACCATGGCTGATTTGTCACATAATCTAAATGAGATGCCAACACTTAATGAGAAAGGTGGCATCATCACTTTACCTTTTCAGTATGTTCAAAGTCTCACAAAGCAAATGTTGGTTCTCATTCACAGTCAAGTACCTGATGATTGCTGACTGCAAAAACTTTATAATGGAAATTTTCTTTTCAGTGCATCATCAATAGTTTGCATTTGCCTAATGAATAATGTAAGAATCTGCCTTGAAACTTAACATTGGCTAGAATAGTCAGTGCAGAATGGAGCATTGCTTTCCTATGATTTGTTTGGTAGGGCTCAACCTTGAGCCTTCTAGGAACAGAGGGAAAACGTATCCTTATCATCTAAGGGCTTGATCCAACAGCAAAGACAAACTGAACACTGCACCTCTGACAAAGACAAGCAAACATTCTGGATGAAATTAAGCTGAATTAAGTTATTTTACTCAAAAATCAATCTAACAGTGATCTTCCTTTCACTCCAAATCCAATTCACACCTTATGGAGTTTCATCTACCTTAGCCAAACTCCTCCTTGTCAGGGACAAATATATGGAGAAAATATGGCCTAGAACACAGTTTCATATCTTGGTAAGGATGATGCCCATAATGTCTTAATGGGAGTCCCAGCAATCGTTGTTTTGGGGAAGTGAGGCTGCCAGCGTACAGATTCACAAGTCAGCATCTTCCTGTAGTCTTTCTTTTCCAACCACAGTCCAGCATTTACTTATTTTTTTTCAAACAGCCCCATAGTTTTATATGCATCAACTCTTCCTTAGTAAAGTGGCCTGAATTCAGTTGCTAGCAATCACAGAGCTTCTGTGAAATATTTTACCCTAAACCAGAAGTTATTGGCTGTGATCAGAAACATTAGGATTTTCCTCTTTCTCTCATCCCTGAAGGTATGGGAAGTGGAAAGTTTACAGACACAGATTAATGGGAGCTACTTGAAATTTTACATCTTATCTGCTCACATACTGAAAACCTACTTAGCAAATTTAGCAACTTTACCTTTTCTTCTTTCTCATCTCTCTCATGTAAGTGACAAGATATCTTGATTTCACAAGGTAGTCCAGCAACTTAGAATTGAAAGATCTCGTCAAGTGCACCCTAAAAACCTGAGTATGATGAATATACTGGCAGAAGGTGACCTGTTACTAATCAGCAGAACTATTTCTCTAACCTCAACTCATGTTGAATAACACTTACACAAGTGGGACCCCGTAGCAGAGTCAGTCTCCATGTGAGACTTGAAGGATCAGAGTCCAAGTAGCAAAACATATATTTAAACCGGCTATGTTAATCTTCAGGTTAATTAATGCCATTCTAGGTTTATCTAGCAATATTTCATTCTAGTTCCTCCTAGTGAAATTCTATCTCCCATAAGAACCTTCATATTTTGGGTTATTTTTATTATGAAATTGCAGTCTCCCACTGGCCTGGTATTAATTACTTTGATAGAGTTAAAGCTGGATTTACACCAGTGGCTACTTTTTGTGAGCATAAGCACTGGAACATTTTGATAAAGTTAAAACTGTCCATTGCCTTGTGTGCTGGTAAGATTTTACAAGCATGAACAAGACTGCCAATGAGAATCAAAGCCTTTTTCTCTATTTCATTCAGTAAAGTGGTATCTTTATATGTAGGTTTTACTTCATTTTAATTTTTGTACCTTTAGTGCAAAATCAAAAGCCCTCCTTGAATGATAAAAACCAGGATAAACCCAGGAAGCACTCCAGATATGTCTATAGTAGCATAAGACCTGTTCCTCCCTCCCCAATCCCCTTATAATTGGTTATGATGTTCAATACAAGGGATAAATGAGTGCCCCTCTCCTGCTTGCTCACAGTATGCCACAAAACCCTGAAAGGGTTAATTGGCATTTTAAGAAAAGGTAATTGTAAAGGGTATCTGCTGGGGTTATCCCCAGAATTGGGGGGGTAGTGCATAGGTCTCCCACCCACTGGAGCATCTCACATCTTGAAGAGCACGCTGAAGACAAAAGCAGTACCACTGCTGTTTCTTGATTTTCACTTTCAGCTCTAACTGCTAACCCCTAATGTGCTCTTTTGAGTTTACTCTATCAATCTAGTACTTACAGCAGGGTATATGTACTGCATCTTGACTGTAAAATTATACTGATTGTAAGCATAAATGTAAATCTGTCTGTGCTTACATCGTATATAATTTACTGCTGGATTTATTGGTTGCAGAGGAGCACACTGACTGGAGTGGGTGCTCAGAAAAAAATATTGGATGGAGAGGCTGAACAGGCTTTTATATTTTTTTGAATAAACCAAACATTTCACTAACTGAAATATATAACCTGGCATATAAAAAGAAATGTTTTTTTAAGTAAGTGAAAAGTCAAACTGAATCTAAGCGAGGTCATATGTGGCCATTTTCTTTCTGTATCAAACTCTCTGCCAGTTGTTTGCAGATGCTCATAACATTTTTGTTTGCTGAAAAAAAATATATTTCATGTTCACTTTCACCAATTGAAACTTTTGTTGTTCTTCTAATGTATTCTGGTGAATAAATAAAAAGCATACAATCTGGAACACAAAGGAGACACTTTTCTTCTAGCTATGGGATAAAAAATATTCAAGAGGTAGTGCAAATTTGGAGGTTTGATTCAAGCAACATTTTTTCTGAGCACGTGAGCTGATTCTCATATTAATTTTCTTTGCGGTTTGGCTTTAAGTATTCATTTTGCAAGAGACAGAGTTCTTGAATTTACTTTTTCATAATGTCATCCATCACAGCATACCAAAAAGAAATGGGCAGATTTACCCCCTTAGACTGAGATTCATAGACATCTGCAATCAGTGATTCCTGCCTTCGTGTCCTTTTCCCGCTGAGATCATGCCCACAAGGTGGAAACTGTAGAAATGCCTACTGTGAGGAGGATGACAGAGTGTGATCTCATATATTTTCTACTCACTTTTAGAATGAAATTCACCACCTTGAAGAAAACTCTTTCAATGAAATCCCTGAAACGATTTATATGAGCACATTGCAGTATAGGAAGGCTGTGTATCTATTCATTAAGTATCTTAACTGAGAGTTTAATTAGGAAAAAAACCTGTATCCCACACCTCAGTTCTAACCTCTCATACACCTGTATCTCCTCGCTGCCCATAACTAACCCATCTCTCAGCAATAATTCTTTCCTAAATTAAAGGAAGCGTTACAGCTGGTTTTGAGCTGAATTTTTTTTTTTTTTTTTTTTAAATCAGCTGGGCTGTTGCATACAGTTTATTGTACCCTGTGACATCTCCACAGCCGGACAACTCCATTTTAGTACTGGTATTTTCCCTGTGAATTTAATGCTGTCCTACTCAGCTAACCAGGAGTTTGGTCTTGCTCATTCCACACCACCCTACGAATGTATAGGAAAAAGGATAGTTGTCTACCACCATTAGATAACACGAACTGAAAAATTAATTTTCTAAGGCTCTTAGAGGGCATCAGAGGTTTACTATACACAGCTGAGAGTTATAACTGCCTCTCATATTTGCCGGCCAGTGATGTTTTTATCTGTAGATGCTAGGAGCATGCTGAGTCTGGCAACTCTCAGACAGCATGAGCAGTTGTTTTCTCCCATATTAAAGGCTGTGACATGATCGAGCTTGCTGTAATATTTTTCACAATACTGACCTTTAGTTTTGGTGGGAGTTTTTTATCATTATTTTATTTTATTTTCTAGACTGTCATTAATATTTGAGAGTAAGTCCTTGCTGAAGCAGTTTTTGGGTGTTCAAGTACAAACTAACTGCCTGCACCTTCAGCAGATATTTTTTCCAATATACCTCTCTAATGGGGTATTCACTCAAATGAGTCCCAGTGAAATTCTTGTCATTGTTGAGTACGTCTCCTAGATCCTTTCCTCTTTGCTTTCTGCATTTTTTCACTTCTTCCTGAAGATGCTTAATGCAGTATAATTGAAACAATTTTATTGTCTCCAGCCATCCATTCTACTGCTTCAGCGGCAGAAAATACTGGTCAATTTGACAAGTTAATATGACTTTAGTGGTCATTCGAACTCCTTTAAGCCACTGGCTGCTAAAATTACTTGTCATCTCCCTTCACTTGCAAACTGAATATAGCTGCTGGTCCACAAAAGAACAAATGAAAAAATAAAGTTTAAGAAGAAAAAAAAAAAAAAGTAAAAGAAAATTCATTTCTACCAAAAACATTTACTGAAAGAGATAGTGTAAAGTTTTACTAATTGATAGGGAATCAACAGTTCTGAACCACCTGAGTGAAATACTTGATACTCTTACACAGAGCTCTGCTGATGCCTTCAAACTTTAACTTTTCTTCCCACCAGACTGGATCATTAAAGACAGACAGGGTTACACAGATGTTTCAACTCTTCCTTTTGTATAGATCATTTTTTTCTAACCTAATTTATCTATTAATTGGATGCTGAGTGTTCAACAAACACAGTTCAAGTTTAACTTGAGCTTAGTGCTTTGACTACATGAATCTCCTAAGTAGATATGTACAGTCAGTATTGCAACAACAGCCAATGAGAGAAAACATTTCTTTCTCCCATCACCTCCTCCTTAAGGATACCCATTTTGACTATGGAACCCAATATTGGTAGATGCAAGTAAGCCAAAGTAATTTTAGGAAGTTCTGTTTCTATCAGCATGCCAGAAACATAGGTTCCTTCTCAAAGCTTCCTTCTCAAACTGCCATGCAAACAAAATATCATGGAAGTGTAAGAATTATGCAAAGGATCTTGTTCCCCCTGAAGTCAGTGGCATTCCAATTAAATCAGCTAGACCCCAGCACATTTTTACTTCAGACCTGCTTTTTTAGATTATATGTTACCCTATATAGATTATACCATACACTCTCATGACATCAATAATGGTTCCCATTGACTTACAGCCACAACTACCAGAGAGGTACTGCGGTTAGCTCCTGTCATCCTGGGAAGTTTCTGATAAATCAATGGGAGCTTTATGAACTGGTTTTCTTCCCCCTTCCAGAAATAAATGCAGTGTTGCTGTCTGGACACTTGTCTTCTGCACCAATATTAATTCATCACTGTGCTGAGACAGGCCTCTCTGCTCTGTCCTGCTGTACCCTTTCCCTCTGGTGCTTTGCATTTTGGTTCCTATATAGAAACTGATCAAGGGAATACAGGCAGTGTTCAACTAACGCAGGTTTCTGTTTGTCACTGTTCAAATCGCATGAACTTGCACATTTTAGTGGACCCACATACTGACACATCCCACTTTGGAAACTTAACACCTTTATGTTTTTACAGATAAATTTTGAGGACAGGTGTATTGACACTATTTGACCTGCTATAAGGATAATGTTCTTTTCTTAATGGTGATTAACAGACTCTTAATAACAGAATCAAATTTTCCTCACAAAGCCAACACAATTGCTGCTCTAAGAAAAAGAGCATAAGCTAGCTGCTCCCACTAAAAATCACACATCTAAATTCTTCTGCTAGCCCAGTGTCCCACAGATTTCTGTCCTTTAGCTTTTGATCTTCATCTGTATCCTTACTATATGCCTCAGGAAGTTCAAGGAGATGCTACAGCCCACCAGCTGTTCCCAAAGTGAGCATGGAATAGCTGAGTCCTGCCCACTTTCCCTTCTATAGGGACACTCATTTGGGTTTCCTTCCTCTTCTGATTTTCATGAAACTTAAAGAACTCAATTATCACTGACATTTCTGCCCTTCTGTCAAATTTGGTTGAAGCAAAGGAAGAATACTAGGAGAGGACTGACAAGTAAAGCAAACGATCATGTAAGGCTCATTTTTATAGGCATAGAGCTAAAAGGCTGCCACACAAAGCTATGGAAATTCTAAAGCCCTGTGTTAGAAAGGCTTCTAGACACATGATTCAAGTTACTGCTTTGTTTGTATATGGGTGTATATTTAAAGATTACTAATATTAGTTGTCACTTTTGAGCCTGGTATCGACATAGTCTCCCTTTGTAGTGCCTACAGATTTGCAAATGCAAATAATTTTGAGTTTGGTTTTGCATGTTTAAATTCTCAGCAGGCAGTGCTCCTCTGGTATTTAACTGCCTAACCATGACTCAGGGTACACCCACACATTCATGGCATTAATTGTGACTAGGAAATTGAGGTGTATAGGAATCAAAGTGGAAGTGAAAAACAAAACAAAACAAAAAACCCAAGTCAGTCTCAAACAGAAGTGTTCGAGGTGCATGGACTCAGGTTTTAGGTTTTGGTCAAAGAGATTTCTGTTAGTTGAACTAGGGTAGAATATGTAATAGTCACACCAACTCACACTGTTGTTGGACACTTACTGTATAGTATAGGGGAGGAGGAGATATAGTGTGATATAAAAAAAATTATTTCAAGGTAGGCATGCCAAAAGCAGTTCTCTGGAACAGAAGGTGGCCTAATTATTAAAAGAAATGGCTTCCATCTCTGTGATGGTCTGACTGTTTGTGGATAAAATCCTACAACTGTGAAGGGCCTCATGCACTGCTGAAAAAAAAAAAAAAAGGAAAAGGAAAAAAAAAGAAAAAGAAAAATCAAAGTGTTCAGCAGCCATACATCAGAGAGACTATACAAGAAGGGTATCGTATTTTTAGAGACCCCAGAATTCCTGAGCAAAGTAGTAGTTAGTACTAGGTCTACATCAAAAGAAAACAGCATTCTGTGTCATTGCTGGCCTTCTCTGTGATGTTTTGCCCTCAGCTTCATAATACTCCAAAAGTCATGGTTAAAAAAGACAGACTGTCCCTTTAAAATTAGATCATCCCTTTTATTAATATGCAGAATGAGTTGTCAATTGACCAAGCAACAAATGTACATCCTCATATCCTCATTTTCACTTCTATCTATGAATATTTTAAAACCCTAATGTGTGCTTGGCCATTTGGGTTTTAAGCAAAGACTTATCACAGTGTAAAACCCCTCATTTTTATCCCTTAGCTGAGGGCTTCTTTTTCCCTTTTCCAGGGTGTCATTAAAAATCTGATGCCAAGAGCTGGGACTTGGCAGGGTTTGCGATATAATTTGCAATCTGCAGTGTTTGCTGGCTAGCCCCCACCTGCCCCCCTCTTTTTTTTTCCTTTTTTTTTTTTCCTTTTTTTTTTTTTTTTTTTTAACCAGCCTGCCTGCTAGAGTCAATAGGGGGCATCCCTCATCTGTCTAAAAGAAAAATAGCAGCATACTAATTAGAATTCTATTTGCCAGAAGCCTCCGAGTTGCTGTGCTTATAGATTTCAAGCTTCTTTTGTTTGAATTAAATTGCCAACTTTTCCCCCCCCCCCCCTCCTCCTCCACCCCTCCCTTCCCTTCTTTGCACTAGGCATGAGAGAGCGGGTGCCTTATTTGATTGAAAGAGGGGGTGGGGGGATGGGGAGGAGGAAAACCTCAGCTATGGAAATGCTGAGGAAATGTCAGGGTTGTGTTTAAAAATGCCTGGTATGCTTTTCAGTGCCTGACTCCTGTCTTTCTAGCAGGGTTGTGGAGGGGAGGAACGGGGACCTGGCATTGAGTGCAGGCACTCTGCCCCTTCTCCCTGACACAGAGATTCTGGGGAAGAGCTGACATGCTCTTCCCCCAGCTCAAAGCCAGATGGTTCAAGCTTGGATAAAACCTTGGGATGAGATCACAAAGCTTGTTCATAACAGAACACACAATATCTCTGTTTTTCTGTTAATACCTCCTTTTGTACGTGTTGTGTGGGGCAAGGGAGGGGCCAGGGGATATGTCATAAATCCAAAAGGAAATGTCATATTTAACATTAATTTGTTTTCATAACCCTGTGAAAGAATTCGATCTTTCCCCATTGAAATGTCATCATTAGCCATCAAGAAGTTTTACTACAATGCTTTAATTTCACAAGTGACTGAAATACACATCCGAAAGTTGCATTGCCCTTCAGCATCTGTGTATATATATATATATATATATATATATATATATATATATAATTATTTTTTTACATGCAAAGAATGGTTTCACAGAGCAAGCTTCAAGCACAGTCACATTTATGCAACTTCCTAAATTTAGGTGACAAAATATTAAGACTGATCTCACTTTCCATCACCACCAATTATGCTTGTGCACAAAAAGGCCATGGACTTCAGCCATTCACAGTCAAGCCTCATACGCTGATTCACAACAAGGGATAAGCGAATTATGGGACAGAATAATGCATTCCATGATCTTCAGATTCCTCATAATGATGGAATGCTTGCAAAGGAATAAGAATTCCTTGCAAATTCATTAATCAGTCAAATTTACTTGACATTTCCATGGATTCGCCTTTGCCTTACACATTCATAACAGAGTTCACCTACAGCTGTGATGGGCGCTTGTGAGTGGCATTGCTGCTCTTCCCTACCCAGACAAGATTATATTCCTTATTTGACTTTTGACATAAATGCTACATGAGTAACATGTTTTGAATTGTTGTATGCATCAGCTTAAAGCTCACTGTCCTTCCTGTTCATTCATCTTAGTGCAATTTTGTTTCATAAATATCATGAAAGGGCAATGTATTTTGGACAGTAGTGTGAACACGGGAAAAGGAAATTCAGGAGAGTTCCACCTCTGCTTTTTTTGTCTGAACATACCTGAAGCAAGTTAATCTGTAAAGTCAGGTTCTATTTCTGAAAATTTTGACCCTCAAATAACACTGAAAAATGCCATCATGTCTAACATAAATATTGTTCAAACCACGAAACCTAAGAATTAATATTTTTAAATTTCTTTTATGGCATTCAAGCTCGTGCCTAAATGTTATCTTTTCCTTTGAAAAAAAAAATTATATGCACTTTATCATAATATATTTGCTTTTGGCTTAGTAGATGCTGTGATTGTTTTTGCAACCCTTCAAAATACATTTCCTGGGGAAAAAAAATAAAACCAAACCACAGAGCTAAAGTACCAGCTAACCATTGCATTTTTATGTATTCATTAAAGATAAGATCTTCAAGGAAAGAGAGAAAATACAGGCATTAGTAACTCTTACATGGACTCCTTGGTACTATTATATTTTAATTAGCACAGTTTGCAGGCTATAACCTTTCCTAGGCCTACATGATGCATGAATATTTTATTTGCATTACTATAAAGTAAAAATAATTTGATTATCATTCATACTATTTATGATTGCATGTTTCCAGACACGCACAAAGTCTCTATTTATAGCGGACTTTAACGTTCTTAAATAACATAGAGTGCTGACAAGCAAAGTATTGATGTTTACAGTATCATGCAAACCCCGAAGCCAACCATGCTCACATCCCTTTGAATTACTTTTCCAATTCGAAGCCTCTCAGAACCCAGACCTCCTTTATCTCTTCTTGTTATAAAAAGTGGCAGGAGGCAGAGTGGCAGAATGACCCACAAGATGGCACCTGTCACCAGTGGGATTTCTTCTGCCTTCTGCAGGCCAAATTTTGTTTGAACTCACTATGGCCTCTGTCATATCCTCATTTTCCCTTCCACTCTTGCTTCTCCTCCTTAATCCCCTTCGTGCAGGCTCAGGCTCTGTTTACCCAGCTTCTGAAACCTCTTTTCTGCAAGAAGCCAAAGTTAAACTTTATTGAAAGAGGGGCTCAGGATTAAGGGACAAACCCAAACAGAATGAAGCTGGTGACAGCACCTTCTCCCTTGGCCATGGCTTCACTTAAGGACAGTTTCTTCTATGCACAATTACAAGCTCACTCGTATTAGATGTGCACCTAAAATATATAATCACTTTAGGTCTCAAAGGTGAGGGACTTGATTAGCTCTCTAATGAAGCCTTTTGCTATTACTTATAGAGAAAGTGCATCATAGATAGAATGGACTATAAGACGACTTCCTCCTTGTGGACCAGACACGTTTTAGCTGATAAGATCATCTAGAGCAATGAGATGAATCAGTTTCTATAAACACACAATCAAGGGAACTTTTAAAAACAGATCAAATGCAGTGACAGAGAACAGTAAACAAGCATAAGACCATTAGGCCTAATGCCCCAAAGATGAAACTGCTAATTCATCTGCTACATAAGTAGTTTTGTACTTTGTCCAAGGTTACACCAGGGAACATTTACTAGGTGTCTAATATAGTTCCAGTAAGCCTATAAAGATGCTGAGGAGCATCCGTCTTATCTTTTGACTACATGGAGGGCCAAACCAAACTGGTCTTGCAAAGGTACAACGTTCACAGAAAAATCTTCAAGCTGCAGGTGACTCCATCACTTAATTTCCCCAAACACAAAGGAAAATTGTTCTTCCATGCAGAAGAATACAGTAGATCATTGGGACTTACAAAAAGCCTGGAGAGCCAGCAGGTCTTTTCTTGGGGCATCAACCCATTCTAGCCCTTGCTGCCACTCTGCTTCCACATCCAGCTTTAAGACTTGGTATGCCCTCAAGTTTTCCTGTATCTTGTTGTGGTTTGAAAAGGGAAAATATCTTACACCTTGTTCCTAATTATCCTTGTTCTTCCTTCTGTCAACTTCAAAAATGCACCTAATTACCCCAAAGCATAAACAGGTTCTTTCAGCAGCCACCAGTAAGGGCAAAAGCTAAGAATTGTTCAAAATTTCCCTTGTCATTATGAAAGAGGACACAAACTTTAAGTCTTACCTAGGGAAACATCTTAAGTCATTAAGAATAAAAGTTTCACCACACCTAGATAAGAAACACTCATTTACATATTATCTTATACCAAGATAGAATTAAAAGCAATTGAGTTGTATTTAGAAAAAAAAATTCATACTTGTAAAAATACTACTATTGTGAAAACTTCTGAACTATTGATATCACTCCAATAATTAAGGAGATCTTTTGAGTAACTGTGATTAAAACGGACAGACGACTGCACTTCTCTGGCCTATATAAGCTAGTTTTGCTGCAAACATCATAAGTAATTCTCACCCCTTGTGCAAAACCAATGGGGCCTTAAACATACATTTTACTGAAATGCATCAAATCCTGGATGTCAATAGAGACCCCAAGAAGCCAGATATATTTTGGTGCTCCTTTCATAAGTAAATGAGGGATAATTTGGGGGATGTTTATAGAAAACCCATCAATAGCTGCTCTTTGGATTGGAAAATATGGAGTCCTAAAACTAATGTTGGTTTATGAATCATGGCAGTTTGCCTTCTGGGTTGGTAATTTGGTGGATTTGGTGGGGGGGAGGATTTGTTTTGACCTTTTTGATTTTCATTTTGAAATTACTTCTTTTAGGGTTGTGGGTTTGTTTTTTTTTTTTCTGGTAGTTTATGAAATCAAGCAAGTCCAACCCAGAACAAACCATTTTGCTCAATCTGAAAGGCAGCTTTTTTGAGAATTTTCCTCTGCCAAGAATCTGAAAATGTCACATTTCATTCCAGTATGAACAGAAGCCAGATTTTGAACTCTCCAAATCCTTTGCGAAACAAAATTTCTGTCTTTTTCACAACTCCAAAATTAATTTTCCTTAAAGGCTGTAGGGTGGCTTAAGATAGTGGTCAGCAATTACAGACAACACATGGGTGGATTTTAATACCATTAGCATGGCAGGGGCAAGACCAGGATCACAGAGTCAAAACATCTTGAGGGAAGACTGTAAGAAGCTCCCCCAGCTTCTGGCTTTCAGTAAATCCCAGGCTCAGGCAAGCTGGGCTCCAATGTCTCGCCTTGAAGCAAGATAGAGATGCCAAGGCGAACGCCAGGATTTTCAAGCTCCCACTGAGTTTCTATCAATATTCTTAAACTTTAAAAAAGAAAAATACAATCTGGTGTAACAGTCTTAGAAGACTGCTGACTACTGCTGCTAGAAACTCTCTGCAGCTGGACCTTATATGAGGATATAAATCCAAAAGGTGACCTGCAGCTTTCCACCCAGCCGTGGAAGCTATTAAATTCTTGCCTATTCAAGTTAGTCTCCAGTAATATGATGACATTTTCTAAAAGAAAAAAAAAAGTTTTCAATAACAACTTCCCAATGTCCTTATAAGGGGCAATTTCCTAAGAATTTTGCCACAGAACTATTTAAGAAAACTTGGAAGTCCTGAGGACAGGTCTGCACTGAATCACAACTCAGTGGCATCAAGGCATCACACTTTCGCTTGTGACACTACACAGAAACATCTCTACCCTGCCACAGACCTTCCCTAGAGTGATTTTGGCTTAGGCGAGAACACTGCTTACAATCCCATAAAGTTCACACAACTGTAAAGACAGGCATGTTAAAACTATGGCATCCCTTTTTCACTGGATGTGTGTCACAGCCACCCTACCAAACCCAAACACTATTCTCTCCTCAACGGGTGAAACCCATCCCAAGCATCTCCTACTCTATGCAGGACAGTCTCCTTCCTTCATTCCCAGTCAGCAGACAATGGGTCTGTCACAGAGCATGCTGCTAAGGCTTGGCTAAAGATACCTGTGCACCACAAAACTGCTCCAAAAGAGGGTTTTGTTTTGAAATGTGGTAAAGTCATCTACACATGGCATAATAAAATAAATAAAAGCAATCCACTGCATGCCAAGGACAGCTATCTTGTGGTTCTTTATCACTGTTGGTTCACAACACTTCCTGTGTGAGCCCCATTGCTTCTGCCACTTTAAACTATCATCCTGCTCACTTGGGAGTCGTATTTAAGGTCAGGCAGTATGCATTAGTCCTGCCTACAGTAAAAATTTACTCCTCACTCTGGAAATGACAGGCCTGTAAAACAAAACATGAAGAAAAATAATAACAAATACATTCATTTTTTATAAAATAACAAAGCCAGAAGCCTATCTCTTCCTGAATTCCACAAATCCAGTACAAAAACTCTAACCTGTTTATTATTATAAAAACTCTGCCCTCTGTAATATTTCTTTGGCTTTGTAATTATTTTAGGCTTTCAATTCAGGAGGAAAAAAAAAAAACAATAACAACAAAAAAGCCAGAGCTTGTATTTTTCCCATCACTAAGAGGAAATAACTTTGAAACCATGCCTTGTAGTTTTTCATTAGCATAATTAATCTCAATATGTGACTCCCCCCAGCCAACATGATAGTTTCATTGGAGTGTACTGAGGGAGGGAATAGTGAGGTGAAGGATATTTTGGTTTTCATCCCAGTTAACCACTCTTTCTCCAAAACATGATCATAAAAATCAAGCAAAACCAGCAAGAGATAATCCTCCACCAATAAATTTATCAAGAGGGAATTTTCTGCAGGCATGCTAAACTGTCATAAAGGGGAGAAGGTAGAGATCAAATATGTTGTTGAGTAAGGAAACAGAGAGCACAAACTTTGTCCTCAGCTCGGGGACAATGATGCTCAAAGATTAACCCACCCTCTCAATTAACACCTCACATGAAAATCCCAGCAAGGTCATGGGATCTGTGCTGCGACTCGGTCAATCAGCATTGCCTGCTTCCATACAAACCGAGATCGAATGCAGAATTAACACTGGTCCCCCAAGCCCTCGCTCACAGACTCACGTCAGATTAAGCCCTTGCATGGAGGAGATATGAAAAGCATTTCTAATTAGGGTCTGAGGTTACTGGTTAAAATGCAGTCGAGCAGTCTACCAACCATTCTTCTCCCCCCCTTTTTTTTTATAATTTTAATTAAACTCAGATACTATTTAATTCCTACCTGCATATATTTAGTACTACTTGAATGCAAACCTGATAAAGAATACTCCTGATCCCCACTTAGCTGCCACAAGCACTTATTAAAAGGAGGGTGACTGTCTTCAAGATCTTCCATGGGTCCCTTTGCAATAATTACTTTTTCTATCAAATGAAAAGCATAATATTTTTCTGTAAATAGATTATTTTTTTTCCCTTGTGAAACCCTGACTCCTCTACTACTATGACAAAATTATAACTTGAATGTAGTGGTTAGTTACTGTCATTCTAGTCCATGAGGAGGCTTTTTTTCTGTGCATACTACTCTGC
This sequence comes from Pogoniulus pusillus, assembly GCF_015220805.1. Classification (NCBI taxonomy): domain Eukaryota; kingdom Metazoa; phylum Chordata; class Aves; order Piciformes; family Lybiidae; genus Pogoniulus; species Pogoniulus pusillus. Next base: position 19,690,634 of record NC_087280.1, read on the forward strand.
TTCTCTTATTCCATTGCTTATAGAATTCTCAAGACATACACTTGAAGACATTGTATACCCCTTTATTCTCAAAGAAGCACTGCTGTACATCCTAGGTTTTGGGGAATGGGATAGAAGGGACTTAGCACTAGTTGGATCCTATTAAATTGTTTGTAATTCTAGTGTCTGCACAGTGTTTCTGCCGTCATGTGATTAGCAATCTAGATCTCTCCATAACATTTTTTAATATCTACCATGACCCTGGAAGCCTTAATGCAACATCTACAGCATACTAAAGCCTTGCAACTCCAAATTATAGCTCTGAATAATTCAGGAATTATAACGGTAGCTCAGTACTTATTAAAGCATTGGGAAAACTTTGGGATTCTCATATCTACAGGCTGTTCATTACTATTCTGATTCATAAAGATGTTTTAATATATGCTGTTGCTATTCTTCAACATTACCACAATACCATTTGTGAGGAATCAATAAATGATCCAAGTAAACTCCTGTATTAAGCAGCTATACCTCAGACTATCAAGGGATGCAGTAAAATGAAGTTCCCTTCTTTTAAGGGAAGATGGGAATTATGTAATAATCTTTACATTAAATTTTAAAATGCCAAATTATGCCATAGACATCATAACAAAAATCTACTACTAAACTTATTTAAGCAAAACAAAATCATGTACATATAGAACAACTCATGTTTTTGCCTGAATACTCACCAGCACAAATAAGGACAAAATTAATGTGAATTTAGCTAGTTTAATAGCATATTAAATACATTCTGTCTGTGCTAATCCCAAGTAAGCAGCTATAATAAGCCTTGGTGACAAGGAGGATCTAATGAAGAGTTGAATTTTTCATAGAGGTTTTGTCAGGTTCATCAGCCTCCTCAAAAGTCTAAACCTTCAGTCACGCCAGCTATGAAATCTTGAAGAGATTATCTTTAATTCGCTAAGAATAAACATCTAATTTCTACGAGGAAAATTCCATTTGATAGCAAAAAACTTCTTTGTGTCCTAAAGTTTGAAGCCCTGCCACTGGATGTCACACTTGAGTAGCTTTGGGTAAATGTAAAAAATATTAAAATCCTCAATAATGATTTTTTTTTAAAAAAAGAATCCAAGAGGCATTTTTAGTGCAAGAGTAATCTATAGCACAGAATTCATTCAAAATAGCATTTTTGGCAAAGTTTATTAATCAGCTGCTTTCCCAATCTGTTGAACGAGTTTCATTACTTTCTGGACAGCCAGGCACTTGCACTTATGTTGACTGTCCTCGTTTGACTACCCTACATTGACTTTGCTGATTGTGATTCAGTTAATGGTTTACTAGAGGAGATATCCCACACTGTTCAAAGGAGTGCTCTAGATTAATTTAGAATTTGAAACCTTGTAGAATAGCAGATGTGTTGAGTTGAGGGGGAAAGTAGTCATAGCCTGTCTTACTAAATAAAGCCTCTAAAATGGGTTGAACCTAAAAGAAATCTTAGTGTGACCACTGCTCATGCTATCAGGTTTAAAGCAGGTGATAAGGTTTTATTTACAACCACAGTCATAATATCTAGTGTGAAGCATATGATAAGGTTTTATTATTGCTGCCTACTTCGGAAAGAAATTACTTTCTCTGTGTGCAAAGCTGTACATTAGAGGTTGTGGAAGAAACTTCATTATTCAGGAGAAGGAGGACAAAAGGTTCTACCATATTATACCTTTACAGATGTTGATGGACAGGTGATGAAAGCTGACTGCTGGCATGCTATTTTCGTGAGGAAATAGACACAACACATCCATGTGTAGGTGCCTCAGCAGTCTTCAGCACAGCAAGAATGGGACCACGTGCCCCTAGATTTGGCTTAGTCACCAGGATATGAGAAGTTTAACTAGGAATCAATGCTAGGGTAGCATGCATGCACAGAGTTGAAGAAAAACCTGAGTTCTTTAGTTTTTCCCTTAATTCCAATTTCTGAATTAAGCAAATGAAAGTTCTTGGTTTGTATAGCCATTGGCTCCTCTGTTCATACCACATTGCTGGAACAAGATTCTCAACAACAGGAGAAACTGTAGATAATTATTTCCAGCCATCACATCCAGTTTTATATTTCAGAAACATCTTCCCTAGTCCCTCACAGATAGACAAAAACCCCAAACCCAACCAGCCAGGTTGTTTAAACTGAATTTCAGTATCTTCATTATTTAACTATCCTTTACTCTTCCAAAGGCAGGGAAGAGTTTTGGGACAAATCTATATGAAAATTTATTTAAGAAAATACTAAAAAGAATGAATAGAATCTTCTTTTTTTTTTTTTTAATCCATCTACTGCTGTCATATACAGACACTGTTTCCTTTGATACTGTTCAAAAGCAAAAACTTCTAAAAATGTTTTTTAAAGTAGGGGAAAATGCATTCTTGTCCTTTCCCATAGTGACCAAGAGGCAAAGACTGTCCTCAGTTCCAGAGGTTTTCCATTCCTACAGATAGCAAGAAATCCTCTGAATGTTGCTAAACAAGGAATCAGAGCAGATAAGAAGACCAGCATCTTGGAGAACTCAGAATCCTTTGAGAGTAAGGTTGCAGACATCATACAGGAGGCTGTGTTTGTAATGCATTTAGACTACATCCTGAACCAAAACAACCTGGAATATTAGTTCTTACACTAAAAATTCTGATGCTGTTTTCAAAAAATTGTAACCAACTGAAACACTCCATTACAGAGAAGTAAGGAATAAATGGGCAATTAACCACCATGGAAACAAGAAAATAAACTCCTGACAAAAGATTTTTCAATCTGAAATGCACCATCACTTTTAATAACATGTGCAGTGTCACTGTTATTTAGCCTCAAATTACACCTGCCTCTTGCTTATATTAATCCAGTTCAGCTTGCAAAATCGCTACCTACTCCTACGTACATTAAAAGCTCCTGTTTAGGTTAAAAGAAATGTACCCAAAAGAGTAAAAAACTCTAGAATGCACTGTTCTCTTCTCAAGTTCATCTTTCCCATTCATCTAACTACTATTCTTTTCATTTAATCTACTCAGGTAAAAATAACCATTAAACATCACCTAAGTATCACTTAAATTCTATTTTGGGGATTTATGACTAGGATTAGCTTTGTGTCAGCTTTGTGTCACCTCTTAGTACAGATTTGAGTGACAGAAATTCATTTAACCACAGTTTGAATCCCATTTCTTGCCTACCCCTGGATTCATCTACATTTTTCTTTCTAATACATATTGATCTCAGAAACCCAAAGCCACTTTTAAACACTTTATTAAACACAATATATACAAAGTAACATATTAAAAGTATAATAATGAAGCCAATAGCAATAATAATGATAATCAAAGCTCTATCAAATATGTAATTGATCTTTTAATTATATATTTCATACCTGTACCCCACTGTGAAAAATAACTGGGTCTAGTAATTTTCATGGACAATGACAAGATTACTATTACTAATGGTCTGAGGTACAAGTGTTTATTTTTAACATTATTAACGGTACTAATTATGATGAATATGATTATTTAGAGTCATTATGTGGTAGAAGAATTTGATGATCCACTCAGGTGCCTAGAATTTAACATTCTCCATCTACCATCTATGGAAATTAATGACATAGCTTAACTCGATTGTTATCGTAGCCACTGCCATGAAAAATTGCTTTTAAAGAAGAAAGAAAGGAAAAGAACAGCCAAGTGCGGTGCCCATTTCTTTATTATCCTGCAAATGTTCATGTATACAAATCAGTAAGAAAGCCTGATGATATCACACTATGGGGAAAATGAGACAGTGACTTGCACAGAGGGACACATCTCATAAACTCTTCTCCACACAGAAGCATTATTTTTATTATTGTAGGCCTTGGAATCCCAGCCCTTGGGATAGGTACTGAGTATGTACAGATATCCACAAAGCTTACATAGGCATGATAGGGGAATATTTTGTAACACCTGTTTTGCAGATGAGAAACCTAAGCCACAAAAAACTAGCAGGTCTAAGCCATATAGTTTATACCACTCAGAGCATCTTCTGCTGACCCTTTCCTGTGGCAAAGGGTCACCCTTTCTTTACAATCTGTCCACCTAGGCATCTTCACAGATATTTCATATGTGGTGACATGACTAATATATTTGAGCAGACAAAGTGCCACATGAGCTCAACGACATGATACAGCTGGTCTTGCAGACTAGACTCACAAGTAAGGAAATGTCATTTAGTACTCAATCTTGGGCTTGTTGTTGGCAGAGGGTACTGATACAGACACAAAGGGATAGGCACAGAACACACGTTTCCTAAAACCAGAGTCCCAACCTCAGCACCAAACTATCCCAACTACAATCAATTTGCTATTCACATACCCATGGCATGACCTGACAGGTCTCAACCAAATACTGCCTGGATAAGGAAAACATTTTCTATAACTTTGGTATCAATTTTGGAGTCAACGCTTAACCCTTTGCAGGACTCAGCCCTGCAAAAGAGTTCCTACAGCTTGCTTATGCTTTAACTGCCCATTCACTATAAACAACTGTCACCTCTTCAGTGAGACGCTTCATGGCACGCAGGAGAGAGAGTAGAATCATTAGCTGGTTAAATCTGATAAATACAGACTCTCCGAAAAGGAAGGAAGAAAATGGACCATTCACACTTTGTAATGCATTTCCATCAGTGACTGGCACACTATTAGGATCAGGATCAAAGGGGGTGGGATGCTGGTGTCTTTGGATTTGGGCCTTTCACATTGTCTGATTGATGGAACTGAAAGGCTTCTGCTTGTAAAGCAGTCACCCCAAACAGCTGTCTCTTGCTCCTGTCCTCCTCTCCATTGCAGCATATGCAGTTCAGATTTCATTTATCAGCCCATTTGAATAGCAGCCCTCTCACAGTGGAAGCAAAGCCTTGCATTAAAGAGGATGCTCAGCAATTTGCATGCATGCACTGTATTGCTAAGCACTGTACGGTGTTAGTTGCCAAAGGACATGCAGCAATGTGTATCTCATCTCCTCCACTTTTCTGGTTTCTTAAATTATCAGTGTTTTACTTCCCTTTCATGTTCAAAGCATAGCAAATTTATTTGATATATTCTGAATGCTGAAGCGTGCCAATGACATCAATCAAACTACAGAACACTAGGAAAGCTGCTATAGAGTAATCAGAATTGGCCATAAGCTATAAATATCTACTGTCTCACGATTCTCTTGGCTGCTGTGCAAACTTTGATCATTAGCACTGATCAAAGATCATGAGGGATAAAATGGTATTATGATATAATGGCATGTATGCTACAGCTGATACTAAGGGCTATAGATGACCTATGCTTGACTATATCATCTTACTCTACACATCAGAAACCTTCATTATAATGGCAGATTTCTTTTTGCTACACCTTAGAGGATATGTAGCAGAAAACTGTAGTACAATCAGAATTTCCATAACTATTCATGATCAGCCAGAGTGGTTGGTATTTATTTTCTCTGCCACATACCTTCTTGTAACGTCATGCAGGTGACTCGAACAATGCGTAATTATGCCCAAGAGGTCACAAAACACAACTAACGACTTTTTGTTTTCTTCCTTTTAGATTGATTGGATGTATGCTCTAATAGCAGGATATACCAAGTACTTCACAGCCAGATCTTGCATTTCAATCTAATCATTATGTTCACTATGACACCATCCTCATACAAATAACTTACTTATTTGTAGACCATCCCCCCGTCCAAATCAATATAGAACACAAGCTCACCTCCCTTACCTACCAGCACAATTCTCCATTCCATACTCTGAATAAGTATTTAAATACCTTACCAGAGCTCCAAAGCTTTCAGATAAATCAAAGTAGTATCCAACCTTACAGCTGTCAAATAAAATTATATAGAATTGCTTTGTACAAAAGAAATTAAATTATTTCAGCCTCATTCATTAACTGGTGGGTAATTCTAGAAAATCCACCCAGAAAAAAAGAACTGTATAAAAGTTCTCTTAATCTTCTGCTTCTTCTAGGAAAATTAGAACATCTTTCTTTAAAATTTAATAGTTAGCTTATCCAGTCAGAGACAAAAATGCCATATGACTTGCATGGCCACATGCAGTTGAGAGCTTTTATCAATGCACAGGTAATTTGAGCAGTTAAAATTAAGTGCTAGATGCACAAGCATAGGAAAAATTGCACCCGAACAGCAAATCAGTGCATCTTTCAAACAAAAGGGCAGCTTTCTCAAACGTGTTATTCAGCATGATGATCTCACTGTGCTTTGTTAATACTTCACACTTTCTTCAGCCTGTAGCTCAAATACTTTCAAAAAGTAACTTCTTAATATATGGTTACAGTTATCTCCATTTTACACATCAGAAAAAGAGAAAAAGATCAGGTGGCCAGTCCAAAGTCTTATAGAAAGAGTTAAATCCTCCTCGAGAATCAATCCCACATCTTTTGGATGCAAGCCAAGTCACCTGAACATAAGTTATTTCTTCCTTATCTGAGTTGGAGAAAGGAAATCAACCAGCAGGTGAACCTACGTTCTCGTTAACTAGTTCTGCATAATCATGTTCTCCCATCCTCCACTCCAAAGTTGCCTGAAGCAACTCAGAAAATTATTCCTATAGGATCTTCTGGTGACCTATTCAAAACAGCTGATTCATATACAACCTTCACACTCTAGGTTAGAACAAATTGTCCTCAAAAGCAACACAGTTAAATTGACTGGAACTAGCATCCACCAACTTCCAAGGTACATAATATATATTATAAACTTGTCTTACTTGGCACCAGCTTGACAACCTCAGTTTGAGAGAACAGAGAGTGAAAATGAGTTTTAAGCATTCAGCTTCAAAAAGGGACATTCATTATGTAGTCTTTAACAGATTGCCCAGATTGTGGAGGCCCTCCAACAGACTTGAAATGTAGTCTGCCTGTTTCTGTTTTAGTTATTACATGTACTACTGCTGCATAGAGTCTCCCATATAGAGATTTTACATATTCCATGTTACTCATCACAAAATATGCTGTAGTCCTTCATGGATCTACAAGGAAAGATGACAAATTCCACTCAACTTCTATGAATCTGAGAAAGGAAATTGTTGAATATCAACACTTATGCCAATACTGCCAGGCAATGGATATCAATCATTTGGAACCTATCACAGACTCTCACACAAGGACTAACTAGTGCCCGTCATGTCTGCCTTAGTGAAAAATGACAGAACATGTTCAAAAAAGCAACACAAAGGTGAATTCAGCACAATTATAGCATTCATACAGATACGAATCCCAAATTCTGATTTACATCTATATAAAGGAGAACAGATTCTGGCTCCTGGGGAAACATTTTATTTTATTGTACCTTTGATTCATAAAAGTATTCTGTCTTTGCCCAGTCTGGGTAGAGAAAACTATTTTGTGTAGTTTTTCTCTCCTTCCTTATGACTGGTTTGTGAGTTAAGTCTTCAAGATTTCCTTATCTCACTCAAAACCAAAATAAGAGAAAGTCATAAGTGTAACTTGACTTATACTTTAAATTATTCCAAAGGTCACTCTGGCAGCAATCTGGTAAAATAAACAGCACAAACCAAGAAGAAAAATTGGAATTACAAAGCCTGATCTAGTACCTAGCAAGCAATGGATATCTGCATTGGTTACAGTGGCCATTTGATCAGGCTCATTCTCACTAGCATAGTTCAATTTTTGGCTTACATTACATGATGTTCTAATGCCTTGACTGTACCCCTGTGTTTTTAACTAATTAAATGATTTCTGTGTTGGAAGGGATCAGCACTTCCCACTGGCTTGATTGTATGAATTCTTTCAAGGCCTTGACCCTCACCACCCTTGCAACCTTAATGGTATATTCATTAAAAACCCAAACTCAAAAAAAAAAAAAAAAAAAAAAAAAAAAAAAAAAAAAAAAGAAGAAGAAAGAAAAAAGAGTGACAGATAACTCAAACATTTTCTGTGAAATGTATATAAATCAAATACACTTAAGTTTGCAAATTGAGTTTGCTTCCACCTTGGATTCACATGTTCAAAGTGCAAGTCCATAGGATGAATATATCCTTCTAAAGCATACTTTATCCAGTGGCATACTGATTCCATGTGTGTATTGCTACACACATACACCTATAGCTGATGAAACCCGCAGTCAAAGATGTATCTAAGGCACTTGTATCAGTTTGGGAATAGCAGATTCCAGCTAGTCCCAGCAAATAATACTTACATAGAAACAAATAACACAACTTCCATACACGATTTTACCACTTTGCTCTTAGTCAAAAGAAGGAATTATCCACAAAGATTATAAAATCACTGCTTCCTGGATAAAGATACCATCTAAATCTTCATGGGATGCACAAATGGAGAAGCAAACCAAGTCATACCAGCCATGATAGGAAAATTCCTGCATCTGAAACCTGAGAAGATGATATCTCTGTCAACCTACTTTTCTAAGCAAAAGGTCTATGGTAACCTGGAAGTATACTGTGAACCTAATCATATAAACTTTTCTCTCTCATTTTAAATTGCTCTGAAGAGGAATTCCCATAAATGCAAACCTCCAGAAGTCATCTTTTAAAGCTTGAAAAGTGTCTTGTTAACTGCTGAATGATAGAAATAACTGGTGATATTTTCATACATATGGTCTCTCATATTTTAAAACCAAACACAGGACTTGTAAAAATGTTTCTCAGGTCAAACACAGATTCACTATTTTGTTTTCATTTTGATATCTGAAGAGGACCTACAAAAAATATGCGGAGGGACTTTTTAGGCTATCAGGTAGTGACAGGACATGGGGGAATGGAGCAAAGCTCGAGGTGGGGAGATTCAGATTGGATGTGAGGAGGAATTTGTTCAGCATGAGAGTGGAGAGAACCTGGAATGGGTTGCCCAGGGAGGTGGTTGAGGCCCCATGGCTGGAGGTGTTCAAGGCCAGGCTGGATGAGGCTGTGGGCAGCCTACTCTAGGGTAGGGTGTCCCTGCCCATGTCAGGAGGGTTGTAATTAGATGATCCTTGTGGTCCCTTCCAACCTTGACTGATTCTATGATTCTATATGTATGTGTATATATATATATATATATAGAGAGAGAGAGAGAGAGAGAGAGAGAGAGGTGCATTCTATATGTGTGTGTGTATATATATATATACACACATACATATCTCTGGTAGTTAGTGAGGGGGCAGGTTCCCTCAGGAAGACCACAGAGACAAAGCCGTGTGCCAGGGGACAGAGCTGGTTGTCCCAGGACGTTGTAACATTGTTACTTTATTCTGTTTTGCAGTATCATAGCACACAAAGCAGTACCTGGCTGATCCCGCTCTCCTCCCTGCCTCTGCTCCCCTCACCTCTCTCTCTGGGCAGAGCGCTCGTCTCATGCACTGTGTGTGGAGATGGCTCCCAGCTGGCAGGGAATTCTGAGCTGCGTCACGCAGCCTGCTGAGGCCCTGTAGGCCTAAGCTGAGGAGGGCAGTTGTGGCCTACTCTCCGGCCTGCTGAGGGTGGAACCAGTGGATGATTCTAGAAGGTTTTAGTCCGATAGACTTGGCCTAGTTTGTGAATGTATTCATTCTACCTGATTGCCTGAAGCACCAGTAAATAGAATCTGCCTTTAAGCTTCCAGTCAGTGTGCAGTATCCTCATTGTTACTCCCCGAAAGGAGTAAATATCATTTCTGTCCTCTAGTTCCGGGTAGGTCATGGCCCTAAACTGGGACAGCTTCTATATATTTGTATGTATCAGTATCATCAGGGTTGGAAGAGACCTCACAGATCATCAAGTCCAACCTTTTACCACAGAGCTCAAGGCTAGACCATGGCACCAAGTGCCACGTCCAACCTTGCCTTGAAGTGCCCCAGGGACGGCGACTCCACCACATGTGCCATGAGCACCCGGACTGCTTCATTTACCTCTTTTCCTAGGCCACACTGCAGGGCAGTCTTTTCCAAATGCTTATCATTTCTTTTCTCCCAATTAATACAATATAATCTTAGCACTTCACCCTCTGCAAACCAAACACCATGCCACAATGGATGCTGCACTCTGTTGGCGTCTCTACACCACTCCATAGATTTTCACCAAGTTATGTGCTAACAGCCTTCTACCTCTGCTTTTGCTAGCTAAGGATTGAAAAGATTACTCCGGTTGTCTCCATCGGTCTAAACTGCCAAAATTCTCTGCATTCACACTTTGATTACATTACATTCTCAGCATCTGCCTAGGTATCAAAGCCACACTCACCATCATGATGTGGTTTTCCAACCAGCTGTGAAGCAGCCCTGTGGAGAGAGACCTGGGGGTCCTGGTGGATAACAAGTTACCTATGGCACAGCAACGTGCCCTTGTGGCCAAGAAGACCAATGGGACCTTGGGGTGTATTAGGAAGAGTGTGTCCAGCAGATCAAGGGAGGTTCTCCTTCCCCTGTACTCTGTCCTGGTGAGACCTCATCTTGAATAGTGCCTTCAGTTTTGGGCTCCCCAGTTGAAGAGGGACAGGGATAGGCTGGAGAGGGTCCAGCGGAGGGCTAGGAGGATGATGAGGGGACTGGAGGGCATGGCTTATGAGGAAGCTGAGGGAACTGGGACTTTTTAGTCTGGAGAAAATAAGACTGAGAGGAGATTTAATAAATGTTTATAAACACCTGAGGGCTGGTCAGAAGTGGGGGGACAGGCTCTGCTTGCTTGCTCCCTGGGACAAGGAGAAATGGGTGTAAGTTGCAGCACAGGAGGTTCCACCTCAACACAAGGTAGAACTTCTTGACTGTAAGGGTCACAGAGCACTGGCACAGGCTCCCCAGAGAGTTTATGGAGTCTCTTTCCCTGGAGACTTTGAAGGCCTGTCTGTATGTGTTCCTCCATGATCTGTGCTAGATTGTATGGTCCTGCTCTGGCAAAGGGGTTGGACTCAATGATCTCCTTTGGTCCCTTCCAACCCCTAATATCCTGATCTCCTTTGGTCCCTTCCAACCCCTAATATCCTGATCTCCTTTGGTGCCTTTCAACCCCTAATATCCTGTGATCCTGTGAACAGCAGTAGCCCTTGACACATAAGTGGAAGGGCTTTTCTTCTCTCCTGTCCTGATAATTTGCCTATACATGGACTGCTCAGAACAGTCTCTTGCAATCAACCTCACACTGCCTACCTCTACAAAAAGTTTCCAATATTGAGTATTCAATATCATTTTTACTGAAAATAAACTATAGTGATCATGGCAGCAAAGAAGAGATTCATTCTTTCATTTTTCTCCCTTGAATTAAAAAACAACATGACCCCCCCCAAAAAACAAAAACAAAAACAAACAGTGGCAGTAGGATTCTGAAAATAAACACTGCAGTCAGCTTTTTTTCCATTTTCAACAGTTAGGGCAAAGCTAAATAGCACTAATGCATTCCATTTATTTCAGCCAGATCAAAGAAAGAAAGAAAATGTATCATCCAACAAAGTATTCAGAGTGTGTGCTCACACACATATACCTGGTTTTCTAAGGAGCTTTTTAGCTTTTTATTGGAAATCACTGTCATTTAGTTCATAGATTATCTTGATCGAGCAGGAGAGCAAACGTCATTTGGTGCAGTGCAACTGAGGTCATGCATAACCTTGAGCTTTCTGAACATGCTTAGCCCATGAGCACACTTAGGTTCCAGTTCATAGTGTGAAGGTGTTGACAGACCTAGTGAATCCAGCTGTGGTGGTTCTGGAAGCTCTGCCAGAGCTGCCTCAAAAGAAAGGCAGAAGAAAATCATTGAATCATAGAATGGTCTAGGTTGGAAGGGATTGTCTAGTCCAACCCCTCTGCGGTAAGCAGGAGCACCCTCAATTAGATAACGCTGCCCAGAGCCTGATCTAGAAAACCTATCCTTGGCCACACTGCTTTTCACTGAGCCTACTTTTTCCACTATTTATGTCAGTGAAGGTGACTTTCAAGCAAGCAGACAATTTGGGGCTAAATCAGTTTATTATCAGGTTTTCACTGTAGTCATCTGTCTACTACCCAGTCAGTAACTTCTGGTAGAACTAGGTGGACAGCAGCTCCTTACATCATTACAGCAAACTTCACCACATGTAACTTATCAGCATTCAAGTCACCACTCCACATTAGTCTTAAAATGTGATAGCTCATGAGGGGTAACAAAAAACCAAATAAGTATCTGTTGAAATGCTTATTGAAACCCTAGACTATGAAGCACACCAAAACATGTTCCTACTCATCTTCTACCAGCCAATATTATGTCACGCTTAAATATTTTTCCAGCCTTCAGGGCAAGGACATTTGCCTTATGCTAGCCAGTGAGCATGCTGTAAATAAGCAATTCACTTTATTTAAGTTAACTTTCTAAACAAGTTACTGAGTAGCCTTCCATGTTTGCCTTGGTGATAGTTTGGAGCGAAGTTGTTCATCATGCCAGCTTATCTTTCCTTCACACAAAGAAGGGATATCTATGTTCAGTTTTGTACTGAATGCTTGCAAACAACAGACACTGATGTTATTACCAGAGTCACTATGTATATGTTGGCAATTACATATGTTTTTCTTCTTTCCACTATATAAATTTCCTTTCCCTAATAAAGTGTGGAAGGTTTCCCAAAGAGTTTAATAACCCAGAATCACTGAAGTGTAGCTGTTAAAACAAGCTAAACTGGTTTAACTTCTGAGCTGTCAGCCTTCATTTGAAATGACGAGATCTGACCACTGTTTTCATGTGAATTGCTAAAATTAGGTCATTTCCAAAGATATGCAATAAATACAACTGTGTCAAAGTTCAGGGAGGGTTTTGTTCTGAGTTTACTTTTTTTTAATGTAATGAAATGGCAACAAATAACTTATTAAAATACTCTTTTAAAAAGTTAAAACAGTTAAGCACACTAATAAGCTGCAAAGAGCAGTGCTCCTGTAATTAGAAAATATCATTTTCAAAAGGTAATTTAACAACAATTTTTGTTAAAGCTATCTAGTTCATTTTTTTTTCTTCAGGCAGCAAAAGCAATTGCATATGGCATGAAAATCTGTTAAAACATAGTACTTTACACCTTTGTTTGTACCTGCTCCAAATATGTTTGTCTATAAATTAACCACACATGGTTGGTTTTCACATTGGCTTATTTTATCCATGTGTTCAAGAAATTTAATACTTCATTTGTGTTCTATCAATTGCAGTTCTATTCATCAGACAGCCAGGGGAAGAGTGTCAACATACCTATGTATTTTTTGCATTTTATGTGCACCTTATGCCTAAGGCATCAACCACACACAAAAAAAGCTGAAAAAGTAACCCTGAACTTCTACCACATCTCTGAAGAGCTGAACTCTTAAAATGCCAAAGTATCAGCCTCAAAAAAGTGATGTTGTGATAAGGTATTTTTAGTCTCATTTTGCAGACAGAATTCAACTATGGTTTTAGTGATAGGTCTTCTAGTAAGATCTACTCAGTCTCATGGTTTTGATCTCAAAGGCAGCCACTATGTCTTGGCCTGTGCTCTAGGACTGCATTACACCTTCAAGCTCTACAGTAACAGCTAGTATACATGCAGCAGCTAAAAGCTGTTTCTGGGAGGTTTTTCCTCAAGGAAGTCCACAAATTTTGCATCAGAACCCAGGTATTCTCAATACAGAATATGCTCTAAACACATCTCAAGCCTGCCTCCTGCTCCTGAGAGCCAGGGTCCCTATTTAAGAAAGGATGTATCACAGAACACTCCAGGTTCTCCGCCAACTCCTTCAACAGACACTTCCATCTGAAGCGGGACGGATGTTTATTACATGTGGGTTGGATCATCTCACCCCTCTCTTAATTTTAGTGTATGTGAAATTTGCCATATGGACAGCTTGGAAGACTGAAGTCCTTCACTTATGTGCAAGAGTAGCAGAGCGCAATTCTTCTCGTTACTGTGACTGTAATGCATCTCATCCCTTAATGTAATTTTTTTAGGAAGATGAAGAAAGTGAGCTTGATCAACAGGTTAGTTCCCAGGTCCTGCAGACCACACAATCCTTTTCACAGGCTAACCTAAAAAGAAGCTAAAACTACCTGGCTTAGGCATTTATCTCCTCTCTATTTCTCTCATTGCTCTTATTCTTAGTTTCCTTTGAGAACTACCTTTCCAAAAGTTAGAAAATTTGTTCTCAGTTTATCCTTGTGCTATTGCACCAATAATATTCTTGGTGTTATGGACAAGCAAGAGAATTCAGATTCTTCTTTCTATTCTCTCTTTGCACTGGAAGCTTCATATTTCACTGGTCTAGCTAATACATCTTTCTTGGTAGTCAGCCTAGAACCAGAAATCTCTTTTCATATCACCCCTGCTATTCTATCAGCCTGTTCTGGATTCAGACAAAATTGAGACAAGGTCTGTGTCTTCACCTGGTACAGTTTTTTCACTTACTTAAAGATGTTATATATGGGAAAAGGTTAATGCCACTTAATTTTAGGTATATAAATAATCCCATTACATTCAAATTGCTTAGTCCATTGAATTCCATATGCCTATGCCCATGACTAAGTCATAAAGGCACAGGACTGTGGGTGTAGAAATTATCCATCACCCAATTTAGTGCGTCCTCACATTAATCAGATAAGCAAATCCCTTGCACTCATGTTTGCAGAGTGCAGAAATCTTTCAAACTGGGCATCTTAAGATATAAAAACAAGCAAAAGGAGCCAACTATCTCAGGTACTATGGTGACTTTGTAACCATGACCTCAGCTATTTACTTTGGTGACTTTTTTTCAGGAAAAAATATATGGAATAAACAAAACTCAATAGATCTTCTTGGTATACCATATAGGAGAGGATCTTTGTTCCAAATGTTAACTCAGGAAGCACTACCTAGAGGGTGGAAATACTGCTTTTCATTCTCTTTTTCAAAGTTTAACTATATTACAGGAAATATTTGGCTAAGGTGTGGCTATTCATCATGATATCTACATTAACAGCATAATCAGAGATGCTTCTGCCAATTTTTCATTTTAACCTGGCTTTTACTTTCAGAATGTAATTATATCACCTCATTTCATTCATGTTATAAAAAGAAATTACGTCTCTTAATTTTCTTTCACTAAAAGAAAAGCTTTTTCTTCAAAAACCTATGTTGTAGTGGGAAACATATTTAGAGCTTACGATCAGCAATTTCTCTAAAGAGGAAGATTTAGGGAAAAAATGGCTCTAAAAGTAATTTCATCAGCAAAGTAGATTAAATATCCACCATATTAGTCATAGAGTATTAGATGGAATTGGATTGACTGAGAAAAGGTCAAAGAGTTGCTGAAGGTTTTAGCCCACCAGAGGAGCAATAAAATTCAACCATACTTAAAGTCATTAGCTTTAAACCCTTTGATTCTAGATCCAAACCTTCAGTGCTCACAGAAGGAACCTCCAAGCACCATGCCAAGCCAAAAGGAAACCCTTTAAGACATCTACATTTCACAGAAACCTTTAAGTGAAGTAGAGGAGTGAAGATAGGAGAACTTGCACAAGCAAGGAAGACTAGGGCACAAATAGAAGAGAAAGGAAAATGCAGCCTTTAAAGAAAGTTATGTACAAAACAGCTGCATGCTCATTTTAACAAGTTCTAATGGGGCCTGTAGTTCATTTTCTGGCTAACCCACCCACCAATTCCTGCACATTTTCTCTAGTTTGCTTCCTTGCTCCCATCCCCACTGTTCATTTCTCCCTTCCTTTCCTCATGATGACAAGGCACGTTTCACCTCAAAGCAGGGCTGCATTTGCCAAGCAAGTGTGGCACCAACACAAGACAATCAGAGATCTGAATTGTATGACATGATAAAGGAGAAGATGCTGTGTGCTGACAGCAAGGCAAGGAGGAAATCTAAAAACTCAGAAGTCATCTAACACAGAGACAATCCAAAAGACAGAGAAAAAGGCAGAGGAGTAATTAAAAACCCTGAAGACAGTGATGGGTCTCAAGTTTTTGAACTGGGTCCCTATTTAACAGAAAGGATGGTTTCCACCCGAGAGAAGAGAGATAAAAGAGAGATTTTACTGTAACTAATAACCAACTGACATATTTCTGTTGGTTTTGTACATTTTTTCCACTCATTTTGAAATGACAAGTATAATTAAAGTTGTTAAATACATCGAGAGACTTGTCAGTCAGCTAAAATATCAACTCTTATAAATTCTCCACAATAAGTACTGCACGCAGCACAATGCAGAAGAAATCAATCTCTTACAGGAAAGATTTCACCATTTGATGATTCTATTAAAAAAATTAATAATAAATCCCAGATTCTCTATTTCCTGGGGCAAGCTCTGCTTATGTATAGAAAATGTATGTATTCAGTTTCACTTCTGTAGTGTAGCAAAACAAAAAAAACAACCTCAGGAATCATCTTGTTACCTATTCTGAAGTGTTTGGAGATTTCATTTTTATGCATGTCCTTCACAGGAGCACACTAGGATTTTTTCACAGGTTTTTCTTTTCTTTTATGCTTCATGAAAAATAAAGACGATGCTTAAGAAAGATGCCCTTTAAGGAGAAGGTCCAGTGGACACAAATTTTAGCTGTTTAATTTAGTTCTGCAAGGCACAGCCAAATTAGAAGGACCTAACTAGAGCAAAAAAAACAAATTACACATGTTAAGCAACCTTTAAGCCTTGTGTTTGCTATGCTTGTGGAATGATTTTAACCCCAACACAAAAACTTACTTGTGTTGAGCTACAGCCTCACAAACCATTCAAAATAATGTGTTTTTTTTTCAAACCCTCAAAATGTGATTTCAGCACTCATCTAATCCGTGTGTGGTAACAGGTACAAAGTGATTTAAAAGGCCAAAAGCCTGTCAGCGGAGAAGTGCCCAGGCAAACATGTGAAGCACTTCAGAAACACTGCTATAGGAAAAGGAATGTAGCCTCAAAACCAGGAAAACATGCTTCTTCAGTATTTAATAAGAAACAGCATCTCAAAGAAGCCTTCATCACTTTCCATCACCCAAGTGTGCATTTCTGATAAAGCAGTGGATTAAGTTGGTTTAAGTTAGTGAGCAACCTGGGTGTATACTGAAGTCCTCCAAAACGGTCTCCTCCCTAAGCAGAGCATGGACCTTCTCTGCTCATCACATATGGGAATTTTCTGCTGTTTTGCTTCTAACAGCTCTGAGGGAGCTGAGAGCACTTAGCTCTAGATGGCAGTGCAAGGCCATGAGGGGCAGCAGGTCCTTCCTCTTTCCTCTCATGTGGGCACCATAGCCTAAAAGAGATTGGGGGGAGAAGGGGGGAAACTCCTCAAGGAAGCAAAAACCACAGGAAAAAAATAACTTATTCCCTATGATTCATGACATAGCATTCAAACCTCATCTAAGCATACTGCAGTCAGTCCTTCAGTTGGTGTATGAATGTAATCAGAGAGGACCAAAATAAAACCCAAACCAAAACATACAAAGTTTTGGCTCAGCCACCAACACACATGTTCACGAACAAAGCCAGTGTGAGAGGAGAATAACTTCCAGCTTGTCAACTCCAGTAAGTGAGTCCCTTCCAGGCTGAACTCCTCTGACTCCTCCTGGGGCAAGATAACTATGATCTTAGTCAGGAGCTTAGAATCAACAGTGTCTAAATTAGTACAACTGGTGCTCCAGGACATCAGTTGCATTCCCATGGTGAAAATTAAGAGGCAGTGATGATAAAAGGAGTTTTAATTCTTGACTGGAACTTTCAAAAAAGGTTTATAACAGCCTAGTTTGCACTAGCATTTTAGCATCCCCCAGCAGTTCTAGCAGAATTTTTATTGCTAGTTTTGTAGATGATCAGATGAGAACCAGAGCAGCTTCTCCCCTCCTGCTAGTGGGAGGTCAGTCCTCAAAGCAGCTCAGTCTTGGTTGTTGTTTAAACCTTGACAGCTCCACTGGGATTGTCAGAAATAAGCAAAGGTTTATGTACAGAGAATACCTGACCACGTAGAGCTGGGCTGGCATCTCCTCTACAAGACAGATCACTTCAAAAAGCAAGACAGTTCCTTTGGTGCTTTATAAAAGTAAGTCTAGAGACTTTACAACTTTTCTTTTCCATGATGGAATTTACTGCTTTAAACAGTTTTTATGAGTAGGTATTCATGCGGTAATAGAGTAAAATATGCACAAAAAATATTAGTATCTGAGGATGCTCTTAAAAGAGTATCTCCAAGGATGTTGTTATATGCAAGGTAGAACACACTATTGTGTCAAAGTGGCTCCCGCCTTGCATCATTTAAATCAGAAATGGAAGAATGAAGCTTGAGTGATTGATTTCTTTTCAGGGATAGTGATTGAAAGAATAGTTGACATTTCATAGGTTTTTTAGTGCCTAATATAGTCTGTTTTCAATCTCTGAAGGCTTATTTTTCTTTCTAAAGATGGCGTGGGGCCTGGGGGACCCACTTAAAGTTTCTTGCTATACTTGGCCAAGAAACACAAAGTGTTGGTGAAGTATAAACACAGAGCCCTTTTTCTTTGACCCATTCTGCAGTGTGATGGGATAGTGTTGTTAGTTTATGTGAGAGAAAATAGCATAGGCTTTCTGAAGGAAAAAAAAAAAAAAGAGAGAGAGAGAGAGAGAAAAAGAAAAAAAAAGTGGAATTGGATTAAGGCCTTTGTGCAAGACTCAATGCTGAGGGGAATTAGCAATAGTTGTAGGCACTTAAAGGAGCTCTCATGCTGAAGCTTATCCCAGATTTTACACAATAAACATTTGAATATCAACAGTGTTTTGCAACTTGCAGCACTAATGTATAAACTTCTTCCTTTTGAAACTCCCAAATCCCTCCAAACGTTTGCAATACCCTCTACATAAACATGTAGGGCCTCTAGTGGAAAACACCCAGTCAGGGATGTAAGTTTGGGTTGGGGTTTTTTTATTGATTTCTACTTTATCCCAGAATCTAAAATGATCTGGTACCAGGAGCTTGTTTAAGCACTTCAGACATTCTGTATTTTAACCTTTTTTTTTTTTCTTCTACTCCCTTTTCATTTAAATAACCAAAGATGTCAATTAGACATGAGCTTGCTTTGGATATCCTAATATTGCATCTTTCATGCAATAATACAAAGGCACTAAAAGCCTTTGAATTGACTCCTTAAAACAGTGATCTATCCCTCTTATCAATAGCTTTGTGGCATATTATTTTGGAGCCCAGCTAGTGAGATTAAATCATGTTACATCCTCAACAGTTGGGACAGGCACTCAGTTCCCTCCCCCTTAAAGCTATCTGCAGGTGAGCGGGACCCAGAATAGACTAACTAGGGAAAGCTGGACTCCTTGCTGTTACAGCTCTACTAACAGCCATGGAATTGGTGTCATTAGCTTTAAGTCAAGCCTGGCAGCTAATGACAGAGTGGGAGTTTTGTAACATTAGGTGTATCAAATTCACACTGACATAGTTGGGAAGAGGATCCGTCTCTTCCAGATAGCGATCAGCTAGATTTGCAGTTGACATGACATTTCTACCAGCTTTTCTAGATACAACTTCATTTTGGAATCCACTTTAAGGGGTGAGTCCGTTGAAGAACAAATTACTTCCACTTAGAAGCCCAAAGTAAATCTTTTCAATACAGTATGTAATTATAAAAGATATTTTTCCCCCTCCCATTTCCTTTTTAACTGATGTTAGGCAGAGGTGTATGTAATCAATTTTATAGCTTTGGATCTGTAGCTGTCCACTAAAAGATCAAACAAAGAAATAAGCCCATGATGAAATTACAGGGTGGGAAAAATTTGGAGATCATTTTTTGGTTAGTGTTTGTTTTGTGCTTGAAAGGACTGTGATAAGAAACTCATTGCATTAAGAAAAAATGAAGACATTACTGCCCTGTCCAGTTCTGAAGCATGTTGAAGCAGTTTGCCTATTGAATTTGATACAATGATGTATAGATGAATAAAGTTATCTCTAGGACTGAATGGGACAGTGTCAGTGGGAGGGTAAAAAGGGAGGAACTTGGAATCTGAAAAGAATACTTTCCCCCCCTCCCTCTTTTTAAGAACTTGAAGGTCAGGGTCCAGCTGCCGTAAAAGGCTAGAGGACAAACAAAATGCTGCACAGGCCCAAATAAAGACAACTATAGACACATTGCAGAGGTTTCCTGCTTCAAGTAGCTATTATATTAACCTACACTTTAGGCAAAGAGCATTTAGGTTTCACACTGATGAAAACTTAAGATGAGCAGAAGCATCAGTAAAAGTTACATCTTTAATGAAACAGATGAAACAGGCCAGCAAAGGTAGGAAACTATTTTTTGAAAGAGGAAATTATATTGATTCCAGTTTACTTGAAAGCCTAATTATTTTGACTGAGATAAGCCACTAACTTTGCTTTTCTCTCCTTTACAACCAGCTAGTAGCTATTCTAATAGATCTGTTGCCTGGCTCCTTGCAAGGCCTATATCATACACAGCAAGAAATATACAGCCCTGAGATTTGAGTTAATATATGAAAAATATATACTTTAACTCATTGTTCCTTCATCCATGTGCATTAACTGTTAAGATTCTCATAATATTTCATTCTCATCATGCTCTGGGAAATAAGGGGAAGAATCTTCATTGAAGTAGTCAGAAGGGTTAATATTCACTGATGAGAAGCAAAAAACTGCACTAAAAGATCAAATTGAGTTGCATTTTGTCGTTCTTTCTCAGTGCTGTTTATTACTTTCTTGTAATTATTCCGAGTTTAAATGTCTCCCTATAAGATGAAAGAATGGCTGGTATCTTCTTTTCTTTATTTTTAAAGACTAAAAACTGCTTGCCTATCCTGTTCAGCAGCAGGGGGGGAGAAAGGGGTTGGATAGCTTTGTCTTAGTTTGCTTGGCTTTTTTAAAACAAAAGAAACAGCAGAGTTAGAATGGTCTCATTTTAATATTCATAATAACAGAAGTAGTAACTTCAGATCATTGCTATAAAAGCCAACCTAGCTCACAGTATTACTGTCTTCCCAATAGCAGTTGTTTTTTAACTTAGTCAGTGGCATAAATCTGCAAAAAATCATTCAAAATAATTTAACAGCTTGATTTAGCATACGCCCTTTGCTAAAAAGACCTTAAAGGAAATAAATCTGGGTTCTACTAATGCCACAATCCTTACAAGTTAACTTTCAGACTAAAGTGGATATTTAAAACTAGAAGTTGGCAAAAAAGGAAAGGTAGAAACCAGAGCAATCTTCCGTTACAAAAGAAGATTTTTCGCTTTCTGACAAAAATGATTTAAGAAACAAAAGCTGGAAATAAAGGTCAAAGTATAACATGAAAAAGAGATGCAACAGTTAAATTTTTAAAACACTCTTTCCAGGCTTATGTGAGTTGCAGATCATTAACTGGATGCATTGTCTGGTTGGCATAAATGATAGACTTCATTTGGAAGTTTTTCTTTTGTCTGCAGTCAAACTTTTGAGTTCGATCCAATCTATATAGATAATTCTAGGGATTAATCTGGTGGTTTAAATGGTTTAGCCAAAGGTTGGTCCAGCTTTATATTAATGACAGCTGATTTGTGTTACTTTCCACTGAGATTTCTTTTTTTTTGGATGACCCCTCCTACATATTGCATATTGCAATTAGACTGTTGACAACTCTATTATGCTGACAGCAGAGGTAGTGCTACACAGGGAATTATCCAGCATGTTCTGCTGTAAATGTTACTCACAGATGTCTTAAGAGATGGTAGTTTGTCCCATGTGTTCGTAGCTATGCTGCAGAGCATCTCAAGTTGCAGAATTGGTGACATGCTGAGTCTAATGCAACTCTTACCAACAACTTTCTGAGATTAGGAGCCTGTCAGGATGATGTCAATGGAGGTTTAAGAAGTGCTTTCTGAAGTTGTTCTGAGTTAATAATTAATGGGTATCTGCCTTTGATTGTTCCTTTATATTTGGATGCAGCTGGCTGGAAATAACCACAAAGGGAATCTGATTTTATTTGTCATTAATTTTGACTTTACTTAGCAAATGATCATGTGTCCCATCATCACAGCTTCACTAATCTGGCTGCATTATAATGTGAAGATGAAATCTTTGATTAACAAAACAGTTTAATCAGTTTCTAGGGTGTTTTGGGTAAGATACATGAACATACATCTCCTCCCAAGTAGTTTTATAGTACACACATAGAAATGTGTTAAGTGTTAAAAGCTGTTGAGTAATCAGAATGAGGGTTTTGATGTAGGCTACATCTTTATCTTGCACAAATGAGTGTTTTGCCAGCTAAACCAGAATTGTTTTGTCTGAGCATATGAGGTGAAGATTTGGCACTCTACGCTGGAAAACATGAGTTTAGGGCTCAAATCCGTATTTTATACTCAAAAGTCAGCTTTACAAGTTCAGCCATCTGAGTTACTTTCTAATACTATTATTTTGCTGTGATAATGCTCATGGATGATAAATGCTGCCTAGATATATGCCAAGACTATGCCTTAAGTAATTGCTATTTTATATTGATTAGTTTTCTACCATTTGAAATATATGCCTACATATCTACACATTCCAACTCAGACACAAGAATAAAATCACACATATACAGCCTTAATTTCTTTAGAAGGAAAAATGCTGGAAGATTCAGCCCTTAATGACATCTCTCCATGCTGCCATAGAAATGTACTTAAATAATTTTGTAAAATACTTTTTGTCAGACTGACCTCACCTATTAAAATTCCTTCATGAAAGAAATTAGGGAAGCTGAAGCACAAAACTTGAAAAAGGAGGACTGGAAAACACAGTATTATGGATAATCGGAGGTTTGGTCACTGCCTGAACGTTTGCAACTGCAAATCAGTAGTAGATAATGCTTTAACTCAAAACATCCTTAATTTTAAAATTCAATCTTTGCAGTTCAGGCAAGGAAAAGAAATCTCTGCAAGAGATGCATTCCAACTATTTTCATAACAGAAAACAAATAGCTGAGGATGTTTTACTATTCACAAATTCAGAATCAAAGCAAAATGTAGCCATTAAATAACAGGTCTCTTACTATCCTTAGTGATCCACTCAGCACTGATGAAATCTTATTTAGGCAGAACATTTTACTAGTCAGAAAAATGGACAAGCAGAGGGTTTACATTTGTTTTATTGATTTTTATAAAGCACACATTTCTATGTGGTATGAATTCATCCTATTATTTATTTTCTAGTTATTAGGTACTTTCTATCCTGTGAGTCAATTTTAAGTCCATATAACACGCACAAACTTTTCCCAGAACACCAGGAAACAAAATTACAAACAACTGTTGCTGTCCATTTAGACCCTACAGAAGGTTCCTGTAGATGCAATAAATATACATTCTGGTCCTAAGTTTGTCATGTAGTGTGTAGAATCAGTTAAGGTAGGGATATCACTCGTTAGCAGCTCGGAAATGCTTCAGTGTGAACAGGGATACAACAACCCATGTACATCGCGAATATATCTGAGTGTTGGAACACATTTTTGAACTCTGAAGGACACCCTTCAGAGTTAAGAGAAGCTTGACCATAATGCCACAGTTCTCAGTGATCATCCATAATTGAAGAGAGCTTCTCTTAACTCTCTCCCCTGCTTCCCCAACCCAGCTTAAAAATTTGTTTTAAAAAGTTGACAGGTGTCAGCAGGGAAGCTGAAGGTACAGCGAGGTCTTCAGATTAATTTTTTTCCCCTCACATTCTTACCTGTTTAAAGAGATTAATGCAGGGAAACATGCTGTTTCAGCCCTCCTAAACATTTTATTGCTATTTGAGCTGGATTTTCTATTTGTCAGTGATGTGCAAGTAGGATAAACTTAGTAAATCATGGTGAGGGAATTCTAACAGCTTTAGTTTCGCATAACAACAAATGAACACATACCTCTGAGTGTGTTTATATATGGAAATGTGTGTGTTTATCAATAAAACATACAAAATACATTGAAATGCACCCAAGCATAAGTCATTATCCTCCGCATTTTCTCTCCCATTTAAAAAAGAACAAAGATAACAGGGCATTGTAAGGACTTTTGTTAATGTGTACTTTGTAAAACTATCTGATTGAAATAGTATACTCTCCTGAGAAACTTGAAATCGTGTGTTCCAGAAAGCACTCACATTTTAAGATAACTACAGATAACAGATTTTAAAAGGCAGCATTATGAAACTGAAGCCTATGGTATTTCTGTGCTCACTGTTAGACTGCACAGCAGTGGTTTGCCCCTGACTTGTTACTACCTCGGTTATATTTTAAAGTTCACTATTAAGGGAATACTTCAGTCTTTAGCACAGTATAACATTCAGCTTTAGCTCAGTGTTATGCTCTTAAATGCAAATAAAAATCACTGGAGAGACATTCCTGAATAAGCAATTCCAAACAGCTGCAGAAGCAGCGCGTGTTGAGGATGTCTGAATCTCCCCTCCATATTTATCTGATCTAAGTAATAACTATTTTGTGTACCTTTTACCAAGAAAAAAAATATCTTTTTAAACTGCAAATAAGCATTTTAGATAAATGCAGAGCTCAGAAAACACATAACTAAATATAGGACTATTCTAGTGCTTCTCCTAAAAAAAAATCAAATATCCCAAAAGCAAAATATGTTAAAGTATTGAAATGTGCAACCATTTAAGAAAAAACACTCATATCCTAGGTATAAAATTCTGACCTTCTGTTCCAACTGGAAAATACTTGGTTTCTAATAGGAGCAAATAACTTCTCAAGTGATTTTATATTAAAGGAAAAAAAAAAAAAAGACAAAATAATCTTTCCTGCTGTGTTAGCTCTGTTTCACTGATGTGGTTAAACAGATCTTTAACACTCACCACTTCTTGAAGGTACATATAACCAGGCTGATGACAAGATATCTATGACATGGTAAATTGAAAAATAATTATTCTATTCTTTGATTTATTACATCAGTTGTGAAGCTTCTAACTACAACTGAGCGTTGCACCCTATGCATGTGAATACCTTTCTTCATGTTATTCGCCTTGTAATCTATTCAAATGGGTTAATTACTCATGGGTGTAAAGGCAACTAAAATTTGGACCTTAACTTTCCACTTTACTCTTAAATCTTCATTAGCCTCTGTCTACAAGACTGTACCTGTGTAGTAAAGGAGCAAATTACACAGTTGCTCCAACGTAATTGTTTTAGATGTTTTGAGCTTGAAATAAAAGGTATGTTAATAAGTGCACAGTTGAAAGCTCTGCTTTCTATAGTGTTAAGATCCTTGTTTTCATTTGATGAAAATTATTAATACTAACACAAAAATTGTTTTGAAACCATTTATATGGAATACATACCTACCTCTTTGGTTAAACTCAGTGATCCATTAAGGCTTTTCTTGCTTTTTTCCAAGCTGTGAGCATACTGCGTATTTAAGTGTGTATAAGAGTGAAGGTGGGGGGTAGGTTTATCTGAATAAAAGATTGCTTGATATCTTGAAGTCCTTTGAAGAGTTTTATAGGCTTATAAAGCCCAGTGTGAATGAATGACTTTTTTTTTCCCCTCCCTTTACTTTTACATATGGAAGTTTGTTAACCTGCGTTGCAATTAGTGAATAATTATTAATTATACTAATTGCAGGTTTAATGAAAACCACATACTTTGCAAAAAAAAAAAAATAGTTAAGCTGCAGGCTGAAATTGTAGCTGCAGCCAGGGATGCTACAATAAAAGCTGAAGCCACACTTGCGCTTGGGGGGTTTTACCTACGTGTATAAATCTCTTTAAGAAAACAAGAAAGCACCAAACCAACTTTTTACAAGAAGAAGCCACAGAGATTATACAACAAATAAGTTATTTCAGGCAACCTTTATATTTCTTAACCCAAAGGAATAACCATTTACTTTGTTTTAAAACTAGAAACCTACTGGATTCATTAGAATCCCTGAAGAGCACACAGTGCTCTCTCCGTTTTCTTATTTATCTACACAAAAGAAACAATAAATTCAAGTTATCCACTGCTAGAAATTAGAGCACTTTATTCTGGCACAAAAAGTATTGCCTCCGTTACTTTAAACCAGCAATCACACTGCACCACTAAAAACAAGTCAGGAAACTCATCTCTTAACACCGTCATTCTGTCCTAAGCATCATGTTTCTCTTTGCAATCTTTTAAACTCCAAATAGAAAAGAAGCCTTCATTTGAAACCTTCCCCTTTTTAATGCCTATTTTTATCTGATATGCTCTGCAAATTTTAATCCTAAATAAACTTTGTACAATACATTTTGTATTGCTTCTCACTAGAAAGAGGCGCTTTCAGAATGGATTAGCAAGCGCATGTGAACGAGAAGCTGGTTATTTACAACTTTTACATGCAGGCACAGTATAAACCAGGAATGTTTTTTACTAGAAATCCATTCTATGTTAATCTGGTGCCAGATTTATCTTTAGACAAGCTTCCCTCTACCTTAGTTCATTATTTTAAACTCTTGAATTGCCCATGTACGTAAAACTGCTGATTTCATAGTGTAGTTCAAAATCACCTGAATATTCGCTATCAAATATTAGAGCTATAAACCTACTCCTGCTTTACCAAAAAGCTTTGCCTGTTGTTTTTTCTCATTTTTTCCCATTGTCTCCTGCATTTATTTAAGCATTTACTTTAAAGCACCGAATAATGTTTCCCCTCACATTATTATTACACAGCAATAGAGACATATTTGCATAATGAAAAATAATTACATAGATAATATCAATAAGTATGATTAAAACCATCTCTTTTTTTTTTGGGGGGGGAAAGGTAGGGGGAGGTGGAAAATGGGAAGATGTAACTAATATTTATAAATTACCTTTGTAAAATTAATAATGTTAAACAGGTTCGTGCTGGGGTTTTTTTAAACGGCATGCAAAGCATCCAGCAACTCTCTTATTTTAAACCTCTCTTTCTAATATTGTTGTTGCATTTCCCACAATTAACTGGAAACTTAATCCATCAAAAGTACATACAATTAAATCAACTATAGAGAGATGAAATTACTTTTCATATTTCTTTTCCCATGCAGAGAGAGAATTCCAAAATTAAAGTAAATTAACTAGGTTATTGAAATCCACTTGTGATCTCGATTTTAGACTTAAATAGTATTTTAGCAAATACTTAAGCAGGCAATTACTGTTTATATAGTAAACAGAAATCTGCCTGCAGTTTGAGATGAGCTATATTCACTAATATTGACAAGTAAATAACTGTTTGGAGCTGGAATCGGACTTAATTACTATAGTCAAGAACATTCATTACTGAATGCAGCATACAGCTTATATTTAAGTGTAACATTACATATTTACATATTTGTTATTTGCCCATTTTTCCTAATAAGATAAATTAGAAAAGATGAAAAATATATAGGATATTTAATATGCTGCCACTAGAAAATCCAGGTATTAATCTCTTCAGCAGACTTTAAGACTCAAAAGCCCAGATCTTTCCAAACAAAAGAGAGAAAAACACATATTAATTCACCTCCAATCCTGCAAACTGATCAAGATCTTTGTAACAGTCTCCCTGAATTAAGGAGGGCTCAGACCAGGACCACAGAATCTCTTTCCTCTTGATTTGAGCTATTATCAAATTAAAGAACTATTGCAGCTTGATTTTCTGCCAATTGCACTTAAATTTTCAGAGAAGATCTTTTTATTTTGCCTTTTTTTATATATATCCTGGGGAATAATAATAATAATAATAATAATAATAATAATAATAATAGTAGTAGTAGTAGTATCAACTCTTGATAGTATTGCCTGAGCATCACTAAAATTAAACAGCATGAAAAGATAGGTCTGTTCCTAGGGCTGGAGTGTTACTTTTCATTGTGTATTAAGGCTCTGTGGGAGGAAATCTCTGGGAGGCTGCCCTCGTAGAAACACCCTTCAGAGCAGTTTTGGGCATACCAAGCCTCCTTTTCTCTCCTGCCCCTCTGCAGAAAAATTTGTGCCTACTTAAACCAGGGAGTTTTCCCACAAGACACAATAAGTGACAATCTGCGCAGAGACCTCCCCGCTGGCTTTGGCCGATGGTGCGTCTCCCACCAACTCAACAGCAGCACAGAAATAGTTGCAGCCAGAAAGACAAAGTAGAATCCCTCTGGACAAGCAGCTGCTGCACACATCACAAGGAACTGTGACATGTAATAGCTCACAGGTCAGCAAGACAGACTACAATAAAAGCAGACAGCTGAAAAACAGCCAGAAGCAACTTTTGGCATGGACCTGTCAAAGATCCACTTGCTGATGCTCTTTGGTGGATCCCAGCAAGTGCTGTGGCTTCTGCAAAACCCCCTACATATATCAGGTAGCACAGAGAACCCTCCACAGGATCTCCAGCAGCACAGTGGGAACAAAGCACTGATGTTTTCTTACAAAATATAAGTTTACATGCAGGAGAAAAGAAGTGGCCCCGCTCTCCAGGAAACTCTGCACATGTCCAATTTCCACTTGAGATCCTTTAGCAACATGCAAGCCCTCTGACTGCAAAGGGCATTGGTTTTATAATCATCCACAGAAAATGCAGGCTTCATCTCCAAGATGAAAAACACTTTCAGGTCCTCTAGCTATGCAGTTTCCCCCAGCAGATCCTACAGTGGGTCTCTCAGATCTGGACAAAAGAACTTGAAGAGCCCTGAATTCTACCTGCTTAAGAAAGAACCTCCTTCCCACCTTTGCAAGGACAACTGTGTGGGGGGAAGCAACTGTGTGGAGGCATTGCTCAGTGAATGGGGAAAGTAAAGCAACTGTGGCTCTCCAGTCTGCTCTCAGGTTTGGGAGGTCCATTTTCCTTCCCAATTTGTCTTATAGGAGGAACTGACAATCATAAAATGGCTTCAGTTATAAATATATGCAAGTTTTTATATTATAGCATAACGATTGACAACTGCTGTGGACTAGAGAAGAAGCACATCAGCATCAGGTCACACCAAATCTTACTCAAGCCCTGCTCTTATCTGTATTCAGGTCTAACTCCTATGAAATCAATGGGAATTTGCTCTAGTAGAGAGTAGGGTTTGCTCAGTGGTAACTCTGAAGATAAAATATTTATTGCTTCACCACAGACCATTTCAAGGATTAGCTCTGATCATTCTTCCTCAAAACCTGAAAAAAACCTACTCACACGTATCAAAATCAGGGAAGGGCTGATGGGGATGTCAAGTCTCCTCTAACACCACAGCACACTGGAAAATAGCAGCTTATTGTTCATACTCTTCACAATCCCCTTGTTTCCATTCCCATGAGTTCATTAGGATCACACAGGTGACTGATGTTTCATGCCAAGTGTCTGTGGTTGCACAAAATACCATATTACCAAAAGCCAACATTTAAAGAGTTTGCCAAACCTCACACAAAATGCTGCTTCATGGGCAACTGCTTTAACCTCCATATACCTACACACCATGACTCAGTCTTTCAGTACATGATCACATACAAAACTTCAGCCTCAGTGGCAAGAGCTCTACAACATTAGAAGCCAAGTGCACGAGATGGGGCACACAAGGCTGCTGTTAACTTCTCACTCCCTTCTCACAACCAACAGTGCACCAATATAAGCCTAATCTCAGGTCTTGTTATTCTCAAGTTTTCAGTGGAGGAGAGGGGTTTGTTCAATACCTAGGAATGCAATAGCAGACTGCAAACACAGCTATCATTACATCAAAGCCTACCTTTGAATTCTGGATCATGCCCACCCATCCCAAACATTTGCTGGTAGGATTTTTGCTCTCCTCCTTTCCGTTTTTCTCCCTTCCCCAGGAAGAACAGAAAGGTGACTCTCATCAGAGTCCACTTGTAATTTCTCCTAAAACCACCAGGAGTTTCTAAAATCCAGAGGCAAACCACTCAAGGAATTCCACTAGAAATATAAAATAAAAGCAGATGGAAAATGAGAAGGTCATGTGTGTGTAGGGGATGTTTTACTTTTCCTTTCTCTCCCTTCCTTTATTTCACAACACTGGCCAGCAGCATGTGCCAAGCCAGCTGCTGATCCCTGCAGTACAGTGGACACTCATGGCCCCAGGAGGGAGAATGGTGCCAAGGGTACAAGCCACAGCCACCAGCTCTGCACCTCCTCTGAGAGATGCTCTGCTGAGCAGAGGCATTTCCTCCCACTAATGCTGCCCTTGGTACCTGTGGTTGCAACTCCCCTGAAAGCTTCATGCCAACCCTGTCCCCTCCCTCCGATTCTCACGGGCTGGAGTTTGCTGCCCTTTTCTCACTAACGAGTTTTGCCAGGAAAGCACCTTGGAAAAGTTAGATCTGGTTATGTATTGCACTCCACACACCTCATTTCAACTGATAGCATGCACACCCAGACAGAATACAAGTACCTCTCTGATTCATCCCTGATCCTAGCACATAAGCTTGTATGCAACTTTACTCCTAGAAGTAATCCCAGCTACTTCAACAGAACTCTGCTGAAGGAGGAGGAAAAGAAGAAAGAGGAGGGGGGGGGGGGGGGGGGGGGGGGGGGGGGGGGAAATCAGGCAGATAAATTAGTCTCTGTTAAGCTTTAAAACTGTGCCATTTCTTCCTTTACATAATTGGCTGCTTGATTCCTCATTTGAGGCCTTGATGAGAATTTTGTAGGCGAGGCACTGCTGTGGCAGGCAAAGTGACAGTGAGTCTCGGGTGGATTTCTGGACAACAGAACAATATTATATCATGGTGTCTGCTCGGTGCCCTCTCCATGCACAATAGCTCCGAGTGGCAGTGCATGGTAAGCGGATGAAGCAGTAAGAAGTGTATGATCTGATGAGCTTGGCTAAGCTGGGGGCGTCTCCTCTACTCGGCTAAATTAAAAACCTCCCTGCAATTTCAGTCCTAATCACCCCCTCTGATGCTGTAATTGATGATGGTCAGTTAACTCCTTCATTCCCAAGGCCATTTATCAGAACCTAGGGAACTGTGCATTAGCCAGCTCTCTGGCACTTAAATCCATTGGATTTCATGAGATGATTTGGGAATTTTAGACATTTAAAAGGGATATGAAGTATGCAGAGAGTCACAGCACAAATATTTCGTGGCAGGTCTTTGGTTACATTAGATCCACAATGCCCCACTCCCAAGTGGTACAAGCTGTCTTTAAGCCTGGTTTGTGGAAAAATCTCTTCTCTTCAGTGGCACTGAGACATACATTGGCTTCTCTGTCACTCTCCTCCCTGTGGCTGGCACAGGCAAGGAGCCAGCAGCATTATTACACCCTTGCACCTCCCAGCTGGCAAAATGGCCCTTTGCAGCCTTTACCAGTTGGTGCAAGCTGCTCTAACTTGTGTTGAAAAACCAAACCAGAAAAGAAAGTCCTATTTGCATTTTCAGCCTGATTCCAGACACAGCTCCTGTATGCTCTACATACAGGCATACTGTTGACTCTTGCACAACATGCTCCAAACTTAACAAAGGTGTGACTAGAGCTGTTAAAAAAATCCTGGAGCTCAATAATATCTTTCCAGTCCACCTCATATTTATGAAGTTTCTTTGGGAATTGCCTGTACAGTGCATTGTTCTTCTCTTGCAGAATGCTTGAAGTCTGAATAGTACCAAGAAGGGGGGAAAAAAAATCTATAAGATGTGATATATGTTCATACTCTGCTGAATAAGAGGCTTTTCAGCATTGGGAAATCTATAGCATGAATTATTCTAACTGATTTATAATAGACAGCAATGCCTTAAGGACTCTATTCTGACTATTTGTGCTTTCATGACAGGGTCGATGTATTAGCTGCATCATATTCAGTAACCAGAGCATCCAAAGCTTATGTCCATATAGCTGTTTAAGAATAACAACCCACTGCTGCACTTTAGAAAAGGGCAAGAGGCTTCTCCTTTATTTTTAAGGCTGTGTGTTGAAAGACTCAGATTTCAATAGAATTTTATATTTACTATAGGTTCAGAATCAACATCCAGTTATTGACCCTTAGATTTTTTACCTCTCCCCATGTCATATCAGAATGCCAGCCACTGCCAGAGTCTGTTGTTTTCATTCCTCTTGTGCTGCTTTGCTTTCTTTTCTGCATGAGGAATAGGCTGTGAAGTCTTTATAATTTGAACCTGCCTAATTTACAAATCTCAGAAAATAGGAAATCAACTCGCTCAGGAGACATCTGGATACCAAGAGATGAGCCAGCTCAGAGGAAGACAAGGCAGATACTTCTCTTTGCAGCCTGAGCAGAAGGAGTTCCAAAGTGCCCTTTAAGATGCTTCAAGACTACTTTACCCAGTGACTAACACCTGACTCCTGGGTGATATGGAAGAAAATGGGCTGGACTGCCAGACCTTTCCACTAAGGCATTGTTCTTTGTTACCTGCCTGCAAAAGAGGGGAGTAAGTTCTCCAGATGGCTTGAGAGAAGAAAGCATAGGTTCTGGACAGCCATTCCTACACAGACGACCTGATTCATTATTGTGAAGGGTCCAATAGTCTCATTGTACATCATTATTGTACATTATTGTACATCATTGTCATATATTATGAAGGAAATAGTATCACTTTTCGCTTCTGTGGATGCATGAAGATTGAATCCTGACTGCTTCCCAGCAGCCTTTGGTCAAGTCCAACTCCAAAATTACTGACTGAAGACATAGTAAAAAACAAGGAAGTAATTTCATTAGTCCATCTCCCTTGCTGCTGCTATTTTTGAAGGAGATAATTTCCCAGGCCCCTAAAGTAACCACATCACCCCCCTTCCAACTCTGCTTGCAGTGTTGGACTAACCCAGCACACCACCAAAGACCATATTAAATGAGGATACAACAATTCAGTCTCTAACACGCCACGAAACAACTGGCCCTAAAGTTCTCCCAGTGCAACTAGGAGCCACAAGACACTGAAAGGTGTTGTGTCTGCAGGCCAGTAAACAGGTTTAATTAAGCAGCAGAGTGACTGGTCCCATATGGCTGGAACCATTGAGTGTAGGTGTGTGCACATGCATTCACTGCACATTAGCAGAACCAAGCCAAACTGCAACAGAATCCCTAACTTTCTCCTGCAGCAATTAAAATAAGCAGACCCTTATTCTGACCATGCCAGTAGGACACCTGCTGAAGTTGGCTTTGGGGGAAATTAAGTCTGAAAGGGGACATATAGAGACACTTGCATGCAAGCATCCAGGGTTTGAATTCTGTGGGCTTTGTTTTGTACTCCATAATGTTTTACACCTGTTAGATGGCATCAAGATAGCTTGGCAGTGAAAAAATAATTTAAAGAGCATTTAAGAAAAACATCTGAAAATTAGGCTGCCTCCTTTATAGAATCACAGAATCAACCAGGTTGGAAGAGACCCCCAAGATCATCCAGTCCAACCTAGCACTCAGCCCTATTCAATCAACTAGACCATGGCACTAGGTGCCTCAGACAGGCTTTTCTTCAACATCTCCAGGAACAGCAACTCCACTACCTCACTGGAATGGGCAGCCCATTCCAATGGCAAATCACTCTCTCTGACAAGAACTTCCTCCTAATATCCAGCCTATACCTCCCCTGGCACAACTTGAGACTGTGTCTCCTTGTTCTGTTGCTGGTTTCCTGAGAGTAGAGACCAACCCCACCTGGCTACAACCTCCCATCAGGTAGCTGTAGGCAGCAATGAGATCACCTCCTCTTCTCCAGCTCCCTCAGCCTCTCCTTACAGAGCTGTTCCAGGCCCCTCACCAACTTCGTCACCCTTCTTGGACACATTCCAGTCTCTCAACATCTCTCTTGAATTGAGGGGCCCAGAAATTGGATGCAGTACTCAAGGTGTGGCCTTACCAGTGCTGAGTACAGGGCCAGAATAACCTGCTTTGTCCTACTGGCTTCTCTGTTCCTGATAGCTTTGCTCAGAGAACAAGAATTGCCTACAGTTATTAAAGAAAATGTGCCCAAGACATTGAGGAAATTGTTCCATTTATTGATCTGGATATCTTCATGCAGTTATACTTCCATATCCAAATGGCATGCAGACTGCTGGGACTCAATGAACTCTGAAAAAATATTTATTCACTTTTTGAACATGTACTCTTACAATTACTGACCAGCTCCCTACACCTATTCAGTCACTAATGCCAATACAGCCCCCACCAGAAACATCTCTTTCCATTTGCAGTCCTTTTAGGGCAAGAAAGCCAAGGGCCACCAACCAATTTAATTGGCCAGTGGGGATTTCTCTTAGAGGAGAAAGCACTTTTAGGATACATAAGGATGACATCTTACCCCATTCCCCTTTTGTTGTCTGTGACAGGAATGAGTCTATAGGTGACAGGCAGGATACACTGGCCATATGGTTACAATGTCTTGGGTTACAGCTATTGAGAGCCAATGAGTCTCCTAACAGGACAACTGAAAGTCACAATAAGCTGGTGCAGCCCATCATACATCTGAGATTTTCCCTGAAGAGTTCTAGGAGGTGGTGAGACAGCTCCACGTTATCTTTGACTTCACCTTATTCCCAGGCAGCGCTTGCAAAGAACACCAAATGAGGGGCTCCATCTAGTCTGTTGGCCTTTGCTGGCCTTCTATTCCCACTTTCTTATTTTTCACAGTTTCATTGTAAATGAGTAAAGCATTAGAACATTAGCTTATATTGTACTGCAAAGCCTATTCCAGTAAACCTGTCAAAATTGGCATCATTAATAATAATACTTAGCACTTACACAGTGCTTTACATTTTCAGAGCACCATAGACATTAACTTAATTAACAAGTGACAGTTTCACAAGTAGAAGCTCTCCCTGCAGCACTAGCCTAGTTGCCTGAATTTCTCACCAAATCTCAAAGTCTGCATTAATCCACTTGTCTTTCATCCTTCTGAAAAGATTATCTTCCTTTTTATTTGCCTCCATTGGACATATACACCCATGCTTTTAAAAATCAAGCTATTAAAAACATTCAGATGGAAGACCACTGACTTAATATAAGGTAATTGGAAAAATCCACATTACCCTACTTTCCAGCCTAAATTACACAAAAATCAGAGCTCAATAAAGCACATATCTGGACAGAATAGGTCTCTAAATTGGTGTAAGGTGTACTAAATATTGATTGCTCTGCAATTTCCAAAACTGTTCAGAAACTGAGAGGCTTTAATTAGGCTTTATTTGTTGTTTTTTTTTCTCTGTCAGGTTTATCAAGAAAGATGGGGGGGGGGGGGGGGAATCAATACATTAGTCTACCTACAGAAGCAAAGTAAGTGAAACTCCTCTCTCTTCCAATTTGCATGGCAAATCCACTGAGGAGAACAGCTTTTGGTGCTCAGGGCCCTATTTCAGATGTCTGAGGAGTTCATGCTCGTTTCCAAAGCTTGAACTTAGATATACTGGTGTCACATCCGGCTCATTTTCCACTTGTAG
Source organism: Pogoniulus pusillus (assembly GCF_015220805.1). Lineage (NCBI taxonomy): Eukaryota > Metazoa > Chordata > Aves > Piciformes > Lybiidae > Pogoniulus > Pogoniulus pusillus. The sequence continues at coordinate 19,725,839 of NC_087280.1, forward strand.
CCAAGCAAGCAAACTCAAGGCTCAAAGGATATTTTTGAACTAGATAGAAGCCTCTGCTTGGTCCACCTATACAATGGGGTGAAGATCCTTACTCATTCTGCCTTTCACCAAGAAGCTTCAGGCTGCGAAAGAAGAACCTGAGGAATTACACCAAGAAACCTCTCTTCCATGACATTCCCAAGCAGATGTGCTTGTCACCAGGAAAAGCCACACACCTCCATATCACAGGGACACAGCAAACACCATCATGACCCACGGCACCAAGCTCAAAGAGTCCAGCCGAAAACAGAATTCAAATACTTGGGCAAGAGGGCAAATAAATCACCACTAAGACACAGACACTATGAAGTCACAGAGATGTGCTGTCTCTGCCACAGTAGGCACCTCCAGGACCACAAACAACCCTATCTCCAGAAAGCTGAATACCAGCTAGGGGTTTAAACACTCCCTACTAGAGACTAAGAGCAACTTCCACAAGCAGAAACAGGTGTCTTAAGGATGGGAGAGCACCCAGATGTGTTTTTGGCTTTGGGGCCCACAGTCTACTCTCCTTGGAGCACTCAGAGCAGCTCTTGGCTTCAGGTTCTGTAGTCTAGCCTCTTCAAAGTCCCAAATGGCAGCTGTGGAAATAGGCAAGTGGTGTTCCCACTTAGTGGCTGGCTCCTTTTTTGGAGGGACCTGCACTCTGCTGTGGAACCTTGCTGCAGACACATCTCTTCTATTTGATTTCAGCATCTCTGATCATTCCAGCCTGGGCAATACCACCTCCTGACATGATTTTCCCAAATATCCACACAGTGCTGACAGTTTCTCTTAGAATCCCAGCTTTTGGAGTCAGTGAATTTATCTGCTTCTAGTCCAATGAATGGAAACATTAATGGCTAAAACACTCCAAACACACATGGATGCTACCAAAGGCAAAAAAGGTTGCATGTACCCCTCCATTTTGTAAGTGCCTGGAGCATGGCATGGGCTGAGAGGTCTCCATTCTCTCTTCCCCCAGCCTGCCCAGGCTACACACCATCTTTGACAAACAGCTTCTCCATGAGGCACAACTGCTATGAGGACTCAGCTATGATGTGAGTGTTAATTTAGAAGGTAACAGTGATATTAGAAAGTGAAGTTGCATTTCAGATACTTCTCACTTAAAAAGGTTCACTGTCCTGTGCATGGTCCAAGTGCGACAAGCAGGAACTTGGCAGCACCTGAGACACTGCTGTGGACATTTATGGGTGGTGCTTCCCATGGGATAGACTCCCAGCATTGCTCCACTAAAAGTGATGCAAACAGGAACACAGGCTGATACTTCCAACAAATCTATTGCTTGAGCAGCAAGTTGTCATATCTAAATGTCTGCTAAATTAAGTGCTCTAGGCCCAAAGATGCTGGGTTTAGACATCTGATGCTGATAAGCAATTGGGCCACGGTCTGTTTATGTACAAACACAGAAAAAATAGCCAAAGCAAGTTATTTAACTGAGAGAAAAGATTCTGAAACCACCTTAATGCCACCACACCAGAGCTAACAACAATTCACTGCTTCCCTTCCTCTAATGGACAGTTCAAACACTGGCGAAGCTCCTATCAGAGCATTTAATATCTGCCATAAGCCTCTGTTTAGCAGGAAGATTACATCCCCCAGATTTCACAGTTCAAAAGTTCATACTGTAGTGTTCTATTTATAGGCTGCCTGACACTGCCTTTTCTTTGGTGCAGATATTCTGGGAAAAGGGATCAGTGTGAACCATTCTTTAAAAGGTTTTCAAGAGTTTGTTTTAATGGCCAGTACCAATTCTCAAGCCTGCATCAGAAACTCTTCTTTGCCCATGGGAAGTTTTCAACTGAGAATTCTTCCAACCTGCCATTAAACTTGAAACTTTGAAAAGGAAGTCAAAATCTAGAACTGGATAATCAATACCAAAAAATCAACATATCTTTAGCTTCTAGTTAGTAATTTTCTCAGGAGGAATGGCTTTGGGGAAAATAAAATGAATAAAACAAATTAAGGAGCCTGCAGGTTAAAAATTACTGGAACAGAAAAACTATGAATAGAAAGATCCTTCCAGCCTGTACATCCTTGATTATTTTTATATCTAGTTGTCAATCCCTAGTGTACATCAATTCTCCAGGTCTTTCAGTAAGGAAATCCCTCAAACTCTCTCAGTACAGGACTGCTTAGAAACACAAAAGAGGTATTTTTAAGACATCTCCAAATATCCAGTTCCAGAGATAAGATGCAGGCCTGGTCTAATCTCATTTACTCAGATCAAAATCAGAACTCATTCCACCGGAGCAAATGGTGTGATGCTGCTGTAAACCTGTGCTGCTTCTGACTTTCGGCTGTTGAGCATGTGATGCTTTTAACACATCTCTGAGCTCCCTGTTTGAATGCATTCCTTAATTAAACCTCTCTTTTAAAAATGAGGCAGTACTCGTGAAGAGCTCTGCCCCAAGAGCGCTTTCAGGTCCATGTCCTTCGTGCACAGCATGTAGCCAGCTTACCCCCGCCCTGATCTAGAGTTGGCAATATCACATAGATTTGCCTTCTTATTGCTATAAAGACCAGAAACAGTGAGGCAAACTCATTCTTTTTCACCGTACTCCAGAGGCTATAAAGTATAGAATCATATAATTGTTTCAGCTGGAAAAGACCTCTAAAATCATTGAGTCCAGCCATCAACCTAAGATAACTATGGTCATTAAACCATGTCCCAGAGTGCCATGTCCACACACCTCTTGAACACCTCCAGAGATGGTGATTCCACCACCTCCCTGGGTAGCCCATTTCAATATCTCACCACTCCTTTAGGAAATAAATTTTTCCTCATATCTAACCTGGCACAGTCTCAGGTCAATGACAGGACAAGGGGCAATGGGTAGAAGCTGAAGCATAGAAAGTTTTGTTTAAACATGAGGAGGAATTTTTTCCCCTGTGAGGGTGACAGAACACTGGAACAGGCTGCCCAGGGGCGCTGTTGGAGTCTCCCTCTCTGGAGACCTGCCTGGACATATTCCTGTGTGATCTGGTATAGGAGATCTTGCTCTAGCAGGGGGGTGACTGGATGAGCTTAGGAGGTTCTTTCCAGCCCCTGACAATCTGTGATTCTGTGATTTCCTCTCAATCACCTGATACTAGGGAGAAGAAATCCACCCCCACCTCACTACAACCTGCTTTCAGGTAGTTGTCGAGGGTGCTGAGGTTTCACCTCAGCTTTCTTCCCTCCAAAGTAAACAATCCCAGTTCCCTCAGCCAAGAACTCTGCTCTTAACCGGTATGGACACTAAATACAATTAAGCTCCACTTTAGGCATGCTGTTTCCAAACAGAGCCCTAGCTTACAACCACGACGCCCAGACTGCAGCTGGGTATCTCACATCTTTACGAAACAATGCAGTTCTCTGCCTAATGCTATTCCACTCCCTTTTCCCAAGGGAAATGCACCTTCCAAAGGCATAACCTGTAAGCTCCTTAACCAGCATATCTTCTGACAAGCTTTGCCCTGCTAGTCCTTGCAGAGCAGCCCACACACGCTCGGTTTGCCCTCCTCTCAGCTGAGATGGCAGAAGCAGGGCAGCCTGAGTGCCACTTCTCCTACTCGAACTGTGAGCAGCGAGCTGCTTAGACAAATCCTTCTCCCGGCTGGCCCAGCCTGACAGCTTTCAGCAGGGTAAGGCAGGGCTGTCCGCCTGGAAGAACCAGCTAGCCTGCCGTGGTGGGAGCATTCTGACAGCAGGCTGCAGTAAATATTTAATTATCATGTGATTTCTTCAGTGCAAGCCTCAAAGCATCTCTCAGTATCAATACTTGCTCGAGTTCTGTGTAACCATCTTTCAACTTTCAGAAATATATTCAGGAGCGACGATAAATATTTCATAAAACTCTAACTAAGAGCTAGTTTGTAGACTTTAGGTGACCTGCTGCTTATTCTGAGGTGAGAGGAAGTACTTCAAGGGTGTATTAATTTCAAATAATTTTAAAGAAGTCTTCTCTGTGTCGGATATCTGCTTTGCCCAGCTGAAAATCAAGGCCAAGATGATTCAGTCATTATACTGTAACGTGAATTTGCTATCCTCCCTTCATACAACACACACAGCAGGATTCAAGGTTAAGCACAGAATATCAAAAGACTCAGAGCATGGACAATTTTAATGGTAAAGGAACCTTGACTTCTACTGATTATATTAGTTCAACTAAAATTGACCTTCAATATATGAAGATTTCATTTTCACAAATAAATGGTATGACTGATGCCTTTTATCAGGCTTACAAAAAAAGTAATCAGAAATGAAGCTTTCAAGGCCACAATCTCTTTTTCTGTTCAAATTACAGATAGCAGAAGGAAAGACATAGTTATGAGATCTTAAAAGCTAAACTAATCTTCTGTTTGTTTGTTTCTTAATAAAAGGCAGCAGTATTACTATTTATCGGGTCCCTCTAGCTAGCATTGCTGCTAAATAACAACATGCCACTTTCCATCATTATCACCAGAGTTGCTGCTTGTGCATATTTATCCAGTTAATGGGATGGATTTATTACGAGTATTGAATAATTTGGACCCAGCCTACACTGATGTATTTTATGGCATGTGGTCAACACAGCTATTACAGCATGGATCTGCAACTGCTCTATAAACTGGAGAATACAGTCATTAAAATGAATGAGCACAAGTGTTTGTTAGGCTGTTTTTAATTATATGTTTATCTCTTTCTCTTTTATACTTCCATTTTATTTATGCCACATGTGGTCACATATGGGCCATAGATGTCATCTTAGGGGGCTTAGGCAAACCCTAGGCAACCATCTTACTCTATTCAGGAGGGTATAACTTATCTTAGCAGCAATTATAGGGCCATGTATCTTCATTTACATACTTACACTTCATTTTTAGTGAAGCCCAGTATCCAAAGTTGAGGGTATTCTAAAGTGAAAAGCAGCAAATCTCCATCACGTGGAACACCGATTATGAGAGAGATTGTTTTAATGCTTATCACAGGTTAAACATAGATTTGTTCTTTAAATTAGATGTTTGCATTATGACTTGGACATTTCCTGAAGATGTTTCTTGAATAACTTGTATAGAACAGAAAATCCTGGAGACTGAAACTCATTGAACTATCAGTTTAAGAACTAATAGTTTTAAATTATAGCTTAAGGCACAAATTAATGATATTTTCAAAGCCCGGTTTTATCCAAGAGGATAAATATTCATTCCTTTGTACACTGATAAAAATTAGTCTGGAGAGGACAGGTACTAGAAGACAGCTCTGCTCACACAGCTCCAACGGACAGGAATGCACTGAAAACACAACTCCATGTGGATCTTGTCTCCAGGGGTCACTGACAACCTGGTAGGTCTATGGTTTCCATCATGAAAAACATTTAACCTTTTAGTTGGCTTATGGGCTTCCTCATGTGATTTTATATTGGTGGAAATGGGCCAGAAAACCCAAAAAGCAATCAGACCAAAGTCACAAGTCAGTGACTTGTACTGCCTTCAGTTATGCTTTCTGTGAATGTTAATGTTAGAACACACAATCATCTAAGCTTTCATAAAAGCCAGGGACATCATATGAACCCATGCACCTCCTTTGGGCAATTAAGAGCCAAAGACAGCAGTGTTCAGACACATAAATGTATGAAAAATTTTATAGAGTCATAGAATGGTTTAGGTTGGAAGGAACCCCAAAGATCATCCAGTTCCAACCCCCCACCATAGGCAGGGACACCTCCAATTAGAACAGGTTGCTCAAGGCCTGATCCAACCTAGCCTTGAACACCTCTGGGAAGGGAGCATCCACAACCTCCCTGGACAACCTGTTCCAGTGTTATACGTGCAATACTTTCTTCACTGGGTGGGCACTCAGTGGTATTCCCAACATTGGCTCCAGGCCTATATCTTTCACATGACAGAATGTGAACCGTTTATGCATTTAGCTAAATCTGCTTAACCTGGGTCAAGCTACACCCATGTTGGAGCTCTGCCATCAGAGGCAAAAAAAGAATTATAGATCTGATGGTACATGCTCTGATGAAGGAGAAACAGTGACACTGGGCTGATCAACAGTTTAGCAATGACACAAATGGCTCCCTCTGAGGACCAGATCAGGTCTATTGAAATGATCAATTTAAGTTTTAAATTATACTTTTAATTATTTAAACTAGAGTGTTGGCAGAGCGAGAGGAAAGGAAAAAGAACAGAAAAAGAAGAACCCCTTTGTGTCAAGCAGTAATTACATCTGACTTTTCAACCAAAAACTCTGAGTGGTGTGGTACTGCATTATAACTGCTTAAAAGTATGAGATTCTTTCTTTTGCATAGTTCAGACTGTGCACTGAACTAGATAGCTTTGTTAGCAGGCCACGCAGCTCTTCATTCCTGGAACCCTGCTTGAACTCTTTGCTTAAATGAATACACTGGTTTTGCTCAGTCATTAGTAGGCAGTAACTCATATCAAAATGCACTGCATTTAATTCAGGACAGTTGGCAGTCTTTGCACAAGAGAGACTCCAAAATGAGCTAGCATATAAAGGAGGGGAATGTCTTCAGCTTAGCGCTGGGGTTACCTCTAGGGCAAGGAGGGGATTTTCTCACTCCAGCTGTCTGCATCAGAAATGGTATTCAGTTGCTGGTGCTCTAAGACCTGTAATCTTGGTGAGGGAAAAAAAAAAAAAAAAAACAAAAACAACCAAAAACCACACAACCAAACACTCAAGTGCTCACTTAAAGAACAGAAAATTGTAAATAAGATGTGAGGAGCAAAAAAAAACAACATAAAAATCAGCAATATCCATGCTCGTGCATCAATCGCTTCCATTTCAGATGTGATGCCAAACAGAGAGGATGAATGAGGGCTCAGCACAGTTAGGAAGAGTGCAAAAATCAACAGCACTAAAGCTACTTTTCAGGTTAGCATAATCTTCTGCCTGCAAACACTGTCTGTTTTATCTGACTTTTTTTTTTTATTGGACAGCTGTGATCTTCTCCTTTCAAAACCTTGTCACTGCCGTTCAGCAGAAATGTAAGTGATATGATTAAGGAACATGGCATCTTGTATAATCGGTCGTAATCATTATCTAGGGGTTTCAGTAACATGACACATGCACGGCAACAGCAGCATCTGCTATGGACTGACAGATATCTCAAGCTCAAGATGACGGAAGCACACTCAGGGATTTGTAAACTTGTCTTGGCTAATGCCACTATCCTGATGTGAACCTCTTGTTGGCTATGCTACTTAAAGGCCAAAGATTAAAAGTGTTTTATAAAGTTCATCCTATCCCTGATGAGCCTACATCTCTGGCTGGTGTGGGATATATTATCTTAGCAGACCTTTCCCACTTTAACTGATAGGATGGTACTTTTGGAAGTAGCTGTAAAGAGCAGAACTCTATTTTTGTAGCATTTCCTTGTTGTGCATCAGGTTGGTCTTCCACAGGCACTCAGGGCTGGATTAACTGTGTTTGCAGAGAAGTCAACAAAGCTGAATTGCAGAGTATACTCTAAGTTATAAATACTCAGGGATGGAGTCCCCACTGGAAGGACACGTGACTGTAACTTGAATGAGCGCTACGCTGTCTTTGCTGCTTGGATAGAAGCTCCACACTCTTACTATCAGCTGAAGGCTGCTACGGCCCTAGTGACAGCAGGCATATTCTGGGTGTCTCATAAGGGAGAGCTCAAGTCTGTTTCTCCATCAGCCTACTGAGACTTTTTAAATCCATTCTTTCACTTTCTGTGTGCGTTCCACATCCACTGCACTATTAAAGATCTAGGAGAAGTAGAGATGAGAGATGTTTTCCATTCCTCCCTATTATTACAGAGTCACTGGAAGGCAAATGGCAGTGAGCCAAGAGGAGAACAAGCAAATGAGAATTGCACCAGAAATGGGATACATGTTTTATTAAATGTTTTTTGTTTGGGCAAAATTTGGAACAGCTGTAGACTGCATTAATTCACTCTGAGGTCTGACTGATTGCCAAGGCCGCGGTTGGGGACATCGCTTTTGAACACCAACTGTGGGAATTTGTCATTCCTTCATGTCGACATCAGAGGATCAGGACTTGGGCACTGTTCCTTTATTACAAATCCAACATTTTGCTTTTGGTCACTTCTGGACAGGATCTTGTACTCAGCTCCTTTCAACTTTTTGCAAACATGACTGCAGCTGTATTTCTAGAGCAGTTACAAGCTATCAGGCAGTGAGGTCAGGTTTGTTCTGCAATGAAACAACCCTTTTTTTATGCAAACATTGTGGTTTATAAAGGCAAAGTGTATCCAGACAGGCTGCTGCAGTACTAACATTTATTTGCATCTGTCATACATCTCAGTTGCAGGAGGGTCAGTATGCAACATTCACAATTTATGGGTCCCAAGCAACATTTAGGATTACACAGTATCACAGTATCACAGTATTATCAGGGTTGGAAGAGACCTCACAGATCATCAAGTCCAATCCTTTACCACAGAGCTCAAGGCTAGACCATGGCACCAAGTGCCACGTCCAATCCTGCCTTGAACAGCCCCAGGGACGGCGACTCCACCACCTCCCCGGGCAGCCCATTCCAGTGTCCAATGACTCTCTCAGTGAAGAACTTTCTCCTCACCTCCAGCCTAAATCTCCCCTGGCGCAGCCTGAGGCTGTGTCCTCTCGTTCTGGCGCTGGCCACCTGAGAGAAGAGAGCAACCTCCCCCTGGCCACAACCACCCCTCAGGTAGTTGTAGACAGCAATAAGGTCACCCCTGAGCCTCCTCTTCTCCAGGCTAACCAATCCCAGCTCCCTCAGCCTCTCCTCGTAGGGCTGTGCTCGAGGCCTCTCACCAGCCTCGTCGCCCTTCTCTGGACACGCTCAAGCATCTCAATGTCCCTCCTAAACTGGGGGGCCCAGAACTGGACACAGTACTCAAGGTGTGGTCTGACCAGTGCAGAGTACAGGGGCAGAATGACCTCCCTGCTCCTGCTGACCACACCATTCCTGATGCAAGCCAGGATGCTTGCATTGTTCCCAAATAACAAGGATTACATTTGTTACCCAACAGTTCTGCCTAATGCCCACCTTGAAAGTGTGCAATCTTTAAACGGGTTAATTGTTTTAAAATAATTGCACAAACTTCTCTACATTATATCTTCATTTTTGCTCCAGAGCAGCACTGCAGATCCTGTAGCATCAAACTCTATTATCTGAGAACAGCACAGCTGATTACTCCAAAAGTATTTATTCCCACTATGCTTTTTAGGGCTTTATGGGTAAGGATGCTTCACAAAATTTTAGAACGTTGTGATTCCAATTTCCTTACTCACATCATGCAGGACTTCATTCCACAAATCATCTTAAGGTCACTTTTTTTGATTGTGGGACTGGACTAGGCTGATTTTTACCATCTGAGAATCTGGATCATTGAGTTCAAGAGGATGACTAATCGAGTCAGGTCCTCATCGAGTTCAGTGGTGGTATCAGAATCCGATTCCTCTTGTGTTCGGGGACAAAGGACTGGGAACTGATGAAAGGAGAGGCAATTAGTTAACCACATTTATGAAGGAGACAAATACAGAATGCAAATGCACCTGCCTCTTTAAGGCTTCCTCTGCTATTGCCTCATAAAACAACAACCACAACAACAAATGTTTGTTTTGTTTTATTCTCAAAAACAAACATATTGAATGATTATTGGGTAAGTGTCAGGATGTAGGTATCAAAATTCACTCTTCCTTCTCCTTTTCTTGCAGGTCAAGGTCTGAAAGAAAAATATGTGTATGAATAAAACAGTCACGGATCAGATGTAAAAATCCACCTGCTCCATTTATGAATGCGATTTTGCATGGGGAAATATAATGTCAGAAATTAGGTAGCATAGGAAGCTACAGGCAGACAAATTTAAACAGAATTTTGAATAGAGATACATTTGGAAATATAAACCAAGGTGAGATTAAACATAATATAATCAAAGGTAAAGTACATGACACAACAGGGCAATGATCAGAACTCCAGCTCTTAAAAATGGCATTTTTACTGCAGACATTGCCACAGGTGAAGTTACAATAGCTGCTCAGCAAGCGTGTAAGCAGGTGCTCCTGCCTTCTCTGTGCCTCTGAGACAAACATCTGCTAATATTAGCTACCTCCTTCCCCTTGCCACCAGAAGGTGCTTAGCAGATGATATTTTCGTCGGATTGTTCAATAATGTGAAGCCTTCTCTAATCTTATTTGGCACATTAACCACTGCATTTATGAAATCTTCCATGAACTTTAACCTGGAGGTGTAGCAGTCACACAAAACTCTGCAGGCAAGCGCATGTTGCGGTGTCATGAGGTGTGCCCTTGACTTTACCTACTGGCCAAATCTTTGGCTAGGCCTACAAGTAGTGTGCCCAGGTGGCCAAGAGAGCCAATGGCATCCTGGCCTGTATCAGGAACAGTGTGGCCAGTAGAATGAGGGAGGTTATTCTTCCCCAGTACTCAACACTGGTCAGGCCACACCTTGAGTCCTGTGTCCAGTTCTGGGCTCCTCAATTCAAGAGAGATATTGAGATACTGGAACGTGTCCAGAGCAGGGCGACGAAGCTGGTGAAGGGCCTGGAACACAAACCCTATGAGGAGAGGCTGAGGGAGCTGGGGGTGTTTAGCCAGGAGAAGAGGAGGCTCAGGGGTGACCTCACTGCTGTCTACAACTACCTGAAGGGAGGTTGTAGCCAGGTGGGGATTGGTCTCTTCTCCCAGGCAATCACCAATAGAACAAGGGGATGCAGTCTCAAGTTGTGCCAGAGAAAGTGTAGACTGGATGTTAGGAGGAATTTCTTGCCAGAGAGAGTGATTGGCATTGGAATGGGCTGCCCAGGGAGGTGGTGGAGTCACCGTCCCTGGAGGTGTTCAAAAAAAGCTTGGCTGAGGCACTTAGTGCCATGGTCTAGTTGATTGGATAGGACTATGGGATAGTTTGGACTGGATGATCTTGGAGGTCTCTTCCAGCCTGGTTGATTCTATGATTCTAAGTAACCCTTAAATCCAGAGGGAATGAGATACAAAAATCAGTCTTCTGAAGGCATAGCAGTTTGGCTGATTAGCTTGGAGTAAAAAAGAATTAATGATGAGGAGAGAAAAAAGATAGCCAGAAACTACAAACACCAGGGAGCCCATTTCAGTGTTGCTTGAAAATAAAGCAACAATAGCAAGGCTAGTCAGCTCATTAAAGAGTAATTTGTTATTTTCCTTTAATGCTGCACGTGCTCTTTAGTGGTTGTGACTTCTTAAGGCAGTTTGACTATGATTTCCACCTATTTATCACTAGGAAACTTGTATAACTTTTAATGAGTCCTTGAACCGACCACCTGTGAACAAAAGGTACCATAAACCTTGTCTCTTCAAATATGACAAATAATTTGAATGTAAGTTGTCCTTGATGTGGCTGATCTGAAGTGGGTTGCAAAACTACTGGCAGACGGCTCAAATCATCCTCATTATGAAATGAAAACATGCCTGCCATTTCTGTCCCATGGCAAGGAGTAGACATTTGGAAGACTGCAAGTAGCTAGAGAAGGAAGGAAAGAGAGATCTCTGTTTATTAAAGACAAAGCTATGCTGAGGTATTTCTTTGTGGTCGGAGTTCAGCCTTCAGGAAACATTTCCAGTTGTTGAAACTAGCGTGATGGTATTTCATATCTACATGATTTGTTAAGCTGGATGTCCCACGACAAGAGACGAGTACGTGCTCTGAGGTAGATGCTGAACTCAGGGCAATTTGATTGTTGTATGAAATTAAAATAGTGTCACTTACTGCTAAATTTCAGGGAAAAATCATGAAATGAATGACATTGTGATGGTTTGGGTGTTCCTCACCCCACACACACTTTAGAAATCACCCAGACTAGACTCAGCCAGCTCTGTAAATATGAATGAGGCTTATATTTACAGCTAGCACAATATACAAGCAGATATTTACAGTATATACAGTTATATACAGAAATAGACAAGGTAAAAGGTAATACAGAAACACAACTCCCCTCCCAGAAACCTGAGTCCCCAGGAGGGGCTCTCAACCATCCCTTCACCTTCCCCCTACCCCTCTCAACCTTACCCCAGTCCCAAGGAAGAATGGAGGTTTGGCCAGGGGCTTAGGAAGCAAAGTGGATTAGTCCCAAAAATGGAGGGTGAGGTTAGAGAGTAAGATGCAGCTCAGCCAGCAGCCCCAGTGAGAGTGATTATCTATGTTTTTATTTCTCATTCCCATACATCTCAGCAAGCCTGTGAGCGAAGTGGACATCACCATTGTTTTCTTTCCACAGCCTGTAATCTAGTTCTCACCAAAACATTCTAGCCTGCTTCAAACTAGCACAGACATTCCATTTCAGTCGAAATGACTTTTCAGTTCTACAAGCTCTGACTATGATGCCAGTGACTGGTTACAAAGTGGAGTCTTCATTTTGTTCTTATTTGCCTATCATTCGTCAGATTTTCCTGTTTCACTTTGACGTCGTCGTTCCGATTACATGTTAACATTTGGGGTTTCAATTACATATCCTCTGTTTTGCCACATGCAGGGATTTCTTTCCTTTAATAGTGTCAAGAGATGATGCTGCATCAACATACCTGCATGCAAATATTCAAAACTGATGAGGCAAAAATGCTACATTTTCAACAAGGAAATTTTCCAATATATTGGATGAAAAGAATATTCTGTTCTCAAACACAAAGCATCTGAGTGATGCTTTTGAGAGAGAAAATCTTGTTGCAGCATTTGGTACTGGTTATCTTGATGTCTTCAAAGTTAAGTAGTTTCAAGGCACCCATTTCTTTCAAAAGATTTGAAATTCTGCATTTTCACCAGGAAGGAGCAAGAAGCAAACTGTCAACAAACCAAATGAAATCGAGATTCCAGGTTAACTCAAAGCTCTTCATTTTTTAATCTGCAGGTATGGGTTATCTTCCAACTCTGAACACCCTGCAGGAACACAATGTTTGAGCTGGAACTCCAATATCACTTCTGGGAAGATTATCGATGTATTTAAATGTACTTCCCAATATTTGATCTGCAAAGGAGAATGGTGAAGAGGCCAGAAAAAGTGAGAAGACAAAGCCAGCACAAATGCATAATCTGTCTTCACAGAAATACCAGCAGCAGCAAAGCAACTCCATCCTGCCACTCAGATGGCAACCACATGGCAGGTAACATGGGGTAACTGCTTTTGGCAGAGTTACAGAGGTGACCTCTCCCTGACAAACAGATTTTCAGCTATTTTCCCTGTGTGTTGGCCTGGACCAGGCTCTTCCTTGATGCTAAACATCAATACCCTAGTGGTACTCCTATTTTCTTCTGGCATAAATAAACTGTCTACAGGCAGTGGAAAGAGGTACTTGTTATTGCATTTCTGTTGTGACACTGTCAAAATATCCCATGGCTGGTGCTTTCCAAAGGGCCATCTTTGTCCTGATAAAGATCCCTGCAGAAAAGGTAATTGCATCCTTTTAAAATACCATCCTGGTGCCAGAGAAGAGTGTGTGGATCTATTGAGTGATTTACTGCACCGATAATGCCGTCCTTCAGTTTTCACACAGTTTTAATGACAATCATGAAAACTCAGAACCACACACAGTATTTCCCTTTGTGGCACGGGTCTTAAATGAGATGTGTCCCTCATTTTTCCATTTGACATATTAGAATGACTATCCAGCAGGAGGGGCTGCCTTACATTTTCCATTCTTCATGCTAAACCTAATCTCCCAGCCCTAAGTGCTGAATCACATCTCCCACCTATTTCCTGCTCCAATTGTGCTTTCACTTGTGTTGCTTTTATTTACCATGTTGGCTCACACCTTCCCTAACGGTGTTGCTTTTCTTCCCCTTCAAACAAAAATATCCTTTTCTCTATGGCAATTTTGGAAATGTGTGCTCAAGTCAGGGGTTAGACAAACCTGATCAGTATGCGTGAGTGTGTATGTGTGTGCACTTGTGTATGTAATTCAGGTATTTTCTCTTACTGAGCAGGATGGTTGCATTGGAAAGCTCGTAAAAGCCAGAGTGGAACAACAGCACAATGCATCAAAGAGGGAACTGAGATTCTCTTATTCCATAATTTTAGCTGAATGCATCACAAAGTGGCAATTATATGGCACATTTTTCTTCTAAAAAACTGGCCTCGTTGTGCCTCTAGACAACAAAACAGCATGAAGAAACCATACAGGCACAGCTTGGTTCCAAATAACCATGTTTACCTAATATACACAAATATGCCAGGCCTAACTATAAAAATATTGCTGCTCTGACTTATTTCTGGAAGTTTCTAAAGCACATAACGTGGTGAGTAGAAAAGAACATTTATTTTCACGGTAGGAAAAGGCAGTAAGTCTCAAGCACAAACATATTTGCAGTGCCATAGGGTAAGATGACAGGAGTATCCATGGAGTATTTTATACCCACTCACATAGTGAAAAACACACAGTGGAAGAATCCATCTGAGGTGTGCAGCTCTGATTTATTACAGCTTTTTGATTTATGTAGCAAATGTTTTCTGAGGTATTTAGTTTGAATAGATTCCTGCCATGTTTTTTTTCTTTATTTATAAGACATTCAAGAGATTCTCAGGGTGACATAAACCTGGATTTTTTTAAGAGAACTACCAGTTGTCTCCTCTTTTCTTCTCTTTTGGACAGCTTTATCAAGCATTCAAAACTAGCACTTGGGTTTTAAAGCTCCCTCCCCAGACTACTGTCAGATGAGGTCTATTGACAGGGAGGTTTTGCTCTGGGGACCTAATCTAGTATTTGAATGCATCAGAAATTGCAAATGATGCAAAATGGTTTAAAAAAAAAAAAATCTCACAAGAACTCAGAAAATCCCCAGTCCAGAAGTAGGACTGCCTTCAATAAATGATATATTCAAAATGTAACAAAAGATAATTTCAGTCTGATTCCAGGGGAATTGGTGGCAGATGAATCTCAGCCTGTGGCACATGCAGCTGGTGGTGCTGTCTCAGAGTACCTCTGTCAAGGGCAACAGGGCTGAGATGCAAGTTCTCCTTTGATGCCAAACCTGGCAGATAATGGGACTAAGAAGTACAAGAGCCACTCACTACCTGTTGGTCAAGTTTTGACTTGTGTTGTCCTGTTGCTGGCTTCCATGAGGGTACTTTAAAAACAGTCTCAGTAGTCCTTTCTTGCTCACAGGAACCAATCCAAGATTTTTCTCCATTTGAAGTTTCTAGGAAAAGCAGGCAATTTATAGGGCATAACTTACCTCTCAGCTCCTGCAGAGATCAGTGCTGAGACCTAGCAAATAAGAATGGGCTGCCCAGGGAGGTGGTGGAGTCGCCTTCCTTGGAGGTGTTCAAGAAAAGGTTGGATGAGGCACTTAGTGCCATGGTCTAGTTGATTGCATAGGGCTGGGTGCTAGGTTGGACTGGATGTGCTTGGAGGTCTCTTCCAACCTGGCTGATTCTATGATTCTATGCTAAACCTGCCAAAAATTATTACTGATGCTCATTTTCAGCTGTGCCACTTTTCAGCATGATCTGCTACCAGTAGAGCTCCATCTCCTGCCTGTCTCACGTCCCATTGTTTTCTTGGAAAGAGCTCTGTGGTAGTGGCTACCCCAGGGCATCAAACACTGGAGTCCTTCTACCTATCCCAGCATAAACTGGTTAAACTGCATGTGATGGTTTGGGTGTTCCCTGCCCCCCCACACTTTGGAAATCACCCAGACTAGACTCAGCCAGCTCTGGGAATTGAATGGAACTTATATTTACAGCTCAGCACAATATACAAGCAGGTATTTACAGTATATACAGTTATAGACAGGAATATACAAGGTAAAAGGTAATACAGAAACACAACACTCCTCCAGAAAACTGAGTCCTCAGGAGGGACTCCCAAGTGCCCCTTCACCTTCTCTCCCCCATCCCTCTAACCTTACCCCTGTTCCAAGGAAGAATGGAGGTTCGGCCAGAGGGTTAGGAAGCAAAGTCAGAGAAACAGCAGAGGCTAGAGAGAGAAATGCAGCTTGGAGCTCCCCAGCAGAAGTGACTGATCTATGTTTGGATTCTTGTTCTTACACCTGTCAGCAAGCCTATGAGGGAAGTAGCCATCACCATTGTTTCCCTTTCACAGCCTGTAATCTAGTCCTTCTCACCAAAACATTCTAGCTAGCTTCAAACTAGCACACTGCAATACAGTGTAAAACCTGTAAAACCAAACATCATTCAAAGCAGCACATAGGTGAAGAGGTGCAAAGAAAGGATGTTGGAGGTTTGCAGAAAAAAGTGTTTATGAGAAGTGTCAAATGGGAACACTGATGATTGTTTCATTACCACTTTTTTATTCCAAAATGCTTGGCATGATAATCCACTGTGGTGGAGGGTTGCCAAGCCCTCCATTTGGACAGAATTGTGACTCAAGGACCTCGTATTTCATTCCCCCAAAACCCAGACAAACTCCTCCGCGACATCCACATAAGCCCCACATTTTATTACTGCAAAAACAGCCCCCAGAGTTGTCTCCTTGCCTTTTTTGGCATTTCCTCACATTTGAAACAACAAGATTTGTGGTTTGGCTTTTTGCTTTGTTTTTGTTTGTTGGGTTTGAGTTTGTTTATTTGCAGGGACAGAGGTGGCTCCACTTAATCACTTCCTTATTCCTCACTATTTGTGCACTTTGTAAACTTTAATATCCTCCTCCAGCTTGGGAAAATTAGGTTCTGACTAAATCACAGCCTCCTACTCTCCAAAGGCCAGAAAATGCTTAACAGTTCTGAGGCAGCAAAAGGAAATTTGAAAAACAATGTTTAAAAGAAAAAAAAAATACCAAAGGTAAAACAAATCCTTAACATTCTGCCTTTTTTTTCTCACACACATATAAACCTCAAAAATCCACTTCTAAGGAAAACAAGCTATCTGGTGACTGCCAATCTATTCACTCATAAGTATAGATTTTTTATTTGCCAGACATTTTGAGGCAAAAAAAAACCCTATAAACCAGGCCTAATAAATGCTAATAGAATCAGGCTTAAATTATCAACCAGTACATTTGCTGAGGCAATGATTATACCTAAGCCATATGAGAGGCTGAGGGAGCTGAGGTTGTTTAGCCTGGAGAAGAGGAGGCTCAGGGGTGACCTCATTGCTGTCTACAGCTACCTGAAGGGAGGTTGTAGCCAGGTGGGGGTTGGTCTCTTCTTCCAGGCAACCATCAACAGAACAAGGGGACACAGTCTCAAATTGTGCTGGGGGAGGAATAGGCTGGATGTTAGGAGGAAGTTGTTGGCAGAGAGACTGATTGGCATTGGAATGGGCTGCCCAGGGAGGTGGTGGAGTCACTGTGCCTGGAGGTGTTTTAAAAAAAAACTGGCTGAGGCACTTAGTGCCATGGTCTGGCTGATTGGACAGGGCTGGGTGCTAGGTTGGACTGGATGATCTTGGAGGTCTCTTCCAACCCGGTTGATTCTATGATTCTATGATTTAATAAACATCAGTCAAAACCAATGGAAGGCTATTAAAAGAGAGCCCTTCCACGAAGAAACACAAACAGATCTCATCAGGTATCTACCCAGTTAGGAGAAGCAATTAATAAAGCAAGAGGGAACTTAATACAAAAGTTCTCTTTTCTTCACAAAAATGTTGTCTAGTGTGGATTCCTCTCTACTGACAACTTTTTACTGCCTCCTCAATTCAATACTCTGCTGTTAAGGATTTTATGCTCCACTGAGTCCTGTTCTGTTGTGGGTCTAGTCCAACCATACTGAAATTTAAGATGAAGTATTAACTTCATTTTGGTTGGTATGTTTTAATCAAATACTGGGGAGTCATTTCCTCTAGCTGGAATGGGATGGCTCTGGATCTGCCCCTTTCCTTAGACCTATCCTTTTATTTCTTTTCTAGAAACCATAAATCTTTGATCAAACAGGTCCAACTGCTTCAAATCCACTACATCATAAGCATTCTTTTTCCACCAATTTCGTTTAGCTTCCATGACTTTTTCTAGAGTTCTGATCCTTGTTCAAACTAGAAACAAACAAACCATCTTTTTATTCCTTTTCCTTGTCTGGATGCCTTGCAAGACAAAGACAGTCAACAGCTTTTATCTGGAGGCAGCATGGATCTTTCTTCTTTTAAACAGGCAGAGAATATTCGTGCAAGTGAAGGATCAGGGTCAGGACAGGCAATGCTTGTAACCGAAGTTGTCTATCTTCAGGCTGTGCAGCCCTGCTGCAAGTTTCCCTAATGCCTTGGCCATGATCCATAGCCTGACCTGCAGACACTGAGCTGAGAAGAAGAAGCCAATTAGGTTATAACCTGAAGTTGGTTCAAACAGAGGTCCTGTCGGTGAACTCTGGCTGCATTCCCCACTAAGCTGCTCGAATCCTCAAGCACATTAAATAGGAGGGGGCTGGTTTTGGTAGAAAATCATCATTTCCATAGCATTCAGAATGTTATAAAATACTGGGGGGGAATGTTGATTACAAAAATTGTTTTCTATGCAGAAAAAAAAAAAACCAACTATTTAATTTAGATTTATCTTCTTTGTGATTCTCCTTAGGGTAGATGTTGAAGGAATATGCCTCTAATTGCATCATTTCATTAGCAAATCTCCTGTTTTATTTAAAAGTGTGTATGTAAATGAGAGAAGTGCTCAGAAAAAGAAAACATTAGTGGTACATTTGCATTTGTTGAAAGAGACAAACCATGAATGAATGCTGCAACAGCATTTGGAATCTTCTCTACATTCCTCCTAATTTCTAATGCATTTGGCAGAGGGGGGGGAAATGAACTAAAATTAAGACACGAACATGGAACCACAACTTCCACAAATCGGCACAGCTCCATCTAACTCAGTGGAGCTGCTTTGATTTACATTAATTGCAGCTCTGGCCTAAAGGTTTGTAGGAGCAATGGGAATGGGAGAACTTCAGCAGTTCTTCACTGGCAGAGAAGAGGAGATATGCTGCAGGGAGCTGCACATGCAGTGCATGGCCATGACTGCTTACACACTAATTAAAGTAGTTTTATGTTTTGGTACTGGAAAGATGGTTAAAACCATCTGTTTCATTTTAGAATATTCTACTAGCTAAGAAGAAAATGTGGTCAAGATTAGGTCTAGGTGATAAATAGTTGTTTGGGGTGTTTTATTCTGCAGCTGAACATAAAGATCTAAACAGTCCTTGTGTCAGTACGTCAGGTTTATTGTAATGCAGCAAACAAAATAATCTTAGGTTAATCTGCAGTGTTTTGTTTGACCTAATGAGTGATTTAATTTTGTTAATGGTTTTATTTGAGCTTCCCTCTTTCTGCATGCATTAAGCCTTGCAGTATGGAAGCATGTAATGTATTTTGAAAAAAAAAACAAACCTACATCTGAAAGAAATCTTCTGGATATTGTCACTTGAATAATTGTTGCAGTATGACCCAGTCTGAGGCCTCTGACACATCAGGCAATCAACAGGCTGATGCCTCAGTGGAGCACTCCAGCAAATTACCTGGCACAGCCATTGCAGGGTAGCTGTGTTGGAGCACATCCCTGGAGCTGAATTAGAGGTTGTAAATTGCTTCCACAAAGCCCTTCCCTCAGAGTCACTTATTGTCCCACATAAGTAGCTATCATTTTAATTGACAGAGTGTTGTATGAGGGATGCAAAATCATGAAAAATATGAAATGCTTCGTAGAGAGACAAAACACAGTTCCACAGTTCCAAATTATACCTTGTCAAGAGGGGAAATATTCTGGTTGGCTGAACATAAATCAAAGAATTTGGAAGACCAGAATGTTGGAATTACCTAGACTAGAAAAGTAGAGAAAAGGAACCAGCTTGCTTATTTAGACTCCTCTTTCTATTTATTTTTTCTTTTGTCTTGGCCACAATCAAAGGGCAAAAGTTTAAAAAGGAAAAGCTGGGAGGAACTAAACTATAAATAATAACAACTTGCATTTATGGACTAATATTCCAGGGGACAGACAACATGACAGAAACCTTTCCCTTGTGAAAATGGCTTGGACTGAGCTAGACTGAAGTGATGGTCATCTATAGGCTCTTCAAGGGCCCAAGTGCAGTAGGTTTGTGGTCTGTGTGCCTCCCTCATAACACTAAGTGGTTCACAGGCTCTGCATTGGCCCTGTAAACAAAGATGAATTTCACTCCCTGAACACATCTGTCACTTTAGAGCTCTGATACCATGCATGATGGTGCTTAGCAGTCTTGCTACTGTGCACATTAAGAATTTTAGCACTACATTTTCTCCTCTAAAGCAGGTGCTTTATTAAAACATAAATGCATGCACCTACCTGCAATCACAGTTCTGTCACCTTATGCTGGAAAGTCACGAGTGGAATATCCATTTCCCATGTCTTTCTTGCCTTTGTGTCCTCCTCCATGCTTTGCATTGCCCTACAAAACAAATGCATCAATAAACTCAGGACATCTCCCATTAAAAAAAAAATATACAAAACACAAAAATAAAACATACATGACCAAAAGTCTGGCAAAAAGTGGCAAACAAAAATGTGTTATTTCTCCTGAGAGCTGCTTGATTTCACATTCTGATATCCCTTGCTGACAATGAGAGCAGTCTCCTACACCACGGATTCTAGTGGAAGCCAACAAAGCTCTTTCTGTCTAAGACTAAGGGCAGAACAATCTATATGTTACTTTTCTTACTGAAAAGAGAGATTAAAAAAAAAAGTTTACATCCACTATTGATTGATTTATTTATTTAATCTATCCACTGATAGCACGAAAGCTTCTGCTTTAGCACTTTACTGTTGATGCTTGACTGAACTACAGAGCTTGCTTTTTTTTTAATGCAACCCTGAAATCTGCTTCAACATTGAAGCAAAGGCCATGACACTAGAGATTTTCAAGCAGATGGAGTAAAAAAATATTGGGTTTGTGTGTATTGGTGCAGTAGGTGTTGAAAATGTAAAAAAAAAGAGAGCCATTGATCAAAATAATAGATAGAAGCATTTTTTAATCTGCACAGGCCCATACATGTCTGTATCTCCAGCTCTACACACACATACAATGCTATGCAGAAGTGTATCTCTGTCTCCTGAAGTGTTTGGCATTCTATCTATCTTTCAGCTTTTAGCTTGATTTCATTGACAGTTCAGTCAGAATACCATTTTCCCTTCCCTTGTGGCAGGCTATACATGTTAAGCTTTTTTTTTTTCCTCTTTTTCTTTGTAACAGTGCTTTTGTGCTGTTTTCTTTCTTTTTGCTTGATGTGTGTTTTGTTTCAGTTCATTCTTGAGGCAGAAAAGCACAAGTTCTCAGATAGATTTTCACTGCCAAAAACCAAGCGTCTTTAAAGTACAGCCAACTTGATGAGGCTTTACTTGAAGGGCAGAGGGATTTTGATCCTGCTACCCCAAGAGCACTTACAAGTGCATTGGCCAATGGAAAAGTCAATCTCAGGGTGAGGATCAAGGAAACTCTAACTCCCCTTTCTTCTCCCCAGAATGCAGGGACACAGTCTCAAGTTGTGCTGGGGGAGGTATAGGTTGGATGTTAGGAGAAAGTTCTTCAGAGTGATTTGCCATTGGAATGGGCTGCCCAGGGAGGTGACGGAGTCCCCATCCCTGAAGGTGTTCAAGAAAAGCCTGGATAAGGCACTTAGTGACATGGTCTAGTTGACTGGATAGGGCTGGGTTCTAGGTTGGACTGAATGATCTTGGAGGCCTCTTCCAACCTGGTTGATTCTATATCTCTATGATCCTACACCATAGGGTTATGAATTAAAGAAAAAAACAAGCTCTTCACATCTATGATTTTAGTGATTAGGATGAGGTGTTTTGTTGAGAAACAGCTTCAGCCAAAGGACAGATTTCAGGGATAACCCAAACCAGCATAAAAGAGATGTTAAAAAAAAGATTGGATGAGGCACTTAGTGCCATGTTCTAGTTGACTGGACAGGGCTCACTGATAATCTTGAGGGTCTCTTCCAGCATGGTCAGTTCTATGATTCTATACTTACTCAGTGCAGATATTTATGATTATGGTGCCACCAGTGTGCTTTCTGCCCCCTCCTTCAAAGCACTTTCAAGGAAAACATGTATCACTTATTTACACTTCAAAGATGAGAAGATTCATTTGAGGCACAGCAAAAAAAAAAAAAAAAAATCAGGTTATTCAAAATTAATAATTAAATCAGCATCATAAGTTGCAGGAGAACTCTAAGCAACTGGCTGCTTGTTTATCACGCTAAAGGCGTTAACGTGTCTCAGGCCCGACGAACGCTCCTGAAGGCAAG
Organism: Pogoniulus pusillus; assembly: GCF_015220805.1. Taxonomy (NCBI): domain Eukaryota; kingdom Metazoa; phylum Chordata; class Aves; order Piciformes; family Lybiidae; genus Pogoniulus; species Pogoniulus pusillus. Next base: position 19,748,059 of record NC_087280.1, read on the forward strand.
GCTGTTTTGGTGCAAAGCCTCCTAATACACCCAACTTTGGACTGAATGCTCTTAGAAATTGAGAGTTAACATCAATGAAAGCCTGTTTGTGCTTTAAAATGTCATACATATAGCTCGATTAAGGGAAATAGATGAGAACTATATTCTAATACAGAGAGCGTACTCACCAACGCCGCTATCAGGGCACAACTGACATGGGACACAGTCTAAACAAAAGTCAGCAGCTACTAATGAGGCTTGTTAGTGATGCTAATCTATGTAAATGTTATTAATTGAGAACATCTATCTTTTATCTCCAACATTTGGTAATCAGGCAATTAAAAAACAATGACATTCCCGGCGGTTGTTCTCCCAGTTTAAAAAAAGAAAAATAAAAAAAAAGAAAGAAAGAAAAAGAACGGGGAAAAAAAAAAAAAGAAAAGAAGTGATCAAAGAGTCCTGAATAAGGAAAGGGAAAGTCCCTTATCAAGAGCTGGGCCTTGCCTTGGGCTACCAGGCCTCATTAAAGGCAGAAAAGCTCTGTTGATCACCAATTAACCTGATTTGTCGGAACTCTGATAAAGACCTCAAACAACATGAGTTTTCTTAACTATAATAAATGACACAGTTTATTGACAAAAATAAAAACGTTTGGGGGGGGGGGGGGGAAGAAAGAAAGAAAAAAGAGAGAGGGAAAAAAAAATAACATAAAGGCACTATTCAAATTGGGCAGCCCTACCACACACCAGGCTTGGAAGACGTGGGATCGGTTTAAACTTCCCCGCACCGGTGGCGCCTTATCGATGCCAGATACAGTCAAACCTATTAACAGCCACATACACAACAACTAAATAGATACATATTTGGGAGCTGTCACGTAAATTTCTGTCATCCCTAGTCATAACAGACAGCAGATTGCATTAATTATGTATGTACCCTGCTCATGAATGGAAATTCAGCGCTGTAGGGTGAACTCTGTATCTCAAAACACGAAAGTAAAAACAACCAAGAAAAAAAAAAACCCAAGAAGCTATTTTCTTGAGGCTTAATTGGTGGACATTTTGTGATTATACTTCCCCCTCGCCCCCCAAAATCTTAGCAGTTGTTTTAAATTATCCCCAGTGTGAATGTCCATACGCCTTTTTTTAACCCATTCTTTCCTTTTCATGGAGAATCTAATTCTTCCTCTCAGGTATTGTTCATGATTTCATGACTAGTAGGTAGAGCACTGCAGTGTGACTGGCAACTGTAATTGTAATTATCGCCAGCAGTTCATTAATTCAGCTGGTGATGGCCTGTCCCTGTTTGTCTCTCTGGGGAAAGAGGGAATAAACACTAAATGTAAAAACTTGGGCCTAGAGTTGAGTGAGAAAGTAGCACAGATATGGTATCAAACTCAAGCCTTCTCTGTAGTGAAGAATTAAATAGGTTTGGTTCAGCACTGCAGCTATTCCACTAAACCTATGCATTGTGAATGTATCTGCTAGAGATAAATTGGCTGCATGCTGGGGATCTTGCCAGTATTAATATGTCTTATCAAATTATACCTTGGGCTTACATTGCTTCATATGCAAAATGTTAAGTGTGCTTTACATCTTCAATGATAATATGCATCGCAGATTGCAAGACTAAACCTACCTTATTAGGTCTATCAAGTAGCTGTTGTCCATGACCTTTATGGGCCAGATCTGACTTTGATAAGAATCAGAATGGGTCATAAAGTGAAAAAATACCACTGTCACTTTTTCTGACACATCCATTTGATAGATGCAGGACTGTATCTTGGATTTATACATCAAAAATTCAGCTCACTTTTCTTCCTTGTGATGGAGGCCTTCATCATTTCTATAAAAATCTTTTTCATTATAAACTATCTTTTCCTCCTGCCATCTGCCTTTTTCATTCTCTACTCATGCCTATTCAATGCAGAATTGAAGCAGTGGGGGGGAGGGAAAAATCATATAAGTCCAACACCCTTAAGAGAGCAATTTTTAAGAAGCCTCAATACACAAACCGGTGATATGTCACATTTAACAGAGAATGCTGAGTATCAAAAGATGTGTCTGAGGAGAGACAAAAAAGAGACATGGCAGTGAGGGTAGCATGATGTGCCAACAATCCCCTTGAAGCTCAGACCCTGCTTTATTAAGATGATAAAATAAAAGATTAGCTGCTTAATTTTGGAGCATGTGCATATTTTGATCAGAGGTGACATCTATGTTTTTGCCTACTTAACTAATGCATTAGTGCTTACCTTCCAAAGGGAGAAAAAATAAGAGGGTATTGGTTAGTGATACCATGGGTGAGCTTTTATCTTACCATATAGATCTGAGCACAGCAATGATAATTATCTCTAACCAGTGATTTTGGTTGGTCTTTGATTTAGCTGTTCAAGCAGATGCCACCATAGAGATTCCATTATGCACAAACAATTGTGTTTCATTGGTAAGTGCCCTGCATGCCTACCTCATTATTAGAACCCAATTAATTTTTCTTTGTAATAAAATGGAAAGACTTAGAGCTGACAGGAAGGCTAATCTAAAGAAATTTGGACCAACCGCAAAGAGTACCTGGAAGAAGCATAAAGAAGAAGAGTGGTAATTACGTGGCACATGCATGCATACAAAAACGAAAGAACATGAATTGAAGTTTCAGAAGCAGGCCCAGGGAGCACAGATCACAATCTGGCTAGATTGCAGAAGTAGTACTAAGATGTCTTAATTATATGATTGATGTAAGCTTCAAAAGAAAGCTCAGCCTTCACAGTGGCTACAAGGTTATGAGTGTTATCTAATGTATAAAGAAAACTACCACTGAAGGCAAACACTAGACACAAATCTTGAGACTTTCCTCTTTCAGAACCAATCAATAATGTCTTATTTTGAATCTATATTATGTTTAAGAAAATGCGATGACATCTTTGACTGAGGATCACACAAATAATTACGCTCCTAATGACTGACTTTGTAGGATCTGCAAGGACTGGATCTACAAGAACTGTCATTTGAATTCCTGTGACACTGTATGTGAGGGGACCTGGTTCAATTACCTAATAGAAGTACACAGACTGCTTGTTTGAGACAAACTGGAAAGAGCACTGGGGACATCGATAAATGCATTCTAACACAGTTCTGATTACTTTAATCCAGTGACTTAGCTCACCAGCAAATTATCTGTTTTCAAGGCAGTGGGGTGAGTTGACACTGGCAATTTCATCTTGCAAGGAATTGCAATATTTCAAAGTTGTTTTTTTCTCCAAATCAGACAAAAAGTCCTTCCATTTATTTTTGGAACTTCTTTTTTTTCATGCTGTCTTTCAAGCTTGTCACTAGAATTTCATTGTGAGTTAGTTTTACCATTACAACTGTCAATATCAATGGAAAACAGAGGAAGGGAATTCAGATTTCATCCAAATAACATGTTTCTTTTATAATATGAGGCTAAAATTTCAAGGAGGAAATCAATACAAACCTTTTTTTTTTCAGTCAAATAAATCATTATGTTCCAGAAGCAAACTGTTTCATTTAAAAACTGTAAGCAAAAATTGTGTTTCTGAGTCCTAGAATGATTTGCAGACGACCAAATACTCAGCATTTCTCTGACTCCCAGTTCCACTATCAACAGACTGCTTTTCTGCCTTTATTTTGGTGCTGAACTATTTGGTTTGGGGGGGTTGAGCAAATATTCTCTTTGCATATAAAATACACTCACTTGTGTACACCAAAGTATTCCTTTGTGAGTATCCAATAGTAGAAATGAACATGAGATAGATCTTCATCCACAATGGGCAGAAGAATGAAATTAAAAGCTATAAATGCACTGTGGCACAATGTGTGTTTTAATGCAATCATCCACATAAATATCTTCTGAGATGGCCTTGAGTAGACCAAAGCACCTGATCTCTGTAGGTAAAGCAGTCTTCTCTACCTATCCAATGTGTTTGTTATTGAAGGATAACTCCCTTTCTTGGAGATACCCAAATATAATAATAACACAGCTGGCCCATTTCTATTTAAAAGTCCATTTATGAGTCCTGATTGACCAGGTCTGATGATAATAGAGTGAGAGTTAATGCTACAAGCATCACACAGAAGAGTCAAAAATAAAAGCTCTACCGTGCAGACAGGAGGGGTGAAGGGTCCATTGAAAATCAGAGAGATTAGCAACTCATCACATTATATGTGGGTTATCAGGAGACAGAGGTAATGAAAGTGAGACCTATATCCTTGATCAATAAGAGTTTGACTGCATTTTGAGTTCATTTTCCCCTGCCGAGAGTGAGGCAGCAAGCTTACTATTGATCACAGTGTTAATCCATAACTAGTCTGGGCCCTAGCCTAGTGGAACAAGGAGAAAAAATAAGATAATAAGCAGGAACTCTTGATCTTTTATTATGGTGTGCTAGATAAAGAGAGTGCAAGGTTCAAGGTGAAATACTTTATGGTTAACCCTTTCTTTGCTGCTTAACTCCAAGTGCATGAGTGAAAGTTAATTAGCCAGACCTTTTTCTTGCTTGCTTTTTTTTTCCCTCATATGTATTGACCTTGAAGCCTGTTGACAAATCTTTTACTAGGACTCTCACATGTGTGTACAGGTTACCACTCCACATCTCTTCAAAGCCCAGGGGACAGAGGCACTCATGTGGTGTCTGAGTGAGATGTCAGGGCTGTATCCTCAGCTGATGAAAGCCTGCATCTTTCCTGTGAAATAAGCATGCGTGAGTTGCCATAGCTGAGATGCAATGAGATGCATCCCTAAATCTTACCTTCAGAGCAGTTGTTTGGAAAGTGAACTTGCTGATCTTAGGGCAAGCAATAGTTTCCATTGCTTGTGCATTTATTCTGGTCTTCGTTACAAGCACACCTAAACACTCTCTAGTCATAGCTTTTGGTTCTGGGTGGGTTTTTTTCTGATTTTTTAACTGACAAAATGTGCACTTAAGACAACTTAATCTTTCCCATGGCAACAGCTGACTGATGGCAGAGAAGGCAACTGTTTTGAGGTGAGCAGCTTACAGAAAGAAGTGGTGGTCAGTTACATCTTAAAAACCCCAGGCAAAAGGAGGAAGATTAACTCTGTTCTTACAAATGTGGTTTTAAACCATGAATATTCCACAAACTGTAGCTCTGATTAAAATGTGAAATAGCAGCTTTCCCTTCCAACCTGGTTGATTCTATGATTCCATGATTCTATGATCTCTGTTTCTTAATTAAAGTTTTCATAAAGGATTTGAAATGTTTTGTGTTCCTTCCATTTGGAGTTGAGGAGCATATACCAAGAGCTTAGTAATACAGGAAACACCTCCCCTGGCTCCTAGAGTGGTGTGATAGAAAAGTTTGCATCCATAATTGTATTCAACTTTATTAACTGGTTGGTGTGATTCTGCCACATTTCACCAGACAGCAGTTCAGTAGTGGCATTTTTAGGTTAAGGTCTAGTGACTCATATTCCAGCAGAGCAGTGGCATTCCCTGGTCTGCTGAAGACATCTTTGGGAAGCAAATGAGAACCTACAGCCTTGTAAATGCAATATATGAAGAGTATGCAAGCTGGAGCAGAGGAGTTTTCACATGATCATAAGGGAAAACTTTTTCACCATGAGAGTGACAAAACACTGGAACAGGTTATTCAGAGAGGTTGTGGAGTCTCCTTCTCTGGAGACATTCAAACTTGCCTGGATGAGTTCCTGTGAGACCTACCTTTGATGATCCTGCTCTGGCAGGGGTGTTGAATGAGACAATCTTTGAACATCTCTTCCAACCCTTAATGTTCTGTGATTCTGTAATTACTTCTTTAAATAATAATAATTAACACAAGCCCACTTTATTCCTTGAATTTTAGGGCTGAAAGCCACAAGTTTGGCCTGGCTAGATACAGTGTTTCTTCTGTGGAGTGAATCAATTCATGTCATCCCTTGTGAACTGGGCACACAAGGATGCTGCTGCATGAAGGAGCACTCTTAGAGATCCCAGTATGAATCTTGTCATAGCATCATTATTTACTCTGTGACTTGGCCAGATCATAATTACATTCTGCCTGCTAATGTCACACTGCTATTTTGCTTGGGTAGTGTGCTTGTGGTGGTGTGTTTCTCAGCTCTCCCATGCTACACCTAACTCATTCAGATAGCCTTTATGACCTATTTTCAACCTCTACAGAGCTACTTCATAGTCAGCTCCTTTTAGGAGTGGTTAAATCATCCCTACACATCATTACAGTGTTGCGTGAGTTGTTCGGGATAATTAGCGGCTGTAAAGCACACTGAGGTTTGGGGATGAATTGTGCAGTAGAAGTACAATGAATTATTCTGGTGATGATGATGATGATGATGATGATGATGATGATGATGATAAATAAATGCTACATAAATAAATACTCTTTCATATGAGGAGAGGAGAGGAGAGGAGAGGAGAGGAGAGGAGAGGAGAGGAGAGGAGAGGAGAGGAGAGGAGAGGAGAGGAGAGGAGAGGAGAGGAGAGGAGAGGAGAGGAGAGGAGAGGAGAGGAGAGGAGAGGAGAGGAGAGGAGAGGAGAGGAGAGGAGAGGAGAGGAGAGGAGAGGAGAGGAGAGGAGAGGAGAGGAGAGGAGAGGAGAGGAGAGGAGAGGAGAGGAGAGGAGAGGAGAGGAGAGGAGAGGAGAGGAGAGGAGAGGGAAGGGAGGAGAGGGAGAGGGAAGGGAGGAGAGGGAGAGGGAGGGGGAGGGGATGAGGAGGGGAGGGGAGGGGAGGGGATGAGGAGGGAAGGGGGAGGGGGATGGGGAGAGAGAGGGACAGGAGGAGGGAAAGGGAGACAGAGAGGGAGAGGGAGAGTGTCTTTTAGGAACTGAGAAGCCACTACAGGCACCCAGACACACCACTGCTGCGGACCTGGAGTGGTCTTTTCCAGCCATGAGTGCCCTGTAGTCTGAGGTACTGAAAGAGAGAGAAGATTAATCTTCAAGCAGTAGAGAGCCAGTTATTCTTTAGCGTTCAACATGTTTTACACAAGGGTATGTAATACAACTACCTGCTGTAACATAAATCAATTTATGAACAAAACAAGAGGAGGAAAAAAATACTGTTGTTCTTCAGCTTAATAACATAGGCAACAATCATAGAGGGAAGAGTGAATTATAAGAGTCCCAAGAAATGGCAGAGGTTTCTTTTAAGATATCAAATTGTTAAAATATTGCTTTGGGCAGTGCCCACAGGTTAAGCCGAGTGGTTCTTCCACAACAATATAGAGAAGCAGAGACTCCTGCAGATCAAAAGCAACCATCTCTTTGCAGTTTTAGGGGCTGTGTTTACTGGATTTCTCTCCTTTATTTTGGAGTGTTTCAGTAGTTTAATGCATGTTATTAGTTTTATACTCTGAAAACACAGCTTTGACTGCAACGGCTCAAATATTTGACGCCTTTAATTCAAGGTGTTGGTTTTCCCTGACAAGGAGGTTTCCCCAAACTCTCATTTCATTTGTGTCGTGCACTTGAAAGCACTCATTAAGTTTGCAATGAAAGTTAGTGGTTAGAGCAGAGGAAACTGTAAAATGGACTTTTGAACAGGAGCAGCTTTTCTAAAGCCGTGTTCTAGACTTAACAGTGATGCCTGCATTTTCTTATGCAGGTGTTTATACACACTTGTGACCAAGGCACAGACCTGTGTGCTTTGAACATCTAAATCTTCATGAATTCTGCTTTCTGACTGCAGCCTCCATTTGTACACAAGCCAATATTTAGTGCAATCCCTTCACAAACAAATGTTATCTTTGCCTAACCATGGCAGCAACCTTAAACTCCTGACAAAGATCTGTACAGAGATTCCAACATACAGATGAAGTCGTCTGCATTCAGCTGCTACAGAATGTGCCAAAGCAATAATGAAATGCAATGTAACATTTATAGTCAGAGCAGAGCTTTGTGGTTTTACTCTTTTGAAAGTCCTGCAGTTCTCAGGCTGACATTTCTGCCCAAGGCACCCCTGGGGAGGGCTACAGAGCCCTGCTAAATATTTGCAAATCAGTCTACTTCTTGTGAAAGTGGAATATGGGAAGTTTTACCTTCAAACTGTAGGGTGAAGCGATCTCTCGGTTCATTAAGAAAGGAGTAGGACCAGAGCTGGAAGGCTGCTTTTCTCTTTTTGTTAGGAAGGTTTTTGCCCTGTTTCTAGGAGTGAGAATTCTGTCAGTCTTTGTAGGCAAAGCAAGCCAAGGTTCCAATTCAGCGTGTCAAGTTACATATTTTATTGCATGGGACAGAACACATAGAAAAAGGAGATACAGAAAAGCCTTAGAAGAATATTTAGTTTTTAAAACTATGGACTTGGATCACTTTCTGGACTAGGTGTCACATATCCAAAGTGTCCAGAATAGAGACCTAAACAGTCCCTCAAGTGTACACCTGGTGCATTCTTGCCTTCCTCGAAGAGCCACAGATATGATTAAAGAAGTCGAACATCTTCCTTATGAGGAGAGGCTGAGGGAGCTGGGGGTCTTTAGCTTGGAGAGATGACTAAGGCATGACCTCATTAATGTTTATAAATATGTAACAGGTGAGTGCCAGGAGGACGGAGCCAGGCTATGCTCAGTGATGCCAAGTGACAGGACAAGGGGCAATGGGTGGAAGCTGAGGCATAAGAGGCTCCATGTGAACCTGAGGAAGATTTTTTTTTCCCCAGTGAGGGTGACAGAGCACTGGAACCAGCTGCCCAGGCAGCTTGCGGAGTCTCTCCCTCTGGAGATATTCCAGAACTGTCTGCATGCATTCCAGGGTGATCCTGCTCTGGCAGGGGGGCTAGGCCAGATGATCTTTCAAGATGCCTTCCAGCTCCTGACATTCTAGGATTCTATGATTCCTTGTCTGCATGCCAGAGGGGCTGGAATAGATCAATAACTGTGTCACAAAGCATCTTTTTATACCAGTATTAACTCTTTGGACCTTTTTTTTTGGACAGATTTTTCAAGTTACAGGTGAATTTCACTGGTCAAAACCAGACATTTAGTCCTCCTGCATGTGAGACTCTCTAAAAGGACAGACATAGCAGAAGCTACCAGATAGAATAGAACAGATTTAGAGGACAGCAACCAAATGCCAGCATAAGTATCAGCCTGCATGGAAAAAAAACAATAAAACAAAGTTTTACACACACACACAAATATATACATATATATGTATATGTTTGTGTGTGTGTGTTTATGTGTGTGTATATGTATGTGTATATATATATGTATATATATGCATGTGTGTATGTATATACGTATATATATGTGTGTATATATGTGTGTGTGTGTACATATATGTATATATAGGCATATGTGTATGTATATATATGTGTATATATACATATATATGTGTGTGTATGTGTGTATATATATATGTGTACAAGTATATGTGTATATATATGTATATATATGTGTGTATATATGTGTACATGTATATGTGTGTATATATATGTATATATATGCATGTGTGTATGTATATATGTGTGTGTATGTATATGTGTATATATATGTGTACATGTATATGTGTATATATATGTGTGTATATATGTGTACATGTATATGTGTGTATATATATGTATATATGCATGTGTGTATGTATATACGTATATATGTGTGTATATGTGTGTGTGTGTGTACATATATGTATATATAGGCATATGTGTATGTATATATATGTGTATATATACATATATATATGTGTATGTATGTGTATATATATGTGTGTAAAAGTATATGTGTATATATATGTGTATATATATGTGTGTATATATGTGTACATGTATATGTGTGTATATATATGTATATATATGCATGTGTGTATGTATATACATATGTATATATATGTGTGTATATATGTGTGTGTGTGTACATATATGTATATATAGGCATATGTGTATGTATATATATGTGTGTGTGTATATATACATATATATATGTGTGTGTATGTATATGTGTATATATATATGTGTACATGTATATGTGTATATATATGTATATATATGTGTGTATATATGTGTGCATGTATATGTGTGTGTGTGTATATATGTATGTATGTGTATATATATGTATGTGTGTGTATATATGTATGTGTGTGTATATATATGTGTATAGATAGATAGATAGATAGATAGATAGATAGATAGATAGATTTGGATCAGGGGAATGTTGTAAGAATGGATTATCTTCCCTCAGCTGTAGGAAATAGTGAGTGTGAACCTTGGGAGCCATCTCAACCTTTGAACGATGCTGCACTAGCTGCAGCCTGGCCTCACTACTTCACCTGTCCTGATAGGTATAAACATATGCCAGTCTGCCCCCTCAATTCTCACCAGAGGACTGGAATATCTGCTCCAGAAACATTTCCCTGGAAGACATCTACATGGCTGCATGGGATGTGCTACATTGCACTCACCATGAAATAAGAGCTAAGGAGGGTGGTTTTGGGTTTTTTTTCATCTAGAAAGTAAAATATTTTCTTTCATTTGTCAAATTGTAATGCCATAAATAGTAAATTGAATAGACATTTACTAATTAGTCCCTTTCAAAATGTCCTCCAGTGGTGTAAACAGAAATGGATGGTTTTATTTTGAGGGATGTTTCTAACATAGCTTTAAATTCACTGGTTTTAATAGGGCTTCATTTCAAAACTGCTTCAGATTGCTTCCAACCCCTACCATTCTGTGATTAAAAGAGGAAAATAATACTACCTAATAAACTGCAGCATGTTCAGGATTCTTTTAAAGTAGGCTAACAGGATACTTTAAAAAAGAAAATTTGACAATGTAATTGTTCATTTTTTTCCAAATAAAGACCCCATTTCTCATCACAACAGAGAGCAAATCATATTGGTCTGATTTTACACAGTTTTAATTCAAACACACAAGGTTACTACAGGTACTCAAATGGAAAGAGAGAGTAAAAAGCACAGCTGTTTCACAGCCTGGCTTACCACTTTCGAGCATTATAATCACAGTGGCATTGAGAGATGAGCCCCAGCCCTGTTCTTCAGATGGATTTTATGGAGTTGTGCCACCTGGTCAAGGTGTCAATCATATTTTTATGGTTTGGAGCTCTTTGGTGACCTATGCAAAAGGCACTGCTCACAGTTAGATCCCGAGCCTGTTTTGTGGGAGTCAGTGCCTGGGTACACTGGGAATATCTGGCATAGAAAACTAATTCTCCTGTACAGACGGTAGTGAGATATTTTACTGCACCATACACTATAATCACACAAAGGAATATTGACATGAGACATTGCAAACAGAGTTTCAGCTGCAGACTATCGAAAGTAACAATAATGTATGTAATTATTTTATATTAATTATAGGTCACCTACTTATATCTTTAATGAATTAATGCCGTAATATGACTACGTAATTTATAGTTGCTGTTGGGAAAGGTTAATCTGTCAAGAAAGACACAAGGTAAACAGATATGTTACTAAAACCCCATAGAAAGATTCAATTGAAAACCTGAACTAAACATAGGGAAACTGTATAAAGAAATAAATGCCTAAATATATATATATATATATATACACACCCATATTTATTGTGAGTTCATAAAAGATTTGCATTTCTTTATAGCCTTTTTTTTTCCCCCTCATTATAAATGAGGCAAACATAGCTTTTATCATAGAATCATAGAATCATAGAATCAACCAGGTTGGAAGAGACCTCCAAGATCATCCAGTCCAACCTATCACCCAGCCCTATCCAATCAACTAGACCATGGCACTAAGTGCCTCATCCAGTCTTTTCTTGAATACCCCCAGGGACGGTGCCTCCACCACCTCCCTGGGCAGCCCATTCCAATGGGAAATCGCTCTCTCTGTGAAGAACTTCTTCCTAATATCCAGTTTGTTTGTTTGTCTGTTTGTTTGACTGGGAATTTTAATCTTAAAAAAGAATATATTGGAGGAAACCATTCCTTCGTGCAGGATTTTAGCCAAAAGAACTCTTCTTCATTATGTTGGAATTAATATTGCAATTTCATTTACGTGGGAAACTGTTCTTAGTGAGGAGAAATGTAAATTAAAGCTGTGTCAGTAACATTTTTTTATAAACCAACTTTAAAATTAGTCTTTGAAATAGAGGAAATCTTTAAGTCAGATGTATTTGCAAAGATTGTGCAGTTTGCTTTATTGTCAGGCCTAAAAAGTGTGTTTACCACTTTCTTTGCTGAATTTCCTAGTGCCACAGGGCTTAGGAAACAAGGATTGCCTTGAGTAAGACTCATCTCGTCCACATAAATCCTTTCCATGCTTAGGTTGGGCAATGAGGGCTTTTAGCCCCCAAAAGCCTTCAGATCCCCATACTCCCAGCGCATCTTGCAGCCATTGTCAGGCTGGTGGATCTGACAGACTATCTGACACCCAAGTAACGCTATTCAGCTGAATATTTTTCCTGAATTCACTGGAAATGCTCTTATTTGTTTAAGAGCTGACAGCTGCTGAAGCTCTCACAGGTTCTTTGAAGCACGTTGCCTCTTCCTATGTGCTCATGCAGAACCACGGGTGTTATGGGTTGGGAGACTCATCTAAACCACGAGGAAAGAGGCAAACAACTGACAAAAACCACGCAATCAAAAGCCACGATGTTAAACAGGTGTAGTGGGATCAGAAGCCATCCCTAGTGTTCATTACTGGCATATGCTATAATACTATCAAATTATTTCAGCAACCTGATGTGAGAATGGGGTGTGGGGTAGAAATGTGCAGATGGTAACAAGGGCAAAAAATGCCGAGTGAATTTTAAATCTGTGCAGCGTAACATTTTAGCATCAAAGTGAGCATTTAGTACCAAATACCATTAATTAACATTTCCATGGGCTTTTTTATTAAATGCTTGCTCAGCAAGTCAAGTGTCTTTCAAGCTTGGAACAGCTGTGAATGTATAAAAATATATTGACACAGATATATTCATGCATGCAAATAAATGTATTTCTCCCGTTTGTTGTGAAGGATTGCTATTATATTTATGGGTTTTTAACAAGTTAGAAACTCATTTGCATTATCAGCTTGAACAGCTGAGAAAGGGTCTTACATTAATACCTGTTACCTGTTTGTAATCACTCGGCAGCATCTGGTTCCAGCTAATCCTCTGTTTCCTACTTGTTAGCAGCTCACTCCAAGGAAAGGGGAATGGGCCTTAACCCAGATTTCACTTCCAATATCTCTTTTAAGGCTACTCAGGTACTCATTTAATAGGGCATTTCAATCCAAGAAGGAGTCAGCCAATGCCAAGCAAGAAATTAAAAAAGCATAAGCTATGTTTAAAATAATGCATCACAATGAGCAGTTCTGCAACTAAGTGTAGGTCTTACTATTGAATCATCATAGCCTCCTAGTGCCAGAGCCCATCAGCAGCCACCTAATAGCTTTTGTTTTTACCCTGTGATAGTAACTAAATTAATTTGTTTCCTATTAAAATATTTCAGGATGATGAAAAAATACAGATAAGTAGACAGAATCCCTATTAGGATCATCAGTATTAACATAAAATCCTTTTGTGCTCATTAAAGAAAATACAGTCAATTTAATTAATGCACATTAATCCCCAGTTGACATTAAAATCAGCTAAAAAACAACACTGATATAGATTATTAAAATGAGACCAAAAAAAGTGTACTGGGTGGCCCCTATAGGAAGAAAATCATTACTGAAGACCTTGGTTTCCCTTTTTTTTTCTAATGGAAAATCTAATCCAGCTGAAGACTGCCTGCCTGGCACTCTAAGGAAAGTTTGCACCCATCAGTCATTTGCCCATGGGACTCGAAAGCAGAGAGGCATGAGACAGAAATCTGTCCCATGTAGTGGTGACATGGAAAAGCCCTAGCCATTCTTCCACTACCCCTTGCTGGAAGTGAAGTGGGTGGGTTTTGCACAGCATATTGGGCTGTATTATTTTCAGCACTAAGCTTAAGAAACTGCTTTTCACCTTTTGTATCCTGTGCAGGATTTTTGTACTTTTGTTGCCTTGGCCACGATTCAGCAGCACTCTACAACGTGGTTTGAGCACTATGTGGGTCAGTGATTTTATCCCTCTTCAGCAAAGACCTCAACCTCCATTTTAGGCACAAGGTGTTTCAGTGAAGTCTATGAGGTCCCTCATGTGGCATCAGTTAGGCAGGTACTTAAGTGCAGTATTATGAAAATGCCTGAGTGACTCAATTGTGTCAGGCTGACTTTCCAAAGATTTGTAGGCGTTTAGGCACCTAAATCTCATAAGCCTTACATGTGCATTCAAGTGTGTCCTGTGTTTGGATGTGTGAGTGCAAATCAAACACGCTTGCTCAGGGAACAATACAGGTATTTGAGCCCCACCTGATTAGGAGCTGTTTGCTGGCACAGGGCCGTGTTAGCGTGACGGCACCAGCCATGGAATGTCACTTCTTGTTTGCTCAGGGACCTCTAAAGTCAGCGTGGCACTGAGCTCTGCAGGAAAGCTGTGCCAAGACCAGGCTCCTCCAGATGAATTTTCAGTCCATCCTCAAGGATTTAGCCTGGTGCCCAGTGAAGAGTGAGAATCAAGAGACCGTTCAATATCCAATCCCCTTCCCTTAAGAGATGGAACAATGTAAGAAAATGGAGAGTTTCAGGGATTGATTTGGCCACAAATCTGCAGGTGTCTGACACTACAGGGGATCCTACACTTACCAGGTTCAACCAGGAGTTACATTTCCCTACCCTCTTCCCCCTTTTTTCTTCCTCTTTCCTCTTCTAACCACTGAGATGCAGTGCCATGCTGATACTTGCACATTCTCTTTGGCCTAATTTTGCTGTAAAGTGGATCCATTTCAGGAGGAATTGATGAAAACGTGGTCTAATTCTCTCCTTCATTTCCCAGCAGGAACAGGGCGGGGGACTTACATCCTCTCAGGTGGGGGAGAAACTTGAGCATACATCACCATCTCTCTGGGACTAGTCTAACTCATTTGAGGGCTGGTAGAGTGGCACAGAAAACACATCGTTCAGGAGGGGAAAGACAGCAGGTCAGTCCTCTTTCTTCACCCAGTTCATTTTCTCTTTTAAAGCTCTGAGAACTCCCTCTTGATGAGATGCCTTGGGCAAGCACAGAGGCCTCATTTGTGAAGGGATCAGAGAAAAAGCAGAAAACATCAAGCTGTTCAGTTCTGCCAAGGGACAGAGAACCCTAGACCTGCCCAGAGGCAAATTCTAGGCGCTTGCCAAGCTTCAAGGAGAAAAGCCATGATGCCTACAGACTCTGGCTTTATTTTGACCAGCAGCTGCACAGGCATTTTGAGGAGCCACATTTTGGATATAGGTGTGTAAGTGCCTTTGTACACCTAGACTAAGTAGCCTTCAAAAATTGGTTTATGATGGCTTTGCAAATATTATCTTACCTTTGTTGAATGGGGGCTGAAATCATTTGCTTGTGGAAGGAGGGTGTTGCCAAGATGTTGTTCTTCAGTGTGTAGCTTAGATTTCAACTGAAGATGGCAGAAATGATTCCTGAAAGGAAAAAAATAAAAAATGAAAATCAAGTCCTGGTTTAAAATTCTTGAGTATATAGCAAAAATCAATTCATTTTTATAGAATGTCAGATCAATAACACATATCTGTGCTCCTGGGCACCAGTATTTCTAAAATACCATTCAAGTCACAGCAGGCCTTATTTAAGTTAATGAGAGTTTTGCCATTGACTGTTTGGTTACATTTCACTTTATATTTCTTCACTGGTACCTGGTGGGTTTATTTGATGCAGACTTTAACTCCAGGGTGACTTTTTTTTTTTCACCTCTTTTTTTCTCCACGATTTCTGTCCTCTTTTAAAACCCTATGCACTCCCTTGACTGGTGATTACACTCACAGACTTATCTTCAGATTATAACTTATTTTATTCACTACTTCAAAAGTGAAGATAAAACATGAAAAAGGGAAAAGGGGATTGTGTGATTATCCCATGAACGGTGTGGGGTTCTGAGAATGTACCTAGCTGCTAACAAAATAGAAGAGCTTGAATTTTCTTTTTGTGGCATGACATGTTCCAAACTATGATAAGGTTTGGGGCTAATTAAATAAGAAGTAAGGTTTGTTAATGTAAGGGGTTTATGATAGATGTTAGCATGTCGAGTCTTTCCTTCTTTTTTTTTTTTCCTCTCTTTTTTTCCTTCATATTTTCAAGTTTCCTTTCATGTGTGTGAAAAATGAGTAAAAGTGTCAAGTCTTATCACACCTGACCTTGCTTTTTGGCTAGCCTCTTTCCCTTATCTATCAAACACATTACTCTCCCCATCATAACGTGGTAGTGCAAACATCGCAGCTGGCCAGCAAACATGACCAAAGCTACCTTTAAACTACCTCGAGACTCTTTAAACTCAACTAAAAGGTTGATTAGGTTCCACCTCTTTGGTCATTATCTCATTTCGATAGCCACGCAATGAAAAAGCAATCTAGTAAAAAGCTGTCTCATAGGAAAGCTAGTTAAAGTGTGTGCTTGCTCAGGACGGTGTACTTAAAGAAAACAATTTATTCGTTTGTCAAAACCAAATGTGTAAACTAGTTTAGCTGTTTGCCGAGGCTTGGAATGAGCAAACGTTGTTGTTTTCCTCTCAAAGCTCCTCGGGGAAGGGCGGGGAGGGGCAACGACCTGGCGCTCGGCGGGTGCGGGTCCGGTCCTGAGCGGCCCCCCGGCGCTCCCGCAGCGCAGGGGCGGACGAAGCACCGGGAGGCTGCCCGGCACGTCGCCACGCAAAACCCATCTTCAGTCCCGCAGCCCATCAGAGAAGTGCTTTGTCCCCTTCCTGGGCAGGTAGAAGCAACCTCTCACAGGGAAAAGCAATGGGGAAAGCCGCTCACGCTCCATCTCTCTGTTTTTTTGGAAGTGGACTCTTGCCCCCCATTTGTGCTTTGATGCCTTCTCCCTCCCCACCTTCCTAGAAATTATCTTCTTTTTTTTTTTTAGTGTGTGTGTGGCTTTTTTCCTTTATTATTATTTTAAACAAACTTAAAAGGAAGAGATCAGGAAGGGGAAGGAGACGTAGGGGCAGGGTGGGGTGAGAAGCTGCAGTCGGCATGTGCAGGGAAACCACAAGCCTTTCTCGGGCGGTGTTTGCTCGGGTTGCTTTTGCAAGCGCGGTACAATGGCAACTCTTCAGCAATCTGGAACTAACAAGCTCTAAAAATACGTAGGCTTCATTCGAGCACAGTCTGGGATTCATGTGTTTTAGGTGGAGTTTACTTTGTCAACACAACAGGTAACGTAGGAAGTCCTTGCTGTAAAGTCAAAGCGCCCACCGTCCCCTCCCACAAGAAGAGTTGTTTGGACCGTAAAGCCACCTTTCCTAACCAGCTGAAGAGGTTCATCACAGGTCGTCCTCAGTGACAGGATTTCCCCTGAGCAAAAACAACTCGGAAATGAGAAATACTCTGGGCAATGCCCAGGCGGTGAAAACAGCCTCTCTCGGCGGGGCTTCCCAAGATGTCAGCTGGGCGAGCTCACACAGGGGCCGAAAGGATGAGCGTGAAGAGGGTTCCCGGTGATGAAGAGGTTACAAGCCCGGTGACTGGAGCTATTTGTCACCGGCACCTACTAGGAAAGGGGGGAAAAAATTACTGATTAACGTGATCTGTCAATATGCCTTTGCCCCGCGGGACTGGAGCCGATCTATTACCTGGCACCTCCTTTGCCATCTCCCTCACCTTGCTAAGCCTTTGCATCCCTCTCCTGGCCCTGAGTCATGGGCAAACATCGCCGGGTGCCAGGCTGCGCCCGGGTTACCTGTTCGGGGCAGGCACCTCCTGGGGCCGGGCCCAGCCTCCCTGCCCTTGGCCAAGTCCCAGTCGTCTTGGAATCGAGCGGGGTGGGTGAGGTGGTGTTTGGGGGTGCCTATGGGACAGGAGTGCAGCCTTCGGAGAGCAAATGAGTTCGCAGGCAGGGCAGAGAGGATAAATAAATAAACAGATAAATAAAAATCACTTGCAGGCACGGAGAGCTGGCCGCAGAGAGCAGAGGACCTGCTCCTCTGCAGGAGGAAGGGGGAAAACAACCGATTTTTTTTAATGGCAAATGAAAAAAAAAAATATTTCCTGTAGCGAAGTGTGGCTGCGTGCAGGAGAAACGCAAGAAACAAAGTGTACCTTAATTAAACCTGTCGAGTCTCATGGCAGCGGGGCTGCTCAGAGGGTGGTCATCCTGGACCCGCACCCTGCCCAGGGTAGCCCCTCTCCCATATCACCGCTCCCGGACTGCCCGGGAAGGAGCCAGCAGCTCCCCTGCGGGAGAACAACTGCTGGGAATCAGCTCTCCCTGCGCAAATTAATTCATCACAGAGCTTGTTAAACAATTTGCAGGGCGGGAATGTTGTGGGCTGGAGGGACATTTTTGGCTTTTTTGGGGCGGGGAGATGTTTTGTTTTGAACTCCTCTCTTGGGGGCAAACAGCAGCTGGCAGCCAAAAGACTTTCTGAACTCTTTCATCTGGGGAAAGTGAGGAGAAAACTGACGGCTGACTCTCTCCGCATTTTAAATATGCTTGAATATAATTGACCGACCGCCGCTATTAAGCGTTTGACGTGGCTGACGGTGCTTTGAAAGTCCCAGAAAATGCTCATTTGCAGGAAGAACTTGTTAAAAATAAAGGGCTTGGATTAAATTAAGAGGCTAAAGGCGTTTGTTTGTGCCACCGTTCGCATCGTGATTGTGCAAGCGCTCTTCCAGTTCTCTCCGTACAATCACATTTTCAGCCCAGAAAAGCCTGGTAGCTGTGCGGTACTGATTCATAGAAACCCCTCACTGTATTTCCCGAAAACCTCGCTTGTGCTGTAGGACCTGCTGTGTTAAATTATGATCCAAAGGCTGTGGGGTGGGAACAATCAATCAGAATACCTGGGGTAGTGTGTAATGTGTGTGCTCTTGCCAGCGGGAGCAAGCGGCCCCTGAACACAGTCCCCCAGCAGGTTAAATAAATATGATACTATAGACAAACCGAGAGGATCACATGGCCGCATCAATCAGCTGTTGATAAAATACAATCTTCCTTTAATACACGCTGGGAAAGTTATTTAACACTTACAAAACCTGAATCCAGTGCTGTTTCTTTCAGTAAAAGGGGAGGAAAATATTCTTTGAAAGTGCAACTCCTCTTAAAAGGCAAAGAGAGGTGACAGTTGCATTTTCCTGGGGGATATAATAGAAAGCTTTTAATGAAGCCGCAGACACTGTACAAAGTACGTGAGCTACGACACTGGAAAAATACAGAAGCTGTTAAAAGAACAAGTCAGCGTAGAAGTGGCCGGAGTCGATTCCAAGCTGTGCATTAGAGTTTATTCCCTTTTCATTCATTATTTCACAACCCGGGTGGCTGAAAGGCTCACGAGAACTGTTTCTTCTTGGCATGCAATTAGGGACGAACACCTCCAAGGAGGAAACGACCGAGGGATCTTCCCTCCCAGTTTAGCATCTGTCAAAGTTGCTGGACAGTTTGAGCAGATAAAGAGGCAGGACAGACACGGATGCTTCACTTCAATGACGTTTCTCAGAGAAATGATAACAAATTGTAATTTTCTAAAATAAATCAATTCTCCCGGGTATTTATTGGCACAAAGTGTTGTCAGTGGCTTATAGCAAGCTTTATGGATGGGACTTTTTTCGCAGTCGGTAGGAAGGAATGGGGGTCTCGGGGTGCAATGAGTTTTGCTCGCTTCAAATGAGGGAAAGAGGAAGATATTTTGCCTCCTGAAATAGAAAGGGCTGGCGCCCAACTACGCATTGGGATTCTCGTCTATTCGTTAACTTCTTGCTTTCCACTCGCTTAAAAGCCCCATTTCCTCATTACCTTCACGCTGCCTTGTGTCACTTTTACTCTTTTTATCAGGCCCCAATCCTGCCCGGCCTGCACAGCCCCCAGCATGTTTGCGAAGGTGCCAGCAGCAGTGGGCTGTTAACCCACTCCTCAGGTCGTCCAGCCCCTCTCCTTCCTAAGCGAAGCTCCCCGAGGCTCGGGATAAGTCAGCACCAAGCCTCGGGGAGATCAGGCATAAATCACTGGACAGCCAACGCCTCCAAGGGGAAAAGCGAGAGGAAATTCTGGCATGGCTTCCCCTTATAAATAAAGATTAATGCCCACTGTAAAAAAGCAAGCGGTTGGAAGCGATGTTTATACAAGAGAAAACCTAGATGTAGGGGAAAGAGAAAAAATACAACCAAGCTCAGGAGGGTGCCAGTCCCGGGCTGATGTCATCCCAAGTGCTGAAATCCGTGGTTGATGAGCCAAAAAGGCGTTTGACGGCCGGTGCTTTCCGAGGTGCGGCTGCCAGCGCTGCGCAGCTGGGGAACACCCGGGGCTCCGGGGCCGTGGGCCCGCCCCGCCGAGGATGCTCCGAGCCCGCCGGGACGGTAGGGAAGCACGAGGAAACCCACGCATGGGCGCGAAACAAGGAAGGCGACCTCGGGCCGGAACCCCCCGAGAAGCGGGGGGAGCGGCAAGGTCCCCGCAGTCAGCCCTGAAGGAGCTCCGTTCCTCTAATGTGTTTGGAAAGTTGCGCTAAAGAGCTCTTTACCTGCACCAGACACCCTTAAGCACTCTCCAGGGGCTTGTTGGGCAGATGTAATGGCAAGGCCAGGGGGTCTTGTTTGGCTAGACGTAGGGACATTTGTCATGGCTGACCTGTGAACTTCAGCTTCTGAGCCCAGAACTGTAAGGAGAGGCTCGGGCTAATGTAATAAAGCGAGAGAGACAAGAGGAAAGGCCTATCTTGCCCCAGGGCCACCACATGTTCACTCCGTTTTACTGTCAGTGCTACATGGAAGCTGTGGCTTCATTTCATATTCCATTAATATTTACAGCGGCGATTGAATTTCCCATTACAAAGTTCACCATCCACACACTGCTAATATGAAATATTAATAGTATTGTGCACATTATGAAAAGTCACACTATTAAAAAAAAATATATGTATATCTACTGGGCAATTTGTACGGGTAAATTCATTTACTGCATTCACATGAACCGGGAGACCCACAGCCCTGGCAGTGCGGGAGTGCGCGGGGGTTGCGCTGGGGCGGAGAGGGGCCGAGCAAGGAGCAGCCCCGCAGCCCAGGTGGCCCCGCAGGCAATAGCATGCCCCTTGCAGTGCCACCTCCATCCACGGGCTTGAGTCGTTTGCTTTTGAAGGGTCATGTTTTCCATCTGGGCTGGGGCATCCTGAGGGCAGGAGGTGTCCAAAGAGGCTTTTCCTCGCCAAGGGATGTAGCCAGGGGGATCAGGTGGATCCCACAGGGAACAGAAGGGTTGTAGGGTTTGTTGACCACTTCTTCCCATCTCGACTTTTTGAATCACGAGCAAATCCTGTGCGTCTAAAAGATGAGTAATCGGGCATCAACTTACTCTGCAGACTGCAGCTGAGTCACTTCTCAGTTGCTGCTCAGGGCGGACAGAGAAATCCTATCTCCTGTGAAAGGAAAATTGGCCGCCAGAGTCCCAAAAGTGCCCCGAGGATCAACTGAAATGAAAGTTAAACCGATAATTTCCAGATCGCGTGGAAAACAGAGAGGTATCGAATTCAGCCGGGGCAAACTCAGAGAGCAGGGACGACCCCGTCCTGGAGCACCTCACTGCGCTTTCATTTTAGAGAGGGGCTACCCAGGAGCATTCCGCTCTTCCCGATTTCGTTCCCAGCACAAACAGCCCTTCCTTTCGATGCACCGCATAATAGCACATCCCTGGGAAAACATACATTTGCCACTAGCGTGTGAGCAAGGTGCGGGGAGAAAGAAGCGAGTTTGGAACAGTCAGATGTTCGAGACTGTCCTCCACCCAAGCCTGAGAGCCATGGACAGCTCCCCATTCAGCATCCGCAGGTGTTAACATTATTAGAAAGTTGGGACTTTTTAAATATGTTTGCGTTATTTTAACTTTTTTTTTTTTTTTAATTGCTTAAATATACTAATGCCCTTCTGTAGCTCAGACCCCTTTTAAAATCCCCATGTTTTCCATCAGGAGCTGGGCTGTATTGATCTGCTCGGGTATTTACTTTCTGCTGATTGCAGTAAGTAAAAGCTGCTGCAGAGTCACTCTCTTCACCTTGAATCTTTGGTGAAGGTTGCGTTTGAACTTCCCTAGGAGATTTTCACCTCCCTGCTCTGCCAGGTTTAACGGTTTCCTATAGGTCTGGGCCCTGGGTGAGCTGTGCCTGGGGCTTTTCTCTTTTTTTCTTTTCTTTCCTTTTTTTCCTGTTTTCCCCCCCCCTTTTTTTTTTCTTTTTCTTTCCCCAGCCGTATTTTGACAACGGGGAGTAATCAAAGCCAGGGGGAAGTTCCTGGCCAGCTATAGGTGTTGCAGATGTTGGTATAGAAATACCTATTAGCGAGCAGATCGTGGTGACTCCTCTATTTTAACAAAGCTTCTCCCACGCAGGAAGAATAGACGCTATTTATGGTTCTTAATGGATCTGGATTAAGGTAATTTAGGAGTCCTTTGGTTCGTCTCTCAGCTCGGGAAGATGACAGGCTCTAGGAGGTACGGATGGGTGACATTTCCACCACGAGATCCGTCCTTCCCTCTTCCCCGTTCTCCCCCCTCTGCTCCCCCACCCCCCCTTCCAGCCCTAAATGTGTCATGCTTTGTCACATCCTCTGCGTGTGTGTTTTTAGAGAACATTTGAATAAAAGGCTCGATGCCAGGTATTGGTGACACAGTGGGTGGAATTTGCAGCCTTTCCACAAAGAGTTGGAAGCCTCCATTTGCATAAGGTCAGGGTACAGCTTCTCACAGAACTTTAGCAGCATCTCTGTCTCTTAGCAACACTCTTGCACTCTTGGTCCCTGCATTAAATTGACTGGTCCTTTCCTTTTCTTCCTTTCATAGGGAGGCTTACAATAAAATGTCACCCTTCCAACCTGTGCCTGTCACCCAGTAGGTCATCTGTTTCTCTTACACCTCCTTTCCACCCCCACCACCACCCACACCCCCCCCCCCCTTCATCTCCAATTAGGGGATGAGATTATTCATTTGTTGGATTCCCAAAACTGCTTCATTTAATATTTTGTTAATTAATATTAATAACATTTCTCCTTTTGTATTAATAAAAAAGAGCCCTCATAACCAGTGAGGAGATAAGGAGCAAATTGCAGGCACCTGCAAAACAATGGGATTGGAGAGGGGTAATAAGGCGAATGGAGATAGAGAGAGCAAGGTTTAGGTCATCCTCTCCACCCATTTAGTTGATGCAGGGTTGAACTCAGCATGGAAGCCTTCAATGTGCTCAGAATATTAGAGTCACCCCTCTTGGCTCCGGCATGGGAATTGGTGACAGAATACAGATGCTGATAGGTGGTGTTAATGGAGGGTCAGGCTTGGACAATAGTATCCATCACTTGCCTCATGGCTCTGCTGTCAGATGGAGTCATTTCTGACTGCTCTATCACCAAGATTTGGGAGAGATTCAATTATTACATTCGGCTTGGCAGCGGTAGATATAAATCTATGCCCAAAGGACCAGAGAAATCACCCTACTCTGTCTTTCTCTCAGAGTTGATTTTCCCCCTTCCTAAATTAAAAGAAAATTAAACAGAATATCAAACAACAACAACAACAAAATTCATCCTCTTGCTCAGCCTGGGAGTGACCCGGCGGTTACATCTGCACTGTAAAACTTTAGTAGGGGACATGATTGTGGAGCCTCTAAACTTTGAAGCCTGTATCGAGAGTTTGTGCCTTCCTCCCCACCCCGGGATTTCGGAGTCTGCGACCTTATCAGCGGGATGAGTTGTGTGTATGGGTGCGGGGGGCTGAGCAAGACCCACTGCAGAGCCCTGCTTCACCAGGTCAGGATTGGAAGATTACTTATCAAGTGCCCAGAAAGTGCCCTCATTGATTTTAAGGACAAACTTTTAACTATGGGAAAAGTCTCTATTTCCCGCTTCCTGCTTTTAAAGGTATTTAGGTGGTGATAGCCGTTTTAAATTCAGTCCGGATTTTATTCCCCGGCTCCCTGTGGCGAACTGATCCACTTGTAAGGAGGAACGGCTTGTTTTCTCTAACACGTTATCCATTTCTTGAGTGGTGCAAATGCTAAGGTGAAACCTGGTGCTTTTCAGTGATATTTCTTCAAAACTCTTATTCAAAAGCCCCCCTCCCTCCTCACTGCTCCTCCCGAAGCTTTCAGACACTGTAATTCCTGCAAGATAAATTCTCAGGTAATGGGTTCTGAGAAAAAGCAACAGAGGTTAGGAGTCAACTGCCTCCTCTTTAATAATTCACATGTCATATTTCTTCCACTTTGTCAAGTTGGCTAAAGAAGATGGGCAGGGCTGAGACAGGCAGACACTTGAGTTTATTATCCGAGGGCTGGGGGGACCCGGGGAAGGGCGATGCCCTCTCTTCCTCTAGAAGAGGGGCAGATTCTGCTGCCTGGCGCCCGAGTTGCCATTTGCTCGCCCTTCTCCCAGCGACTTAGGAAAGAAACCCTCGTTTGCCATCAGGCTCACTCCTGCCTGACTTTTCTCTTTCTGGGATCCCCCGTCCCGCCCCCCCACCTCCCCTCCCCCCCATCCACCTTTAAAGTTGTTAATCGTTCTCTCGCTTGTTTTACTATCAAAAAATAAGACAGCTTACAAATAGACCTGAGCGAGAGCTCATATCGCGTGTTTATTTTAGCCAGTACAGTATGAGATATCTTCCCGAGTTTCAATACTCGCCTGCATGGGGTATTTCTCTACTTATGTTTGTAAAAGTTTCAGGGCTCGCTAGCTCAAATTCCAACAGTTTTGACTAACCATAGGGAAACTGGGCTTTATCGGTAAGGTGAAGAAACTCGGGATGGGATGTTTCCTCCAGAGCAGTGGTTGCAGATGTAGGTAAAAACCTGTCGCTGAAGCGGTAGATGCAAACGGTTGACTCTTCCGAAATTTGTGACACTTTCTTACGTGATAAAGGTCCCCAAAAACAGTACGAAATTGATGTATCATCATCATTCCAGCAATCAGCGCTAATTTTCTAGGACTTTCTAGGTTTACATTTTCTTGTCCTAGCCTTAATGCATATTTACACCGCATTTCCCCAAACCTATCCTCTAGTGTCAGTGCGGGGTAATGCCATGTACCTGTGAACCTGTCGGGTGCGTTTTGGAATAAAATCTAAGGACAGAAGAGAAGCAGCTCCAGAGCTATGCCGCCTGCTCTCGACAGAACGAATACAGGTGAAAATGCGAATGACAGCAGAGTGGAAAGTGTCTTCATTCTTCTGGGAGCTGCCTCTTTTCTCCTCTTACTATGTTATGATTTTCCTCATTCTATGATTTAGAGTGAAATATATTTTTTTTTTTTCCTAACAGCTTTTAATTGAAGCAGCAATTCATTTTAACTGGTCTTTTGCAGCACGGTCTCTTATGCTTGTCTATAAGTTTTATCCAGAAACAATAAAGGCACATGCTTTTATCCGTCGGATTTCGGTAACTTTATACATGAAACGGAAGAGCAAGCAACTTTAGGGACTTATCAGTGTAAGTGAGGATAAGAGCAAACCCTGAGGCCCACGGGAAGTTTGCCCTTGTGATACCGGCCAGGGCTTGTTCCATTTTTGGTCGGGAGCTCATGACTTTCACCCTTTCTGCAGGCATCATTTCCACAAGCAAGCAGCTCCAGTTCATGGTGCAAATTGCTCTGAGATTTCGTTGGGGTTTGTTTTTCCTTCTGAGGAAACCCCTCGTGTTACTGGGGTTCAAAGTTTCAAAAATAAATATAAACCCAGAATAAGCCCCACTAGCCAAAGAGAAATAACAACTCTGGCAGTCACCTGGCCAGGAGGCTGAAGAGGGCTGGAGAGAGCATCACTACGGGGGGAAAAGGGACGCAGGAGTGCTGTGCACTGTGGTTTGTGTCTAGTGTTTCTGCCTTCGGTCGTTCCGATGAAATACTGAGTGACTCATGGCTCGCACAGAGATGGCAGGCTGGCACAGAGGTCACACATGGGTTCATAACATGCGTGTCCTCACATAGTGTCTTTGCGATTATCACATTTCTCCCTGCTCTGAGGATGAAGAGGAGCTCCCCCGCCAGTCCTCACCCCACCATACGGCACGAAGTTACCCCTGAAACTCTTTGAAACTCTCCAATTTACACTCTGACACTTAGAAACTTTTCTTTTTTTTCCTTTCCCAGACACGAGCGCTCTCTCTCTCTTTTTTTCCGCCGGCTCCCGAGATGTGAGTTTGTTTTCCCGGTGCCAAACCGCTCCCAGAGACACCCGGCAAGCGCCGAGCGGGGCTCAAAGGGAGAGACGGAGCCGTTCCCCATTGGCACTCAGCAATGAAACGCACTTGAAAAGCTGCCAGGGAGAATTAGGATGGTAGCCTTCTCCTGCAAAATCAGATGGTTTAAAATGTCCCTGAGCAGCTGTTAAGCTTGCTGGGTTGGGTTGGGTTTTTTTATTATTATTATTATTACTATTTTCCGACATATTTTTTTTTAACACCTGCGAAGTTTGTCTATGAGGATGCCACTGAAGACAGAAGTACCGAGTGCCTGACAGACTCCATGAAGTCCTTGGCATCTTTCTAACGACGTGACAGGTCCAAGGACTTAAGAGACGGGAGCCGGGGGGTGAACGTGGCCCCGCCAAGAGCCTGTCCCTTGCCCGCTCTGCCTGGCACAGCCTGGGTGTTAGTACATCTCTTCAGACGGGCAACAGATGCCCTCCTGGCCCTAAATAACAAAGAGATGGAGGAGATGGGTGGCGAACCCCACTGCAGCTGGTTCCTCCTGCCACAAGCTGCCTTACACTGAATGAAGGAGAGTGAAAAATCTTCAGGAATTCAAACAGCTCCCATCTAATAGTAAAAACAAAACAAAACTAAACAAAACTAAACAAAACAAAAAACAACAAACAACCAAACAAAAACATAAACAAAAAGGGATCTGGTGTTGTCTGATCCTCGTTTTCCGAGGAGAAATGTCATGGCTGTGCTGAGCATCTGCCGGGACAAGAGTCACCACCGCTGCGCGCAGCCCCTGCCACTGCGGAGGATGCTCTGAGCCGGCGGACCCCGATTACATCGGGGTTTCTGCGCACGTCTATCACTTGAAGTCATCTTCGCTCTGTCTCCCAGACATCTGGAGCATTTCTGCCCCCTCCCCTTGGTTCCACTTGCTGTTTCTTCATATTGAGTTTTCCATGTCTCTCTGCAACTCGTAATAACTTGTAATAAAATGTCCTTTTCTCCGGGAGTTGAAAGTCCAGGGGGCATCAGATCCATTTCTAGCTGACAGCAGAGAAGAGAAGCGAGACAGGACAGCGGCTGGGGGAACTCTTTTGCCTGATTCCAGAGCTTTAACTGTTTCACAGAGAGGTACTCTGGGAGGACCTGGACCGCAGTGTCCGGGCTGGATGGTCCCCAGCAGTCCCCTTCAGGTAGTGTATCGCAGACAATTCTGGTTTCCAAGCACTATAGTGGGACTGAAGACTCTGGGCAGTTTCTGCCCTAGTGGAGCCCACAGGTCTATATCAGGAAGAGAGCTAGACAGATGAGCATCCTCACATTCCCTTGGCCCAGTTATGCAAATTGTTCTTATTCTTTTATACTTATTCTTAGGCTAACACTTACTCAACACTTTTCCTTTCCCTTTTTCTTTTTCTTTTTCTTTTTCTTTTTCTTTTTCTTTTTCTTTTTCTTTTTCTTTTTCTTTTTCTTTTTCTTTTTCTTTTTCTTTTTCTTTTTCTTTTTCTTTTTCTTTTTCTTTTTCTTTTTCTTTTTCTTTTTCTTTTTCTTTTTCTTTTTCTTTTTCTTTTTCTTTTTCCTTCTCCTTCTCCTTCACCTTTCCCTTCTCCTTCTCCTTCACCTTTCCCTTCTCCATTGTCTTATTTTCCTTTTCATTTTCATTTTCCTTTTCCCCTTTTTCTTTTAAAATTTTATTCTTATTGTTATTCTTACTCATTCTTACTATAATTCTATTTTTTATTATTATTGCTATTACTAACATAATCAGAGTACACTGCAAGAAACACAACTGTTATATGCTATATATACTATCATACACTTCACAAAAGGCAACATCAGACACAGGTCTCTCTTTATACCCATGTTGATATGCCTTTAGAATAATACACAACCATAGACATGAATACTGGATACTGGAATGGGCTGCCCGGGGAGGTGGTGGAGTCGCAGTCCCTGGAGCTGTTCAAGGCAAGGTTGGACGTGGCACTTGGTGCCATGGTCTAGCCTTGAGCTCTGTGGTAAAGGGTTGGACTTGATGATCTGTGAGGTCCCTTCCAACCCTGATGATACTGTGATACTGTGATAAATCTATATGTGCTGCAGATGTATGCATGCTCATATACATATGCAAATTTCTGAACACATGCTGCATGTATAGTTGTGTGTTCTCACATAAAGTGTATGTATATGCATTGATAAAGGCAGGCTTTCTGTGTCTTACACTATACATGAAAGTAAGCATTCTTCCCAGCCCGTTGCCTCTTCTGTTTCTAGAGGGATAGGAACAGAAAATTATGCCAAAATATAAGGTGTGAAAGGTCAATGAGCCCTTAAGTGGTTACACATGATTCTATATTTTGCTAAGATCAAACAAACAACTAACAAACAGAACGTGGGTTAACGTTAGTGCCCAGCAAGGTGCACGCTAACCCAGTCACTGCCTGACATGTCCTGGCAAGGGGTCAAGCTTCAGGGCTGGTGGCAGGCCTGTGCCTCTGATCAAGTATTTATGGCCACTGCATCTTTGCATAACATTTGCTTTGCTTTCTTTAGTGGTTTCTGCCACTCCTTCCCCTGCTCCTCACTGCAGACTACTTCAGCTCTGCCTCAGCCCCTGTGATGATATCAAGAAAGGTTTTTCTTTTCATTTTTTTTCTGGTCAAGCCAAAGCGAGGTCATTCTAATAATACCCAAGGTCACTGGTGGGAGCCACCGAGTCTCCCAGTCATTTTTCATTTGCTTGCAACAGTTAATGACAGTCACAGGAACGGAGCTGGGAGCTGATGGCCATGTGATGTCACCAGCACATGCTAGGGGATTATAAGGGCAGGTACAGGGCAGAGTTGTGGATTAAAAAAAAAAAAGATCACCATGAACTGCTTCACTCTAGCAGCTTGGTGAATTAAAAATATCCCAAACAAACACAAAAATTCAAACCAGGGTGCAGACAAATTAGGGGGATTCATTTTTTAAACCTTCCC
This sequence comes from Pogoniulus pusillus, assembly GCF_015220805.1. NCBI lineage: Eukaryota > Metazoa > Chordata > Aves > Piciformes > Lybiidae > Pogoniulus > Pogoniulus pusillus. Next base: position 19,777,167 of record NC_087280.1, read on the forward strand.
TTCCAGATCAGTCCTCCAAAACATCAAGTCAACTGTTCCATTTTTTGTCCAGATTTAGTGACTCAGCTGGAAAAGATCTGCAAACAGTGTGAGAGGAGGCACCACTTACTGTAGCAGCTGCTGGACAAGAGGCTACAAAAGCCACCTCGCAATTACCCTGAGGCATTCCACTCCTCAGCCAAATCAAAGGCCTCTTCATGCCAAGGGCAAGCTCTGTGGTGATGCCAGAAGAGTCAGATCTAGACAAGTTTTTGGACTTAAACAGGTATGTTAGGGGATGGGTTCTTGTTGGGTTAACTTCTTTCAGTTCTATCTGTCCACCTGGAGGGAAAAAAAAAGAAAGAAAAAGCAGCAGACCTCCTGGTTAGATCACTCCTTGCTTGGGCTGTGGTTTGCCTTAGCTGAAGGAGCCCTTGGGGGAGGTAGTATTGATTGAAGCGTGTTCACCAACTGCAAGGTTCACCATGCAAAGTGCCCCTCACACAGCCATGCACGCCCTCAGACCTGCCCTTGCCTGAACAGAGTCACCCTAGAGATCTGAGTCCTCATGTGTGGCCCATCCCTCAAACCCAGGTGTCAAATGTTACGTACTGGAGAGCCAGAAGTGTGCACCAGCCTGCAGGGACCAGAGGAAGAAACTAGGTAAATCAACTAGATTCCAAATTTCATTGTGATTTTAGAAGATATAATCATAGTCTGCTCCAAAAGGTGCAGAGGTAACAAGTTTCTAACCTGCAGGTTAACTAATTGTTTGGACAAAGTACTGTTTCTTACTTAGGGAGCAAATCAAAAGCAAGATAAATCCCATATTAATCTTCATTCAACCTCTCATCGTTGCATTATTTTGTTTTATGTGTCTCACTGTATTGCATTTATTTATGAAACATGGTTTTGCCATAGCCTTTCTTTCTGCAGTTTTACTCTTTTCTGACACATTAACTGTACAGTGACCATCAGTTTCATTTCTTATTGTCATCACATACCTTTAAAAAAAGGAATTCCATGGAGAAAGTTGGTTATCAGTTGAAATTTTTATCCAGTAATGTGTTTTTCAATCAGTCAGGCTACAAAAACACCCACTGGAATGTGTCAGTGCAGAATAAACCAAACCAGACAGAAGATAAGCAACTGTCTGGTTTGCAGAGTGATTTGCCATTGGAATGGGCTGCCCTGGAGGTGTTCAAGAAGAGACTGCATGAGGCACTTAGTGCCATGGTCTAGATGACTGGATAGGGCTGGGTAATAGGTTGGAGTGGGTGATCTTGGAGGTCTCTTGCAACCTGGTTGATTCTATGATTGTAAACTTCAGGCTTGTTTTACATCCTATAGCCTTTTATGAAAGCCTCACTATCAAGGTCAGTGGACGTTGAATCACCTCCTGTTTAAGGCAGAATGGATCAGTGGGGTGAACAGGTGCATTCTAACTGATATAATTGTCCAAAACACACTAAGATGCATAAAACCTGCTCTTTCTCCTTTTTTTGTGCCTATTGTTTCAGTGCTCGTTCCTGCAAATAACTTTTCCCTTGAATGCTGAACCTCCTTCGGATGAGAGAGGAGAAACAGAAGCAGCTGGAGGTTGGATTTTTGAGCCAGGTCATGCAGTTGTAAGATGTGTTGCTAAGGTTCCTCAGGTGTTACCTGGTACCTACTTCAGCAGTTCTGTCACAATCAAAGGCCAGTTTATTTATTTGTTTCCCTGAGAAGATACAAACCCATGGTTGAGAAGAGCATGAGGTGTTCTTCTTATCTGCCTATTTTCCACCAAAAATAGTAGTGTCCTGTTTACAATTAATCCTGACCTGGTCTATTGTAGTTAATAGGATTAGAGCATCAGCCTCTCCCAGGAATATTCAGATGCACAGGAAGAGTGGTACTGAGTTGCTGGTGTCTTCCTTCTCCTTCTGTGATGGGCATAATGACACACCTCTGAGCAGAGGAGATTTGTCCAGTGGGAGCAGGCAGATTATCTGTAGCTACTGAAACAAGGCGTGCATGGCAACCTTTGCCAAGGCTCAAAGCCAGAACCTACTCACTATAAAATAATTGTGTCACTACCTAACCAAGGCACTCTTCATGTTTCATTTATCTTTTGACTGTAATTGAATGGTTGAAAAGCAAAAAATGTAGACAAATTCCAGCTGTATTGAGATCTGTTTCTTTCTCTGCTACCATGGCCCATCATTAGATAGTTTCCCTCTCTGTACAGGAGGTCAGAGAGTATAAATATAAATTGCATTTTGCATTACTTCTAGATGAGTGAAGCTGTCAAAGCAATAATATAAGCTTTCAGTCCCACATTCTACCACTTCTTTCCCATTTTTTGGCCAGGAGGTCATGTGCAAATTGAACGTGACAGCCCAGACGACATGTCCAACAGACTTAGATTGTTAGACTGCTCTGCCATGGCACGCATCACAACATTAAACCCACAGCAGACTTAGAGCTCTTCAGCAGCTGTAACAGAAACTCAGACTTCTTGCAGAAAAAGTTGGTGTCCACCTCAAGCTTGTATAGAAATAGCAAGTCCCCTAGAAGATCTTGCTGAAAATACAGAAAACAAGATAAAAAAGACTCACAGGCAAACCTGAAAGGGCTGATCACAGGAAAGCATGCATCTAGTTGTTTGAAAGGCAGATACATTTAGAGCATGTGTGCCTGTGTATACTCTTCACCTTTGGAAAAGCTTGCTCTTCTATCAGGCTAGGTGGACATCCTATTCTCTTATAGTCAGCATTAATTCAGTATGTAGTGGGTATTTTTGCTTTCAGCATTCAAAAGATGGGGACTGATCCCCTAACTGTCCACCTCTTCTTATGTAAACAAAGTTAGCTTCATGTCTGTTAGATAAAAAGCTGTGCATGACAGCTTATAGCATTGATAATCTGGATGTAAATTATATTTATGGCATGATCAGTCTCCCCTTGCAGCTTTTTGGATGACACAATCTAAATTAATCTGTGAAAGAAATGCTGCTGAATGTGGTATATTATACCAGCTTAGAGCTAAGATTGTCTACAGAATACTGGAAGGATGAGATTGAGGTTGTTGTTGTCTTCAGCTGGAGCAGAATCAGGTGTCAAAGCAGCTTTAGAAAGTTCTTTGTGCTGTATACAGTGTTGGAGAAAAGATAATGCTGAATGACAGTGAAACAAGATTGCTCTGGGGACAGAAACCCAGATTTCCAGCCCTTCACCTTTAGGTTTCTAAAAATGCAGCACAGGTTGTGAACAAGTGAAAATTCTTAGCATCTGGCAGCAGTCTGCTGGCCTATGCTAAAGAGCTGGTGGTCTTAGTCCAAATCTCAGCAGAGAGGAGTCTGCATCATAAATTACATTATCTGGCAAATCACTGCAATAGTCTGAGCAGAGGGGCCAGGAACTAACTTGGCACAGAAGCCTGTGCTTTCCCTCGTCGCAGAAGTGTTCTCCCTAGATACGGGCTGAGGCATACATATGGATCAGGAAAAGTCTCTGCCACTTTTGCTCTACTAGCTTTCCCCAAATTAACAAAGAACTTCATTTTCTAGGGCTATCAGGTTTTTTTTCTTTGCTTTTTTTTTTTTTTTCCCTTTCCAGAAGGACTAAAGTTAGAGTGAAGAGTTTGAGTTCCATCTGGTACAAATTGGTAGGGGCTTTGCAGGCTTCGGTAGAGCTACACTGATTTACACCAGATGATACTATTAGAGGACTGAACTACTCAACAATAATTATCAAAAACCTCTTTGATTATGCATGTGCAGCAACTATTTGTGTTTACATGGCAGAGATTTGCATGTAGCACAGTGGGGAGTATTTTATCTCTTCAAAACATAAAGAATCCATCGACGTTCCAAAGAGCAAAGAAATACCCACTTTTTACCACAAGATGGACCATCAAGGTTTTCCTTCATGTGTCTTCTTCAAACAGACGTATCAATAATGCAAAGTTCATTCTAAAGAAAGAAACATGAGGAAAAGAAAAAATAAATACATAAAATCTATGTTCTTTTCCAGGTGGTTGTGTTAAGAGATTGCTCTGAACAGTACGGGAATCTAGATGCACCCAGACCATCTCACACTTGAGAGAGAAGAGGATGGAAACACCAAGAGGAAGTGGGACATCAAAAGTGCCCCATAAAAAAGCAGTACCATGCCTCATTTCACAGTGTTCAAAGCAAATTGTCAAGGAATGTGAACCGGTTCAAATCCAGAGTGAATACTTGAAGTAAATGGACATGAACCTATCAAAGGCAGAGATGGAGATAATCATGTGAAAACTGGGAGACATTCTGTTGGAGTACCAGCCCAGAATGGCACAACAGAAATTACCATGGGGGGAATTATACTGACATTTATACTTTCAAAATAGAAAATGCTTAAAATATGCAGTAATATGTTGTACTTTTGGCTCACAAGAGGGAAGAGAGATGAAAGCCAGGTGATATTCCTTTGATGTTGGAACTACACACACAGGTCTCTTGCTTTGACTTCTGAGTTTGTTTTTGCTTTTTTTTTCTATTTGCTAATTGTGCTTTGGTGGTGCTTCCAAGGCATTAGATTTTGCAAATTAAGGCATGTTGCCCTCCTCCAAATCTAGCTTTCCTCTCGAGACCATGGGAGAAAAGAGTTGCTGATGTGGCAAGTTTGATGCCCAGCAGAGCACTGGAAGACAGACAACATTTTCTATGGCCTGGCTCCATCCATTCTGCTTTCTCTCTGCCTTCAAATGCCCCAGTTGCTGGTGACAATTGCACAAGGCTGATGTGGTAGTGTAGCTGCAATTCCAAGGATCATTCATCTCAGCATACATCGTTTGATGAACTCATGTGGCCCCAACTCAAAACGCCCTTGAAAGACACTGGAAGACTGCAGAATCACTTTCATACCCAAAAGATCCTGCTGCTTTTGACAGCAACCTCTGCTTTTGCCAAGAGTGTTGACGACACAGAGGGAAGTTTAATCAGAACATGAGGAAGAATCAGAGACTCAAAGACTTGACAGCTCTGTGCTCTCAGCTGTTTCTTTTGCTGAACTCTGGAAGGCAAAGTGTAGGTATTTATGCTCAAGAGAAGTAGATTTTGCCCCACATGGGAAATCACACAACGTTGAACTCACCTGGGTATTTGGCAAGGACATTAGTCTGTTGTCTTATGCAAATCACATTGCCTCAGTTTCTCCATCAACAGAATGAGGATGTGATAATGATAATCTGCCTCTTGGGAGCACTCTCAACAGTAATTAGTGTTTTTATTAGCTCTTCCAAGATGAAATGTGTCACATAAATGGTCAGAGTTATTAAACTTAATTTAATTGCTAAGAGCTTGAGGAAAATGTCTAGCATAAGAGAATACCTTTGAACAAGGGAAGGAGCTCATGGACTTGATCCTGGCATAAGAATGTCCTTTTTGCATGACAGAGCAATGCAAGGATGGGACAAGGAAACCCATCACACCTGACCCACCAGGTCCTTTAAAGGCAGCCCAAGCTGAAAAGTTATACAAGATGCATGTTCAGGATCAGTAAGGGACAGAAGCAAATTTCTGAAGCAAAGAGGGTGAAATTGAGCTTCTCTAGAAAATCTACCTGCTGAAAGCAATGGAAGAACAGCAAAGATGAAGTTGTTTTTGCAGAGGAATTTTTGAAAGGAAGCACAGGCTGACAGGAGTAACTCTGCAGTTTTGTGTCTATATGGATTTGGTTTTCTCTACAAGTTGATATCTCCATTTTGATGGCTGGCTGGGGGGAGGGAGGGGGAGAATAACCTACTGCCTTTAAACCCCACACTTTGATCCTAGCAAAGCAGCCAAATCTCCAAGCACACTTGGAATTTCAGTACAAGAGAAATCTGTCATGTTAGCACTACAGAATGGGGCCAAATTTTCAAAGACACCTCTGCAATAGGACTCAGAAATCTAAGCCACCAGGGGATTTGCAGTCATGGTTTGGGTTTCCAATGTGACAATGGAAAGTTTGACTCCAAACACAACTGAGTTACATAAGTGCATGAAACAAAAAAACAAAGTGGGAAAAGCCTCTTTCCATTTTCTGGAGCGAGTATGAGCCAGGTAAAGTGACAATTGTACTTTTGCTTTGCATGCAGGCTTCCTTTTGATTTTTTTCCTGAGGACTTGGACAGCCAGAAGTTGAGTTTATAGGAGCTAATCAGGAAAAAAATAAACCCAGAGGTTTTAAAAGCTTCTCTTGTTTTAAAATCAAGATATTGAGTACCAAAGTCTATTAATAGTTGTAAAGCTATCTCTAGATCATAGAAACACAGAATCAGTCAGGGTTGGAAGGGACCACAAGGATCATCCAGTTCCAAGCCCCCTGCCATGCCCAAGGACACCCTACCCTAGAGCAGGCTGCACACAGCCTCAGCCAGCCTGGCCTGAAACACCTCCAGCCATGGGGCCTCAACCACCTCCCTGGGCAACCCATTCCAGCCTCTCACCACTCTCATGATCAACAACTTCCTCCTCACCTCCAGTCTGACTCTCCCCACCTCCAGCTTTGCTCCATTCTCTTTAGTCTAAGAAGTTCCTCCCCAGCTTTTTTGTAGCCCCCTTCAGATGCTGGAAGGCCACAAGAAGGTCACCTGGGAGCCTCCTCTTCTGCAGACTGAACAGCCCCAACTCTTTCAGTCTGTTCTCACAGCAGAGCTTCTGTAGCCCTCTGAGCATCCTTGTGGCCCTTCTCTGGACATGCTCCAGCACCTCCACATCCCTCTTGTAATGAGGGCTCTGGAACTGGACGCAGTACTCCAGGTGGGAGACACTTAGGGGAGATATAAATGTCAAAAATATCAGGGAGTGTAGTAATAGGACAAAGGGTAATGGTTTTAAATCAAAAAACAAGGTAGATTTAGATCAGACATGAGGAAGAAACTCTTTACTGTGAGGGTGGTGAGGCACTGGAACAGAATGCCCAGGGAAGTTGTGGATGTCCCCTCCCTGGAAGTGTTCGAGGCCAGGCTGGATAGGGCTTTGAGCACTCTGGTCTAGTGGAAGGTGTCCCTGCTTATGGTATGGAATTAGATGATCTTTAAAGTGCCTTCTAACCCAAACCATTCTATGATTGTATGAAGATTAATCCATTATGAGAGCCCAAGCCAAATCCCCTCTATCAACAAGGTGAGGAAAGGTAGAGCAGGATCATTGCTTACTGTGAGTAGAGGGGACTGAGAGACTCTGCATTGTGCAGATCTTTGTGAGACTGAACAGAATTGGACAATTTTGATGTGGTAATGGCCTGACTGATCTTCCTCAGTGACACCAGCTTTTGCAGCCTGCCAGATACACTGAGTGTGCTTCTAAATCTGGTGTTTATTTCTCCCTTGATTTGACTCTCCATCATGATTTAACCAGCTGGGGAAGCAATGTTTCTCTGCCCAATTTTATCACTAACATGTTTTGTTATGGCTCCTTTTCTTCTACACTTTATGCATTTTTTAAACAGATATCTGCTTTAATAACATTTGCAGTTAACCCAAACCACATTCACCGTTCTAACTTTGTTTCAAGTACTTATGTCAAAGCCTCTGTGTCAGTGGTTTTCATCTTTTCTTCCTGTCTGAAAGAGGAATTTGAGGTTGGCCAATACAGGTACTTGTGCTGTACACTTTGGATCACTCATATGTTTGTATCTCCTATATGGTCCCAAAGCAAGTGTATAATCATTCTGTGGATGCTGGGCAAGATGCTCTTCTAGGGTAAAGTGACATAGCTGTGCTGTCTCCCATGCTCTAAGGTGCATTTTTGAGACTGATCTCTGCTTTGTACTGGTCCAATATAGGTACATAGACACTAATATGCTCATAGATATTCCATTATTTGCTTGCATGTGAATTAATTGTGGGGATTTTTTAATGTTATGTGATGTAATACAATGAAAACAGTTGTAAATGTATCAATCTGGAATAATTCCTGCCTTTTTCTCCTCCTGTCTTCCCTTTACTGACTGACCAATAAATCAAAGCTTTGGGAACTCATTTATGATGCAGAAAAAAATCAAACCTTCTGTTTGTCTTCCAGTTTCACTCTGTGAATGTCTTCACTGTAGGTCGATTTGTTATTCTTACAGGAGGATCTCGACCTCAAAGGTTTCGACCAGAAAGTCACACCTAGATTTGAGAAGTCTTAAAGTTTAACTGAAATGGTTGTTAAACATCTATATTTTCCAGTGAAAGAAATGCATGTACATATGGCATTCGAGCTAAAAACTTCTCTGCCACAAGAGTTTGTTAGGGCTGTGCACTGGATGAGCTGACTACAACCTCTTCCCTCTCCCAGGAGCATCATCTGTGAGAAGGGAGTGCCCAAGGTGAGAGGAGAAATGGCCAGTGCTCCTCAGCCAGGGCAAACTGACCCTTTAGCCAATTCAGTTGCCATTTGCTTCCCACATAATCTCCTCTAAGACACAATTTCATGCTGTAGTTGTTGCAGCCTTGATTTTTTTTTATATAAGAGCTGTAATCATTGGCATTGGCTCTCGCATCCCTAACACCAGTGACAAACACAGCCCACCACTTTCACAGAATCACAGAATGGTAGGGATTGGAAGGGACCTTGAAATATCATCTAGTCCAACCCACCTGAAGAGCAGGATAACCTATGCCAGATCACATCCAGGTGGGTCTTGAATATCTCCAGAGAGGGAGATTCCACAATGCCCCTGGGCAGCCTGTTCCAGTGTTCTGTTACCCTCACCCTCTTACCCAAAAGCATACACTTTTCAGATCCTCATGAGCAGACGCACTCTAATAAACCAGTGAGGTTATTGGCTGGTGGATAAGAAATTATTTCTTTACTAAAATAATCCTTGATGTACATTTTCAGGAACTCCTCATCATCACACCCATTGCTGGAGCAACTCAAACCACCAGACCAAATTTCAGCTTATTTATCAGGTTCATGCCAAGCAAAGTGTTGAGGAGATGGGATTAAAGGAACTGGTAGCTGGTGATATCTAATCCTTTGGAGGGATTTGTGGTAGCCAAGTTCTCACTCTCTTGCTTCATCACCCACCTCAGGCTGTTATTTTGGTTATGCCTGACATAACACAACCAGCCCAAATGGAATGTGGCCATCCTGAACGTTTACACCACTGCTCATATCCTCAAATGTGCTGAGGTGTCTTCTCATTTCAATGTGGCTCTACACCATCAGTTGAGTGACACCACAGTGCCCAAAGCCAGGCTCACCTGGCTCTGCAGGACTCCCCCAGACAGGGGCACCAGGTGGTACAAAGCCACTGTAGTGGATCCGGTGCCATCTGCCCTCCTGGCCATAAGCACGGAGGCTTTTGGATGCACCAGCAAGTCCTGGCTGCCAGAGCAATCTCTTGGTGCTGCTGACAGCTTGCATGAGGGACAGGACTGTGTCCAGATGGCCCCAGATTTTGAGGAACTGCACTGAGAGATCAAAACTGAACTCACCCCTCCCATGTCAGCAGTAGGGGGCTGAAGAAGGTTTCTTCTCCCATATCCACCATATCCTATTTGTGTTATCTGCCATCCCTCCCTGACAATATCATCACTGACAATGCCACCTCATCATCATGTGGTCTGGCAGCCATCCCGAGCTCCCCCTGACCTGCACCGCCTGTCACCTTCCTTCCACCACCCTTCTGAGGTCCAGCCTGTGTGCCCCTTTCTCCTCCTTTCTGCATATCCTTGCTCACCACAGTCTCCCATCTGTCACCCATCCCAAAAAACAAGTGATCCTGTGACAAAGCATTTCTCTCAGCATCCTCTGCCTATCTTCCAGCCATCCTTTACACTCTCTTTTTCCATCTTACAACAAGCTCATAGTTTCTACCTTCATTTCTCAGGTGACAGCATGTTTTTGTTTTTTTGGGGGTGTTAGGGTTTTTATTTTGTATCATTCATTCTTATTATAACTCAGTTTCTTTTCCATCAGTTATGGCAGCTTGATGCATCTGTTTAGCCACACCTGCCTTTCCCCCTCCACTTCCATTTCCCTTATCCTCCCTTCATAACACTCCTTCAGTTTAAAGATGGCAAATAATCTCTCTTTCCTATCACTTCAGAAATATCCTGTGGTGGGAGCTTTAAATAAATAAATTATCCAGATCATAAAAAATGGATCAAAAGTGGCAGACAATCTGTCCCATAAGTTATCATTTCATTTTAAATGGACATCAGATGCAACGTACATAAGAACAGTGGAAAATGGTGATGATGCTCCCATTCCTTCATCACTTCATTGCTGTCTACAGCTACTTGAACGGAGACCATAGCCAGGTGGGGTTGGTATCTTCTCCCAGGCAACCAGCAACAGAACAAAGGGACAGAGTCTCAAGTTGTGCCAGGGGAGGTGTAGGTTGGATGTTGGGAGGAAGTTCTTTACAGAGAAAGTGATTGGCATTGGAGTGGGCTGCCCAGGGAGGCGGTGGAGTTGCTGTCCCTGGAGATGTTCAAGCAAAGACTGGATGAGGCACTTATTGCACTTATGTGCCATGGTCTAGTTGATTGGATAGGGCTGAGTGCTAGGGTGGACTGAATGAGCTTGGAGGTGTCTTCCAACGTGGTTGATTCTATGATTCTATGATTTGAAATTTATCCTGTATTATCCTTCTGGCTTCAAGGAGCACTTGGAGTGCTGTGCATGGACTCCACTTAACAAGGCAAGCATGCAAAAAAACCCAAAACAACCCAAAACCAGCAAACCACCAGAGCAAGCAAGCAAACAAACAAAACCTTTTTGTATTTACTAAGATTTGCTTTTATTTGGGATTGAATTACTGGTAGGGCTAAGGAGGTTGCATCCCTCTTCCTTCACTAGCAAACAAACCATGGATTCCCAAAAGAAGAAATAGAACCTTCTTTCTATAACGGTACTATTCAGGTCTGCTTGTGAAGAATATCTGCTCTGTGCAGCAAAACCTGCTCTTCTCACTAATTAATCTCTTTGCTCCAGAAAATAAAAGTGCTTCTTTCTGACTCTTCTTTTGTCTGCCCCAGGCACACTACAAGATCTTGCTTATCATCTCCGTCCCCTTCTCGCCAGTCTTCTTGTCACCAGTGACTACTGCTAATCACACAGCAGGCAGCATCTTGACCCTTATCCCAAAGTTTCAAACAGGCTGGTTGGGGTTTTGTGGGTTTATTTTCATTTTTAACTCTGGTTGGTGTCCATTGGTGCTACTATGTGGTGGCTGTTCATCACCTCAGGCTGCCATGCTGCCTGCTTTGCTTAGGGCAATGTCTTTTTGATTGGATTGCATCTCAACAGCACTTTAGCTGTCTTGATATCAGAAAGTTCACCAGAGCCTCTATGATTTTGCCCTGTGCCTATCACTTAGAGAAGACCAAGCCTGCATTTCTTCTGCACTATGAAATAATGATGAACTGGAGCTTGAACCCTGATCAGCAAATCCCCTTCAAATATTTACAAGTGTTCTATCATTTGTCTCTCCACATTCAACATCCTTGGCTGGAAAAAATATTACTGCTGAACTGGACAGGGAATTAAAAAATCACCATAACACAGCAGCTGGGGCCACAACCCTTAACTGAGAGCTGGGGTCCTTGAGCACCGGTTCCTCAGCAAAATCTGTTCTGCAAAATGCAAAGAAGGGCTGTGGACTATTTCTAAATGCTGCAGAGGAAAGAGACACCCCCTTTTACCAGGTGTAATTTTGAGAGGCACATAAACCTCTCTTTCTGTTTCTCTGTGTGTGTGAGACATGCTCAGATTGCAAAGATTTGAAGAACCAGACATGATGATTTCTTACCAGGATTTAATGGTCCAGAGCAATACAAAAATATCAGAATCAATCAAACTGCTTCTGCAGAAAATTTCAAAATGCTAGAGATAATGGAGAGCCAAGGAAATGTTAATGCTTTCACATCTAAGATGACTCTTGTCATTCTATATAGGCTGGTGGTCCCAAATTCACAGTCCTCTGATGTTTCCTGTGGCAAAGGAAAATGTAAAAGAGAAGGTGAAATTGAGACTGGCAGGCAGAGCAAAAATAAATTTACATTCCTTGGTGTGTGTGGGTATTGTGTCTCCTGACCCTAAGAGAGGCTTATTCTTGCTCCTTCAGGTTCCTCCAAGCAGGTTTTCAGCCTTTGGCCAGGAGAGACCTTGTGGTCCATGAAGCAATCTCCAAGTGACCGGGAGGGGTAACACCAGCTGGCAGGTCTGCAGTCAGAGAGAGAAATGGCATGGGCTGGAAAAGTGAAATGGATTGAAAAATTCTACCTTATGGGAAGAAATTAATTTAACTCTTGACTTTGAGCTCCATTGCTAAGCCAGACCAGGATGAAGCTGTCAGGCAGGCTACTAAAAATACACTGAGAGAGACAGTTCTTCTAATGATGTGAAAACACCCAGAGTGCAGCCGAAGTTTAATAGATGAGAAATTCAGCAGTTCAAATCTACCTTTTATCCTATTAGATTTAAATGCAATCAGGATGCCACAGTTAATAGTATGTCTCCTACATCTTGTGGGGCACATAAATAAAGACCAGCTGGTAGGACAGGAGAAACCGCTTCAGCCCCATCCTCTCTGGCAACCTGGCGAAGTTGAAGCCACTTGAGTGTGTCTGGACAGCCATACATGGAGCAAATTGAAACCAGTTCTGCAAAGGCACCAGAGGATACTGCTCTGCTTCCTCCTCTTAATCAGTGATGGAGTTAGTGAATAAAAACAAAGCTGGATTCATTTGCTGCAGGGTGGCAGATGTGATAGTCTCTGATGAAGCTCATGACCACGGTGGACCAAAGAGTGCTTTACAGCTGGGGTCTGTGAGGGATATCATTTGAACTAAGTGAGATGTCTTCCCTTGCCTCAGTTTTCCCCTTCTTTCCTTTTAGAAGTATTAAGAAGTATTACTACAATACATGTATTAAATTAAAAGATAATTTATGCATATATGTAGATGCTTGGCAGACATGAACCATCACAGGAGTTTTGAGAACTTGTTTTAATTTTCAGGACTTGTCCATCAAATTCTTTGTAAAGAATTCAAACAGGTACCTCATTCAAAACTTCTTCCTCATTTAATCCAGACTAGTTTAGACTCAAATTCATTTAGATGAATGAAAATCTAGTGGAAGAGCCACCAGCAAAGTCAACTAAGAGACATTCCTGTCTACAACTACACAAAAGGAGGTTGTAGCCAGGTGGGGCTGGGACTCTTCTCCCAGGCAACCAGCAATAGAACAAGGGGACACAGTCTCAAGTTGTGCCAAGGGAGGTCTAGGATGGATGTTAGGAGGAAGTTGTTGGCAGAGGGGGTGATTGGCATTGGAATGGGCTGCCCAGGGAGGTGGTGGAGTCACTGTCCCTGGAGGTGTTGAAGAAAAGCCTGGATGAGGCACTTAGTGCCATGGTCTGGTTGACTGGATAGGGGTGGGGGATAGATTGGAGTGGATGATCTTGGAGGTCTCTTCCAACCTGGTTGATTCTATGATTCTATGGAACAACATATTACCAAACTTGGGGCAGATGTCTACCAGAGAGGGCCTGGGCTCTCCACAAGCTTCCTTTTAAAGGCTTATTTTGTGCAGGGGAAGGATCTCACCTCCTGTAGCACCACTTCTGTCACAGATTAATAGTCTCTTTCCATAGCAACACCTGACCCCTTCCTCCCCTTGCTGTGATTATATATACATATATACATATAGATATAGTCCTTGTCTAGGGAAAGAATGGACAGCTGACAATTTTCTGTGGCATCAGCACAATTTAATGAAAGGAAGGATTAAAAAAAATAGAGAGAGAGCTGAAATGTGGCATCTAAAAAAATAAATAAGCATAGGGAGTCACAGGATCTGCAACTGTGTCAACAGCACAAGCTACTATCAGTAGCTTCAGACAGGGTCCTGCTTCCAGAAGAGACTGTACCTGCAACAAGCATTGAATAAACATGAACGACAGCACTTTGGAAACAGGCCACTGTTGGGGCAGCTGTGGGGAGCTTGCAGGTGCTATCCAGCACAAGGCAGTTGTCTACTCAGAGGTGATGGTCCTCTCACAGACAACACTGAAAGGTTGGTCTGCAAGAGCCTGGCTAACATCTCACAGTATCACAGTATCACCAAGGTTGGAAGAGACCTCACAGATCATCAAGTCCAACCCTTTACCACAGTGCCCAAGGCTAGACCATGGCTCTCGATTGAACTTATCCCATCTCAAGTCACTGCTTTGCAGATAAAAAGCTCATGGTTTGGATTAGAAGCAGAAGCATCTTTCACAGCATTGTTCAGACTATGGCATGTAAAATGGGTTAGATAGAGCTCAGCCTCCTGACACCTCTTGCAAGGGAGAAAGTACAAATAAAAGCAAAAGAGAGCTGCACCTAGAAAAACATAGTACTTAGGAATGGAGTAGATAGGAGCTAGAGGGGAACTCCTTCCCAGAGAAGACTCCAGAAGCAATATTGTATTTACAGGAAAAAAGAACTGATAGCAATAACTGAGTCTGTGCACAAACCCAACCTATAATCAAAGGGGAGAATATGATGAGGTTCAGGAACATACCATAAAACCACTCAGAATCCACACAAAGCTGCTAATGAAAACTCTATGAACCAAGGGATAACATCTCTCAATAAAGCAAACAGCATATGGGAGTGCCACCCAGCCCTGAGCAAGAGACTGCTGCAGGTGGTGAGACACACTGAGATGTTTGATGGTGAATGGTGCCACATCCAGCTGGCGGCTGTCACTAGTGGTGTCCCTCAGGGATCAGTGCTGGGCCCCATCCTCTTTAACATCTTCATTGATGATCTGGATGAGGGCATGGAGTCAGTCATCAGCAAGTCTGCAGATGACACTAAACTGGAGGCAGATGTGGCTGGGTTGGAGGGCAGAAGGGCTCTTCAGCGGGACCTTGACCACCTGGACAGATGGGCAGAGTCCAAGGGGATGGCATTCAATAGCTCCAAGTGCAGGGTGCTGCACTTTGGCCACAACAACCCCATGCAGAGATACAGGCTGGGGTCAGAGTGGCTGGAGAGCAGCCAGACAGAAAGGGATCTGGGGGTGCTGATTGATACTTGCCTGAACATGAGCCAGCAGTGTGCCCAGGTGGCCAAGAGAGCCAGTGGCATCCTGGCCTGCATCAGGAATGGTGTGGTCAGCAGGAGCAGGGAGGTCATTCTGCCCCTGTACTCTGCACTGGTTAGACCACACCTTGAGTACTGTGTTCAGTTCTGGGCCCCCCAGTTTAGGAGGGACATTGAGATGCTTGAGCGTGCCCAGAGAAGGGCGACGAGGCTGGGGAGAGGCCTCGAGCACAGCCCTACGAGGAGAGGCTGAGGGAGCTGGGATTGGTTAGCCTGGAGAAGAGGAGGCTCAGGGCTGACCTTATTGCTGTCTACAACTACCTGAGGGGTGGTTCTGGCCAGGGGGAGGTTGCTCTCTTCTCTCAGGTGGCCAGCACCAGAATGAGAGGACACAGTCTCAAGTTATGCCAGGGGAGATTTAGGCTCAAGGTGAGGAGAAAGTTCTTCACTGAGAGAGTCATTGGACACTGGAATGGGCTGCCCGGGGAGGTGGTGGAGTCGTCATCCCTGGAGCTGTTCAAGGCAAGATTGGACGTGGCACTTGGTGCCATGGTCTAGCCTTGAGAATTGTGGTAAAGGGTTGGACTTGATGATCTGTGAGGTCTTTTCCAACCTTGTTGAAACTGTGATACTGTGATGTTCCTAATGTGATAAAAGAACGAGTCCTGCATGCCTGGTCCAGCACGTTAAAAGGGTAGGGAAGCATCTGGAGGAGGTGAATCCTTCAGAACAACCTTGGGGTAAAAGTAAACCACCTGATCATGTTAGCAGAGAAACAAAACAGACTGTTAGCACTGGTAGAGCTGTTGAATTAAAAGAACAGTATCTTGCACAGGAGGACACCGTTGTATTTAAGATATCCAGCACAGAATGGATCCACAGCCTAGAGACAAGGGAACCTGCAGGTAAATTGAAGGCTGGCAGTGACCCAAAACTGCTAAAGAGTGCACTGAAAAGCATCAAGTGCGTGCTACTGATACTCCAGTGCTCTGATGTGAAGAAAAGGTATTACCCGGGGGGCGGGGGGAATCATTCCTAGGGGCCAATAGATTAGGTAGTGTGTTTGTTCCAGCTGTGAGGAGCAGGAGGCAGCCTATCAACATACCAAAATATCTTAGCATCTCTCATTAGAGCTGAAGAATTTTTTTTCCCTTTTTTTCCTCCCCTTTTTTTTCTCTTTTTCCTCTGATGAAACAGATGTCCAATTCATTGCATCTGAAGCATTTTGTTTCATCCCTGAAGATCTACACTCCTCACCCTGGGGCAGTCCCCTGCTGCGGCTGGCCCACAGCTCGGGGCCCTGTGAGCTCAGGGGCCTTGGAGCCATCAGTCGGGGAGGATTCCCGGGTTCATGGCCCCAGAGCAAAGCCGACAGGCGTGTTTCAGGGGAGGCTGAAACAAAGGGGTTTGAAATTCCCAATTTGTTAACCTTATGGACCCTCTGAGGCTGCTCACAGCTACGGAGTTAAAAAGGATGGGGAGAGGAGAGAATAAAATAAAGACAGTACATTCCTTGCTTGATATTATTATCCCAGGGCCAGCGTGGGCTGGGGACCACTGGGGCAGAACAATGAGTCAACACCGATGGCCATGTGCTCAGACGGAGGGTCTCACTCACTGAATGAGCCAAAAACTTTTGACTTTTTAATCCCAGACTCTGTCAGAAGGTGATTAGACCAGTGACTGCTGGGCCTGAACCAACAGCAAGCCCCTGACTGACAATTTCTCCCAATTATGCTAATAAAACAGAGGATTTCTTTGAAGCCAAAGCGTGTCTCTGGTCTTACCATGCGCAAACCATCCCAGATGCGATGCTTTCTTAGAGCCATTCCTCTGACGTTCTCATGCACCTCCAGTGAAATATGGTCCTGCTAAAGTCACAGGCAAATGATGTTCAGCTGTGTTTGAGTAATCCAACCACGCTCACATACAGGTGTAAAAAACTGTTTCCAAATCTAACAAAAAAAAAAACCCTAAAGAAACTCCCAGGCAAAGATAGCTTCTTTAAATAAGCCTGAAACAGTGGAAACCAGAAAGGAACTGTTAGCACCAAAGTTTGATGTAGGAAACCTCTCAGCAGAGGGCTGTGTCCTTGTTTGGTGTTTACAGTTTAGAGGCTGAATAAGTGGTTAGCTTCTGGAAAGATACTCAAACCTGATGTTGAAAACTAAAGTGATAATAAACTCAGTGGGCCCTTCAAAATAGCAATTCAGTATATATGGTTCAACTTTAAAATGCTGTTAATTGTGTCACCTTTAAAGCCAGATGATAAAGCCAAGGAGATCAAATTATAGTCCCTATGTCTAACTGCAACTCTGATCCAGCATCTCCTCTCTGTGAGACTTCTCACAAACACACCTACTCAGTCCATGCTGGCCAGATATTTTTATAGTCTTTCTTTGTAGCAAGATATGAATCAGTAAGTATGAGTTAGGAAAGACCACCTCAACATGAAAAGTTGCTTTTTAAGTTCTCTAAGATTTTATGGGCATTAACACCATCTATTGTGCTGAAAATAGGGAAGATTTGCCCACCTGAGTGCCAATAAACTTTCTTGGGGTCTACATCAAGCTGATTTATGGCCTCTTGGAGAAGACTGTACAGGGAAGAGTATATCCAGATTTTCAGGAGGATAAATGAGAACAAAATTAGAGTTGTAACAAGAGGGGAAAAAAAAAGCTTTGGACAATCACTGCTCGGTCACATGGACAAAGTTTTAATCAGAAAGAGACTTGAATTTTGTTTACCTTTTCCCACCACATCTCTGAGGTAGAATCACTTCAGCTTTGCTCCTAAAAAGTTTCTAGTTGGAAAGAGTGATGATCTCTGTGAGATGCTATAATGGTTATGCTGCACCTGATAGCCACGGCAGGGGAAAAAATGGTACCCTGCTAAGGCATCCACAAGGCCAGGCTGATGTCAGAGCTGTGCGGGCACATATAGGAGGTCACGGTTTGCATCAGACGGATACTGAGTGCCGGCACAGCGAAGCCAAGGGCCCACGGGAGCCTGTCGCAGAGAAACCCGCGGAGGAGGCTGCGAGGAGGTAGCATTGCGGCTTGTCGGCCCCTCCGCGCAGCTGCAGCCACGCTCCGAGAGCCAGAACTGTCCACGGAAACCCTCAGGGCTCAGAGGTGGAGGGAAACAGGGGTGATAGAAGGAACCCAGGAGGGTGAGGAGGGCGCGGAGCGGGTGCAGATCCAGACGCGGACGCGGTGCGGGACCTCTGGCAAAGCGACCATCTGGGAGCTGTGGCACGGCCTAAGAGTGCAATTAGCATGATCATGATGAATTTAGAGACAGTGAGTCCTTGCTGTGCCTTTCAGAAGTTGCAAGGCACTCTGTTCCCGTCTGTTCTTTTATAATTATTACTCCACTTTTTTCTTGTTTTCTTTTTTCCTTATTTTTTTTTAATAGTAATCGTTGACATAATATATATGACTGGGGGGAAAGGGGAAAATGTGGCTCCTACAACGTCAATCAAAACTCTTCCTCCAACCCTCCCCACGTAAACCCTTTCTGTCTCCCAGCGGTACTGGCAAGATGTTCTTAGCCAAATACATGATTCTATTAATGAGCACTTATATTTGCTAAAGAATGCAAATTCTTCCTCTCCGTGTATTATTAGCTGTATCAGAATGTTTGTCCTTTCAGTCCTCTTTGAAGTTGAAGGAGGAAAGGCTGTTATGTGGCACTGAGAAGGGGGGAAAAAAGAGAGAGAGAGGAAAAAACACTTCTAACTCCTCCGGGTTGTTATTTGTTCTCTTGCCAAAACCGCCAAAGGTAGCAAAAGTTACAGAAATTATTTCAAATGTGTGGTTTTTTCCTCCAAATTAGATAGATTTTTTTCCAACTGATCATCCTCTTTTAATAATAATGGGATCTAATGAACAGCCTGCTTTGAGTTGACTTTATCACTCTGATGCTCTGGAGAATCTATTACGAGTTGGAAGGAAATAAATCCAGTTGCTTCCGCAAACAGCAGAAGGGTGGTTTTCAGCGCTTTAAGCCCTAAATGAACACCCTCTCCGCCTCCTCGCTGTAGTGGTTTCGCTGATGCTGCGATGGGACCCAGCAGCGCTGGGGCAATGGGGCTGAGCCCGCTGCCCTTTTTCTCCTCCGGGCAGTTCCCGACGGGATGCGCGGAGTTTGTTCGAAGGACTCCGCACTGCTGCTCGGAGACTGGATCTTCAGCGACCCCCCCTCACGTTATACACGAGTCGGGGATTCTCTGCAGTCAAGTTTTTACTAGAGATAAACTGGGGAGGCTGGGGGGGGGGGGGGGGGGGGAAGGGAAGGGAACCTCCGCGTCAGCTCAACTTTTGTCATGTATCACTTTTCCTCTTGAAAGGTGTTATAACAGCAATTCAATTACAGTAAATAGTGCACATCATCTTCACAGCTGGAAAATTCTGTAACTAACTGTGACCAAACGTTGTAAAGGAATATAGCTTAACCAGTATTAGGTTTTTTTTTCCTTAAAGTACACCCCCTCCATTTTTTTTTTTCCTTGTTGCTGACCACAGGTTAATTAATTTCAAGGAGCTTAGTATATCTAAACAGAAACACACTGAGATGCTGGCAAGGAATCATAAAATATAAACCGTGGAATTAGGAAGATCATATGAAATCTCCACAGCAGTGTTTGATGCCTGGTAAAAATTCTGGCTGTCCCCCTTGGCCAGTGTGTGTATGCGTTCCCCCAGGTCCCTTCTCCTTCAAACCAAGCAGATATACCGACCCTGCTGCCGGCACTGCAAGGCACACACCCGTGGGTGTCTTTCCCCCGTGGATGGATACCGGGACTGCATATTCCCGCGGCTAGGCATATATATACCACGCACAGAGACACGCGTGTATAGACTTTGAGCAAATCACACTTGCAAAAGCAGTGTATACCTCGCAGGCCATGCATGTAGTTAAACACCCACTTCCAGCCCAGATTGTGTGCACGACGGTAAAGAGTGTTTCACATCCGGGCTGCAGAAGGGTGAGCGGGTCCGGCAGAAGCCCGAAATCACTCGTGTGAAAAAAACTGAGTGAAGCTCCGCGTTAGTCAAGCGCAGCTCTCATCTCAGTTCATGTAATGCTACCTGCCGGCTCCAGTTGCAATTGAGAAGATTTAAGGAGGATTTAATTTACTTGGAGAGTATATCAAAAGGCGCCACGGACCGCAGGAGGTGTTTTCATGCCACGTGTACCTGATGAAGTTCCTACCTCGCCGGTGACCCTGCCCGAGCCCGCCCCCCCTTTCCGCAGCCGTCTGGCCCCGCCGGGATGGGGATGGGGAGGGTACCCGCATGAGGAGGCGCAAGATGGGGCCAGAGGAGTCAAATTTAGCACCCAGAGTCAGCTGCGAGTTGGCCCCGCTGCTGACACTGACCTCGTCCTGCGTGGTCGTGGGGCAGAGACATGGAGGTTGGGTGCTTCGGAGGGGAGGAAGACGTGATGGGGCAACCCGATTGGGGGAAATAAAGACAGCATCCATCCTCCTCACAGAGACCAGGGTGCGAACCAGATAGGTTTCCCCAAGAAAGTGAGACAGGATCGGGCCCTTTCGCCTACTTCTGCCTCGGGTTAGGGACGCTCTAGCCAAACGGGCTGGGGTCCCCACCAGCCTTTCCACCACTTTCCACGTTTATCAGCCAGCTGTTGGCCACTCTTTAAAACAAAAGCCAACAAAAAAATAAAGAGGGGGGTGGGGGGGAAGGAAAATAAATACAAAACAAATCTCAGTCTATGAAAACTTTATTGAGCAAAAAATCTCTAGCTACGGGCCGTTCTGTTTTTCTTTAGAAAGGAAGAAAATTTAAGTCGCTGCCTCCGAACTGCAATTGCCAGACCCAGAACCAAGGTGCGAGTTTTGCAGTTGTCAGGATAATCTTGTACATCTCTGGGGTGAAAAGAATGCTAATTCCCTACCTCTTCTCTCTTAGCCGCAGCGGGAACTCGCAGAAGGGGGGATTACCACTGCAACCCCGCGCCCACCGCTCTCCTCTCAAGGCAGCTATTTAATATATATATATTTCTATTTTTTTTTTCACTCTTCCCAAGTGAAAGTTTGAGAGTTAAACGCCTATCCTGCGTCCTTGACCAGAGTGATAACGATTCCATCCTGTCAAGTTCGTTTGTTGCTTCTCCTCCCCTCCTCTCTGACCAGGTACGAACTTCCCGCAGAGGGACGGGACCTTCGCAGAGATTAAAAAATATAAAGGCGATGCGAGCACAAACGTGCTGGTTTCCAGGGCAGCTCGATGGCAAAGGCATAATTAGGACTTACATCAATTTTCCTCCTTTTTTCCCCTTCACTGCAGTTTGTTCATCTCAAAGCGGGAAATTCGGCAGAAGCCGGATTTTTTGTTGTCCATGTGCAAAAAGTATGTTTCTTTTCACCTAAGGAGAAAAAATTGCTCTTATGAGCAATTTTTTCTGTTCCTCACCACTGCCCATCCCACGCTTTTAATTTTGAGGTTTTTCTAACTCTGTTTCTCGGGTTTTCTGCCTTTGGTTCCCCATTTCTAAACTCGCACCCAAAAACCTGGATTTCAATCGCATTACCATGCAGATGCAGGCGAAAGAGCACAAACCCCAGAATTTTCCTAATTTTTGGTTTATCGTTTCTGGGGGAAAAAAATTAAATCCTCCAAGGGAAGAAAGAAGTGGAGAAAAAAGTTTCTCATCAGCCTTTAAATCAGAACAGCGCTCAATGTTCAAATTACTTTGTTTATAGTTCTGTAGTATTGTTTATTATCTTCAGGAAATTGTATCCACTACCGCGGAGGTTCACTCCTGTGTCATAGTCCAGAAAAATTCCCAGCAGAGGAAAATAGCCCCCAAATGCCTCTCTCGAAAAGTTTTTTCTCTTCACACCCTCAAGTTCGTCGGTTTTTTCTCCTCTCAAAATTCTCATCCTTCATTTAGAAAAGGTAGAGTCCACGAAAAACGTGTGAGGGGGTTATCTGCTAATTAACTGATTGCTTCAGAGGGCAAGGGGAAAGAGAAAAACAATCAAAGAAGAGGAGGGGGGAAGAATGTTTTGTTCCTTATTGAGATGTCATTTGCCAGAGTTACCACTGTCACATTCGGAAAGGGGAGCGCATACGGGAAACTTTGGCTCTTTTAAACACAAGCTTTCTTATAACTTTAGGGACACAACTCCCAATACTTCAGGCGTTTTGCAGAGGCTATTTTCTGTTTCTCTGCGTGGTAGAGTGGTTAGTTTTTATTTCGAGAAAGGTTGTGAAACTCTAATTACTCTGCGGAGTCTAAAGCCTTTCCCATCCCTTCCAAAGGGGGGGGGGGGGGGGAAAGAAAGAAAGAAAGAAAGAAAGAAAGAAAGAAAGAAAGAAAGAAAGAAAGAAAGAAAGAAAGAAAGAAAGAAAGAAAGAAAGAAAGAAAGAAAGAAAGAAAGAAAGAAAGAAAGAAAGAAAGAAAGAAAGAAAGAAAGAAAGAAAGAAAGAAAGAAAGAAAGAAAGAGAGAGAAAGAAAGAGAAAGAGAGAGAGAAAGAGAGAGAGAAAGAAAGAAAGAAAGAAAGAAAGAAAGAAAGAAGAGAGAGAAAGAAAGAAAGAAAGAAAGAAAGAAAGAAAGAAAGAAAGAAAGAAAGAAAGAAAGAAAGAAAGAAAGAAAGAAAGAAAGAAAGAAAGAAAAAAGAAAAGAAAGAAAGAAAAAGAAAAGAAAAGAAAGGAAGGAAGAACGGGTCGCTATTTTTTTTCTTTTCTTCTTTCCCTTTCATAAAGAAAATTCGGTATATAAGGTCATTTACCAAAAGCACAATTTCACTACTTCTCTGTCCTCTCTTTACCTGGGAAAGTGTCCTCGATGCCAGAGATATTATATATATATATATATATATATATATATATACATAAATTATTTTTAAATAATATGAATAAAGTCTACACAGGCTGTGAAATATGGGGGGGATTTTTACTATTTCCTATGTTCTGGCTTGCAGAGCGCCTAAGAGGAAAATGCAGAGGGGGGGAACTTTCCCGTGGTCCGAGGTCCCCAGTCACTCGCCTCGGAGCTAATTAGGAAAGAGCATCCCGGCAAGTTCCTGTTTCCAAACCCATCTCGTTCCTTTCGGGAAGTTACCCGCATCGTTCCTTTTAGAAACCACAATAATTAGATCTGAGCTGAGTTAACTACTCTTCCTCCTGGTCAACAAATCAATAGCAATTAATTTGAAATAGCCGAGATGATAAAACAGTTCCTTTTGCACCTGACCTTTCCAAAAGAGTTATAAACAGAATACACTGAATATATGTTTTAACACAATTCCCGCTGCTTTAACTCGTCTTTTGCTGCTCTTCGGCTTTTAAGACACCGTTTAATTTTGTGTTTCCTTCCGTTATCCCGACTTCTTTAGACTTCAAACCGATTTTATCCGAACAATGTAATGCTTAACAAAAAACACCCAAAACAATAATGATATGAGATAATGGTAGTGAACGTCATGTTTACATGAAGATCGAGTAAGAAATGCAATGTATTTCGTGGAAATATATGAGATGGATGATACAGCATTAGATATTAATATACATGTAAGCAATATTATATTGCTTATGCACACTGTTTCAGAGGACGTAAATTGATCTAAAATTGAAACTGTAGAGGAGAGGAAGGTGATGGGGTGGGAGGACCGTAAAGAGAAGAGATCAGAAACGTTTAAGTGTGGAATATTAATTATAAAGCAGAACTCTCCTCACTTCTCTTTGCTTGGTAAGAAAGCCTCGCCTTCCCCCGCTTCCCCTCTTGCTCCCTCTCCCTCTCTTTTATTAGAAAGAGGATCCTAAATTCCTTTTGACTGATAGGAAGTTACAAGACAAGATGCTATTTTCTCTTTTTTTTCCTGACAACTCTGTCATCCCAGGGATCATAGCCATGTCAGAGTGTCTGTCTGGGAGAAGAAGAAGAAGAAGAGGGGGGTGGGGGGTGGAAAAAATAAATCAGTGAAGCCTGTGGCCATCTTTGCATCAAAATTTTCCAGACCTCTATTTTTTATTGTGATCCCGCTGATCTGAGTTTGAAATGCGAACGCAGCAAAGCCCCTAAGCCTTCAATCGTGTGAAATTTTCAAAAGATCTCTAGAAGCAATCTCAGGCTGTCTGACCCCTGACAGGCAGAGATCTCTTTATACCTCTCTCTGCCAGCACTTCATTTGTTGGAATATCTTTCAGATTTGCACCTCCAGATGACAACCTGAGTGTTTATTATGAGTATGAATCTGAAATCTTCACTGCAGTACAAAGGAGACATCATATTTAATTTCAGATCATAATTACCTGCTCCTCTTTTGCTTCTAATTATCTATTCCTCCTTCCTCTCTGTGACATGTTGATATTTTGTTGATGTTCCCTTTTAATCGGCCTTTCTTGCTTTCTTTCTGTTTTGGTTGTGTTTTGTTTTGGTTTTTTGGTTTTAATCGTATTAGTTTAGCCCACGAGGGAATTAAACATGTCACGGTGGACACACATCATGCCTATGTGGAGAGATAAAATTCTGGCGACGAGTGTGTGCTCCCCATGGCTCTCTGTACACATGTATGTACTCGGGAGAAATAATAACGATTGCTGCCATTATAATCCAGGTTGTTAGTATGCTTCATCTCCCATTAATCTTTATACATCAATTTAAATTGGCAGTAGTGTTTATGTTTTATCCCGTGACGTAGCAGCAATGTCATTTGGTAGCAACCAAAGCAGCCGAAGCCCTCCAGTATCCCTCCTTTCAAGGAAGCAGAAGCAGGGAAAGACAAATAATTTGTAAAATGTTCTAACATCTCTAACTTTCCCCCTTCACTTTAAGGGAACGTACACGTCTCTTTCCTGCCTCCCGTTCACCTGTTCAAAAGAAACTCTCTCCTGCTCTAGGCTCTCTGGAGAGAGGTGTAGATGGTTACGCAGATGCTGGTTATTGTGTTTGGGTTTATTTACGTTCATTTCTCAGGTGAAATGTCTATCCATTTAGTAGCATGAGAGGCGTCACCCCAAGTGCCCATCTCATTTGCACGGGCTTGCTAAAGTAGGAGCCCGACTTGTTCTGCAGCTTAAAAAAAGACGTAAATAAATGACTCTGGTGGGATGGTGAAAGCCCACAGATGTGGAAGCAGGAACAGGAAGAACCCTAGGCGCCCACTCCTCCGCCGCGACCTCCCATCTCCACCAAGGTGTTAAGGAGTCGAAGATATTTTTTTTTAATATAAATAGGAATTTCACATCAATTATCCCTACTCCTATGCTATATATCCAGGGTGATACTATGATTAACTTAGTAAAATAACTCGTCGTTAGTTTAATTTGCGCCTAAAACGGTCGCCTATGTGTTCAGATGTTTCTGTATTTGTCCATTTTTTCCCATAAAACTTGTATTAAAACAAAATGTTACTTTTCTTTCTCTCAGGAGCTGTATATAGAGACCCTCCCTTTTTGAAATAGACCGCAGGGACTGTCATTAGATCAGATGGCAAGCCTTTATAGAAAGTGTTTTGCATAATTACATACCAAAGCCAGAATAGTCACCCTCACATTTTATGGGTCACAAACCATCAACAATTGGCACATTATTGTCCAAGAAACCCCAGTCCATTCACTGATAGAGAAAACTAGACTGCCTAATCTAGAACTGAAGAAGATTGAAATTTCTTCTAACAAGAACCCAGAGAAGATTATTTTCAAACTGACAACGTGTTTACATATAGTTATAAAGTTCAGAGGACCGGTGGGGAGAGAGAAAGGGTATAAACCACTAAACATGATTAAGAATCGCACAGTGGCCTAATATAGATGGTTCATCAAAAAAGGAACAGACTGAAAGCTCTCCCCCCGCCCCTCCCGCCTCGACAGCCCCTCTCCTTTTCAGATCTGTTCCCTTTTCTACCGTTGTGATTCAGTAATTAAGATATTCTTATTTGGACAGACAGCTCCTCTGGTAACTGAATAATATTAGTTCCCTTTGATGTCAAACTTTTGACAGTTATCACACTAGCACTGGGCAATTTAGCACAAATGCCCTCTTCTTCTTTTTCTTCTTTTTTTTTTTAAGGGAAAAAGATGTCTTTGAAGAAAAGTAATAAGTGTGATCGCTATCAGCAAATGATGTAAATCTCAGTGGACAGGCATCCCTGGGTATAAATTACATTTTGTTTTATATAATGAAGCGAGTTTTGTTTTTACCTCATTCGCTTATCATTGTCCAAAATTAAGGCAATAATCCCACTTCCTTCACACCAATTCACCACAGTCCCTCTCCCCCCTGATTATTTTCTTTTCTTTCACAGGAAAATTGGACGGTTTTCCAGGCCCTCTCTCCCCCACCCCTCTGCACCGCTTCCCACCCACTCGGCGCAGTGCGGAGCCACCGGCTCTGCGGTGCAGGGGAACGGGCGGCAGCTGAGCGCAGAGCGGGGCCCCGGCTTCTCGCTTCACCTGATCACCCCCCCAAAGCCTCACCCTAAAGCCTCTCGTTTTTCCATAGTCAAAAGCTAGGGGGCAGGGGGGAGAAACAACAACCCAAAAACCCCAAACCCCACAGCCTTTCGCCTATGTCGCCTGGCAGCAGCGGAGCCGCGGCGGCGAATAATAATAATAATAATAATAAATATTAATAATAATAATAATAATAATAATAATAATAATAACAAGAACATAGGTACATCCTGGTTGAATCTGAGAGGGGCGTGGTGCCCGATTGGCTTAGAATAGGACAGCTGGTTGCTGTAAGAGATGGGGAAAGGAGGGAGGGATTGCAAATATTGCAATACCCACTTCGAGGTTTAGGGCGAAGGGGTCTCCTGGGGGCTGTTCGCCTCTCTTCAGCACCCCACATATACACACCCTCCTCAACTCGGAGATGCCACCCGGTCTGGAGATGTTCACCGCAGCCATAGGGATGAGCCCTCCACCTGGCCCCGCTCCCCCCGCCCCTCTCTGGGCAAGATGCCTCCACGGTACCGGGTGGTAATGGGGTGGGGGAAATTTATTTATTCTGCTTTTTTCATAGCAACTTTGGTGGCGAGAGGGTGGGAGGCGGGGGAGGGGAGAGCCAGCTCTCGTCAGGCTTGCCTTATCGCGAGATCTGGGTAATTAAAATAAAATTAAATGAAAGAAAATAAACCCACCCTACAGCTCTTAGTGGAGTTGGATTTAGGGAGAATGCAGCTCCCTGGCTGCAACGTCCTCCCGAGTCCCATGGTCCCTGGGACAGGCTGGTGCATGCGGCGTGCCCCATGTGCCCCCCCCGCCCCGCATCCCTCTGCTCCTGTATCCCTCTGGGGGCAAAGCATCGACCCTCGGCCCCTCCCCAGCCCTTATCCCCAGGGAAGAGGGGGTGGGGGGGGCATAACCCCTGGGCTGCTCCCGGAGCTGCATAAGCAGCGCGAAAACAGCGGCCGCGCTGCTCGCCGGCCCCCGCCAGCCCTTCTTTCCTTCCATCCCTAATTAGCAGCCGTGGGGAGCTCCCTGATTAATTTAAATGCTTTTTTGTAACACTGTAAGGGTGAGAGATATGTCTGCGGCCGCAGACGGGTTATATTATTTTCGGGCTCACGTTTCTGTGTCGTCCGGCTCGGGAAGGTGGGAAACGGCGGCGGGACCGCGGAAAATGCGCTTATACTTCCCGGGAGATAACGTCACCCCCCAGCATCGCCCCTCGCCCCCAGGGAAGCGGACAGGCTTTTCTGGAAACTTTGCTCCAAAAGGATATCCTCGTGTTATGTAACATTTTCCGAGGATTTTCATTACACGTTCAGCCAAAGGTAACACAATCATAGAGGGGAAAGTTTCTTTCCGTGGCCTTTTCCCCGGGGCCGGAGCACCCTGGGGTTGGCCGGGGGCAGGGGACTCGCTCCAGCCCCTGCCCGAAGCGAGGGCATCTCTGGGTTGGTGGCCTACGAGAAGGTGGGGGCGGAAAGGAAGTGGGTTCGAACTCGCCCCCACAAAATCCTACCATAAAAATAAATCGCCTGCCTGCTGCCTCGCATCTTCCTTGCAAATAAACCTCGAGAAAATCTCTCCTGGAGCACCTGGGAAATAGACTGGGGATGAAGGGCGAGGGAAGCGGTTCCCCCTCCAAGGGGATGTGCTGTCGGAGCAGGCAGGACCTCCACCTCCCTCACCTACCGCCGGGGCAGGCACCCACAAACTCCCGGCTGCAAATTGCTACGTTTCTCCGGCCGCGCCGTTAGACGACTCACGTCGGACCTAGGTTTAGTCCGCAGCCATCAGCTGTTGTTTGAAACTGGGTGGAAGGGGGAAATAAGGGGGAAATCTGCACTCAGATACTTGTAATAGGGGTAGAAACATTTTACCTTTCTCATAAGCTCTTCTAAAGAGAAAGGTTATTAATTCTTTCGAGAAAGAAACGGCTTCATGTAGAGGGATCAATTTCCTCTTTTTTTCTTAAAAATAAGGAGGGAAAAATGTATTCATGTCTCAATCTTTTCAAAGGATGCAGAGACGTGAAGAGCAGCAGAAGAGACGGGTTCAGCTATGGAGAGTTTAGTCATCCGAGAAACTTCCAATAAAGTCCTTGAGTAGTAAAAGAGAAAGTGCAGAAACTTTCGCAAAGGTCATCTTAAAAGTAGCCGAGAAACTTCTCGCTCAAGTTCTCTGCTCTCTTTCTCGGGGGGCTAAGGGCTTCGAGACCTGCCCAAAATCGATAACAATTTCTAGAAGCGGCCCTAGTAACACCTCTTCTGCCCCCGCTTTCCCCTGCCCCGCGGCACTGGTCTCTGGTCCCCACGCACACGCTGCCACGGCCGGGGAGCGCCGGGTTACAAACAGCCCGCACCTCTGCCCTCGCCACCCTGGGGAGGGAAAAAAAAAAGTCCAAACTAGGAAAATCCAGGAAAGTTAACAGTGATGTGAAACGAAGACAAGTGCTTTGACTCACACTATCTTCAGGAAAGAAAAAATGGAAGGGATAAAAAAGACAGTAAAAAATCTATCCCGTCTCTGTGTGACAGGTGGAGTTCCCGCCGTTTGTTTTTCTGTTTATAGCTCATTTTAAAAAGCATTTTACAATCTGAAGAAAGAAAAAAATAGGAAAATCGGGGAAGTATTTCTGTTTCCCAAGGGTAAAAGTAACCCCTCCCTACCCCTCGTCCTGGGTCCAGCTCTGGGGCAGGGCAGGAGCAGGACCCGAGCAGGATTTGGGGATGGCGCAAGGGGAGCCCGGGGGAGCGAGTTCTCCGCATATATAATCACAGTCATTAATCCATCCATAATAATTCATTAGAAAGGAGCGTTAATTACTTCCTTTGCGATATTTTGTGGGTTGCAGGCGAGCCCAGAAAGGAGCGGGAGGGATCAGCTATGTCCTGCCCGCACTCGCACTTGCAAGAAGAGAGGCTTGGCCAGGGAAAATTGTCTTTCCCCCTCCTCCAAAAGAGTGCACTTTTCCCTCCTCTGATGTTCCTTCGTGGGTTTGGGGTTGTTTTGTTTATATATTTTACTTAATTTTTTAATTCTCCATTCTGCCTGTCATCTCGAAGGTAACAAATTAATCAGGTAAAAGAGAAGGAATGGCGCATATTTATTATGGAAATGCTCCTGCCTGCATTGGCAGAGGCGGTGAGTTCTCTACTCTGCTCGGTTTGGCCCTAAAACCCAGTAACGCGATGAGACTTGTGCTCAGGCGGGCTCTAAAATCGAAGTTTAAAAAACCGAATAAATAAAGCAGATGAGGCCCTTTCCCAGCTGGCTGCTTGGGATCGTTTAAATACTCATTTTTTCCTCTTCGAGTGTCCACGATAAAAGCAGTGACAATGACACTGGTTTCCGCACAAGGTGGAATATTCGCTGCTTTCTGGTCGTTATTTCTAGTGATGGGGAAAAGCTCGGGGAGGGCGCAGCACCCAACGCCGACTCCGCTCCCCGCAGCTCCTAACGCGGCACTGTATTAACTCCTAGTTAAGGCGGCAAATAATATTGTTCATTCATCTTTTTCGAAGTTGATTTATAGCAATCGACAGGTTAAAGCGTCATCTGACTTCATTACTTTTAAAAGCTGTCTATTTCAGAACTGTCACTTTTCATCACTTAAACCGAATAAAACGGTTGAAGAAATGAATTGAGAGAGACTTGGAGATCGTGTTTATAATTCTTCGTCTCGACGTTAACATTCCTAATGACCTGACCTGCACGGGGAACCTGTGTGCCTATCGCAGAGATTAAAACAATACGAAAAAGAAAATCAACACGCTGTTCTCCAAAAGTTACTAAAAAGGTGAGGCAGTGACAGGGGACAGAGGAAGACCGGGACAGAATCGAGACAGAGGCACTGACGAAGTATCATGCATGATCATACATGTGCAGCCCACGCCCAGAAAGGTGGAAGTTAGCTCGAGGTTAGCAGCAAATTGTTCTCTTCTCTCAGTTTCTTTCCCGCACTCTTCTCACAAGTGGTTAAAATAGGGAGGGCGGGTTAGAGTAATATTTTAAAAATAAAAGGAGAAGGTATCTCGGATCCATCTATTTCACTATTTTCCCCACACCGTGAAGCCTTTCTTTTTCCTCAAGTCTACAACCGATCACTTAGGAGAAGGCTGTAGGTGTTGTAGGGAAAAGACATTCCCTTTTTCCTTTTTCTTTTTCTTTCTTTCTTTCTTTCTTTCTTTCTTTCTTTCTTTCTTTCTTTCTTTCTTTCTTTCTTTCTTTCTTTCTTTCTTTCTTTCTTTCTTTCTTTCTTTCTTTCTTTCTTTCTTTCTTTCTTTCTTTCTTTCTTTCTTTCTTTCTTTCTTTCTTTCTTTCTTTCTTTCTTTCTTTCTTTCTTTCTTTCTTTCTTTCTTTCTTTCTTTCTTTCTTTCACCTCTTTTACAAACATTAGAACAGTAACCAGAAACGTAAATCTCAGAAAAGCAACCCGAAATGACACGACTTGTCAGGATCTTCCCTGGCCACATCCGAACTGACTGTCCTGCCTTTGCTCGCTATGCTAGGAGCTCACCTCTGTAGAAGTTCCTGTCCCTGTACAGTGTTTTGTTCAACAAAACTGCTACTGCCAATATCAGACGTTTATTGACAAACCTGCAGCCTAAAAGGAGCGGCAGCAGCTCGTTTCCAGAGGGCAAAGCTGTGGGAGAGGAGGGGATGATTTTAAACAAACTCCCCAGGTTGTTCCCCTCTGCTCGCTCTCACTTGAATACTGTGGGCGTGATCATTCCCTTGCTAAAAACATAGTGGCCCCCGGAAAAAAGGAGCCGAGGTGCTCGGCTTGGCCCCGGCAGGGAGGCAGCCTCCCCTCTCTCGGGGCTTTGACTTGGCAAGCGGGAGGAGGGCGGGAGGCACAGGGGCCAGGGTGGGCAGGGATAAGATGAGTAAGAGACCGTGGGGTGTCCGCGAGTGCGGAATGTGGATACTCTCAAGTTAATGAGCACAGGAGCGGACTGCGGGTTTCCGAGCGCGGAAAGCTGCTGGTCGGCAGGGCTTTGGTTTGGTACAAATACGAGTTATGTATAAAGGGGATGATTTTTGGCCAGGATGTCTCCTCACTGCGCGGGTGCGGAGCCCACTGCGCAACCCTCTCTGCTCCACCGCCGAGCAGGGCCGAGCTCCTGATCGCCACCTCGCTGCGCCGGGCGTTACTGCAGAGCGCGGGAAGCCGCGCAACCGGCCCGTATCCGCTCAGCGGCGGGGCTCCGTGGGGACTCTCCTAACCAGCCGTACATCCCTGGCCCTCCGCGAGGGTTGCGCAACCGGTTCCGCACTCGCGCACCGGCAGGGCTCAGGGTGGAGTGGGAGTGAAGGAGACCATGCACCCGCGGGCCTCCGCGGGAGGCTGCGCAACAGACACCACACCCGCTCACAGGCACGGAAGGTGGGGGCGGGGGGGGGGCAAAACTAGGGGTGAGACAAACCTCAAGGTTTCAGAGAAGCTGTCAAAGTAACATAGTTTTTCCCATCTTCCCTTTAAAATCTTATTTTCTTATTTCTACCCTTTTTTTTTGGTTCTTTTTCGTGACGGTGGTGCCCAGCCTCGAAGCGAGCTTGAGCTCCGCAGTGTCCTGTAACACAAACAGCTGCGTCAGACTTGGATATTCAGTTAAAATGAGCAAAATCGAAGGATCTCTTTCCGCGGACGCGCCGGCAGCGCCTGCTGTCATTTCTGCACGAGAAAATAACAAAAAAGGTCACATAACTTGATTCTGGATGGTCAAAATGGTACTTAGAAGGCAGAGTCACTTCTTTAACTATATGGAAAGGGTACAACTATGGTATCTCTACAGATCCTTTAATGTTTTAAAAAATCTTTTGTTTTCCCCAGGAAGGAAAAGAAAGAAAGAAAGAAAGAAAGAAAGAAAGAAAGAAAGAAAGAAAGAAAGAAAGAAAGAAAGAAAGAAAGAAAGAAAGAAAGAAAGAAAGAAAGAAAGAAAGAAAGAAAGAAAGAAAGAAAGAGAAAGAAAGAAAGAAAGAAAGAAAGAAAGAGAAAGAAAGAAAGAAAGAAAGAAAGAAAGAAAGAAAGAAAGAAAGAAAGAAAGAAAGAAAGAAAGAAAGAAAGAAAGAAAGAAAGAAAGAAAGAAAGAAAGAAAGAAAGAAAGAAAGAAAGAAAGAGAAAGAAAGATGGATGAACGGTGAAAAACCCCATCATCCTTAGTTGATACAGTCTGAAATTCTCATGTCGCTTAAGGGAATAATAAGCAGTGAATAAGTGAATGTGAAAAGGAAGATGACAATGTAAAATCTCGAAATAGTTTCAGCACCTGGAGGATTCTTTGGCATAATCATATTAAAAATAATAATAATTTAAAAAATAAAGGACAAAAAAAGGGAGAAGATAAAAGAACTCTCCAGGTTCACAATAGGGATAGTGTCACATGCCCATTCAAAGCGCTCCGTGGATCTCTGCGCTGGCTGGCTCGTAGGGGCAGGTGGTGCATGGGGATGTGGGGCTTGAGGGATCCCTTTCGGTCCCACTGAGGAGAAAGCAATGACACAGGCAGGGAAGAAAGAGGTGATGGAAAAACAGTCTCCATCTCCCAGTGCTGGCTTTGGGTGACAACGGAGGGCAAACATCCCCCAGTTCCTCTTCGCCCTTCTGTTTACAGAGGATTCCTGCTCACCAGCACACATGGCAGTTGTTTAGCATGAAACGTGCTATTAAGTATTGATTAAGACCATCCACATGTTATTCCGAGAATATAAAGAGCTATTAAGAGCCATTTGACTTTAACAGAAAGTAGTGAATATTAGTTAATGAGTAATGGAGAAGATAGGTGCGGAGCGGCCGGGCCCCGGCCGGCGGGAGCACAATTGGATTCTTTCAAAGAAAGCAAAAGAGGAAAAAAATCACTCTATTTTATAATTCCAGCGAGAATTTCTACCAGGAACAATATAACCCAACAGCTGCGACAGGTGGAAGAGAGATAATTGAGCAAAGACTGCTTTTGACAACTAATATTGCTGGGAGATAATATTCCCGGTTCGGGTTCGTTAAAAGTCGGGAGTCCGAAGGGGCAGTGTGGGGGGATGCAGCAACACCTAGAAATTATAGAACCCATGCAGAATTAAAGGGGGCGAAAACGATGGGGTACAAGCAAGAGAGAGAAAAGACCGAGAAGAAATTCCCCTTGGCTGGAGCGGGCAGCAGATCGGACGGGCTGAAAAGTTGTGTCGTTCTCCCTGCCCATCATACACCTTTGCTTTTTTTTTTTTTTTTTTTTTTTTTTTTTTTTTTTTTTTTTGGGGGGGATGTTGGGTTATTTTTTCTTTGTGTGTATTCTTTGTTTGTTGTGTGGTTTAGGGGGTTGGTTTGGGGTTTTTTTTGTCTGGGTTGTTTTTTTTTTTTTTTTTTCGGGGGTGGGAGTGTTTTGTTTTGTTTTTTAAGGGACAGGGGGGGGGGGAAAAGTATTTCAGGTAGATAACTTAATGCCCGGAGTCTTTAAAAAAATGCTTTTATTGCTATTGCACTTCCTACCACAAGATGCAGAGCAAGTCAGCGGAGTTTGTATTACAACTATGTCATAATGTTTCACTGATGCAAAACATGTAGCCAGAGGGGGTTGCTAATGATTCCTGGATTAGAGAGACGGAGAGAGAGAAGTGAGAAAAAGAAAACCTGGTTTCTTTCTTTCTTTCTTTCTTTCTTTCTTTCTTTTTTTTTTTCCTTTTTTTTTTTTTTTAGGCTACGTAAAGCACTCGCAACATTTCAGTACCTCGCACAGACACGCGGATATGCCACAAGCCTTTTGAACACTGCAAACGTTTTGCATATTCCACCTATTAATTATCTTTGCAGCCTATTAATTTCAGAAAGCTCTTTCCCAGAGAAGACTACTTCCAACTTTATATGTGTGCGTGCGGGTAGGATCCTCCAGGAGTATTCTGCTCGGGATAGAGACGGCTGCAAATTTGCAGTATTCTAGCCCCCCCCCACCCCCCGTCAATAAAATAAAATATATTAAAATAAAATACAATTTCTTCCCTCTCCCGAAGACATGTAAACCCTGTGCCTGGAGTGCTCGAGGCAGCAGGCTGGCTTTTCGTGGGCTGTGCAGGAGCGATGAGGAGGGAGGTGGGAGGTGGAGATGTTGCTGGGATTAAGAAGCATCCTGCAGAGATGCCACAGGGCACTGCGAGGCTTTCCTCGCCCTCCTGTTGTGCTGGGCTCTAGGCCCGGTCACACAGACTCTTGGGCAGGGTGGGAGGTTTGGGAGGAGGGATGTGACCGAAGTGGGAGGCAGAGCCCTCCTGCACAGCGAGCAAGAGGAGATGGGGTTGCGGCTCGGCCTCGGAGCTGGGGCTGAGAGGCAGAGGGTCTCTGGGTGCCTGTCCCCCGCCAGCTGTCAGACACACGGCCCTTTTTCTCCGCAAGACTGCAGCTGCAAGTGAAGAAGACTTCCCCTCTTTGACAAGACTTTATTTTCCTTCCTTCTTTCTTTCTTTCTTTCTTTCTTTCTTTCTTTCTTTCTTTCTTTCTTTCTTTCTTTCTTTCTTTCTTTCTTTCTTTCTTTCTTTCTTTCTTTCTTTCTTTCTTTCTTTCTTTCTTCCTTTCACTGCTGAGCGCGAACCTCTGAAACTCTTGCAGCGAACGAGGGTCGCAGGGGGTCGAACAGTGCTCAGGAGGCCCGGGAAATCGGTCGAAAAGACCGGGCATTGCCACCCACCTCTTTGCCCCCAAAGCCCCTTTGCTAGAGCCAGGCTTTTCCCTCCCGCAAGCTCCTGGTATAATGCCCACTGCCGTCCTCATCCTCCATTGCACGCAGAGCAGCCCTCCCGACTCCTCCCCTCTCTCATCCCTGTCCACTCGGCCAGGGAACACTCTTTGCAGAGCCAAGGTGGGACCACAAAGTCTGAGACCTGGAGCATCCTCGGGAAAAGGCTCTGGTCGCGGTTTCAGTAGCGGAGACATGACTGCCAGGGCTGAACTTTACACCGAAATCCAGCCTAAGCAGGACCCGAAGGCAGTCCACAGCCCTGCAGACCGAGCCAGAGCCCGACCTCGACCTCGGGGCTGCCGCCGGCTCCGGACACCCCGCAGAGATGGGCGTACTGCGGCGGGAGGTGTTCGGCCCTTTTATCTCCAGATTTCTCTCAGAAGAGATGAAAAATAAAGTTTCAAGTGTGACCTAGTTCCATCTCCCCCTCCCCCTTCCCTTTAGATATTCACGTCATCTATTAAGGGAAAGGGGGGGGGGGGGGGGGGGGGGGAGAAGGGAGAAGCTAAATTTATGAGGTCTGGTGGGTTCTGGAGTCTGGGTGCTGGGAAACAGGTGTTGGCAGTTCGCTAGAGTGTCAGTCAACTTTTGGAGATGAAGTCATTAGGGAGGTAGTCTCCTCGGAACAATCTGGTGGTTTCAGTCGGAGTTAATTTATACGGGAAAAAAAAAAAAAAGGGGGGGGGGGGGGGGGGGGGGAGGGCGGGGAAGAAAGAAAGGAAAAGGGAAAAAAAATAAAAGCTTGTAGAAATACTGAAGGAGACAAACATAACGAGAACAGATTCACACTCCTACAGATTATGCCACTTGGAAGTCACATCCTGAGAAAAATAGCCTGCGATTGCAAAGCACGGGAGCGGGGCGGGAGAAGCGCGGCGAGCGACGGCTGCCCGGAGCGGCAGGGCCCCGGGGGGACGGCCGAGGGGAGATCCCGGGAGGTGTGGGGAGGAGACATCTGAGGGCAGAACTCGAGTGGTGCTGGGGTAAATCCTGTCCCCAGTTCCCCTCTCCTCTCCGCGCCTCCTCCAGCTCCAAAGGCGACAACTGTCCGGGAGGCGACTGGCCAGGGTCACCTCCCGCTCCTGCCACCGGGGCTGGAAATTGCCAGTGACCCTGAACTGTTTCTCGGCTGCGTTTGAAAAGGCCGTCAATTCGCTGGCCGAGACAAAAGGTTTCATGTGCACAAATACAGTCTACTTAGGGCCTAAGCACGGCGCTGCTCGGAGCCGATACCGCAGGTCGGTGGCAGGGCTAGCCGCAGCTCCGTGGCCAGCAGCCGGGGGAAGGCGGTGGGAAGCGGGGGGGAGAAGGGAGTGCGGTGGGCGGGGGGGGTGGTGGGAGCCGCTCCGACAGCACCGGGGTGGAAGAGCCCAGCAAAAGGCGTGGTCTGAGGCATTGCCTGTTAGGCAGGCATCATGGCATATCATTTGCTTCAAAGAGATGGCGGGGGGGGGGTGGGTGGGGAGGGGGTGATCGGAAAAAGGACTGATGCTCAGATCCGATCGTCCACCCCTCTTTGGAGTTGGGTGACAAATCACCTCCGTTGTATCAACCACTTGTTTCTTTTAGTATCGCGGGTAAAGATTTCATTAATGCTCCTCTGCACACACACCCCCTCTTTCCCCCCCTCCTCCGAATCTATTCTCTTGCTCAGAGTGTGTCTTCTAATCATAGTGTGTCTTCTAATCATAATTAAAATCGTCTCGTATACATCGGCGTCTCTTGTATGCATATTGAATTGCAGGTGACTGGAAGGAATGTTATTTCACTCTAGTCCCTCATTTTTACATTTCCACAAAAAAAAAACCCTCCAACCAAACCAAATCGGAACCTCGTCTCTGCCTCCCTGGTGGGAGATAAGGCGTATTGTTAATATCGATAGAGAGGAGAAAGGCGATATTCGCGATCGATTGGTTCACAGGCAGCCGCACGGCACCACGTTCAATCCCACGGCCAGCCCCTCCACTTAATATAATTAAGATTAAAACTCAAGTGGTGTTGGAGGGAGCGGCTATCGATGATGTGCCAGGACAGCAATCGGGTTTGATGCCCAAGCTCAGACGGTTTTACTTCTTCGTGGTCACATTTGCAGAGCGCTTTCCGCGTTATATCGGATATACGGGTCGGGAGCTGCAGGCTACGCGTATGCGCAGTGGTGCGCGGAGGTCCGGCTCTGGCACCGGGCAGAAAGTTCACCCAGATGACACTTTTTTTTTTTTTTTTTCCCTTTCCTTAAAAGCAGAGGGAAATGATCGCCGCGCCGTTATTTACAGGCACATAATTAAGGCAATATGATGGTTTTGAACCAGGAACCCACTCGCGGTGGAGCGAGAAGGGCTGAAGCCAAGTTTATTGTCT
Source organism: Pogoniulus pusillus (assembly GCF_015220805.1). NCBI lineage: Eukaryota > Metazoa > Chordata > Aves > Piciformes > Lybiidae > Pogoniulus > Pogoniulus pusillus. Next base: position 19,814,696 of record NC_087280.1, read on the forward strand.
ATCATATCAAAGCGGGGGCCGGAAGGGGGGGTGGGGGGAGAGGGAGAGAATAATTTACCGGCTATTATTATTATTTCTGTGTCTCTGAGGCCACAAGCAAAGCATAAATTGAGGTGCTGGGTGTTTACTTCGGGCGATGTGACAGACTGGATGCAAGGCGAGAAGGGACTGTGGGAGAGTTCAGGCGAGGGCTGAACCAGCCTGGCAAGCAGGGCTGAAACTCCTGTTTTCTTCCAGGCTTGTATGAGGGCTTGTCACTCGTTTCTTTTTCTTTCCTGATTTTTTTCCCCTTTTAACCCAACAGACATCCTTAAGTTCATTTTGTTTCCCGACACCGTACTCAGCCTCTGCTCCTTAAAGTCCTTTAAGCGATAGATCGGCGTTTACCTCCTCTGGAGCAAATGCAAAATACACTTGAGCTTAAGGGCTGGAGAGAAACCTTCTCCAAAAGCAGAAGCTCCGCTGAGCAGCTTTGTGCTGCTGATTATATAGTGCAACTTGAAATGATCTCAGCCAGTGGAATATTAATCAAATCAATCAGGGTTGACAAATGAGAAATATTTGAGAGAAGGTGGTAATTTACAACTTTGTTATTAGTTAAGAATCTCCCGCCTTGTAAGAGTAATTAATAACTCCTGGATGGAAACAATTTGGAGACGGAAAAGAGACGACGTCTTGAAATAAACCAATATAAAAAGCAGGGTTGAGAAATGAGTTGCTCCTCCGTGAAAGAGAAATCGCAAATGATTTTTTTTTTGAAAGATGTCTACAGGGGTATTACACATATAATATGTGTGTAATATATACACACGTATACATATGGCATAATCGGGGAGAGGGTGAGGGAGCAAAGAAGACTAGGCAGGAGATAAATGCTGAAAAATAAATCAAAACATTGATTCTGGTGGTCACATCTCCCCTCTAAAGATTAGACGCGACGTTGGATTTCAAAGTACTTCAAAGAAAGGATATCAAACATGCAAAAGTGCAAGTCAGAAATCGAGAGAGTGACTCTAAACTAATTTGAGAAATGTATTTTTTTCCCCCTCCTCTCTCACTCCCTCTCGAGTGCCTGATAAATGTGAAGCCCCCTTTTCTCCCCAACTCCCACTCAGATGGAAAAACTCAATTGTCTGCAATGTTTATAGTGTTAACCCTACTTATCAGCAGAACCCTCCCCTCTCCACCCCTCCCTTTTCACTTTCCATAGGCACACATTGATTATTAGACTTTATGGACCCCCCCCTTTTCCACAACCCCACCCTCAACAACTGACCAAAACGATGACTCGTTGGAAAACAATAAATCATTTTCGTGTTTGAATCCTTAAAGGCTCTATTTAAGTAAAGAGGCTTACTGTGAAACAGTGCATAGATCCAAGTCCTCCTTCGGATTGCTTCCAAATGCTGCCATCTCCAAAACTTTTATTTACAAGAGAAGAAGAGGAAGAAGAAGGGGAAGAAAAAAAACCCAACAAAAACAAAAACAAAGAACCAACAAAACAAACCCCCAAACAATCAAACCAAAACAAAAAACCAAACCCAAACCCCAAACTTTGGCAAACTTTATCTCTTCTTTATTATAAGCGTCAGCCTTGCCTTGGTAAGCCCCAGCCTGTTCTACAAAAGGTGGCTAGAGATTGAGATTTATTGGTTTCCAAATGAAAAGATTCATTCGATATAAGAGGTTAACTCAAAGTTCCTTAAACCGTGACTAGCATTGGCAAGGAGCTTTGCCTAGTCAGCACAAAGGCAGTTCAAAGAAACCTTTAAAAATACACACAGATATACATACACACAAACACACTCTCACACTTTAGCCTCAACTGCAATTTTCTTTTCATTTTTGTTTCTTTCTGCCATTACAAAGCCCTGAGCCCCTTTGTAGGTAGCTGGAGGGTTTTTTTTTTTTTCTCTTCCAAGCTGAACTTTGCCATTTTGGTGTTGACCAACCCCCTTTTCTTTTGCAACTAGTGAATGAAAAGACTCAAAAAAAAAAAAAAAAAGATTAAGAAGTAAACGGGGTGAGAAAAAAAAAATCTTTCTAATGTACAGAGAGCAGAACAACGTTTAAAAAAACCCACAACCCCAAAGAAAACCCCAAATCCGTACAAAGGCCGGGGAGGGGAGGGATGGGGAGGGGGGGGGTCAGGCGAGGTGACACAGGAGAGAGAGAAAGGCAGCGAACCCGCCTCATTGGTGCTTGGGGCCGCTGGAAGTGGGGTGTGAGGGTTTGGGGTGCTCTCATGCTACATGTGTCCGTGTGTGTCCTGTGTCCCTACGCCCGGCCGGGAGCCGCACACGGCGGTAGCAGTGGCTCGGGGCTGGAGGGCTCCGTCCTGTGTGTGGAGCCTGAGCTATGGAAATGGTAATGAGGGAAAATTAACCCGGCCGTTTGTTACATTGCAGAGAGATCAATGCCTGACCCAGGGCTGAGGGATAGCTTACTTCTGTAGGGAAGATATGAGATAATCGCTCTGAAACACACTGGTGGCGAGAGACAAACAGGGACCCATTTGAATACCGCCTTTAATAATAATAATAATAATAGCAATAAGAATAATAACAATAATAATAATCATCCTCCGGCCAGAACCTGCTATGAGATGAAGAGCGGAAGGTGTTTTACAGGCGCTGGAGGGGTGCAGGGGCTCCGGCTGGGGATGCCCCCGGGGCCGGTGCGGGGCCGGGGCGCCGGGCAGGCGGGGGATGCGCGGGGGGAGCAGCCCCCGGGAAGCCCCAAGCATCCAGCAGCCGCGCTCATCACGGGAGGAGGGACGGCACCTCAAGGCTGCGAGCGGATGGCGGGGATATCGGAGGGGGGGAGAAACTGACCTTCCTGGGATTTAACATGGAGTTGTTTTTTTTTTTCCCAGTGAAACCTCGAAATAAAACATGAGAAGATGAAGGGGTTGGACAAATTCAGCTGGAGGAGACTGAGCGAGTTGCTGTCTTAAAAGCAGCCAGAGGAGGCTAATGAGACCTTTGGGGTAGGAATAGTGTACGATTTTTTTTTTTTTAAAGAAGACATCAGTAAACCCACGAAACTGGAAAGAGTGACAGTGCAAAATGAATCATCCTCCTATAAAGGGACTGGGAAACACAAAACACGAACGGGGAGGGGGTGTCTATCAGGCATGGAGCATATTAAAAATAACTGTTTTAAAAGGCAACTGAGGAAAGTGGCAGGGTTCCCCTCACCCTTCAGGAGACAATATGGGCAGTGTGATGTGCTCTGACCTGCCTCCTATTGTATGAGTTCGTCGCTGGCTTTAGCGAGGGAGAGATCGAGTTTTATCTGAATAAAGTCCAGCCAACTTTATTGGATGGTAGCCCTTCTTCTCCCTCCTCTGAGCCTTATTCAAAGTCGACGTAAAACTACTCTCGGCGTCTAATGTCTCTTTTAAGCCTCTTCCAGAAAGATATTTTTCTTATGCTTTTCCCAGAGTATATTGTCATCATTATTATTACTTTAAAAAAAAAAAAAAAAGGGTGGGGGGAGGAAAGCTTATTTTTTCAGGCTATGTGATACTGTCATCCGAGAGGATGAAATTTTAGATCTCTCTACAGTTAATTTCAGGGGTGATTAATTAATGATGTTACAGAAGTTAAGGCAAAAAACTTGTTGGCTGAGATTAGATTATGTGGGAAAGAAAACCTGCGAGTGAACTCCATCACATGTGCAACCGAGGACGACTTTCCTGTTCAGAAAAATAAACGTTTCACAGAACAAGGACAATGATCACCAAGGAGGACATGAAAGGCGGTGGGATGATTTGAGATGCCCAGAGATGAGCCCCAGCCCCTTGGCTGCAGCAAGTGGGGAGTAGCGATGCGCAGCTCCCCGAAACGCTGAGGCCCGAGGACCTGGGTGTGTGTGGGGGGGGGAGATAGGGCAAGATGGCACTTAAGATGACTAAACAGTTTGTGATCAAGGGAAGAGAGCGGCTGGTGAAGACGCTTTCAAAATTAGGATTATCTTTAAACCTGGGAATTAAGAGTGGCTGAGTCTGGTTTCTCCTGCGGGGAAGCGGTTTGTGGGTAGCGAAGGATAATAAAGTTTTAACCCCAGTATCTGACAAATAGAAACAATCACAGGAATGGTTAAAAAGGCACTGGGAAGAATCAAAGGGAAGGGGTGGGGGTGGGAAGGAGGGGGGGAAGAATCATATCGCGAAAGAGAACAAACGGGAGAACGTACGAAAAAAAAAAAGAATGATGGAAAAATGATTCTGTGATCCCTGGACATTCTGACAGGAATAAATGCAAAATGTGAAATCGGAGAAGAGACTCTGAGAGGTCTGTCCAGTCTATATAGCAGGAACTTCAAAATTACATCTGGAACAGAGCTATCCTTGGCTGGCCGTTTCTACACTTTGATAACATATTTATTTTCTTTTATTTAGCAACAAGTATCCAAAGATCGAAATTAATTGATTCTGGAGTTTCTTGGATTTTATCCAAAAGGCAATATAGTTTTAATTGTTCGTTGCTTAAAACTCTATTTCTTGAACAGTGTGAAACAAGTCATAAAAGTCATAAAGCGTGTCACTATTTTTTTTTCCTCCCACCCATAAATACTCAGACGGCACTCGCAGTTCTCTCCTAATACTCCTAAGGGGTGCAAAAATAATTTCGAAGACGTGTGACTGCATCACAAACTGAGGAGCTATTAATCCACAGTAACTGACTTAGAAGGCACTCCAGGTTTTGTTTTATAAAGGGGGAAAAGTAAACCATGTATATACAAATTAAGACACCCTCCCTACTCTTTCTACTTACCCATGAAAGAGAGATATTTTGGAATCCGTTTTTAAACCTGAATTCTAGTGTTCCAGTCCGGCTAAGGAAGTAGAACTGGGATATTGTGCAAAGTATTTGTGTGGAGATAAAAGGGCCTGTAAAGTTTATATACGTTTCTGGTTTTCTCATCCCTGGCTTGGAAACTCAGCCAGCAGCATCCCTGGCAAATCATCCAGAACCACCCTCAAAAAGCGATCTTCTTCCCCCCCCCCCCCCCCCCAATTCACAGCAATGTATTTTCATCATTAGAGGCCATGGCTATAAATATCTGATTATTTCTATAAAAAAAAAAAAAAAAAAGACAGAGGAGCCACTGCCTCTCCCCCACCCCCACCCCCTCTTGCCTCCCCTTTCCTTGCACACCCACACTTTTCGTGTCTAAAATTAGCAGGAAAACTATGCACTGGAGAGAAAGTAAAACGTAGCTGAGACAGGGAGGATTCATCAGTCTCTGAAAAGGCTCGAGTTGGAGCTGGGGCCGGGGAACCAGCCATCAAAGGAAGCCAACTGCATCTTTGCAGATCATTTTGGCACTTCAGAGAGCGATTCAGGCTGGAAATCTGTAAAATCCACGCAAACCTTTCTCCTCTCGCTACTAGGCACCCTTTGACACAGTTGTATTGAAGTTGGGGCTGGAAGGTCCTTGGAGGTCTCTGAGTGTGACAGTACTTAGAATAGCGGGTAGATGGCACAATTTTCTAACATTTAGAGAGAAGAACCCACGCTGGGAGCAATAAGTCCATTTAAAAGCCCTTTATTTAAAAGGAACAAAGATAACTGACAAACAAAGTACAGAGACATCTCAATGAAATTTCTAGAGAATAATAATAACAATAATAATAAAACCCCAAAACCTCTGAAAAGGAAAACGCAAGTTCCTGGGTTTATTTATTGTTATTTAAAGTACAATACCGAAATTAAATTAAATTAAAATATAGATGTATCTAACAAGCTCCTAGAACTGCAGATGTTTAAATCGGGAATCCAGGATAGTGAAGTACGAGCAGCTAGTTGAAAGGAAGGAAATCAGAAAATAGGGTTAATGTTTCAGAATGAATACAGCCCTCGCACGCCGTTGTTTAAAGGACTCCATCAAATCAGCACATGTTCTTTTTTTTTTTTTTAGGCCTTCCCAAGGCGGATAGGAGAAAGATGTGGTCAAGGGGAAAAATAAGACCAGGCAAGGGAGGTGGTGTGTGTGTAAATCTGAGGTTAGGAGCTACTTTCTAGGAAAGGGAAATCATCTTAAGGGCTCTATATGGCTGCATTTCAGTAATTTTCCTCCAGTGCTTCAATTCAACAATGAATGGTGATTCTTTCTGAGTTCATTCCTTTTATTCTCATACAGGCTAATGGGTGGGGTTCAAAGCAAGGGGTAAGAAAAAGGAGAAAGAAATTTCAGCAGAGGTAGGAAGCATCTCTCCAGGGCGGTGTGCCTCCAGAGAGCCGCTCGCAAGCATTTAGGAAGCGACACACAGATTATTTCAGGGACAATTTCCCCCCCATTCACCATCCATCTTGGACTCCGAAACTCGACCACTTTTGATACCGAATACACATACCGTCGACAGTTTGGTGCTGAAGGAAAAGAAATAAGTAAAAGGGAGGGGGAAGAAGAGAGAGGATGATGCTGAGAAATCAGGCATTGATCCGGGTTTGATCGAGTCTGGGAGCTTCCACTAGCAATAAGCAGGCAAACACTCCCAAAACAGAGACAGATATACGCTCCTAGAGCCACTGATTACATTAAAAGGAGGGGGGGGGTGGGTAAAAGAGAGTGAGATGGGGGGAAGAAGGCAAAAAAAAAAAGGGGGGGGGGGGCAATAAGTGTAACGTTCCTTCGAATATATGGTGCTGTAAAGAAATCAGTTTCCGTATAAATGATTGTATTTGGGTGGGTGCTTTTCCGACTTATTTGTTGAGTAAATCTCTCTCACTGCGCTGAAGGCGAATCCCTGTTGATAAATCCATCATTACCGTTTGGATACAGGGAGACAGCAGCGCCACTAAATTTATCTTACATTTGTAGCGCTTTAATAGACATTTATTAAATGCTTTTAGAGAGAGACATGGGGCGCCTGATTACATCCTAGTTATAGACAGAGCATAAAGACACACGTTAACAGCAATTTACAAAGGGGGGTGGGGGGAAGGTGGGGAAAAAAACAGGAAGAAAAAAAGAAAAGAAAACAAAAGAAAAGGCAAAGTTTTGAAGTAAAGCTGCTGGGAAGCAGTCAGCGTGCGCCTTTCCGTATGGCAGCCACACAGCAGCTTCTTCTCCTGCATTTCTCAGAATATTAACCGTGGCCTATATATGTGTACGAGAATACATATAGAGAGTATATGACACACACCCGCACACATGCGGATGCGTGCGCATGGATCAAACAAGGGGACGCACATTTCTGTTCCGTTCATCCACACATCAGAATACAGGAGAGCATTTACAATAGATTCATCACCCTCTTTCGCACTCGCCCTCCACCCCCTTACCCTCTTCCTCCCCCCGCCAGCTTTTAACTCTAATTTCAATCTTCTTCAACTGGAGAATCTCCAGGGACCTGGGCAAACTTGTGTAAAATAGTTAAACCAAGCGTGTTTCAAAGAGGATTGCTGAGTTCCCCTTCCTGCCTTAATAAACCGAAAGGCCTAGTTCAAAGAAAACACACTGGAAGCAAGATTCAAAATATCTCCTGACTTGCAGGGATGGAGCAGGCTCCGAGCAATGTCTGCAGCTTCATGCGTTGGTGGGCACGTAGTGACAAACATTTCACCCTGCTTTTTGTGTGTGTGTGTAAATTCTTCCTTTGGCCTTTTAGTGCCCCCTCCTTTTTTCTTTAAACCTTTCTGTTCTTTTTCCCTTTAAAATCCTCTCTTCCACCGTCTCTCAAGTACATGCCTAAAGCCACCTCTTGCTTTCATGAAGTGAACACGCTCCTGCAGAGATCTGCTCAAATTCGGGTTCACATCGCTCCGCCACCGCAGCGCCTCCTGCTCCGCGGGACCTCCGCCCTGAGTACTAATGATTTATTTATATTATCTTTTCTTTTTCTGTGTCTTGCGAGGCTCTCTTCTGCCTTATTTTCTCACCGTCCGAGTCATGCCAAGGACAGCATCGCCCGGATTTTACATCTCGCTCGCATCTCATCCTTCTCTAATACCCCGTGGGTCGCCTTCCGCGGGACACAGGGACGCACGCATATCCACACAAACAGAGAACTGATCCCCGCACCTCAGGGAAAAACAAAACAAAACAAAACCAAAACCCCACGGGAAACCTTCCCCCCAACTCTGCCCTTCTCCAAGAACATTTCTTCTATCTCAAAGTTTCCAAAAGAAAATAAATACAAGTGACACTGTGCTAGGGGAAAGCTCATTAGTTCGTTGTCCAACTCTAAAAAAGAACAGAAGTGCAAATTATAGAGTTCAGCTTCAACACACGCTCTGTCAACTAAATCAACCGAGTGCAGCCTTGATTCAAATAGCTGCGAAGTTGGTCCGCAATTCAAAAACCACCTTCTCCCTCTTCCCTTCCCACCCCACCTCCACCCTTCGCCCTGCCGCAGGGACATTCGGTTGGAAAAATATTGTTCCAAGGAAGGTAATGATAAAAGCTTAACATTAGGAAGAGAAGTGGCCAAGCTCATTTCCCCATCGTAATCCCAAATAAACGACCGTGGTGCTTCTTTATGAAGGCTGGGAAGAGGGGCTGA